>NC_072404.2:63457500-64707500 GCF_028858775.2 Pan troglodytes
GTTACAATGCCCCCTTAGGCATATCACAGACACGGGTCTGTGACCTGGGTCACTAGTGCAGAGTTATGATGTCACAATGCCCCCTTAGGCAGATCAGAGAGAAGGGTCTGTCACCTGGAGGACCAGTGCAGACTTATGATGTCACAATGCCCCTTTAGGCAGATCACGGGCAAGGGTCTGTCACCAGGGTGACCAGTGCAGAGTTATGATGTCACAATGCCCCCTTAGGCATATCACCGACAAGGTTCTTTCACCTGCGTAACCACTGCAGAGATATGATATCACAATGCCCACTAAGGCAGATCACAGACAAGGGCCTGTCCCCTGGATGACCAGCACAGAGTTATGATGTCACAATGCACCCTCTGACAGATCATAGACAAGGGTCTGTCACCACGGTGACCAGTGAAGAGTTATGATGTCACAATGCCCCCTTAGGCCGACCACAGACAAGGGTATGTCACGAGGGTGACCATTGCAGAGTTATATTGTCAGAAGTCCACTTTAGGCAGTTCACACACAAGCATCTCTCACCTGGGTGACCCGTGCAGAGTTATGATGTAACAATGCCCCATTAGGAAGATAACGGACAAGGAACCATCACCAGGGTGACCAGTGCAGAGCTATGATGTCACATTGCCCCCTTAGACAGATCACAGGGAAGGGTCTGTCACCTGGGTCACCAGGGAAGGGTTATGATGTTACAATGCCCCCTTAGGCAGAACACAGACAGGGGTCTGTCACATGGGTGACCAGTGCAGAGTTATGATGTCACAATGACTCCTTAGGCAGATCACCGACAAGCATCTGTCACCTGGGTGACAAGTGCAGAACTATGATGTCACAATTTCCCCTCAGGCAGAACACATACAAGGGTCTGTCACCTGGGTGACCTGTGCAGAATTACGATGTCACAATGCCCCCATAGGCAGATCACAGACAAGGTTCTTTCACCTGGGTGACCAGTGCAGAGTTATGATGTCACAATGCCCCCTAACGCAGATCTCAGACAAGGGTCTTTCACCTGGATGACCAGTGCAGAGTTGTGATGTCATAATGCCCCCTTAGCAGATCACAGACAAGGGTCTGTCACCTGGGTGAACAGTGCAGAGTTATGATGTCATAATGCCCCCTTAGGCAGATGAGAGACAAGGGCCTGTCTCCTGGGTGACCACTTGAGAGCTATGATGTCACAATGCCCACTTAGGTAGATCAAAGACAAGGGTCAGTCACCCGGGTGACCAGTGCACAGTTATGATGTCACAATGCCCAATTAGGGAGATCACAGACAAGGGCCTGCCACCTGGGTGCCCAGTGCGGAATTATTACATCACAGTGCCCCCTTGGGCAGATCACAGGCAAGGGTCTGTCACCTGGGTGACCAGTGCACACTTATGATGTCACAATAACCTCTTAGGCAGCTCACATACAAGGGTCTGTCACCTGGGTGACCAGTGCAGAGTTATGTCACAATGACCCCTTAGGCAGATCAAAGACAAGGGTCTGTCAAGTGGGTGTCCAGTGCATTATTATGATGTCACAATGACCCCTTAGGCAGATGCCAGACTAGGGTCTGTCACCTGGGTGTCCAGTGCAGAGTTATGATGTCACAATGCCTCCTTAGGCAGATGACAAACAAGGGTCTGTCACCAGGGTGACCAGCACAGTGTTATGATATCTCAATGCCCCCTTAGGCATATCACAGACAGGGGTCTGTCACATGGGTGTCCAGTGCAGGATTATGATGTCACAATGCCCCCTTAGACAGATGCCACACAAGGGTCTGTCACCAGGGTGACCGTTGCAGGCTTATTCTGTCAGAAGACCCCTTTAGGCAGATCACACACAAGCATCTCTCACCTGGGTGACCCGTACAGAGTTATGGTTTCACAATGGCCCCTTAGGCAGATCACAAACAAGGGTCTGTCACCACGGTGACCAGTGCAGAGTTATGATGTCACAATTCCCCCTTAGGCAGATGACAGACAAGGGTCTGACATCTGGGTGACCACTGCAGCGTTACGATTTCACAATGACCCCTTAGGCAGATCACAGACAAGGTTCTGACACCTGGGTGACCAGTGCCAGGTTATGATGTCACAATGCCCCCTTAGGCAGATCAGAGGGAAGGGTCTGTCACGTGGGTGACCAGTGCAGACTTATGATGTCACCATGCCCCCTTAGGCAGATCAGGGGCAAGGGTCTGTCACCAGGGTGACCAGTGCAGAGTTATGATGTCACAATGCCCCCTTAGGCATATCACAGACAAGGGTCTGTCACCTGGGTAACCACTGCAGGGTTATGATATCACAATGCCCCCTTAGGCAGATCACAGACAAGGGTCTGTCACCAGGGTGACCATTGCAGAGTTATGATGTCACAATGCCCCCTTAGGCAGATCACAGACAAGGGTCTGTCACCTGCGTGACCAGTGCAGGGTTATGATATCACAATGCCCCCTTAGGCAGATCACAGACAGGGGCCTGCCACCTGGGTGCCCAGTGCGGAATTATTACATCACAGTGCCCCCTTGGGCAGATCACAGGCAAGGGTCTGTCACCTGGGTGACCAGTGCACACTTATGATGTCACAATAACCTCTTAGGCAGCTCACATACAATGGTCTGTCACCTGGGTGACCAGTGCAGAGTTATGTCACAATGACCCCTTAGGCAGATCAAAGACAAGGGTCTGTCAAGTGGGTGTCCAGTGCATTATTATGATGTCACAATGACCCCTTAGGCAGATGCCAGACTAGGGTCTGTCACCTGGGTGTCCAGTGCAGAGTTATGATGTCACAATGCCTCCTTAGGCAGATGACAAACAAGGGTCTGTCACCAGGGTGACCAGCACAGTGTTATGATATCTCAATGCCCCCTTAGGCATATCACAGACAGGGGTCTGTCACATGGGTGTCCAGTGCAGGATTATGATGTCACAATGCCCCCTTAGACAGATGCCACACAAGGGTCTGTCACCAGGGTGACCGTTGCAGGCTTATTCTGTCAGAAGACCCCTTTAGGCAGATCACACACAAGCATCTCTCACCTGGGTGACCCGTACAGAGTTATGGTTTCACAATGGCCCCTTAGGCAGATCACAAACAAGGGTCTGTCACCACGGTGACCAGTGCAGAGTTATGATGTCACAATTCCCCCTTAGGCAGATGACAGACAAGGGTCTGACATCTGGGTGACCACTGCAGCGTTACGATTTCACAATGACCCCTTAGGCAGATCACAGACAAGGTTCTGACACCTGGGTGACCAGTGCCAGGTTATGATGTCACAATGCCCCCTTAGGCAGATCAGAGGGAAGGGTCTGTCACGTGGGTGACCAGTGCAGACTTATGATGTCACCATGCCCCCTTAGGCAGATCAGGGGCAAGGGTCTGTCACCAGGGTGACCAGTGCAGAGTTATGATGTCACAATGCCCCCTTAGGCATATCACAGACAAGGGTCTGTCACCTGGGTAACCACTGCAGGGTTATGATATCACAATGCCCCCTTAGGCAGATCACAGACAAGGGTCTGTCACCAGGGTGACCATTGCAGAGTTATGATGTCACAATGCTCCCTTAGGCAGATCACAGACAAGGGTCTGTCACCTGCGTGACCAGTGCAGGGTTATGATATCACAATGCCCCCTTAGGCAGATCACAGACAAGGGCCTGTCACCTGGATGACTAGTGCAGAGTTGTGATGTCACAGTGCCCCCTTAGGGAAATCTCAGACAAGGGTCTTTCACCTGAGTGTCCAGTGCAGGGCTATGATGTCACAATGCCCCCTTAGGCAGAACACAGGAAAAGGTCTGTCACCTGGGTGACCGGTGCAGAGTTATGATGTCACAATGCCCGCTTAGACAGATCACAGAGAAGGGTCTGTCACCTGGGTGACCAGTGCAGCATTACGATGTCACAATGCCCCCTTAGGCAGATCAGAGACAAGTGTCTATCCCCTGGGTGACCAGTGCAGAGTTATGATATCACAATGCCCCCTTAGGCAGATAAGAATAAGGGGCCTGTCAATTGAGTGACCAGTGCAGAGTTATGATATCACAATGTCCCCTTAGGCAGATCAAATAGAAGGTTCAGTCACCTGGTTGTCCAGTACAGAATTATGATGTCACAATGCCCCCTTAGGCAGATCACAGACAAGGGTCCGTCACCTGGGTGAGCAGTGCATAGTTGTGATGTCACAATGCCCCTTTTAACAGATCACAGACAAGGGTCCGTCACCACGGGGACCAGTGCAGAGTTATGATGTCACAATGCCCCCTTAGGCAGATCACAGACAAGGGTCTGTCACCTGGGTGACCAGTGCAGTGTTATGATGTCACAAGGCCCCTTTAAGCAGATCACACACAAGCATCTCACACCTGGTTGACCCGTGCAGAGTTATGATGTCACAATGCCGCATTAGGAAGATAACGGACAATGGACTGTCACCAGTGTAACCAGTGCCGAGTTATGATGTCACATTGCCCCCTTAGACAGATCACAGACAAGGGTCTGTCACGTGGGTGACCGGGGAAGAGTTATGATGTCACAATGCCCCCTTAGGCAGATCACAGAGAGGGGTCTGTCACGTGGGTGACCAGTGCACAGTTATAATGTCACAATGACCCCTTAGGCAGATCACAGACAAGCGTCTGTCACCTGTGTGAGCAGTGAAGGGTTATGATGTCACAATGACCCCTTAAGCAGATCACAGACTAGGTTCTGTCACCTGGGTGACCAGTGCAGAGTTATGATGTCACAATAACCCCTTAGGCCGATCACAAAAAAGGGTGTGTCTCATGGTTGACCAGTGCACAGCTATGTTGTCACAATGCCCCTTATGAGGATCACAGACAAGGGTCTGAAACCTGGGTGACCAGTGCAGAGTTAAGATGTCCGAATGACCCCTTAGGCAGATCACAGACAAGTGTCGGTCACCTGGATGTCCGGTGCAGAGTTATGATATCACAATGCCCCTTAGGCAGATCACAGACAAGGGTCTGTCACCTGGGTGACCAGTGCAGAGATAAGATGTCACAATGAGTCCTGAGGCAGATCACAGACAAATGTCTGTCACCTGGATGACCAGTGCAGAGTTATGATGTCACAATGCCCCCTTTGACAGATCACAGACAAGGGTCTGTCACCATGGTGCCCAGTGCAGAGTTATGATGTCACAATGCCCCCTTAGGCAGATCACAGACAAGGGTCTGTCACCAGGGTGACCATTGCAGAGTTATGATGTCACAAGTCCCCTTTAGGCAGATCACACACAAGCATCCCTCACCTGGGTGACCAGTGCAGAATTATGATGTCACAATGCCCTTTTAGGTAGATCACGGGAAAGGGTCTGTCACCAGGGTGACCAGTGCAGACTTATGATGTCACAATGCCCCCTTAGGCATATAACAAACAAGGTGCTGTCACCTGGGTAACCACTGGAGAGTTATGATATCACAATGCCCCCTTAGGCAGATCACAGACAAAGGCTTGTCACCAGGGTGACCAGCGCAGAGTTAAGATGTCACAATGCCCCCTTTGACAGATCACAGACAAGGGTCTCTCACCACGGTGACCAGTGCAGAGTTATGATGTCACAATGCGCCCTTAGGCAGATCACAGACAACGGTCTGTCACCAGGGTGACCATTGCAGAGTTATGTTGTCACAAGACCCCTTTAGGCAGATCACACACTAGCATCTCTCACCTGGGTGTCCCGTGCAGCGTTATGATGTCACAATGCCCCATTAGGAAGATAACGGACAAGGAACTGTCACCAGGGTGACCAGTGCAGAGTTATGATGTCACGTTGCCCCCTTAGACAGATTGCAAACAAGCGTCTGTCACCCGGGTGACCGGGGAAGCGTTATGATGTCACAATGCCCCCTTAGGCAGATCACAGACAGTGGTCTGTCACATGGGTGACCAGTGCAGAGTTATGATGTCACAATGACCCCTTAGACATATCAAAGACAAGCGTCTGTCACCTGGGTGACCAGCGCAGACTTATGATGTCACAATTCCCCCTTACGCAGAAGATATACAAGTGTCTGTCACCTGGGTGAGACTTGCAGAGTTACAATGTCACAATGCCCCCATAGGCAGATCACAGACAAGCGTCTTTCACCTGGGTGATGAGTGCAGAGTTATGATGTCACAATGCCCCCTTAGGCAGATCTCAAACAAGGGTCTTTCACCTGGGTGACCAATGCAGAGTTATGATGTCATAATGTCCCCTTAGGCAGATCACAGACAAGGGTCTGTCACTTCAGTGAAAAGTGCAGAGTTATGATGTCATAATGCCCCCTTAGGAAGATTAAAGACAAGGGCCTGTCTCCTGGATTACCAGTGTAGAGCTATGATGTCACAATGCCCACTTAGGCAGATCAAAGACAAGGGTCTGTCACCCGGGTGACCAGTGCACAGTTATGATGTCAGAATGCCCAATTAGGGAGATCACAGACAAGGGCCTGTCACCAGGGTGCCCAGTGCAGAATTATGACATCACAGTGCCCCCTTAGGCAGATCACAGGCAAGGGTATGTCACCAGGGTGACCAGTGCACAGTTACGATGTCTCATTGCCCTCTTAGGCAGCTCACAGACAAGGGTCTGGCACCTGGGTGACCAGTAAAGAGCTATGATGTCATAATTCCCCGTTAGGCAGATCAGAGACAAGGGTCAGACACCAGGGTGACCAGTGCAGGGTAATGATTTCACAATGACCCCTTAGGCAGATCAGACAGAAGGGTCTGTCACCTGGGTGACCAGTGCAGACTTATGATGTCACAATACCCCCTTAGGCAGATCACGGGCAAGGGTCTGTCACCAGGGTGACCAATGCAGAGTTATGATGTCACAATGACCCCTTAGGCATATCACAGACAATGGTCTGTCACCTGGGTAACCACTGCAGAGTTATGATATCACAATGCCCCCTTAGGCAGATCACAGACAAGGGCCTGTCAGCTGGGTGACCAGTGCAGAGTTATGATGTCACAATGCCCCCTTAGGCAGATCTCAGACAAGAGTCTGTCACCTGGGTGAACAGTGCAGAGGTATGATGTCATAATGCCCCTTAGGCAGATCACAGACAAGGGTCTGCCACCTGGGTGAAGAGTGCAGAATTATGATGTCATAATGCCCCCTTAGGCAGATCACAGCCAAGGGCTTGTCTCCTGGGTGACCAGTGTAGAGCTCTGATGTCACAAAGCCCACTTAGGCAGATCAAAGACAAGGGTCAGTCAACCGGGTGACCACTGCACAGTTATGATGACACAATACCCAATTAGGGAGATCACAGACAAGGGCCTGACACCTGGGTGCCCAGTGCAGCATTATTACATAACAGTGACCCTTTAGGCAGATCACAGGCAAGGGTCTGTCACCTGGGTGACCAGTTCACACTTATGATGTCACAATGCCCTCTTAGGCAGCTTACAGACAAGGGTCTGTCACCTGGGTGACCAGTGGAGACTTATGATGTCACAATGCCCCCTTAGGCAGATCAAAGACAAGGGTCTGTCACCTCGGTGTCCAGTGAAAGATTATGATGTCACAATAACCCGTTAGGCAGACGTCAGTCAAGGGTCTGTCACCTGGTTGTCCAGTGCAGAGTTATGATGTCACAATTCCCCCTTAGGCAGATGACAGACAAGGTTTTGTCACCTGGGTGACCAGCGCAGAGTTATGATGTCACAATGCCCCCTTAGGCGGATCACAGACACGGGTCTCTCACCTGGGTGACCAGTGCAGAGTTATGATGTCACAATTCACCCTTAGGGAGGTGACAGGCCAGGTTCTGTCACCTGGGTGAGCAGTGCAAGGTTATGATGTCACAATGCACACTTAGGCAGATCAAAGGCAAGGGTCTGTCACCTGGGTGACCAGTGCAGAATCACGGCATCACAATGCCCCCTTACGCAGATCTCAGAGAAGGTTCTGTCACCTGGGAGACCAGTGCACACTTATGATGTCACAATATCCCCTTAGGCATATCACAGAAAAGGGTCTGTCACCTGAGTGACCAGTGCAGAGTTATGATGTCACAATGGCCCCTTAGGCAGATCACAGAAAAGGGTCTGTCACCACGGTGACCAGTGCAGAGTATGATGTCACAATTCCCGCTTAGGCAGATCACAGACAAGGGTCTGACACCTGGGTGACCAGTGCAGGGTTATAATGTCACAATGCCCCAACGGCAGATCACACACAAGGGTCTGTCACCTGGATGACCAGTGCAGGGTTATGATGTCACAATGCCCCCTTAGGCAGATCAGAGAGAAGGGTCTGTCACCTGGGTGACCAGCGCAGACTTATGATGTCACAATGTCCCTTTAGACAGACCACGGGCAAGGGTTTGTCACCAGGGTGACCAGTGCAGAGTTATGATGTTACAATGCCCCCTTAGGCATATCACAGACAAGGTTCTTTCACCTGGGTAACCACTGCAGAGATATGATATCACAATGCCCCAATGGCAGATCACACACAAGGGTCTGTCACCTGGGTGACCAGTGCAGGGTTATGATGTCACAATGCCCAGTTAGGCAGATCAGAGAGAAGGGTCTGTCACCTGGGTGACCAGTGCAGACTTATGATGTCACAATGCACCCTTTGACAGATCATAGACAAGGTTCTGTCACCACGGTGAACAGTGTAGAGTTATGATGTCACAATGACCCCTTAGGCAGATCACCGACAAGCGTCTGTCACCTGGGTGACCAGTGCAGAATTATGATGTCACAATTTCCCCTCAGGCAGAACACATACAAGGGTCTGTCACCTGGGTGACTCATGCAGAGTTACGATGTCACAATGCCCCCATAGGCAGATCACAGACAAGGGTCTGTCACCTGGGTGAACAGTGCAGAGTTATGATGTCATAATGCCCCCTTAGGCAGATGACAGACAAGGGCCTGTCTCCTTGGTGACCACTTGAGAGCTGTGATGTCACAATGCCCACTTAGGCAGATCAAAGACAAGGGTCAGTCACCCGGGTGACCAGTGCACAGTTATGATGTCACAATGACCAATTAGGGAGATCACAGACAAGGGCCTGCCGCCTGGGTTCCCAGTGCGGAATTATAACATCACAGTGCCCCCTTGGGCAGATCACAGGCAAGGTTCTGTCACCTGGGTGACCAGTGCACACTTGTGATGTCACAATAATCCCTTAGGCAGCTCACAGACAAGGGTTTGTCACCTGGGTGACCAGTGCTGAGTTATGATGTCACAATGCCCCCTTAGGCAGATCAAAGACAAGGGTCTGTCACGTGGGTGTCCAGTGCAGGATTATGATGTCACAATGACCCCTTAGGCAGATGCCGGACTAGGGTCTGTCACCTGGGTGTCCAGTGCAGAGTTATGATGTCACAATGCCCCTTAGGGAGATGACAAACAAGGGTCTGTCACCAGTGTGACCAGCACAGTGTTATGATGTCATAATGCCCCCTTAGGCAGATCACAGACAGGGGTCTGTCACCTGGGTGACCAGTGCAGTGTTATGATGTCACAATTCACCCTTAGGGATTTCACAGGCCAGGGTCTGTCACCTGGGTGACCAGTGCAATGTTATGATGTCACAATGCCCCCTTAGGCAGATGAAAGACAAGGGTCTGTCACATGGGTGTCCAGTGCAGGATTATGATGTCACAATGCCCCCTTAGGCAGATGCCAGACAAGGATCTGTCACCAGGGTGACCGTTGCGGGGTTATGTTGTCAGAAGACCACTTTAGGCAGATCACACACAAGCTTCTCTCACCTGGGTGACCCGTACAGAGTTATGATGTCACAATGGCCCCTTAGGCAGATCACAGACAAGGGTCTGTCACAACGGTGACCAGTGCAGAATTATGATGTCACAATTCCCCCTTAGGCAGATGATAGACAAGGGTCTGACACCTGGGTGACCACTGCAGCGTTACGATTTCACAATGACCCCTTAAGCAGATCACAGACAAGGTTCTGACACCTCGGTGACCAGCGCCACGTTATGATATCACAATGCCCCTTAGGCACTTCAGAGGGAAGGGTCTGTCACGTGGGTGACCAGTGCAGACTTATGATGTCACAATGCCCCCTTAGGCAGATCACTGGCAAGGGTCTGTCACCTGGGTGACCACTGCAGAGCTATGATGTCACAACGCCCCCTTAGGCAGATCACAGAGAACGGTCTGTCACCTGGGTGACCAGTGCACGGTTATGATGTCACAATTCCCCCTTAGGCAGATCAGAGACAAGGGTCTGTCACCAGGGTGACCAGTGCAGATTTATGATGCCACAGTGCCCCCTTAGGCAGATCACAGACAAGGGTCTGTCACCTACGTGTCCAGTGTAGAGTTATATCACAGTGCCCCCTTAGGGAGATCTCAGACAAAGGTCTTTCACCTGAGTGACCAGTGGAGAGCTATGATGTCTCAATGCCCCCTTAGGCAGATCACAGACAAAGGTCTCTCACCTGTGTGACCGGTGCAGAATTATGATGTCACAATGCCCCCGTAGGGAGATCAGAATAAAGTGTCTATCCCATGGGTGACCAGTGCAGAGTTATGATGTCACAATGCACCCTTAGGCAGATCACGGACAAGGGTCTGCCACCAGGGTGTCAAGTGTAGAGTTATGATGTCACAATGCTCCCTTAGGCAGATCACACTAAAGATCTGTAAATTGAGTAACCAGTGCAGAGTCATGGTATCACATGGCCCCCTTAGGCAGCTCTAAGACGATGTTCTGTCACCTGGCTCTTGATTGCAGAGTTATGATGTCACAATGCCCCCTTAGGCAGATCACAGACAAGGGTCTGGCACCTGGGTGACAAGCGCAGAGTTATGATGTCACAATGCCCCTTAGGCAGATGACAGACAATGGTCTGTCACCTTGGTGACCATTGCAGAGGTGTGACATCACTATGCCCCCTTAGGAAGATCTCAGACAAGGTCCTGTCACCTGGGTGAACAGTGCAGAGTAATGATGTCACAAAGCCCCCTTAGGCAGATCACAGACAACGGTCCGTCACCTGGGTGACCAGTGCATAGTTGTGATGTCACAATGCCCCCTTTGACAGATCACAGACAAGGGTCTGTCACCACGGTGACCAGTGCAGAGTTATGATGTCACAATGCCCCCTTAGTCAGATCACAGACAGGGGTCTGTCAGCTGGGTGACCAGTGCACAGTTATGATGTCACAATGCCCCCATAGGCAGATCACATACAAGTGTCTTTCACCTGGGTGTCCAGTGTAGAGTTACGATGTCACAATGCCTCGTTAGGCAGATCACAGACAAGGGTCTGTCACTTGGGTGACCAGTGCAAAATTACGGTGTCACAATTCCCCCTTAGGGAATTGTGGGTTATGATGTCACAAAACCCCCTTAGGCAGGTCGTGGGCAATGATATGTCACCAATGTGACCAGTGCAGGGTTATGATGTCAGAAAGCCCCCTTAGGCATATCACGGACAAGAGTCTGTGACCAGCGTCACCAGTGCAGAGTTATGATGTCACAATGCAGACTTAGGCAGATCAGAGACAAGGGTCTGTCACCTGGGTTACCAGTGCAGGGTTATGATGTCACAATGCCCCTTAAGGCCGTTCACAGACAAGGGTCTCTCTCCTGTGTGACCCGTGCAGAGTTATGGTGTCACAATGCACACTTAGGCAGATCACAGACAAGGGTCTGTCACCCGGGTGACCAATGCACAGTTATGATGTCATAATACAGACTTAGGCAGATCTGAGATGTCACAAACCCCGTTTAGGCAGATCAGAGACAAGGGTTTTTAGCTGGGTGACCGGTGCAGAGTTATGATGTCACTATGCCCCCTTAGGCAGATCACAGACAAGGGTCTGTCACCCGGGTGACCAATGCACAGTTATGATGTCATAATACAGACTTAGGCAGATCTGAGATGTCACAAACCCCGTTTAGGCAGATCAGAGACAACGGTCTCGCACCTGGGTGACCCGTGCAGAGTTATGATGTCACAATGCACCATTTGGCAGATAACGGACAAGGGACTGGCACCAGGGTGTCCAGTGCAGAGTTATGATGTCAAAATGCCCCCTTAGAGAGATCACAGACAAGGGTCTGTCACCTCTTTGACCAGTGAAAAGTTATGATGTCACAATGCCCCCTAAGGCAGATCACATACAGAAGTCAGTCAACTGGGTGACTAGTGCAGAGTTATGGTGTCACAATGACCCCTTAGGCAGATCACACACAAGAGTCTGTCACCTGGGTGACCAGTGCAGAGTTATGATGTCACAGTGCCCACTGAGGCAGGTCGCATACATGGGTCTGTCACCTGGGTTACCAGTGCAGTGTTATGATGCCACAATGCCCCTTTAGGTAGATCACAGACAAGGGTCTCTCACCTGGGTGACCCGAGCAGAGTTATGATTTCACAATGGCCCCTTAGGCAGATCACACACATGGGTCTGTCACCTGGGTGACCAGTGCAGGGTTAGAATGTCACAATGCCCCCTTGGGAAGATCATGGGCAAGGATCTGTCACTAGAGTGAGCAGTGCAGGGTTATGATGTCACAATGCCCCTTAGGCAGATCAGAGACAAGGGTCTGTCATCTGGGTGGCCAGAGCCGATTTATGATGTCACAATGCCCCCTTAGGCAGATCACGGACAGGGGTCTGTCACCTGGGTGATCATTGCAGAGTTATGATATCACAATGTCCCCTTAGGCTCATCACTGACAAGGACCTGTCACCTGGGTGACCAGTGCAGAGTTATGACGTCACAATGCCTCCTTCGGCAGATGTCAGACAATGGTCTTTCACCTGGGTGACAAGGGTAGAGTTACAATGTCACAATGCCCCCTTACGCTGATCACAGACAAGGGTCCGTTACCTGGGTGACCTGTGCACACTTGTGATGTCACATTGCCCCCTTATACAGATCACAGAGAGTGGTCTTTTACCTGGGTGGCCAGTGCAGAGTTATGATGTCCCAATGTCCCCTTAGGCAGATCACAGAGAAGGGTCTGTCACCTGGTGACCAGTGCAGGGTTACGATGTCACAATGCAGGCTTAGGCATATCACAGACAGGCGTCCGTCAGCTGGGTGACCAGTGCTGTGTTATAATGTCACAATGCCCCCATAGGCAGATTACAGACAAGGGTCTGTCACCTGGGAGACCAGTGCAGATTTATGATGTCACAATACCACCTTAGGCAGATCAGAGACATGGGTGTGTCACCTGGGTGACCAGTGCAGATTTATGATGTCACAATTCCCCCTTAGGCAATTAACGGACAAGAGGCTGTCATCAAGGTTACCAGTGCAGATTTATGATGTCACAATGCCCCCTTAGGTAGATCACAGACAAGGGGCTGCCACCTGGGTGACCCGTGGAGGGTTATGATGTCACAATGCCCCCTGAGGGAGATCAAAGAAAAGGGTGTGTCACGTGGGTGATCAGTGCAGCATTACGATGTCACAATGCCCCCTTAGGCAGATCACAGGCAAGGGTCTGTCACCTGGGAGACCAGTGCAGAGTTATGATGTCACAATGCCCCCTTAGGCGGATCACATACAAGGGCATGTCACTTGAGTGCCTAGTGCAGAGTTCTGATGTCACAGTTCCCCCTTAGGCACATCACAGACAAGGCTCTGCCACCTGGGTGACCATTGCAGACTTATGATGTCACAATGCCCAGTTCCGCAGATCACAGACAAGAGTCTGTCACTTGGATGATCAGTGCAAAATTATGATGTCTCAATGCCCCCTTAGGCAGATCACAGACAAGGGTCGGTCACCACGATGACCAGTGCAGAGTTATGATGTCACAATGCCCACTTAGGGAAATCACAGACAAGGGTCTCTCACCTGGGTGAGCAGTGCAGAATTATGGTGTCACAATGCCCCCTTAGGCAAATCACAGACAAGGGTATGTCACCTAGGTGACCAGTGCAGACTTACCATGCCACAATGCCCCCTTAGGCAGATCACACACAAGGGTCTGTCACCTCGGTGACCCGGGCGGAGTTATGATGCCACAGTGACCCCTTAGGCAGATCAAAGACCAGGGACTGTCACCTGGGTGACTAATGCAGAGTTATGATGTCACAATGCACCCTTTGGCAGATCACAGACAAGTGTCTTTCACCTGGGTGACCAGTGCAGAGTTCAGATGTCACTATGCCCCCTTAGGCAGATCACAGACAACTCTCTGGGAGCGGAGTGACCAGTGCACAGTTATGATGTCACAATGCCCCCTCAGGCAGTTCACAGACAAGGGTCTGTCACCACGGTGACCAGTGCACAGTGATGATGTCACAATGTCCCCTTAGGCAGATCACAGACAAGGGTTTGTCTCCTGGGAGACCAGTGCAGATTTATGATGTCACCATGCCACCTTAGGGAGATCACAGACAAAGGTCTGTCACCTGGGTGACCAGTGAAGAGTAATGATGTCACAATGCCCATTTGGCAGATCAGAGACAAGAGTCTGTCCCTGGGTGACCCGTGCAGAGTTATGATGTCACAATGCCCCCTTAGGCAGATCATGGACCAGGGTATGTCACCAGGGTGACCAATGCAGAGTTGTGATGTCACAATGCCCACTTTGGCAGATCACAGATACTGGCCTGTCACCTGGGTGACCAGTGCAGAGTTACGATGTCAAAATCCCCCCGTAGGCAGACCACGGACTACAGTCTGTCACCTGGGTGACACGTGCAGAGTTATAATATCACAATGCCCCCTTAGGCAGATCAAAGGCAAGGGTCTGTCACCTGGGTGACCCGTGCAGTATTATGATGCCAAATGCCCCCTTAGGTAGATGACAGAAAAGGGTCTGTCACCAGGGTGACCAGTGCACAGTTATGATGTCACAATGACCCCTTAGGCAGATCACAGAGAAGGGTCTGACACCTGGATGACCAGTGCAGAGTTATGATGTCACAATGCCCACTTAGCCAGATCAAAGACAAGGTTCTGTCACCTGGGTGACCAGTGCGGATTTATGATGTCACAATGCCCACTTAAGCAGATCACAGAGAAGGGTATGTCACCTGGGTGACCAGTGCACAGTTATTATGTCCAAATGCCCCCTTAGGCAGATCACAGACAAGGGTCTGTCACCTGGGTGACAAGAGCAGGGTTATGATGTCACAATGCCCCCTTAGGGAGATCACAGATAAGGGTCTGTCACCTGGGTAACCATTGTAGAGTTATGATGTCACAATGGCCCCTCAGGCAGATCACAGACAAGGGTCTGTCATCTGGGTGACCAGTACAGAATTATGATGTCACAAGGACGCTTAGGCAGATCACAGACAAGGTCTGTCACCTGGGTGACCTGTGAAGAATTATGATTTCACAATGGCCCCTTAGGCAGATCACAGACAAGCGTCTGTCACCACAGTGACCAGTGCAGAGTTATGATGTCACAATTCCCCCTTAGGCAGATCACAGACAAGGGTCTGTAACCTGGGTGACAATTGCAGATTTATGATGTCACTATGTCACCTTAGGCAGATAACAGACAAGGGTCTCTCACCCGGGTGACCAGTGCAGAGTTATGATGTCACAATGCCCACTTAGGCAGATCAAAGACAAGGGTCTGTAACCCGGGTGACCTGTGCAGAATTAGGATGTCACAATGCCCCTTTATGAAGATCACAGACAAGGGTCTGTCACCAGGGTGACCAGTGCAGAGTTATGAGGTCACAATGCAGACTTCGGCAGATCACAGACAAGGGTCGGTCACCTGAGTGACCATGCAGGCTTATAATGTCACAATGCCCCATTAGGCAGATCAGAGACAAGGATCTGTCACCTCGGTGACCCGTGGAGGGTTATGATGTCACAATGCCCCCTGAGGGAGTTTAAAGTCAATGGTGTGTCACCTGGGAGATCAGCACAGAGTTATGATGTCACAATGCCCCCTTAGGCGGATCACAGACAAGGGCATGTCACTTGAGTGCCCAGTGCAGGGTTCTGATATCACAATGCCCCCTTAGGCACATCATAGACAAGGCTCTGCCACCTGGGTGACCATTGCAGACTCATGATGTCACAATGCCCCCTTAGGCAGATCACACACAATGGTCTGTCAGCTGTGTGACCCGTGCGGAGTTATGATTTCTCAGTGACCCCTTAGGCAGATCAAAGACAAGGGTCTGTCACTTTGGTGACTAGTGCAGAGGTATGATGTCACAATGCGCCCTTAGGCAGATCAGAGACAAGTGTCTGGAAGCGGAGGGACCAGTGCACAGTTATGATGTCACTATGCCCGCTCAGGCACTTCACAGACAAGGATCTGTGACCACGGAGACCAGTGCAGAGTTATGATGTCACAATATCCCCTTAGGCAGATCACAGAAAAGGGTCTGTCTCCTGGGAGACCAGTGCAGAATTATGATGTCACAATGCCCCCTTAGGCAGATCACAGAAAAGGGTCTGTCTCCTGGGTGACCAGTGAAGAGTAATGATGTCACAATGCCCATTTGGCAGATCAGAGACAAGGGTCTGTCCCTGGGTGACCCGTGCAGAGTTATTATGTCACAATGCCGCCTTAGGCAGATCACGGACAAATGTCTGTCACAGGGTGACCAATGCAGAGTTATGATGTCACAATGCCCACTTAGGCAGATCACAGATACGGGTCTGTCACCTGGGTGACCCGTGCAGAATTATGATGTCAAAATGCCCCGTTAGGCAGATGACACACAAAGCTCTGTCACCAGGGTGACCAGTGCACAGCTATGATGTCACAATGCCCCCTTAGGCAGGTCACAGAGAAGGGTCTGTCACCTGGATGACCAGTGCAGAGTTATGATGTCACAATGCCCACTTAGCCAGATCAAAAGCAGGGTTCTGTCACCTGGGTGACCAGTGCAGATTTATGATGTCACAATGCCCCCTTAAGCAGATCACAGAGAAGGGTGTGTCACCTGGGTGACCAGTGCGCAGTTATTATGTCCAAATGCCCCCTTAGGCAGATCACAGACAAAGGTCTGTCACCTGGGTGACAAGTGCAGGGTTGTGATGTCACAATGCCCCCTTAGGGAGATCACAGATAAGGGTCTGTCACCTGGCTGACCAGTGCAGAGTTACGATGTCACAATGGCCCCTTAGACAGATCACAGACAAGGGTCAGTCACCTGGGTGACCAGTACAGAATTATGATGTTACAATGACGCTTAGGCAGATCACAGACAAGGTCTGTCACCTGGGTGATGAGTGAAGGATTATGATTTCACAATGGCCCCTTAGGCAGATCACAGACAAGGGTCTGTCACCACAGTTACCAGTGCAGAGTTGTGATGTCACAATGCCCCCTTAGGCAGATCACAGACAAGGGTCTGTAACCTGGGTGACCATTGCATATTTATGATGTCACTATGTCCCCTTAGGCAGATCACAGACAAGGGTCTGTCACCCGGTTTACCAGTGCAGAGTTATGCTGTCACAATGCACACTTAGGCAGATCAAAGACAAAGGTCTGTCACCCGGGTGACCAGTGCAGCACTGAGATGTCACAATGCCCCCTTAGGCAGATCATAGACAAGGGTCTGTCACCTGGGTGAAGAGTGCAGGGTTATGCGGTCACAATGCAGACTTCGGCGGATCACAGACAACGGTCGGTCACATGCGTGACCAGTGCAGGCTTATGATGTCACAATGCCCCATTAGGCAGATCAGAGAAAAGGGTCTGTCACCTGGGTGACCAGTGCAGGTTTATGAAGTCACAATGCCCCCTTTGGCATATCAAGGACAACGGTCTGACACCAGGGTGAACAGTGCAGAGTTAGGATGTCACAATGCCCCCTTAGGCAGATCACGGACAAGGGAATGTCACCAGTTTGAACAGTGCAGATTCATGCTATCACAATGCCACCTTAGGCAGATCACAGACAAGGGCCTGTAACCTGGGTGACCAGTGCAGAGTTATGATGTCACAATGCCCCCTTAGGCAGATCACAGACAGGGGTCTGTCACCTGGGTAACCAGTGCAAAGTTATGATGTCACAATGACCGCTTAGTCAGATCAGAGACAAGGATCTGTCACCTGGGTGACCAGTGCAGAGTTATGATGCCACAATGCCCCCTTAGGCAGATTACACACAAGGGTCTGTCACCACGGTGACTAGTGTAGAGTTATGATGTCACAATGCCCCGTTAGGCAGATCACAGTCATGGGTGTGTCACCAGGGTGACCAGTGCACATTTATGATGTAAAAATGCCCCCTTAGGCTGATCACAGACAAGGGTCTGTCACCACAGTGACGAGTGCAGAGATATGATGTCACAATGCCCCCTTAGGCCGATCACAATCAAAGGTCTGTAACCTGGTGAAAAGCGCATAGTTATGATGTCAGAATGCCCGCTTAGGGAGATCACAGAAAATGGTCTGACTCCTTGGTGACCTGTGCAGTGTTATGATGTCACAATGCCCACTTAGGGAGGTCAAACACAAGAGTCTGTCACCTGGGTGACCAGTGCAGAGTTACCGTGTCACAATGGCTCCTTAGGTAGATGAGAGACAAATGTCTGTCACCTGGATGCCCCGTGCAGAGTTATGATTTCACAATGCCCCCTTAGGCAGATAAAAGATATGGGTCGGTCTCCTGGGTGACCAGTGCAGAGTAATGATTTCATCATGCCCCCTTAGGCAGATCACAGAAAATGGTCTGTCACCTGGGTGACCCTTGCAGAGTTATGAAGTCGCTATGCCCATTAGAGAGATCACAGACAAGGGTCTGGCACCTGGGTGACCCGTGTATAGTTATGATGTCACAGTGCCCACTTAGGCAGATCACAGACAAGGGTCTGTCACCTGGGTGACCAGTGCAGAGTTATGATGTCACAATGCCCCCTGAGGCAGATAACATACAATGGTCTTTCACCTGCGTGACCAGTGCAGAGTTATGATGTCACAAGGCCCATTTAGGCAGATCACAGTCAAGCGTCTGTCACTACGGTGGTCAGTGCAGAATTATGATGTCACAATGCCCCCATAGGCAGATCACAAACAAGAGTCTTTCACCACTGTGATCAGTGCAGAGTTATGACGTCACAATACCCCCTTAGGCAGATCACAGGCAAGGCCCCGTCACCTGTGTGTGCAGTGCAGAGTTATGACGTCACAATGCCACCGTAGGCATATCACAGACAATGGTTTGTATCCTGGGAGACCAGTGCATAGTTATGATGACACAATGCCCCCTTAGGCCAATCTCAGACAAGTGTCTGTCACCTGGGTGACCAGTGCAGAGTTATGATATCACAGTGACCACTTAGGCAGATCAAAGACAGGGGTCTGTCACCTCGGTGTCGAGTACAGAGTTACGATGTGACAATGCCCCTTTGACAGATCACAGAAAAGGGTCTGTCACCAGGTTGGCCAATGCAGATTTATCATGTCTCAATGCCCCCATAGGCAGATCACAGGCAAGGGTCTGCCACATGGGTGACCATTGCGGAGTTACGATATCACAATGCCCCCATAGGCAGACGATAGAGAAGGGTCTGTCAGCTGTGTTACCAGTGAAGACTTATGATGTCACAATGCCCCCTTAGGCAGATCACAGACAAGGGCCTCTCACCTGGGTGCTCAGTGCTGAGTTATGACGTCACAATTCCCCCTTATGCAGATCACAGGCAGGGTTCTGACACCTGGGTGACCAGTGCAGAGTTATGATGTCACAACACCCCCTTAGGCAGATCACAGACAAGGGTCTTCCACCTGGGTGACCATTGTAGAGTAATGATGTCGCAATGCCCCCTTACGCAGATCGCAGACAAGGGTCTGTAACCTGGATGACCAGAGCAGTGTTATGATGTCACAATGGCTCCTTGGGCAGATCACAGAGAAGGGACTGTCACCATGGTGACGAGTGCAGATTTATGATGTCACAATGCCCCCTTACGCAGATCAAACACATGGGTCTCTCACTTCAGTGACCAGTGCAGGGTTATGATGACACAATGACCCCTTAGGCAGATCAGAGATAAGGGTCTGTCACCTGGATGACCAGTTCAGAGTTATGAGGTCACAATGCCCCCTTAGGCAGATCAAAAATTAGGGTCTGTCATCTTCTTCACCAGGGCAGAGTTATGATGTCACAATGCCCCATTGGCAGTTCAAAGACAAGGGTCTGTCACCTGGGTGTCCAGTGCTGAGTTATGATGTCACAATGCCCACTTCGGCAGATGACAGACAAGAGTCTGTCCCCTGGGTGACCAGCGCAGACTTATGATGTCATTATGGCCCCTTACGCAGGTCACAGAGAAGGGTCTGTCACCAAGGTGATCAGTGCAGATTTATGATGTCACAATGCCCCCTTAGGCAGATCAAAGACAATGGTCTGTCACCTCAGTGAACAGTGCAGAGTTATGATGTCACAATGCCAGGTAAGGCAGATCACGGGCAAGGGTCTGTCACCAGGGTGACCAGTGCAGAGTTATGATGTCACAGTGCCCTCTTACGCATATCACCGACAAGGGTTTGTCACTTGGGTGACCAGTGCGGAGTTATTTTATCACAATGACCCCTTAGGCAGATCACAGACAAGGGCCTGTCACCTGGGTGACCAGTGCAGAGTTATGATGTCACAATGCCCCCGTAGGCAGATCTCAGACAAGGGTCTTTCACCTGGGTGACCATTGCAGAGCTATGATGTCACAATTCCCCCTTAGGTAGATCACAAACAAGTGTCTGTCACCTGGGTGACCAGGGCAGAGTTATGAAGTCACAATGTAGGCTTAGGCTGATGACAGAGAAAGTTCTGTCACCTGGGTGACCAGTCCAGGTTTATGATGTTACAATGCCCCCTTAGGCAGATCACAGACAAGTGTCTGTCACCTGGGTGACCACAGCAGAGTTCTGTTGTCACAGTGCACCCATAGGCAGATCGCAGACCAGGGTCTGTCTCCTGGGTGACTAGTGTGGAGTTTTGATGTCACAATACCCCCGTAGGCAGATCAGAGACAAGGGTCTGCCACGTGGGTGACCAGTGCAGAGTTGTGATATCACAATGCCCCCTTAGGCAGATCACAGACAAGGGTCTGTCACCGGGGTGACCAGTGCAGAGTTTTGAAGTCACAATGCCCCGTTAGGCTATTCACGGACAAGGGTATGTCACCTGGGTGACCAGTGCAGAGTAATGATATCACAATGCCCCCTTAGGCAGATCATAGACAAGCGTCTGTCACCTGGGTGACCAGTGCAGGGTTATGATGTCACAATGCCCCCTTAGGCAGATCTCAGACAAGGGTGTTTCACCTGGGTGACCAGTGTAGAGCTTTGATGTCAAAATGCCCCCTTAGGCAGATCACAGACAAGGGTCTGTCACCTGGGTGACCAGTGCAGAGTTATCATATCACAATGCCCACTTAGGCAGATCACAGACAAGGACCTGTCACCTTGGTGACCAGTGCAGAGTTATGATGTCACAATTCCCCTTTAGGCAGATCACAGACAAGGGTCTTCCACCTGGATGACAAGTGCAGAGTTATGATGTCACAATGCCCCCTTAAGCAGATCACAGAGAAGGGTCCGTGACCTGGGTGACCAGTGCAACGTTGTGATGTCACAACGCCCCCTTTGACAGATCACACACAAGGGTCTGTCAACAGAGTGATCAGTGCAGAGTTATGATGTCACAATGCCCCGATAGGGAGATCACAGACAAGGGTCTGTCACCTGTGGGACCAGTGAAGAGTTATGAAGTCCAAATGCAGACTTAGACAGATCACAGACAAGGGTCTGTCACCTGGCGGAGAAGTGCAGGATTATGTTGTCACAATGCCCCTTTAGGCAGATCACCGACAAGGGTCTCTCACCTGGGTGACCAGCGCAGAGTTATGATGTCACAACGCCCCCTTAGGCAGATCAGAGACAAGGGTCTGTCACCTGGGTGACCAGTGCAGAGTTATGATGTCACAATGCCCCCTTAGGCAGATCACAGACAAGGGTCTGTCACCTGGGTGACCAGTGCGGAATTATGATGTCACAATGCCCCCTTAGGCAGATCACAGACAAGGGCCTGTTACCTGGGTGACCAGTGCACAGTTATGATGTCACAATGCCCCCTTAAACAGATGAAAGACTAGGTTGTGTCCCTGGGTGTCCAGTGCAGAATTATGATGTCACAGTGTCCCCTTAGGCAGATCACAGTCAAGGGTCTGTCACCTGGGTGACCAGCGCAGAGTTATGATGTCACAGTGTTCCCTTAGGTAGATCACAGGCAAGGGTCTGTCACTTGGGGACCAGTTCAGATTTACGATGTCACAACGCCCACTTAGGAAGATCAAATACAAGGATCTGTCACCTCTGTGACCAGTGCAGAGTTATGATGTCACAATGCCCCCTTAGGCAGATCGCAGACAAGGGTTTGTCACCAGGGTGACCAGTGCAGAGTTATGATGTCACAATGCCCCCTTAGGCAGATCACAGACAAGGGTCTGTCACCTGGGTGACCAGTGCAGAGTTATGATATCACAATGCCACCTTAGGCAGATCACAGACAAAGGTCTGTGACCTGGGTGACCAGTGCAGAGTGATAAAGTCACAGTGTCCCCTTAGGCAGATCACAGACAGTGGTCTGTCACCTGGGTGACCAGTGCAGGGTTACGATATCACAATGCCCCCTTAGGCAGATCACAGACAAGGGCCTGTCACCTGGGTGACCATTGCAGAATTATGATGTCACAATGCATGCTTAGGCAGATCACAGACAAGGGCCCGTCACCTGGGTGACCAGTGCACAGTTGTGAAGTCACAATGCCCCGTTTGACAGACCACAGACATGGGTCTCCCACCACGGTGACCATTCAGAGCTATGATGTCTCAATGCCCCCTTAGGCAGATCAAAGAAAAGGGATTGTCACCAGGGTGACCAGTGCAGAGTTATGAAGTCACAATGCCCCTTAGGCATATCACAGACATGGGTCTGTCACCTGGGTGACAAGTGCAGAGTTGTGATATCACAATGCCCCCTTAGGCAGATCACAGACAAGGGTCTGATACCTGGGTGACCAGTGCAGGATTATGATGTCACAATGCCCCCTTAGGCAAATCACAGAGAAGTGTCTGTCACCTGGGTGACCAGTGCAGAATTATGGTGTCACAATAGCCCCTTAGGCAGATCAGAGCAAGGGTCTGTCAACTGGGTGACCAGCGCAGAGTTATGATGTCACAATTTCGCCTTAGGCAGATCACAGAAAAGGGTCTGTCACCTGGGTGACCAGTGCAGAGTTATGATGTCAAAATTAACAATTATGCAGATCACAGAGATGGGTCTGTCACCTGGGTTACCAGTGCAGAGTTTTGGTGTCCCAATGACCCCTTAGGCAGGTGAAAGACAAGGGCCGGTCACCTGGGTGCCCAGAGAAGATTTATGATGTCACAGTGCCCCGTTAGGTAAATCAAAGACAAGGGCCTGTGACCTGGGTGCGCACTGCAGAGTTTTGAAGTCACGATGCCCCCTTAGGCAGGTCACAGACAAGGGCCTGTCAAGTGATGACCAGTGCATAGTTATGATGTCTCAATGCCCCCATAGGCAGATCACAGGCAAGGGTCTGCCACCTGGGTGACCATTGCAAAGTTACGATATCAGAATGCCGGCTTAGGCAGATGATAGACAAGGGTCTGTCACCTGGTTGAGCAGTGAACAGTTATGATGTCACAATGCTCCATTACGTAGATCACAGACAAGGGCCTGTCACCAGCGTGCGCAGTGCAGAGTTATGACATCATAATGCCACCTTAGGCAGATCACAGGCAGGGGTCTGTCACCTGGGTGACCAGTGCAGAGTTATGATGTCACAGTGCCCCCTTAGACAGATCAACAACAAGTGTCTGTCACCTGGGTGTGCAGTGTAGTGTTATGATGTCACAATGCCCCCTTAGTCATATCCCAGACAAGGGTCTGTCACCTCGGTGGCCAGTGCAGAGTAATGAAGTCACAATGCCAACTTCGGGAGATGACAGTCAAGGGTCTGACACCTGGGTGACCAGCGCAGAGTTATGATGTCACAATGCCCGTTAGGCAGATCACAGAAAAGGGTCTGTCACCTGGGTGACCAGTGCAGTGTTATGATGTCAGAATGCACCCTTAGGCAGATCACAGACCAGGGTCTGTCACCTGGGTGACCAGTGCAGGGTTATGATGTCACAACGTCCACTTAGGCAGATCAAAGACAAGGGTCTGTCACCTGTGTGACCAGTGCAGAATTATGATGTCACAATGCCCCCTTATGCAGATCACAGACAATTGTCTGTCACCTGAGTGTCCATTGCAGAGTTATGATATCACAATGGTCCCTAAGGCAGATCACAGACAAGTGTCTGTCACCACAGTGACTAGTGCAGATTTATGATGTCACAATGCCCCTTTAGGTATATCACAGACAAGGCCCTGTCACCTGGGTGACCAGTGCAGAGTTATGATGTCACAAAACACCCTTAGGGAGATCACACACAGGGGTCTGCCACCTGAGTGACCAGTGCAGGGGTATGATGTCACAATGACCCCTTAAGCAGATTACAGACAAGGTTCTGTCACCTGGGTGACCACTGCAGAGTTATGATGTCATAATGCCCCCTTTGTCAGATCACAGACAAGTGTCTGTCACCTGGGTGACCAGTGCAAAGTTATGATGTCACAATGCCCCCCTTGGAAGAACACAGTCATGGGTCTGTCAGCAAGGTGACCAGTGCAGAGTTATGATGTGACAATGCCCCCTTAGGCAGATCACAGCCAAGGGTCTGTCACCTGGGTGACCAGTGCAGAGTTATAATGTCACTATGCCCCCTTATTGAGATCACAGACAAGGGTCTGTCACCTGGGTGACCAGTGCAGGGTTATGATGACACAATGCCCCTTTAGGCAGATCACAGAGAAGGGTCTGTCACCTGGGGGACCAGTGCAGATTTATGATGTCAGAATGCCCCCTTAGGCAGATCAGAGACAAGGCTCTGTCACCTGGGTGACCAGTGAAGAGTTATGTTGTCACAATGCCCCCTTAGGCTGATCACGGACAAGGGTCTGTCACCAGGGTGACCAGTGCAGAGTTATGATGTGACAATGCCCCCTTAGGCAGATCACAGTCAAGGGCCTGTCACCTTGGTGACCAGTGCAGAGTTATTATGTCACTATGCCCCCTTATTGAGATCACAGAAAAGGGTCTTTCACCTAGGTGACAAGTGCAGAGTTATGATGTCACAATGTCCCCAAAAACAAATCACAGACAAGGGTCGGTCACCTGGGTCACCAGTGCACAGTTGTGATGTCACATGGCCCCCTTTGACAGATCACAGATAATGGTCTGTCACCACGGTGATCAATGGAGATTTATGATGTCACAATGCCCCCTTAGGCAGATCACAGACAAGAGTCTGTCAACTGGGTGACCAGTGAAGAGTTATGATGTCACTATGCAGACTTAGGTAGATCACAGATAAGGGTCTGTCACCTGGGTGACCAGAGCAGGTTTATGATGTCACAAAGCCCCCTTAGGCAGATCGGAGACAAGGGTATGTCACCTGGGTGACCAATGCAGAGTTATGATGTCACAAAGCCCCCTTTGGCTGATCACGGGCAAGGGTATGTAACTAGGGTGACCAGTGCAGAGTTAAGATATCAAAATGCCCACTTAGGCAGATCACAGACAAGGGTTTGTCAGCTGGGTGACCAGTTCAGAGTTATGATGTCACAATGCCCCCTTAGGCAGATCACAGACAAAGGTCTGTCACCTGGGTGACCAGTGCAGGATTATAACATCACAATGCCCCCTTAGGTATATCAGAGACAAGGGTGTGTCACCTGGGAGACCAATGTAGAGTTATGGTGTCAAAATGCCCCCTTAGGAAGATCGTGGACAAGGATTTGTCACCTGGGTGATCAGTGAAGAGTTATGAAGTCACAATGCCCCCTTAGGCAGATCACTGACAGGGGTCTGTCACCTGGTGTCCAGTGCAGAGTTATGATGTCACAATGACCCCTTAGGGAGATCACAGACAAAGGTCTGTCACCTGGGTGACCAGTGCAGTGTTATGATGTCACAATTCCCCTTTAGGCAGATCATAGACAAGGGTCTGTCACCTCTGTGAACCGTGCGGAGTTATGATGTCACAATGCGCCAATAGTCAGATCACAGACAAGGGTGTTTAACCTGGGTGACCAGTGAACAGTTATTATGTCACCATGCCCCCTTAGGCAGATCACAGACATGGGTCTGCCACCACGGTGACCAGTGCAGAATTATGATGTCACCATGCACCCTTAGGCAGATCACAGAGAAGGATCTGTCACCTGGGTGACCAGTGCCGAGTTATTATGTCAAAGTGCCCCTTTAGGCAGATCACAGACAAGGGTCTGTCACCTGGGTGACCAGTGCAGGGTTATGATGTCACAATTCCCCCTAAGGCACATCACAGACAAGTGTCTGTCACCTGGGTGACCAGTGCACAGTTATGATGTCACAATGCCCCCTTAGGCAGATCACGGAGAATGGTCTGTCACCACGGTGACCAGTACAGAGTTATGACATCACAATGCCCCCTTAGGCAGATCACAGACAAGGGTCTGACACCGGGGTGACCAGTGCATGGTTATGATGTCACAATGCCCTCTTAGGCAAATCACAGACAAGGGTCTGTTACCTGGGTGACCAGTGCAGGGTTATGATGTCACATTTCCCCCTGAGGCAGATCAGAGACAAGTGTATGTCACCTGGTTGACCAGTGCAGAGTTATGATGTCACAATGCCCCCTTAGGCAGATCACGGGCAAGGGTCTGACACCAGGGTGACCAGTGCAGGGTTATGATGTCACAATGCCCCCTTAGGCCTATCACAGACAAGGGTCTGTCACCTGGGTGACCAGTGCAGAGTTATGATATCACAGTGCCACCTTAGACAAATCACAGCAAATGGTCTGCCATGTGGGTGACCCGTGTGGAGTTATGATATCACAATGCCCCCATAGTCAGATCACAGAAAGGGGATTGTCACCTGCGTGACTCCTGAAGAATTACGATGTCACAATGGCCCCTTAGGCATATAACAGACAAGGGTCTGTCACCACGGTGACCAGTGCAGAGTTATGACACAATGCCCCCTTAGGCAGATCACAGACAAGGGTCTGTCACCTGGGTGACCCGTTCAGAGTTATGATGTCACAATGGCGCCTTAGGCAGTTCAAAGACAAGGGTCTGTCACCTTGGTGACCCGTGCAGAGTTATGATGTCACAATGCCTCCTTAGGCATATCACAGACAAGGGTCTGTCACTTGGGTGACCCGTGGATAGTTATGATATCACAATGGCCCCTTAGGCAGATCACAGACAAGGGTCTGTCACCTGGTTGACCCGTGCAGTGTTACGATGTCACAATGCCCCCTTACGCAGATCACAGTCAAGGGCCTTTCACCTGGGTGCCCAATGCAGAGTTATGATGTCACAATACCCCCTTAGGAACATCACCTACAAGGGCTTGTCACCTGGTTGTCCAGTGCAGAGTTATGATGTCAAAATGACCCTTTAGGCAATTCACAGACAACGGCGTCTCACCTGGTTGCCCAGTGCAGTGTTATGATGCCACAATTCCCACTTAAGCTGATCAAAGACAAGGGTCTGTCACCAGGGAGACCTGTGCAGAGTTATAATGTCACAATGCCCCCTTAGGCAGATCAAAGGCAAGGGTCTGTCACCTGGGTGACTAGTGCAGAGTTATGATGTCGCAATTCCCCCTTAGGCAGATCACAGACAAGGGTCTGTACCCTGGGTGACAAATACAGAGTCATGATTTCACAATGGACCCTGAGGCAGATCACATACAAGGGTCTGTCACCACGTTGGCCAGTGCTGAGTTATGATGTCACAATTCCCCCTTAGTCAGATCACAGACAAGGGTCTGCACGGGTTGTCCCGTGCAGAATTAGGATGTCAGAATGCCCTCTTAGGCCGATCACAGACAAAGGCATGTCACCTGTGTGCCCAGTGCAGAGTTATTTTGTCACAATGCCCCCTTAGGCACATCACTGACATGGGCCTGTCACCTGGGTGCCCAGTGCACATTTATTATATCACAATGCCCCCTTAGGCAGATCACAGACAAGGGCCTCTCACCTAGGTGCCCCGTGCAGAGTTATGATGTCACAATGCTCACTTAAGCAGATCAAAGATAAGGGTATTTCACCAGGGTGACCCGTGCAGAGTTATAATGTCACAATGCACCCTTAGTCAGATCACAGACAAGGGTCTGTCAGCTGGGTGACCTGTGCAGAGTTATGATGTCACAATGCCCCTTAGGCAGATCACAGAAAAGGCTGTTTCACCTGGGTGACCAGTGCAGAGCTATGACGTCACAATGCCCCCTTAGGCACATCACAGAAAAGGACCTGCCACCTGGGTGTCTAGAGCAGAGTTATGACGTCACAGTGCCCCCTTAAGCAGATCACAGATAAGGGTCTGTCACCTGGGTGACCAGTGCAAATTATGATGTCACAATGCCCCCTTAGGCAGAAAACAGACAAGGGTCTGTAACGTGGGTGACCAGTGCAGAGTTCTGATGTCACAATGCCTCCTTAGGCAGATTACAGACAAGGGTCTCTCACCTGGGTGACCAGTGCAGAGTTATGATATCATAATGCCCCCTTAGGCAGATCACAGACAAGGATCTGTCACCTGGGCGACCAGTGCACAGTTATGATGTCACAATGCCCCCTCAGGCAGATCACAGACAAGGGTCTGTCACCACGGTGACGAGTGCTGGGTTATGATGTCACAATGAGTCCTTAGGCAGATCACAGACAAGGGTCTGTCACCTGGGAGACCAGTGCAGAATTACGATGTCACAACGCCCCCTTTGGCAGATCACAGACAAGGGTCTGTCACTTGGGGGACCTGTGAAGAATTACGATTTCACAATGCCCCCTTTGGCAGATCAGAGACAAGGGTCTGTCTCCTGGGTGACACGTGGAGAATTATGATGTCACAATGCCCCCTTAGGAAGATCACGGAAAACGGTTTGTCACCAGGGTGACTATTGCAGAGTTATGATTTCACAATGCACCCTTAGGCAGATTACAGACAAGGGTCTGTCTCCTGGGTGACCAGTGCAGAGTTAAGGTGTCACAACGCCCACTTAGCATATCAAAGACAAGGGTCTGTCACCTGTGTGGCCAGTGCAGAGTTATGATATCAAAATGGACCCTTAGGAAGATCACAGACAAGGGTCTGTCATCACGGTGGCCAGTGCAGAGTTATGATGTCACAATGCCCCCTTAGGCAGATCACAGACAAGGGTCTGTCACCTGGGTGTCCCGTGCAGAATTATGATGTCACAAATCCCCGCTTAGGCAGATCAAAAACAAAGGAATGTCACCTGCGTGTCCAGTGCAGAGTTATGATGTCACAATTCCCCCTTAGGCACTTCACAGACAAGGGCCTGTCTCCTAGGGGCCCAGTGCGGAGTTATGATGTCACGATTCGCACATAAGCAGATCAAAGACTAGGGTCTGTCACCAGAGTGACCTGTGCAGAGTTATGAAGTCACAATGCACCCTTAGGCAGATCACAGACAAGGTTCTGTCACTTGGGTGACCCCTGTGGCGTTATGATGTCACAGTGACCCCTTAGGCAGATCAAAGGCAAGGGTCTGTCACCTGCGTGATTAGTGCAGGGTTATGATGTCACAATGCACCCTTTGGCAGATCACAGACAAGGGTCTTTCACCTGGGTGACCAGTGTAGAGTTATGATGTCAGAATGCCCCCTTAGGCAGATCACAGAGAAGGGTCTGTCACCTGGGTGACCAGTGCGCAGTTATGATGTCACAATACCATCTTAGGCAGATAACAGACAAGGGTTTGTCACGACGGTGACCATTTCAAAGTTATGATGTCATAATGCCCCCTTAGGCAGATCACAGACAAGGGTCTGACACCTTGGTTACCAGTACACAGTTATGATGTCACAATGCCCCCTTAGGCAGATCTCAGCAAGGGTCTCTCACCACAGTGACCAGTGCAGAGTTATGATGTGACACTGTCCCCATAGGCAGATCACAAACAAGGGCCTGTCACCTGGGTGACGAGTGCAGAGTTATGAAGTCACAATGCCCCCTTAGGCAGATCAAAGACAAGGGTCTGCCAACTGGGTGCCCCGTGCATAGTTATGATGTCACAATGCCCCTTAGGCAGATCACAGACAAGGGGCTGTCACCTGGGTGACCAGGGCAGAGTTATGATGTCACAATGCCCCCTTAGGCAGATAACATACAAGGGTCTGTCACCTGGATGACCTGTGCAGAGTTATGATGTCACAATGCCCACGTAGGCAGATCACAGAAGACGGCCAGTCACCTGGGTGACCCGTGCAGAGATATGATGTCACAATGCCCTTTAGGCAGATCAAAGACAAGGGTTTTTCACCTTGGTGTCCAGTGCAGAGTTATGATATCACTTTGCCCCCTTAGGCAGATCACAGAGAAGGGTCTGTCCCCACGGTGACCCATGCAGGGTTATGATGCCACAATGCCCCGTTAGGCAGGTCACAAATAATGGTCTGTCACCTGTGTGACCAGTGTACAGTTATGATGTCATTTGACCCCTTAGGCAGATAACAGAAACAGGTCTGTCTCCACGGTGTCCAGTGCAGAGTTATGACGTCAAAATGCCCCCTGAGGCAGATCACAGACAAGGGTCTGTCACCAGGGTGATCAGGGAACAGTTCTGATGTCACAATGCCGCCTTAGGCAGATCACAGTAAAGGGTATGTCACCATGGTGAGCAGTGCAGAGTTGTGATATCACAATGCCCCCTTAGGCAGATCACAGACAAGGGTCTGTCACCTGGGTGACTAGTGCTGAGTTATGATGTCACAATGCCCCCTTAGGCAGATCACGGACAAGCGTCTGTAACCAGGGTGACCAGTGCAGAGCAATGATGTCATAATGCCCCCTTAGGCGGATCACAGACAAGGGTCTGTCACCTGGGTGACCAGTGCAGGGTCATAATGTCACAATGCCCCCAAAGGCAGATCAGAGACAAGGGTCTGTCACCTGGGTGACCAGTGCAGAGTTATGATGTAACAATGCCCGCTTAGGCAGATCACAGACATGGGTCTGTAAGCAGGGAGACCAGTGCAGAATTATGAAGTCACAATACCCCCTTAGGCAGAACATAGAAAATGGTCTTTAACTTCTGTGTCCAGTGCAGAGTTATGATGTCAGAATGCCCCCTTAGGCAGATCACAGACAAGGATCTGTCACCTGGGTAACTAGTGCACAGTTATGATGTCACAAGGCCCCCTTAGAGAGATCACAGAAAAGGGTGTGTCAATTGGTTGACCAGCGCAGAGTGATGATGTCACAATTCCCCCTTAGGCGGATCACAGACAAGGGTCTGTCACCTGGGTGACCAGTGCAGAGTTATGATGTCACAATTCCCACTTAGTCGGATCACAGACAAGGGTCTGTCACCTGGGTGACTAGTGCAGGGTTATGAGGTCACAATGCCCTCTTAGGCAGATCAGAGACAAGGGTCTGCAACCTGGGGGACCAGTGAAGAGTTATGTTGTCACAATGCCCCCTTAGGCAGATCACAGACAACGGTCGGTAACCAGGGTGACCAGTGCAGGGTTATGATGCCACAATGCCCCCATAGGCAGATCACAGACAAGAATCTGTCAGCTGGGTGACCAGTGCAGAGTTATGATGTCTCAATGCCCTCTTAGGCAGATCACAAACAAGGGTCTGTCACCTGGTTGACAAGTGCACAATTATGATGTCACATTGACACCTTAGGCAGATCACAGACAAGGGTCTGTCACCACGGTGAACAGTGCAGAGTTGTGATGCCACAATGCCCCCTTAGGCAGATCACAAACAATGGTCTGTCACCTGGGTGACCAGTGCACAGTTATGGTGTCACTTTGCCCCCTTGGCAGATCATAGACAAGGGTCTGTCACCACGGTGACCAGTGTAGAGTTATGATGTCACAATGCCTCCTTAGGCAGATCACATGCAGGGGTCTTTCAGTTGGGTGACCAGTGAAGAGTTGTGATGTCACAATGCCCCCTTAGGCGGATCACAGACAAGGGTCTGTCAGCTGGGTGACCAGTGCAGAGTTATGGTGTCACAATGCCCCCTTAGGCGGATCAGACAGAAGGGTTCGTCACCTTTGTCACCAGTGCAGTGTTATGATGTCACAATGCCCCCTTAGGCAGATCACATACAAGGATCTTTCACCTGGGTGACCAGAGCACAGTTATGATGTCACAATGCCCCCTTAGGCAGATCACAGACAAGGGTCCGACAGCCGGGTGACCAGTGCACAGTTATGATGTCACAATGCCCCCTTAGGAAGATCATAGAAAATGGTCTGTCACCTGGGGGACCAGTGCAGAGTTATGATGTCACAATGCCCCCTTAGGCAGATCATAGACAAGTGTCTGTCATCTGGATGATCAGTGCAGGGTTATGATGTCTCAGTGCACCCTTAGGCAAATCACAAACAAGGGTCTGTCACCTGGCTGTAGAGTGCACAGTTATGATGTCACATTGCCACCTTCGGCAGATCACAGGCAAGGGTCTGTCACCACGGTGACCAGTGCAGAATTATGATGCCACAATGCCCCCTTAGGCAGATCACAAACAATGGTCTGCCACCTGGGTGACCAGTGCACACTTATGATGTCATATTGCCCCCTTAGGGAGATCACAGACAAGGGTCTGTCACCTGGATGACCAGTGCAGAGTACTGATGTCTCAATGCCACCTTAGGCAGATCAAAAACAAGGGTCTGTCACCTGGGTGATGAGTGCACAGTTATGATGTCACATTGCCACCTTAGGCAGATTACAGGCAAGGGTCTGTCACCACGGTGACCAGTGCAGAGTTATGATGTCACAATGCCCCCTTAGGCAGATCACATTCAAGGGCCTGTCACCACGGTGACCAGTGCAGAGTTATGATGTCACAAGGCCCCCTTAGAGAGATCACAGAAAAGGGTGTGTCAATTGGTTGACCAGTGCAGAGTGATGATGTCACAATTCCCCCTTAGGCGGATCACAGACAAGGGTCTGTCACCTGGGTGACCAGTGCAGAGATATGATGTCACAATGCCCCCTTAGATGGATCAGAGAAAAGGGTCTGTCAGCTGGGTGACCAGTGCAGACTAATGATGTCACAATGCCCCCTTAGGCAGATCAGGGACAAGGGTCTGTAACCAGGGTTACCAGTGCAGAGTTATGATGTCACAATGCCCCCTTAGGAGGATGAAAGTCAAGGGTCTGTCACTTGGGTGACCAGTGCACAATTATGATGTCACAATGCCCCCTCAGGCAGATCACAGACAAGGGTCTGTCAACTGGGTGACAAGTGCAGGGTTATGATATAACAATGCCCCCTTAGGCGGATCACAGACAATGGTCTGTCACCTGGGTGACCCGTGCAGAATTATGAAGTCACAATGCCCCCTCTGGCATATCATAAACAAGGGTCTGTCTCCTGGGTGACCAGTGCACAGTTATGATGTCATTTTGCTCCCTTAAGTAGACCACAGACAAGTGTCTGCAACCACAGTGACCAGTGCACAGTTATGATGTCACAATGCCCCCTTAGGCAGATCACAGAAAAGGGTCCGTCACCTGGGTGACCAGTGCAGAGTTATGATGTCACAATGCCCCCTTAGGCAGATCACAGAAAAGGGTGTGCCACCACAGTGACCATTGCAGATTTATGATGTCACAATGCCCCCTTAGGTAGATCAGAGACAAGAGTCTGTCACCTGGGTGACGAGTGCTGAGTTATGATGTCACAATGCCCTCTTAGGCGTATCACAGAAAATTTTCTGTCACCTGGGTGACCAGCGCGGGGTTATGATTTCAAAAGGACCACTTAGGCAGATCAGAGAGAAGGGTATGTCACCTGAGTGACTAGTGCAGAGTTATGATGTCACAATGCCCCCTTAGGCAGATCACAGTTAAGGGTCTGTCCCCAGGGTGACCAGTGTGGAGATATGATGTCACAATGCTCCCTTAGGCAGATCACATACAAGGGTCTTTCACCTGGGTGACCAGTGCAGGATTATGATGTCAGAAGGCCCCGTTAGGCAGGTCACAGACAAAGTTATGTCACCAGGGTGACCAGTGCACAGTTATGGTGTCACAATGCCCCTTAGGTGTATCACAGACAAGGGTGTGTCACCTGGGTGACCAGTGCAGACTTATGATGTCACAATGCCCCCTTAGGCAGATCACAGACAAGGTTCTGTCACCTGGGTGACAAGTGCACAGTTATGATGTCACAATGCCCCCTTAGGAAGATCACAGACAAGGGTCTGCCCCTCAGTGACCAGTGCAGAGTTATGATGTCACAATTCCTCCTTAGGCAGATCAAACAAAAGGTTATGTCACCTGGGTGACAAGTGCAGAGTTATGTTGTAACAATGCCCCCTTAGGCGGATCACAGACAGTATCTGTCACCTCGGTGACCAGTGCAGTGTTATGATGTCACAATGACCCCTTAGGAAGATCACAGACAAGGCTCTGTCACCTGGGTTACCAGTGCAGGATTATGATTTCACAATGTCCTCTTAGGCAGATCAGAGACAAGGGTCTCTCACCTGGGTTACCAGTGCAGAGTTATGATGTCACAATGCCACTTAGGCAGATCACAGACATTAGTCTGTCACCTGGGTGACCAGTGCACAGTTATGATGTCACATTGCACCCTTAGGGAGATCGCAGACAAGGGTCTCTCAGCACGGTGACCAGTTCAGAGTTATGATGTCACAATGCACCCTTAGGCAACTCACATTCATGGGCCTGTCACCTGGGTGACCAGTGCACCGTTATGAAGTCACAATGCTCCCTGAGGAAGATCACAAACAATGGTCTGCACCCTGCGTGACCCGTGCAGAGTTATGATGTCACAATGACCTCTTAGGCAGATCACAGAAAACAGTCTGTCAAACGGTGACCAGTGCAGAGTTATGATGTCACAATGCCCAATTAAGCACATCACAGACAAGGGTCTGACACCTGGGTGACCAGTGCAGAGTTATGATTTCACAATGTCCCCTTAGGCAGATCACAGACAAACGTCTGTCACCAAGGTTACCAGTGCAGAGTTATAATGCCACAATGCCCCTTAAGCAGATCACATACAAGGGTCTTTCAACTGGGTGACCAGTGCAGAGTTACGATGTCACAGTGCCCCCTTAGGCAGAACAAAGAAAAGGGTCTGTCACTTGGATGACCAGTGCACAGTTATGATGTCATAATGCCCCTTAGGCAGATCTCAGAGAAGGTTGTTTCACCACGGTGACCAGTGCAGAGTTATGATATCACAATGCCCCCTTAGGCAGATCACAGCAAGGGTCTGTCACCTGGGTGACCAGTGGAGAGTTATGATGTCACAATGCCCCCTTGGACAGATCACAGACAAGGGTTTGTCACCTGGGTGACCTTTTCAGAGTTATGCTGTCACAATGCCCCCTTTGGCAGAGCACAGACATGGGCCTGTCACCTGGGTGACGAGAGAAGAGTTATGATGTCGCAGTGCCCCTTAGGCAGATCAAAGACAAGGGTTTGTCACCACGGTGACCAGTGCAGAGGTATGATGTCACAATGCCCCCTTAGGCAGACCACAAACAAGGGTCTGTCAGCTGGGTGACCAGCGCAGAGTTATGATGTTCCAATGCCCCCTTAGGCACATCACAGACATGGGTCTGTCACCTAGGTGGTGAGTACAAAGTTATGATGTCACAATGCCCACTTTGGCATATCAAATACAAGGGTCTGTCATCTGGAAGACCAGTTACGAATTACGATGTCACAATGCCCCCTTAGGGAAACGGCAGACAATTGTCTGTCACCTGGGTGACCAGTGCACAATGATGATGTCACAATGCCCCCTTAGGCAGATCATAGTCAAGGGTCTGTCACCTGGGTGACCAGTGCAAAGTTATGACGTGACAATGCCCCGTTAGGCAGATCAAACACAAGGGTCTCTCACCGCGGTGACCAGTGCATGTTTATGATGTCACAATGCCCCCTAAGGGAGATGACAGACAAGTGTCTGTCAGCTGGGTGACCAGTGCTGAGTTATGATGTCGCACCGCTCCCTTAGGCAGATCAAAGACAAGGTTCTGCCACCTGGGTGACCAGAGCAGGGTTATAATGTCACAATGCCCGCCTTAGGCAGATCACAATCAAGGTCCTGTCACCTGGGTGACCAGTGCAGAGATATGATGTCACAATGCCCCGTTAGGCAGATCACAGACAAGGTTCTGTCAAAAGGGTGACCAGTGCAGAGTTATGATGTCAGAATGCTCCCTTAGGCAGATCACAATCAAGGATCTTTCACCAGGGTGACCAGTGCACAGTTATGATGTCACAATGCCCACTTAGGCAGATCAAAGAGAAGTGTCTGTCACCTGGGTGACCAGAGCACAGTTATGATGTCACAATGCCCCCTTAGGCAGATCACAGACAAGGTTCTGTCACAACGGTGACCAGTGCAGAGTTATGATGTCACAAAGCAATCTTAGGTAGATTACAGCCATGGGTCTGTCACCTTGGTGACCATTGCTGAGTCATGATGTCACAACGCCCCCTTAGGCAGATCACAGAAAAGGTTCTGTCACCTGGGTTACCAGTGCAGGGTTATGATGTCACAATGCCCCCTTAGGAAGATCACAGACTAGGGTCACCCACCACGGTGACCAGTGCAGAGTTATGATGTCACAATGCCCACTTAGGCAGATCACAGTCAAGGGTCTGTCACCTGGGTGACCCGCGCACATTTATGATGTCACAATGCCCTCTTTGGCAGATCACAGGCAAGGGTCTGTCACCTTGGTGACCACTGCAGTGTTATAATGTCACAATGACCCCTTAGGCAGATCAGAGACAAGGGTCTGTGACATGGGTGACCAGTGCAGAGTTATGATGTCACAATGCCCTCTTCGGCAGATCACGGGTAAGGGTTTATCAGCAGAGTGACCCGTGCAGAATTAGGATGTCACAATGCCCCGTTAGACAGATCACAGACAAGGAACTGTAACATGGGTTACCAGTGAAGTGTTTTGATGTCACAATGCCACCTTAGGCAGATCACAAAAAAGGGTCTGTCAGCTGGTTGACCAGCGCAGAGTTATGGTGTTACAATGCCCCCTTAGGCACAACACAGACATGGGTCTGTCACCTAGGTGACGAGTACAAAGTTATGATTTCACAATGCCCACTTTGGCATATCAAAGAGAAGGGTCTGTCATCTGGAAGACCAGTTCAGAATTACAATGTCACAATGTCCCCTTAGGCAAATGGCAGACAATTGTCTGTCACCTGGGTGACCAGTGCAGAGTCATGATGTCACAATGCCCGCTAAGGCAGATCACAGACAAGGGTCTGTCACCTGGGTTACCAGTGCACAGTTATGATGTGACAATGCCCCGTTAGGCAGATCACACACAAGTGTCTCTCACCGCGGTGACCAGTGCAGGTTTATGATGTCACAATGCCCCCTTAGGGAGATGACAGACAAGGGTCTGTAAGCTGGGTGACCAGTGCTGAGTTATGATGTTGCATAGCCCCCTTAGGCATATCAAAGACAAGGTTCTGCCACCTGGGTGACTAGAGCAGGGTTATGATGTCACAATGCCCCCTTAGGCACATCACAGATTGGGGTATCTCACCACGGTGACCAGTGCAGGTTTATGATGTCACAATGCCGCCTTAGGCAGATCACAGTCAAGGTCCAGTCACCTGGGAGACCAGTGCAGAGATATGAAGTCACAATGCTCCCTTAGGTAGATCACAGAGAAGGGTCTGTCACATGGGTGACACGTGCACAGTTATGATGTCACAATGCCCTCTTAAGCATATCACACACAAGGGTCTGTCACATGGGTGACCAGTGCAGAGTTATGATGTCACAATGCTCCCTTAGGCAGATCATATTCAAGGATCTTTCATCTGGGTGATCAGTGCACAGTTATGATGTCACAATGCCCCCTTAGGCAGATCAAAGACAAGAGTCTGTCACCTGGGTGAGCAGTGCACAGTTATGATGTCACAATGCCGACTTAGGCAGATCACAGACAAGGTTCTGTCAAAAAGGTGACCATTGCATAGTTATGATGTCACAATGCCCCTTAGGGAGATCACAGACAAGGGTTTGTCCCCTGGGTGACCAGTGCAGTGTTGTGATGTCACAATGCCCCCTTAGGGAGATCACAGACAAGGGTCTGTACTCTGGGTGACCAGTGCAGAGTTATGATGTCACATTGCCCCCTTAGGCAGATCAGAGACAAGGGTCTGTCACCTGGCTGACCAATGCCGAGTTATGTTGTCACAATGCCCCCTTAGGGAGTTCACGGACAAGGGTTTCTAACCAGGGTGACCAGTGCAGATTTATGATGTCACAATGCCCCTTAGGCAGATAACAGACAAGGGTCTGTCACCTGGGTGACCAGTGCAGAGTTATGATGTCACAATGCCCCCTTAGGCAGATCACACACAAGGGTCTGTCACCTGTATAACCAGGGCAGAGTTATGATGTCACAAGGCTCACTTAGGCAGATCACAGTCAAGGGCCTGTAACCTGCGTGACCCGTGCAGAGTTCTGATGTCACAATGCCCCTGAGACAGATCAAAGACAAGGGTATGTCACGTGGGTGTCAAGTGCAGAATTATGATGTCACAATTCCCCCTTAGGCAGTTCACACAGAAGGGTCTGTCATCTGGGTAACCAGTGCACAGTTATGACGTCACTTTGCCCCCTTAGGCAGATCACAGACAAGGGTCTGTCACCACGGTGGGCAGTGCAGAGTTATGATGTCACAATGCCCCCTTAGGCAGATCACAGAAAAGGTCTGTCACCTGGGTGACCCGTGCACAGTTATGATGTCACAATGCCCCCTTAGGCAGATCACAGACAAGGGTCTCTCACCTGTGTGACCAGTGCAGAGTTATGATGTCACAATGCCTCCACAGGCAGATCACATACAACGGTCTGTCACCTGGGTAACAAGTGCAGAGTTATGATGCCACAATGCCACCTCAGGTAGATCAAAGGCAAGGGTCTCTCACCATCGTGACCAGTGCAGAGTTATGATATTACAATGTCCCCTTAGGCAGATCACAGACAAGGGTCTGTCACCTGGGTTACAAGTGCAGAGTTATAATGTCACAATACCGCCTGAGGCAGATCACATCCAAGGGTCTTTCAACTGGGTGACCAGTGCAGAGTTATGATGTCTCAATGCCCCTTAGGCAGATCACAGACAAGGGTCTGTCACCTGGGTGACCAGTGCACAGTTATAATGCCACAATGGCCCCTTAGGCAGATCACAGACAAGGGAGTGACACCACGGTGACCAGTGCAGTGTTACGATGTCACAATTCCCCCTTAAGCAGATCACAGACAAGGGTCTGTCACATGGGTGACCAGTGCAGAGTTATGATGTCCCAATGCCCACTTAGGAAGATCACAGACAAGGGTCTGTCACCTGCGTGACCAGTGCACAGTTATGATGTCACAATGCCCCCTTAGGCAGATCACAGACAAGGGTCTCTCACAACGGTGACCAGTGCAGAGTTATGATGTCACAATGCACCTTAGGCAGATCACAGACAAGGGTCTCTCACAACGGTGACCAGTGCAGAGTTATGACATCACAATGCCCCCATAGACAGATCACAGTGAAGGGCCTGTCACCTGGGTGACCCGTGCAGAGTTATGAAGTCACAATGCCCGATTAGGCAGAACACAGACAAATGTCTGTCACCTGGGTGAACAGTGCAGTGTTATGATGTCACAATGCCCCCTTAGGCAGATTAAAGACAAGGGTCTGCCACCGGCGTGCCCAGTGCAGAATTATGATGTCACAATGCACCCTTATGCAGATCACAGACAATGGTCTGTCACCGTGGTGGCCAGCGCAGAGTTATGATGTCACATTGACACCGTAGGCAGATCACAGACAAGGGTCTTTCAACTGGGTGACCAGTGCAGAGTTAAGATGTCACAATGCCCCTTGGGCAGATCACAGAAAAGTGTCTGTCACCTGGGTGACGAGTGCACAGTTATGATGTCAAAATGTCCCCTTAGGCAGATCACAGACAAGGGTCTGTCACCACCGTGACCAGTGCAGAGTTATGATGTCACAATGCCCCCTTAGGCAGATCACAAAAAAGGGTCTGTCACCTGGGTGACTAGTGCAGTGTTATGATGTCACAATGCCCCCTTAGGCAGATCACAGACAATGGACTGCCACCTGGGTGACCAGTGCAGAGTTTTGAAGTCACAATGCCCGCTTAGGCAGATCACAGACAAGTGTCTGCCACCTGGGTGACCAGTGCAGAGTTATGATGTCACAATGCACCCTTATGCAAATCACAGACAAGGGTGTGTCATCTGGGTCATCAGTGCAGGTTTATGATGTCACAATGCCCCCTTTGGCAGATCACATACAAGGGTCTGTCAACTGGGTGACCAGTGCAGAGTTATGAGGTCACAATGCCTCTTTAGGCAGATCACGAACAAGGGTATGTCACCAGGGAGACCAGTGCAGACTTATGACGTCCCAATGCCGCCTTAGGCAGATCACGGACAAGGTTGTGTCACCTGGGTGACCTGTGCAGAGTTATGATGTCACAATGCGCCCTTAGGCAGATTACATACGAGGGTCATTCACATGGGTGACCAGTGCAGAGTTTTGATGTCATAATGCCCCCTTAGGCAGATCACAGACAGGGGTCTGTCACCTGGGCGACCCTTGCAGAGTTATGATGTCACAATGCACCCTTCGGCAGATCACAGTCCAAGGTCTGTCACCTGGGAGACCAGTGCTGATTTAAGATGTCACAATGCCCTCTTAGGCAGATCACATAGAAGAGCCTTTAACCTGGATGACCAGTGCACAGTAATGATGTAACAATGTCCCCTTAGGCAGATCACAGACTAGGGTCTGTCACCTGGTGACCAGTGCAGAGTTAAGATGTCACACTGCCACCTTAGGGAGATGCCAAACAAGGGTCTGTCACCTGGGCGACCAGGGCAGAGTTATGATGTCACAATGCCACCATAGGCGGATCACAGACAGTGGTCTGTCACCTGGGTGTCCAGTGAAGAGTTATGATGTCACATTGCCCCCATAGGCAGATCAAATACAAGGGTCTGTCTCCTGGGTGAAAAGTGCAGACTTATGATGCCACAATGCCCCCTCAGGCAGATTAAAGGCAAGGGTCTCTCACCACCGTGACCAGTGCAGAGTTATGATGTTACAATGTCCCGTAAGAGAGATCACAGAAAAGAGTCTGTCACCTGGGTTACCAGTGCAGAGTTATAATGTCACAATACCGCCTTAGGCAGATCACATACAAGGGTCTTTCAACTGGGTGACCAGTGCAGAATTATGATGTCACAATGCCCCCTTAGGCAGATCACAGGCAAGGGATTGTCACCTGGGTGACCAGTGCACAGTTGTGATGTCACAATGCCCATGTTAGTGGATTACAGACAAGGGTCTGTCACCACGGTGACCAGTGCAGAGTTATGATGTCACAATGCCCCCTTAGGCAGATCACAGACAATGGACTGCCACCTGGGTGACCAGTGCAGAGTTATTAAGTCACAAAGCCCGCTTAGGCAGGTCACAGACAAGTGTCTGTCACCTGGGTGACCAGTGCAGAGTTATGATGTCACAATGCCCCCTTAGGCAGATCAAAGACAAGGGTCTGTCACCGGCGTGCCCAGGGCAGAGTTATGATGTCACAATGCACCGTTATGCAGATCACACACAAGGGTCTGTCACCTGGGTCACCAGTGCAGGTTCATGATGTCACAATGCCCCCTTTGGCAGATCACAGACAAGGGTCGGTCACCTGGGTGACCAGCGCAGAGTTATGATGTCACTTTGACACCTTAGGCAGATCACAGACAAGGGTCTTTCAAATGGGTGCCCAATGCAGAGTTAAAATGTCAGAGTGCCCACTTGGGGAGATCGCAGAAAGGTGTCTGTCACCTGGGTGAGCAGTGCACAGTTATGATGTCCCAATGCCTCCTTAGGCAGATCACAGACACGGGTCTGTCACCAGGGTGACCCGTGCAGACTTATGGTGTCACAATGCCACCTTAGGCAGATCACAGTCAAGGGTCTGTCACCTGGGTGACCAGTGCACCGTTATGATGACACATTGCCCACTTAGGCAGATCACATACAAGGGTCTTCCACCTGGGTGACCACTGCAGAGTTATGATGTCACAATGCCCCTTTAGGGAGATCACAGACAAGGGTCTTTCACCTTGGTGTCCAGTGTTCAGTTATGATGCCACAATGCCCCCTCAGGCAGATTAAAGGCAAGGGTCTCTCACCACCGTGACCAGTGCAGAGTTATGATGTTACAATGTACCCTTAGGCAGATCACAGACAAGGATCTGTCACCTGGGTTACCAGTGCAGAGTTATAATGTCAGAATACCGCCTTAGGCAGATCACATCCAAGGGTATTTAAACTGGGTGAACAGTGCAGAGTTATGATGTCACAATGCCCCCTTAGGCAGATCACAGACAAGGGTCTGTCACCAGGGTGACAAGTGCACAGTTATCATGCCACAATGGCCCCTTAGGCAGATGACAGACAAGGGTGTGTCACCACGGTGACAAGTGCAGAGTTATGATGTCACAATGCCCCCTTAAGCAGATCACACACAAGGGTCTGTCACATGGATGACCAGTGCAGAGTGATGATGTCCCAAAGCCCACTTAGGAAGATCACAGACAAGGGTCAGTCACCTGCGTGACCAGTGCATAGTTACGATGTCACAATGCCACCTTAGGCAGATCACAGAAAAGGGTCTCTCACCACGGTGACCAGTGCAGGGATACAATGTCGCAAAGCACCCTTAGGGAGATTACAGACAAGGGTCTGTAACCTGGGTTACCAGTGCTGAGTTATGATGTCACAACACCCCCTTAGGCAGATCACAGACAAGGTTCTGTCACCTGGGTGACCAGTGCACACTTATGACGTCACTTTTCCCCCTTAGGCAGATCACAGAGAAGGGTCTGTCAACACGGTGGCCAGTGCAGAGTTATGATGTCACAATGCCCCCTAAGGCAGATCACAGTCAAGGGCCTGTCACCTGGGTGACCAGTGCAGAGATATGAAGTCACAATGTTCCATAGGCAGATCAGAGACAAGGGTCTGCCACCTGGGTGACCCGTGCAGAGTTATGATGTCACAATGACCCCTTAGGCAGATCACAGACAAGGGTCTGTCACCGGGGTGACCAGTGCAGAGTTGTGATGTCCCAATGCCTCCTTCAGCAGATCACAGACAACTGACTTTCTCCTGGGTTACCAGAGTAGAGTTACGATATCACAATGCCTCCTTAGGCAGATCACAAACAAGGGTCAGTCACCTGGGTGACCAGTGCACAGTTGTGATGTCACAATACCCCCTTTGGCGGATCACATAAAAGGGTCTCTCACCCCGGTGACCAGTGCCGAATTATGATGTCACAATGCCCCCTCAGGCAGATCACTGTCAATAGCCTGTCACCTTGGTGTCTCGTGCAGAGTTATGAAGTCACAATGCCCCCTTAGGCAGATCACAGACAAGGGTCTGTCACCTGGGTGACCCGTGCAGAGTTATGATGTCACAATGCCCCCTTAGGCAGATCACAGTCAAGGGTCTGTCATCAGGGTGACCAGTGCAGAGTTATGATGTCACAATGCCCCCTTAGGCAGATCACATGCAAGGGACTTTCACCTGGGTGAGCAGTGCAGAGTAATGATGTCGCAATGCCCCCTTAGGCAGATCACAGACAAGTGTCTGTCACCATGGTGACCAGCGTTCAGTTATGATGTCACAATGCCCCCTTAGGCAGATCACAGACAAGGGTCTGTCACCACGGTGACTACTGCAGAGTTATGATGTCACAGTGCCCCTTTAGGCAGATCACAGACAAGAGTCTGTCACCTGGGTGAGCGATGCAGAGTTATGCAGTCACAATGCCCCCTTAGCAGAACACAGACAAGGGTCTATCACCTGGGTGACCCATGCACAGTTATGATGTCACACTGCCCCCTTAGGCAGATCACAGACAAGGGTCTGTCACCTGGGTGACCAGAGCAGAGGTGTGATGACACAATGTCCCCTTAGGCAGATCACATAAAAAGGTCTGTCAACTGGGTGACCAGTGCAGAGTTATGATGTCAGAATGCCTCCTTAGGCAGATCACAGACAAGGGTCTTTCACCTTGGTGACCAGTGTTCAGTTATGATGTCACAATGCCCCCCTACGCAGATCACAGACAAGGGTCTGTCACAACGGAGACGACTGCAGAGTTATGATGTCACAATGTCACTTTAGGCAGATCATAGACAAGGGTCTGTCAGCTGGGTGACCAGTGCAGAGTTATCATGTCACAATTCCCCCTTAGGCACATCACAGACAAGGGTCTGTCAGCTGGGTGACCCGTGAAGAGTTATCATGTAACAATGCCCCATAAGGCACATCACATACAAGGTTCTTTCACCTGGGTGACCATTGCACAGTCATGATGTCACAATGTCCCCTTAGGCAGATCACAGACAAGGGTCTGTCACCTGGGTGACCACTGCAGAGTTATGATATCAAAATGCCACCTTAGGCAGATCACAGAAAAAGACCTGTAACCTGGATGACCAGTGCAGAGTTATGATGTCACAATACCCCCTTAGGCAGATCAAAGACAAGGGTATGTCACCTGTGTGTCCAATCCAAGGTTATGATTTCACAATGCCCCATTATGCAGATCACAGACAAGGGTCTGTCACCTGGGTGACCAGTGCAGAGTTATGATGTTACAATGTCCCCTTAGGCAGATCACAGACAAGGGTCTGTTATCTGGGTTACCAATGCAGAGTTATAATATCACAATACCGCCTTAGGCAGATCACATCCAAGGGTCTTTTAACTGGGTGACCAGTGCAGAGTTATGATGTCACAATGCCCCCTTAGGCAGATCACAGACAAGGGTCTGTCACCAGGGTGACCAGTGCACAGTTATCATGCCACAATGGCCCCTTAGGCAGATGAGAGACAAGGGTGTGTCACCACGGTTACAAGTGCAGAGTTATGACGTCACAATGCCCCCTTAAGCAGAATATAGACAAGGGTCTGTCACATGGGTGACCAGTGCAGAGTTCTGATGTCCCAATGCCCACTTAGGAAGATCACAGACAAGGGTCTGTCACCTGCGTGACCAGTGCACAGTTATTATGTCACAATGTCCCCTTAGGCAGATCACAGACAAGGGTCTCTCACCACGGTGACCAGTGAAGGGATACGATCTCAAAAAGCACCCTTAGGGAGATTACAGACAAGGTTCTGTCACCTGGGTGACCAGTGCTGACTTATGATGTCACAACGCCCCCTTAGGCAGATCACAGACAATGTTCTGTCACCTGGGTGACCAGTGCAAAGTTATGACGTCACTTTGCCCTCTTAGGCAGATCACAGACAAGGGTCTGTCAACGCGGTGGCCAGTGCAGAGTTATGAAGTCATAATGAACCCTAAGGCAGATCAAAGTCAAGGACCTGTCACCTGGGTGACCAGTGCAGAGCTATGAAGTCACAATGTTCCATAGGCAGATCAGAGACAAGGGTCTGCCACCTGGGTGACCCGTGCAGAGTTATGATGTCACAATGCCTCCTTAGGCAGATCACATACAAGGGTCTTTCACCTGGGTGATCAGTGCACAGTTATGATGTCACAATGCCGTCTTAGTCAGATCCAAGACAAGGGTCTGTCACCTGAGAGACCAGTGCCCAGTCATGATGTCACAATGCCCCTTTAGACAGATCACGGAGAAGGGTCTGTCACCACGGAGACCAGTGCAGAGTTTTGATGTCACAATGCCCCCTTAGGCAGATCACAGACAACTGACTTTCTCCTGGGTTACCAGTGTAGAGTTATGATATCACAATGCCTCCTTAGGCAGATCACAGACAAGGGTCTGTCACCTGGGTCACCAGTGCGCAGTTGTGATGTTACAATGCCCCCTTTGGAGGATGACATACAAGGGTCTCTCACCCCGGTGACCAGTGCCGAGTTATGATGTCACAATGCCCCCTCTGGCAGATCACTGTCAATAGCCTGTCACCTTGGTGACCCATGCAGAGTTATGAAGTCACAATGCCCCATTAGGCAGATCACAGACAAGGGTCTGTCACCTGGGTGACCCGCGCAGAGTTACGATGTTACAATGACCCCTTAGGCAGATCACAGCCAAGGGTCTGCCACTGGGGTGACCAGTGCAGAGTTGTGATGTCATTATGCCCCCTTAGGCAGATCAGATGCAAGCGACTTTCACCTGGGTGGGCAGTGCAGAATAATGATGTCACAATGCCCCCTTAGGCAGATCACAGACAAGTGTCTTTCACCTTGGTGACCAGCGTTCAGTTATGATGTCACAATGCCCCCTTAGGCAGATCACAGACAAGGGTCTGTCACCACGGTGACTACTGCAGAGTTATGATGTCACAGTGCCCCTTTAGGCAGATCACAGACAAGAGTCTGTCACCTGGTTGAGCAATGCAGAGTTATGCAGTCACAATGCCCCTTTAGTAGAACACAGACAAGGGTCTGTCACCTGGGTGACACGTGCACAGTTATGATGTCACACTGCCCCCTTAGGCAGATCACAGACAAGGGTCTGTCACCTGGGAGACCAGTGCAGAGGTGTGATGTCACAGTGCCCTCTTAGGGAGATCATATACAAGGGTCTGTCAACTGGGTGACCAGTGTAGAGTTATGATGTCACAATGCCTCCTTAGGCAGATCACGAACAAGGGTCTGTCACCAGGGTGACCAGTGCAGAGTTATGACGTCACAATGCTGCCTTAGTCAGATCAAGGACAAGGTTTTGTCACCTGGGTGACCAGTGCAGAGTTATGATGTCACAATGCCCCCTTAGGCAGATTACATACAAGGGTCATTCACCTGGGGGACCAGTGCAGAGTTATGATGTCACAATACCCCCTTAGGCAGATCACAGACAGGGGTCTGTCACCTGGGCGACACGTGCATAGTTATGATGTCACAATGCCCTCTTAGGCAGATCACAGTCAAACGTCTGTCACCTGGGTGACCAGTGCTGAGTTATGATGTCACAATGCCCCCTTAGGCAGATCACATAGAAGGGCCTTTCACCTGGATGACCAGTGTACAGTAATGATGTAACAATGTCTCCTTAGGCAGATCACAGACTAGGGTGTGTCACCTGGTGACCAGTGCAGAGTTAAGATGTCACAATGCCTCCTTAGGGAGATCACAGGCAAAGGTCGGTCACCTGGGTGACCAGGGAAGAGTTATGATGTCACAATGCCACCTTAGGCAAATCACAGACAATGGTCTGTCACCTGTGTGACCAGTGAAGCGTTATGATGTCACATTGCCCCCTTATGCAGATCACATACAAGTGTCTGTCACCTGGGTGACAAGTGCAGAGTTATGATGCCACAGTGCCCCCTCCGGCAGATCAAAGGCAAGGGTCTCTCACCACCGTGACCAGTGGAGATTTATAATGTTACAATGTCCCCTTAGGCAGATCACAGACAAGGGTCTGTCACCTGGGTTACCAGTGCAGAGTTATAATATCACAATATCACCTTAGGCAGATCACATCCAAGGGTCCTTCAACTGGGTGACCAGTGCAGAGTTATGATGTCACAATGCCCCCTTAGGCAGATCACAGACAAGGGTCTGTCACCAGGGTGACCAGTGCTCCGTTATCATGCCACAATGGCCCTTTAGGCAGATGACAGACAAGGGTGTGTCACCAGGGAGACAAGTGCAGAGGTATGATGTCACAATGCCCCCTTAAGCAGATCACACACAAGGGTCTGTCACATGGGTGACAAATGCAGAGTTATGATGTCCCAATGCCCACTTAGGAAGATCACATACAAGGGTCTGTGACCTGCGTGACCAGTGCACAGTTATGATGTCACAATGCACCCTTAGGCAGACCACAGAAAAGGGTCTCTCACCACGGTGACCAGTGCAGGGATACGATGTCACAAAGCAACCTTAGGGAGATTTCAGACAAGGGTCTGTCACCTGGGTGACCAGTGCTTACTTATGATGTCACAACGCCCCCTTAGGGAGATCACAGACAGGGTTCTGTCACCTGGGTGACCAGTGCACAGTTATGACGTCACTTTTCCCCCTTAGGCAGATCACAGACAAAGGTCTGTCAACACGGTGGCCAGTGCAGAGTTATGATGTCACAATGCCCCCTTAGACAGATCACAGTCAAGGGTCTGTCACCGGGGTGACCGGTGCAGAGTTATGATGCCACAATGCCCCCTTAGGCAGATCACAGTCAAGGGTCTGTCACCGGGGTGACCGGTGCAGAGTTATGATGCCACAATGCCCCCTCAGGCAGATCAAAGGCAAAGTCTCCCACCACCGAGACCAGAGGAGAGTTATGATGTTACAATGTCCCCTTAGGCAGATCACAGACAAGGGTCTGTCACCTGGGTTACCAGTGCAGAGTTATAATGTCAAAATACGGCCTTAGGCAGATCACATCCAAGGGTCTTTCAACTGGGTGACCAGTGCAGAGTTATGATGTCACAATGCCCCCTTAGGCAGATCACAGACAAGGTTCTGTCACCAGGGTGACCAGTGCACAGTTATCATGCCACAATGGCCCCTTGGGCAGATGACAGACAAGGGTTTGTCACCACGGTGACAAGTGCAGAGTTATGATGTCACAATGCCCCCTTAAGCAGATCACAGACAAGGGTCTGTCACATGGGTGAGAAGTGCAGAGTTTTGATGTCCCAATGCCCACTTAGGAAGATCACAGGCAAGGGTCTATGACCTGCGTGACCAGTGCACAGTTATGATGTCACAATGCCCCCTTAGGCAGATCACAGACAAGGGTCTCTCACCACGGTGACCAGTGCAGGGATACGATGTCACAAAGCACCCTTAGGGAGATTACACAAAAGCTTCTGTCACCTGGGTGACCAGTGCTTACTTATGATGTCACAACGCCCCCTAAGGCAGATCACAGACAAAGTTCTGTCACCTGGGTGACCAGTGCACAGTTATGACGTCACTTTGCCCCCTTAGGCAGATCACAGACAAGGGTCTGTCAACACGGTGGCCAGTGCAGAGTTATGATGTCACAATGCCCCCTAAGGCAGATCAGTCAAGGTCCTGTCACCTGGGTGACCAGTGCAGAGATATGAAGTCACAATGTTCCATAGGCAGATCAGAGACAAGGGTCTGCCACCTGGGTGACACGTGCAGATGTATAATGTCACAATGCCTCCTTAGGCAGGTCACAGACAATGGTCTGTCACTGGGGTGACCAGTGCAGAGTTGTGATGTCACAATGCCTCCTTAGGCAGATCACATACAAGGGTCTTTTTCCTGGGTGATCAGTGCACAGTTATGATGTCACAATGACCCTTTAGTCAGATCTAAGACAAGGGTCTGTCACCTGAGAGACCAGTGCACAGTTATGATGTCACAATGCCCCTTTAGACAGATCACGGAGAAGGGTCTGTCACCACGGAGACCAGTGCAGAGTTATGATGTCACAATGCCCCCTTAGGAAGATCACAGACAACTGACTTTCTCCTGGGTTACCAGTGTAGAGTTATGATATCACAATGCCTCCATAGGCAGATCACAGACAAGGGTCTGTCACCTGGGTGACCAGTGCACAGTTGTGATGTCACAATGCCCCCTTTGGCGGATCACATAAAAGGGTCTCTCACCCCGGTGACCAGTGCAGAGTTATGATATCACAATGCCCCTTTAGGCAAATTACAGACAATGGTCTGTCACCTGGGTGACCAGTGCAGAGTTATGTCAAAATGCCCCTTTAGTCAGATCACAGACAAGGGTTTGTCACCTGAAAGACCAGTGCAGAGTTATGATGTCACAATGCCCCCTTAGGCAGATCACAGACCAGGGTCTGTCACCTGGGTGACCAGTGCAGGCTTGTGATGTCACAATGCCCCTTTAGGCAGATCACAGTCAAGGGTCTGTCATCAGGGTGACCAGTGCAGAGTTATGATGTCACAATGCCCCCTTAGGCAGATCACATGCAAGGGACTTTCACCTGGGTGAGCAGTGCAGAGTAATGATGTCGCAATGCCCCCTTAGGCAGATCACAGACAAGTGTCTGTCACCATGGTGACCAGCGTTCAGTTATGATGTCACAATGCCCCCTTAGGCAGATCACAGACAAGGGTCTGTCACCACGGTGACTACTGCAGAGTTATGATGTCACAGTGCCCCTTTAGGCAGATCACAGACAAGAGTCTGTCACCTGGGTGAGCGATGCAGAGTTATGCAGTCACAATGCCCCCTTAGCAGAACACAGACAAGGGTCTATCACCTGGGTGACCCATGCACAGTTATGATGTCACACTGCCCCCTTAGGCAGATCACAGACAAGGGTCTGTCACCTGGGTGACCAGAGCAGAGGTGTGATGACACAATGTCCCCTTAGGCAGATCACATAAAAAGGTCTGTCAACTGGGTGACCAGTGCAGAGTTATGATGTCAGAATGCCTCCTTAGGCAGATCACAGACAAGGGTCTTTCACCTTGGTGACCAGTGTTCAGTTATGATGTCACAATGCCCCCCTACGCAGATCACAGACAAGGGTCTGTCACAACGGAGACGACTGCAGAGTTATGATGTCACAATGTCACTTTAGGCAGATCATAGACAAGGGTCTGTCAGCTGGGTGACCAGTGCAGAGTTATCATGTCACAATTCCCCCTTAGGCACATCACAGACAAGGGTCTGTCAGCTGGGTGACCCGTGAAGAGTTATCATGTAACAATGCCCCATAAGGCACATCACATACAAGGTTCTTTCACCTGGGTGACCATTGCACAGTCATGATGTCACAATGTCCCCTTAGGCAGATCACAGACAAGGGTCTGTCACCTGGGTGACCACTGCAGAGTTATGATATCAAAATGCCACCTTAGGCAGATCACAGAAAAAGACCTGTAACCTGGATGACCAGTGCAGAGTTATGATGTCACAATACCCCCTTAGGCAGATCAAAGACAAGGGTATGTCACCTGTGTGTCCAATCCAAGGTTATGATTTCACAATGCCCCATTATGCAGATCACAGACAAGGGTCTGTCACCTGGGTGACCAGTGCAGAGTTATGATGTTACAATGTCCCCTTAGGCAGATCACAGACAAGGGTCTGTTATCTGGGTTACCAATGCAGAGTTATAATATCACAATACCGCCTTAGGCAGATCACATCCAAGGGTCTTTTAACTGGGTGACCAGTGCAGAGTTATGATGTCACAATGCCCCCTTAGGCAGATCACAGACAAGGGTCTGTCACCAGGGTGACCAGTGCACAGTTATCATGCCACAATGGCCCCTTAGGCAGATGAGAGACAAGGGTGTGTCACCACGGTTACAAGTGCAGAGTTATGATGTCACAATGCCCCCTTAAGCAGAATATAGACAAGGGTCTGTCACATGGGTGACCAGTGCAGAGTTCTGATGTCCCAATGCCCACTTAGGAAGATCACAGACAAGGGTCTGTCACCTGCGTGACCAGTGCACAGTTATTATGTCACAATGTCCCCTTAGGCAGATCACAGACAAGGGTCTCTCACCACGGTGACCAGTGAAGGGATACGATCTCAAAAAGCACCCTTAGGGAGATTACAGACAAGGTTCTGTCACCTGGGTGACCAGTGCTGACTTATGATGTCACAACGCCCCCTTAGGCAGATCACAGACAATGTTCTGTCACCTGGGTGACCAGTGCAAAGTTATGACGTCACTTTGCCCTCTTAGGCAGATCACAGACAAGGGTCTGTCAACGCGGTGGCCAGTGCAGAGTTATGAAGTCATAATGACCCCTAAGGCAGATCAAAGTCAAGGACCTGTCACCTGGGTGACCAGTGCAGAGCTATGAAGTCACAATGTTCCATAGGCAGATCAGAGACAAGGGTCTGCCACCTGGGTGACCCGTGCAGAGTTATGATGTCACAATGCCTCCTTAGGCAGATCACATACAAGGGTCTTTCACCTGGGTGATCAGTGCACAGTTATGATGTCACAATGCCGTCTTAGTCAGATCCAAGACAAGGGTCTGTCACCTGAGAGACCAGTGCCCAGTCATGATGTCACAATGCCCCTTTAGACAGATCACGGAGAAGGGTCTGTCACCACGGAGACCAGTGCAGAGTTTTGATGTCACAATGCCCCCTTAGGCAGATCACAGACAACTGACTTTCTCCTGGGTTACCAGTGTAGAGTTATGATATCACAATGCCTCCTTAGGCAGATCACAGACAAGGGTCTGTCACCTGGGTCACCAGTGCGCAGTTGTGATGTTACAATGCCCCCTTTGGAGGATGACATACAAGGGTCTCTCACCCCGGTGACCAGTGCCGAGTTATGATGTCACAATGCCCCCTCTGGCAGATCACTGTCAATAGCCTGTCACCTTGGTGACCCATGCAGAGTTATGAAGTCACAATGCCCCATTAGGCAGATCACAGACAAGGGTCTGTCACCTGGGTGACCCGCGCAGAGTTACGATGTTACAATGACCCCTTAGGCAGATCACAGCCAAGGGTCTGCCACTGGGGTGACCAGTGCAGAGTTGTGATGTCATTATGCCCCCTTAGGCAGATCAGATGCAAGCGACTTTCACCTGGGTGGGCAGTGCAGAATAATGATGTCACAATGCCCCCTTAGGCAGATCACAGACAAGTGTCTTTCACCTTGGTGACCAGCGTTCAGTTATGATGTCACAATGCCCCCTTAGGCAGATCACAGACAAGGGTCTGTCACCACGGTGACTACTGCAGAGTTATGATGTCACAGTGCCCCTTTAGGCAGATCACAGACAAGAGTCTGTCACCTGGTTGAGCAATGCAGAGTTATGCAGTCACAATGCCCCTTTAGTAGAACACAGACAAGGGTCTGTCACCTGGGTGACACGTGCACAGTTATGATGTCACACTGCCCCCTTAGGCAGATCACAGACAAGGGTCTGTCACCTGGGAGACCAGAGCAGAGGTGTGATGTCACAGTGCCCTCTTAGGGAGATCATATACAAGGGTCTGTCAACTGGGTGACCAGTGTAGAGTTATGATGTCACAATGCCTCCTTAGGCAGATCACGAACAAGGGTCTGTCACCAGGGTGACCAGTGCAGAGTTATGACGTCACAATGCTGCCTTAGTCAGATCAAGGACAAGGTTTTGTCACCTGGGTGACCAGTGCAGAGTTATGATGTCACAATGCCCCCTTAGGCAGATTACATACAAGGGTCATTCACCTGGGGGACCAGTGCAGAGTTATGATGTCACAATACCCCCTTAGGCAGATCACAGACAGGGGTCTGTCACCTGGGCGACACGTGCATAGTTATGATGTCACAATGCCCTCTTAGGCAGATCACAGTCAAACGTCTGTCACCTGGGTGACCAGTGCTGAGTTATGATGTCACAATGCCCCCTTAGGCAGATCACATAGAAGGGCCTTTCACCTGGATGACCAGTGTACAGTAATGATGTAACAATGTCTCCTTAGGCAGATCACAGACTAGGGTGTGTCACCTGGTGACCAGTGCAGAGTTAAGATGTCACAATGCCTCCTTAGGGAGATCACAGGCAAAGGTCGGTCACCTGGGTGACCAGGGAAGAGTTATGATGTCACAATGCCACCTTAGGCAAATCACAGACAATGGTCTGTCACCTGTGTGACCAGTGAAGCGTTATGATGTCACATTGCCCCCTTATGCAGATCACATACAAGTGTCTGTCACCTGGGTGACAAGTGCAGAGTTATGATGCCACAGTGCCCCCTCCGGCAGATCAAAGGCAAGGGTCTCTCACCACCGTGACCAGTGGAGATTTATAATGTTACAATGTCCCCTTAGGCAGATCACAGACAAGGGTCTGTCACCTGGGTTACCAGTGCAGAGTTATAATATCACAATATCACCTTAGGCAGATCACATCCAAGGGTCCTTCAACTGGGTGACCAGTGCAGAGTTATGATGTCACAATGCCCCCTTAGGCAGATCACAGACAAGGGTCTGTCACCAGGGTGACCAGTGCTCCGTTATCATGCCACAATGGCCCTTTAGGCAGATGACAGACAAGGGTGTGTCACCAGGGAGACAAGTGCAGAGGTATGATGTCACAATGCCCCCTTAAGCAGATCACACACAAGGGTCTGTCACATGGGTGACAAATGCAGAGTTATGATGTCCCAATGCCCACTTAGGAAGATCACATACAAGGGTCTGTGACCTGCGTGACCAGTGCACAGTTATGATGTCACAATGCACCCTTAGGCAGACCACAGAAAAGGGTCTCTCACCACGGTGACCAGTGCAGGGATACGATGTCACAAAGCAACCTTAGGGAGATTTCAGACAAGGGTCTGTCACCTGGGTGACCAGTGCTTACTTATGATGTCACAACGCCCCCTTAGGGAGATCACAGACAGGGTTCTGTCACCTGGGTGACCAGTGCACAGTTATGACGTCACTTTTCCCCCTTAGGCAGATCACAGACAAAGGTCTGTCAACACGGTGGCCAGTGCAGAGTTATGATGTCACAATGCCCCCTTAGACAGATCACAGTCAAGGGTCTGTCACCGGGGTGACCGGTGCAGAGTTATGATGCCACAATGCCCCCTTAGGCAGATCACAGTCAAGGGTCTGTCACCGGGGTGACCGGTGCAGAGTTATGATGCCACAATGCCCCCTCAGGCAGATCAAAGGCAAAGTCTCCCACCACCGTGACCAGAGGAGAGTTATGATGTTACAATGTCCCCTTAGGCAGATCACAGACAAGGGTCTGTCACCTGGGTTACCAGTGCAGAGTTATAATGTCAAAATACGGCCTTAGGCAGATCACATCCAAGGGTCTTTCAACTGGGTGACCAGTGCAGAGTTATGATGTCACAATGCCCCCTTAGGCAGATCACAGACAAGGTTCTGTCACCAGGGTGACCAGTGCACAGTTATCATGCCACAATGGCCCCTTGGGCAGATGACAGACAAGGGTTTGTCACCACGGTGACAAGTGCAGAGTTATGATGTCACAATGCCCCCTTAAGCAGATCACAGACAAGGGTCTGTCACATGGGTGAGAAGTGCAGAGTTTTGATGTCCCAATGCCCACTTAGGAAGATCACAGGCAAGGGTCTATGACCTGCGTGACCAGTGCACAGTTATGATGTCACAATGCCCCCTTAGGCAGATCACAGACAAGGGTCTCTCACCACGGTGACCAGTGCAGGGATACGATGTCACAAAGCACCCTTAGGGAGATTACACAAAAGCTTCTGTCACCTGGGTGACCAGTGCTTACTTATGATGTCACAACGCCCCCTAAGGCAGATCACAGACAAAGTTCTGTCACCTGGGTGACCAGTGCACAGTTATGACGTCACTTTGCCCCCTTAGGCAGATCACAGACAAGGGTCTGTCAACACGGTGGCCAGTGCAGAGTTATGATGTCACAATGCCCCCTAAGGCAGATCAGTCAAGGTCCTGTCACCTGGGTGACCAGTGCAGAGATATGAAGTCACAATGTTCCATAGGCAGATCAGAGACAAGGGTCTGCCACCTGGGTGACACGTGCAGATGTATAATGTCACAATGCCCCCTTAGGCAGGTCACAGACAATGGTCTGTCACTGGGGTGACCAGTGCAGAGTTGTGATGTCACAATGCCTCCTTAGGCAGATCACATACAAGGGTCTTTTTCCTGGGTGATCAGTGCACAGTTATGATGTCACAATGACCCTTTAGTCAGATCTAAGACAAGGGTCTGTCACCTGAGAGACCAGTGCACAGTTATGATGTCACAATGCCCCTTTAGACAGATCACGGAGAAGGGTCTGTCACCACGGAGACCAGTGCAGAGTTATGATGTCACAATGCCCCCTTAGGAAGATCACAGACAACTGACTTTCTCCTGGGTTACCAGTGTAGAGTTATGATATCACAATGCCTCCATAGGCAGATCACAGACAAGGGTCTGTCACCTGGGTGACCAGTGCACAGTTGTGATGTCACAATGCCCCCTTTGGCGGATCACATATAAGGGTCTGTCACCACGGTGACCAGTGCAGAGTTATGATATCACAATGCCCCTTTAGGCCAATTACAGACAATGGTCTGTCACCTGGGTGACCAGTGCAGAGTTATGTCAAAATGCCCCTTTAGTCAGATCACAAACAAGGGTTTGTCACCTGAAAGACCAGTGCAGAGTTATGATGTCACAATGCCCCCTTAGGCAGATCACAGACCAGGGTCTGTCACCTGGGTGACCAGTGCAGGCTTGTGATGTCACAATGCCCCTTTAGGCAGATCACAGACAAGGGTCTCTCACCACCGTGACCAGTGCAGAGTTATGTCATCACAATGCCCCCTTAGACAGATTACAGTCAAGGGCCTGTCACCTGGGTGACCCGTGGAGAGTTATGAAGTCACAATGCCCGCTTAGGCAGATCACTGACAAGTGTCTGTCACCTGGGTGACCAGTGCAGAGTTATGATGTCACAGTGTCCCCTTAGGCAGATTAAAGACAATGGTCTGTCACCGTCGTGCCCAGTACAGATTTATGATGTCACAATGCACCGTTATGCAGATCACAGACAATGTTCTGTCACCTGGGTGACAAGCACAGAGTTATGATGTCACATTGACAACTTAGGCAGATCACAGACAAGGGTCTTTCAACTGGGTGACCAGTGCAGAGTTAAGATGTCACAATTCCCCCTTGGGCAGATCACAGAAAAATGTATGTCACCTGGGTGACGAGAGCACAGTTATGATATCACAATGTCCCCTTAGGCAGATCACAGAGAAGAGTCTGTCACCTAGGTGACTAGTGCAGTGTTATGATGTCACAATGCCCCCTTAGGCAGTTCACAGACAAGGGTCTGTCACCTACGTGACCAGTGCAGAGTTATGAAGTCACAATGCAAGCTTCGGCTGATCACAGAGGAGGGTCTGTCACGTGGGTGACCCGTGCAGAGTTATGATGTCACAATGTCCCCTTAGGCAGATGACAGATAAGTGTCTGTCACCTGGGTGACCCGTGCAGACTTATGATGTCACAATGCCACCTTAGACGGATCACAGACAACGGACTTTCTCCTGGGTTACCAGTGCAGAGTTATGGTATCACAATGCCTCCTTAGGCAGATCACAGACAAGGGTCTGTCACCTGGGTGACGAGTGCACAGTTGTGATGTCACAATGCCCACTTTGGAGGATCACAGACAAGGGTCTGTCACCACGGTGACCAGTGCAGAGTTATGATGTCACAATGCCCTTTTAGTCAGATCACAGACAATGGACTGCCACCTGGGTGACCAGTGCAGAGTTATGAAGTCACAATGACCGCTTAGGCAGATCACAGAAAAGTGTCTGTCACCTACGTGACCAGTGCAGGTTTATGATGTCACAATGCCCCCTTAGGCAGATCAAAGACAAGGATCTGTCACCGGCGTGCCCAGTGCAGAGTTATGATATCACAATGCATTCTTATGCAGATCACAGACAGGGGTCTGTCACCTGGGTCACCATTGCAGTTTTATGATGTCACAATGCCCCCTTGGCAGATCACAGACAAGGGTCTGTCACCTGGGTGACCAGCGCAGAGTTATGATGTCAAATTGACACATTAGGCGGATCACAGACAAGGGTCTTTCAACTGGGTTCCCAGTGCAGAGTTAAAATGTCACAGTGACAACTTGGGCCGATCACAGAAAAGTGTCTGTCACTTTGGTGACCAGTGTTCAGTTATGATGTCACAATGCCCCCTTAAGCAGATCACAGACAAGGGTCTGCCACCACGGGGACGAGTGCAGATTTATGATGTCACAATGCCCCTTTAGGCAGATCACAGACAATGGTCTGTCACCTCGGTGACCAGTGCAGAGTTATGATGTCACAATGCCCCCTTAGGCAGATCACAGACAGGGTTCTCTCAGCTGGGTGACCCGTGCAGAGTTACAATGTAACAATGCCCCATATGGCAGATCACATACAAGGTTCTTTCACCTGGGTGACCATTGCACAGTCATGATGTCACAAAGTCCCCTTAGGCAGATCACAGACAAGGGTCTGTCACCTGGGTGACCACTGCAGAGTTATGATATCAAAATGCCACCGTAGGCAGATCACAGACAAGGACCTGTAACCTGGGTGACCAGTGCAGAGTTATGATGTCACAATTCCCCCTTAGGCGGATCAAAGACAAGGGTCTGTCACCTGCGTGTCCAATGCAATTTTATGATTTCAGAATGCCCCATTATGCAGATCACAGACAAGGTTCAGTCACCTGGGTGACCAGTGCAGAGTTATGATGTCACAATGCCCTCTTAGGTAGATCACAGAAAATGGTGTGTCACCTGGGTAAACAGGGCAGGGTTATGATGCCCAATGGCCCCTTAGGCAGATCACAGAGAAGTGTCTGTCACCTGGGTGACACGTGCAGAGTTATGATGTCACTATGCCCCCTTAGGCAGATCAAAGTTATGGGTCGGTCACCTGGGTAACCAGTGCAGATTTATTATGTCACAGTGCCCCCTTAGGCAGATCACAGACAAGGGTCTGTAACCTGGGTGACCAATGAAGAGGTATGATGTCACAATGCCCCCTTAGACAGATCACAGACAAGGGTCTGTCTTATGGGTGACCAGTGCACAGATATGATGTTACAATGTCCCCTTAGGCATATCGCAGACAAGGGTCTCTCACCCTGGTGACTAGTGCCGAGTTGTGATGTCACAATGCCCCTTCAGGCAGATCACAGTCAAGAACCTGTCACCTTGGTGACCCGTGCAGAGTTATGAAGTCACAATGCCCCCTTAGGCAGATCACAGCCAAGGGTCTGTCACCTGGGTGACCGGTGCAGTGTTATGATGTCGCAATGCCCCTTAGGCAGATCACAGACAATGGTCTGTCAACTAGGTGACGAGTACAGAGTTATGATGTCACAATGACAACTTAGGCATATCAAAGACAAGGGTCTGTAACCTGGGAGACCCGTTCTGAATTATGATGTCACAATGGCCCCTTTGGCAGATCACAGACAATGGTCTGTCACCTGTGTGACCAGTGCACAGTTATGATGTCACAATGCCCCCTTAGGCAGATCAGATACAAGGGTCTGTCACCATGGTGACCAGTGCAGAATTATGATGCCAAAATTCACCCTTAGGCAGATCAGAAAGAAAGGTCTGTGACCTGGGTGACCAGTGCAGAGTTATGATCTCACAAAGCCCCTTAGGCAGACCACAGACATAGTTTTGTCACCTGGGTGACCAGTGCAGAGTTATGATGTCACAATGCCCATTTAGGCAGATCACAGGCAAGGGTCTGTCACCTGGGTGACCAGTGCAGAGTTATGATGTCACAATGCCCCCTTTGGCCGATCACAGACAAGGGTCGGTCACCTGTGTGACCTGTGCAGAGTTATGATGTCTTAATGCTCACTTGGGCGGATCACAGACAAGGGTCTCTCACCACTGTGACCAGTGTAGAGTTATGATATCATAACACCCCTTTAGGCAGAAGACAGACAAGGGTCTGTCCCCTGCGTGACCAGTGCAGAGGTATGATGTCACAACACCCCTTCGACAGATCACAGACAAGGGTCTTTCACGTGGGTGACCCGTGCAGAATTATGATGTCACAATGCCGCCTTAGGTGGATCACAGACAACGGTCTGTCACCTGGGTGACCAGTGCAGGGTTATGATGTCATAATGCCCCCTTAGGCAGATCACAGACAAGGGTCTGTCTCGTGGGAGACCAATGTACAGTTATATTGTCACAATGCCCCCTTAGGCTGATCACAGAAAAGGGTCTCTCACCATGGTGACCAGTGCCGAGTTTTGATGCCACAATGCCCCCTTAGGCAGATCGCAGTCAAGGGCCTGTCACCTGGGTGACCTGTGCAGAGTTATGAAGTCACAATGCCCCCTTAGGCAGATCACTGAGAAGGGTCTGTCACCTGGCTGACTTGTGCAGAGTTATGATGTCACAATATCCCCTTAGGCAGGTCACAGTCACGGGTCTGTCACCTGGCTGACCAGTGCAGAGTTATGATGTCACAATGCCCCTTTAGGCAGATCAAATACAAGGGACTTTCACCTGGGTGACCAGTGCAGGGTTATAATGTCAAAATGCCCCCTTAGGCAGATCACAGGCAAATGTCTGTCACGCTGGTGACCAGTGTTCAGTTTTGAGTCACAATGCCCCCTTAGGCAGATCACAGACAAGGATCTGTCACCATGGTGACTAGTGCACAGTTATGATGTCACAATGCCCCATAAGGCAGATCACAGACAAGGGTCTGTCACCTGGGTGACCAGTGCAGATTTAAGATGTCACAGTGCCTGCTTACGCAGATTACAGACAATGGTCTGGCTCCTTGGTGACCTGTGCAGAGTTATGATGTCACAATGCCCCTGAGGCAGATCATAGACAACGGTCTGTAACCTGGGTGACCCGCGCAGTGTTACGATGTCACAATGCCCCCTTAGGCAGATCAAAGACAAGGGTCTGTCACCTGGGTGACCAGCGCACGGTTATGATGTCACAATGCCCGCTTAGACAGATCACAGACAATGGTATGACTCCTTGGTGACATGTGCAGTGTTATGATGTCACAATGCCCACGTATGCAGATCACAGACAAGGGTCTGTCATCTAGGTGATGAGTACAGAGTTATGATGTCACAATGCCCACTTAGGCATATCAAATACAAGGGTCTGTCACCTGGGAGACCAGTTCTGAATTACGATGTCACAATGCCCCCTTTGGCAGATCACAGAGAAGGGTCTGTCACCTAGGTGACCAGTGCACAGTTATGATGTCACAATGCCCCCTTAGGCAGATCAGAGTCAAGAGTCTGTCACAAAGGCGACCAGTGCAGAGACATGATGTCCAGTAGAGAGTTATGACGTCACAATACCCACCTAGGCTGATCACGGATAACGGTCTGTCATCTCGGTGACCACTGCAGAGTTATGAGGTCACCATGCCCCCTTAGGCAGATCACTGACAAGGGTCTGTCACCAGGGTGACCAGTGCAGAGTTATGACATCACAATGCCCCCTTGGGCAGATCATGGACAAGGTTTGTCTCCTGGGTGACCAGTGCAGAGTTATGATGTCACAATGCCCCCTTAGGCAGATCACATGCAAGGGTCTGTCACCTGGGTGAGCAGTGCAGAGTTATGAGGTCACCATGCCCCCTTAGGCAGATCACAGACAAGGGTCTGTCTCCTGGGTGACCAGTGCAGGGATATGATGTCACATCGCCCCATTAGGCAGATCAGAGATAAGGGTCTGTCTCCTGGGTGACCAGTGCAGAGTTATGATGTCATAATGCCACCTTAGGCAGACCACAGTCAAGGGCCTGTCACCTGGGTGACCCGTGCAGAGTAATGAAGTCACACTGCTTCCTTAGGCAGATCAGAGACAAGGTTCTGTCACCTGGGTGACCAATGCAGTGTTATGATGTCACAAAGCCCCCTTAGGCAGATCACAGACAAGAGTAAGTCACTTGGGTGACCAGTGCAGAGTTATGATGTCACAATGCCCCCTTAGGCAGATCACAGACAAGGGTCAGTCACCTGGGTGACTGTTGCAGAGTTATGATGTCACAATTCCCCCTTAGGCAGATCATAGAGAAGGGTCTGTCACCTCGGTGAACAGTGCAGAGTAATGATATCACAATGCCCCCTTAAGCAGATAAGAGATAACGGTCGGTCACCTTGTTGACCAGTGCACAGTTATGATGTCACAGTGCCTCCTTAGGCAGATCACAGTCTGTCAACTGGGTGACCCTTGAAATGTTATGATGTCACTATGCCCCCTTAGGCGGATCACACACAAGGGTCTCTCACCACGGTTACCAGTGCAGTGTTATGATGCCCCAATGCCCCCTTAGGCAGATCACAGACAAGGGTCTGTCACCTCGGTGAACAGTACAGAGTTATGATGTCACAATGCCCCTTAGGCAGATCACAGACAAGAGACTGTCACCTGGGTGACCAGTGCAGGGTTATGATGTCACATTGCACCCTTAGGAAGATCAGAGACAAGGTTCTGTCACCTGGGTGACCAGTATTGAGTTATGATGTCACAATGCCCCCTTAGGCAGATCATATAAAAGGCTCTTTCGCCAGTGTGACCACTGCAGAGTTATGGTGTCACAATGCCTCCTTAGGCAGATCACAGAAAAGGGGCTGTCACCTGGGTGAGCAGTGTACAGTTATGATGTCACTATGCCCCCTTAGGCAGATCACAGACAAGGGTCTGTCACCTGGGTGACCACTGCAGAGTTTTGATGTCACAATGCACCCTTAGGCAGATCACAGACCAGGGTCTGTCACCTGGGTTACCAGTGTAGAGCTTTGATGTCACAATGCCCCCTTAGGGAGATCACAGACAAGAGTCTGTTACCTGGGTGACCAGTGTGGAGTTATGATGTCACAATTTAACCTTAGGCAGATCACGGAAAAGGGTCTGTCACCAGGGTGACCAGTGCGGAGTTATGATGTCACAATGCCCCCTTAGGCAGATCACAGACAAGGGTCTGTCACCTGGGTGACCATTGAAGAGTTATGATGTTACCATGCCCCCTTAGGCAGATCACATACAAGGGTCTTTCACCTGGGTGACCAGTGCAGAGTTATGATGTCACAATGCCCCCTTAGGCAGACCATAGAAAAGGGTCTCTCACCTGGGTGACCAGTGCAGTGTTATGATATCACAATGCCCCCTTAGGCAGATCACAGACAAGCGTGTCTCACCACGGTGATCAGTGCAGAGTTATGATGTCACTATGCCCCCTTAGGCAGATCACCATCCCGGGACTGTCAACTGGGTGACCCATGCAGAGTTATGATGCCAGAATGCCCCCTTAGGCAGATCAGAGACAATGTTCTGTCACCTGGGTGACCAGTGCAGAGTTATGATGTCAAAATCCCACCTTAGTCAGATCTCCTACAAGGGTCTTTCACCTGCGTGACCAGTGCTCAGTTATGATGTCACATTGCCCCATTAGGCAGATGACAGACAAGGTTCTGTCACCTGGATGACCCGTAGAGAGTTATGATGTCACCATGCCCCCTTAGGCAGATCACAGACAAGGGTCTGTCACCTGGGTGACCACTGCAGAGTTATGATGTCACAGTGACCCCTTAGGCACATCACAGAAAAGGGTCTGTCACCTCGGTGACAAGTGCAGAGTTATGATGTAACAATTCCCCCTTAGGCAGATCTCAGAAAAGCGTATCTCACTGCGGTGACCAGTGCAGAGTTAAGATGTCACAATGCCCCCTTAGGCAGATCACAGACAAGGTTCTGTCCCCTGGGTTACCAGTGGACGATTACGATGTCACATTGCCCCCTTAGGCAGATCACAGAGAAGGATCTCTCCCGACGGTCAACATTGCAGAGTTATGATATCACAATTCCCCCTTAGGCAGATCACAGTCAAGGGCCTGTCACCTGGGTGAGCCTTGCAGAGTGATGATGTCATAATGTCTCCTTAGGCAGATCACAGACAAGGGTCTGTCACCTGGGTGACCTGTGCAGAGTTATGATGCAACAATGCCTCCTTAGGGAGATCACATACCAGGATCTTTCACCTGGGTGACCAGTGCAGATTTGTGATGTCACAATGCCCTCTTAGGCAGATCATAGACAAGGGTCTGTCACCTAGGTGACCAGTACAGGGTAATGATGTCACAATGCCTCCTTAGGCAGATCACAGAAAACCGTCTGCACCTCGGTGACCAGTGAAGATTTATGATGTCACAATGCCCCCTTAGGCAGATCACAGACAATGGTCTTTCACGACGGTGACCACTGTAGAGTTATGATGTCACAATGCCCCCTTAGGCAGATAACAGACAACGGTCGGTCACCTGGGTGACAATGGCAGAGTGATGATGTCACAATGCCCCCTTAGGCAGATCATATAAAAGGGTCTCCCACCTGGGTGACCAGTGCACAGTTATGATGTCACAATGCCCCCTTAGGGAGATCACAAACAAGCGTCTCTCACCACGGTGATCAGTGCAGAGTTATTATGTCACAATGCCCCCTTAGGCAGATAACCATTAAGGGCCTGTCACATGGGTGACCCGTGAAGGGTTATGAAGTCACAATGCCCCCTTAGGCAGATCACAGAAAAGGGTTTGTCACGTGGGTGACCCGTGCAGAGTTATGAAGTCACAATGCCTCTTAGTCAGAACACCTACAAGGGTCTTTCACCTGGTTGACAAGTGCAGAGTTATGATGTCACAATGCCCCCTTAGGCAGATCACAGACAAGGGGCTGTCACCTGGATAACCAGTGCACAGTTATGATGTCACAATATCCCCTTAAGCAGATCACAGACCAGTGTCTGTCACCACGGTGACGAGTGCAGTGTTATGATGTCACAATGCCCGCTTAGGCAGATCATAGACAAGGTTCTGCCACCTGGGTGTCACGTGCAGAGTTATGATGTCACAATGCCCCCTTAGGCAGATCACAGACAAGGGTCTGTCACCTGGGTGACCATTGCAGAGTTATCATGACACAATGACCCCTTAGGCAGATCACAGACAAGGGTCTGTCACCTGGGTGACCAGTGCAGTGTAATGATGTCACAATGCCCCCTTAGGCAGATCAGAGAAAAAGGTCTGTCACCTCGGTGACCAGTGAATATTTATGATGTCACAATGCCCCCTTTGGCAGATCACAGAAAATGGTCTTTAACCACGGTGACCACTGTAGAGTTATGATGTCACAAAGCTCCCTTAGGCAGATCACAGACAAGAATCTGTCACCTGGGTGACCAGTGCGGAGTTATGATGTCACAATTTCTCTTTACGTAGATCACGGACTTGGGTCTGTCACCAGGCTGACCAGTGCAGAGTTGTGATGTCACAATGCCCCCTTAGGCACATCACAGCCAAGGGTCTCTCATCTGGGTGACCAGTGCAGAGTTATGATGTCACAATGCCCCCTTAGGCAGATCACAAACAAGCGACTCTCCCCACGTTGATCAGTGCAGGGATATGATGTCACAATGCCCACTTAGGGAGATCACCGAAAAGGGTCTTTCACCTGGGTGACCCATGCACAGTTATCATGTCACACTGCCTGCTTAGGGAGATCTCAGACAAGAGTATCTCACTACAGTGACCAGTGCAGAGTTAAGATGTCTCAATGCCCCCTTAGGCAGATCACAGACAAGGGTCTGTCACCTGGGTGACCAGTGCACAGTTATGATGTCACATTGCCCCCTTAAGCAGATCTCAGAGAAGGGTCTGTCACCACGGTGAACATTGCAGAGTTATGATGTCACAGTGCCCCCTTAGGCAGATCACAGTCAAGGGCCTGTCACCTGGGTGACCCATGGAGAGTTATGAAGTCACAATGTCTCCTACGGCAGATCACAGAAAAGGGTCTGTCACCTGGGTGACCAGTGCAGAGTTATGATGTCACAATGCCCCCTTAGGCAGATCAGAGAGATGGGTCTGTCACCTGGATGACCAGTGCAGTGGTATGATGTCACAATGCCCACTTAGGCAGATCACAGATAAGGGCCTGTCTCCCGGGTGACCCGTGCAGAGTTATGATGTCACAATGCCCCCTATGACAGATCAAAGTAATGGGTCTGTCACCTGGGTGTTCAGTGCAGACCTGTGATGTCACAGTGCCCCTTAGGCAGATCACAGACAAGTGTCTGTCACCACATTGACCAGTGCCGAGTCATGATGTGACAATCCCCCTTAGGCAGATCAGAGACAAGGGTCTGTCACCTGGGTGACCAGTGTAGTGTTATGATGTCCCAATGCCCCCTCAGGCTGATCACGGACAAGGGTCAGTCACCAGGGTGACCAGTGCAGAGTTATGATGTCACAATGCCCTCTTAGGCAGATCACAGACAAGTGTCTGTCACCTGGGTGACCAGTGCAGAGTTGTGATGTCACAATGCCCCCTTAGGCAGATCACAGACAAGGGTCTGTCACCTGGATGACCAGTGCAGAGTTGTGGTGTCACAATGCCCCCTTAGGCAGATCACAGACAAGGGTCTGTCACCTAGGTGATCAGTGCAGAGTTATGATGTCACAATGCCCCCTTAAGGAGAAAACGGACAAGGGTCTGTCACCAGGGTGAACAGTGCAGAGTTATGATGTCACAATGCCCCCTTAGGCAGATCACAGTCAAGGCTCTGTCACCTGGGTGACCAGTGCAGAGTTATGATGTCACAATGCCCCCTTAGGCAGATCACATACATGGGTCTTCACCGGCATGTCCAGTGCAGAGTTATGGTGTCACAATGCCCCGTTAGGCAAATCATAGGGAAGGGTCTGTCACCTGTGTGACCAGTGCGGAGTTATGATGTCACAATGCCCCCTTAGGCATATCACAGTCTAGGACTTGTCACCTGGCTGAACAGTGCAGAATTATGATATCACAATGCCCCCTTAGGGAGATCACATACAAGGGTCTCTCACCATGGTGACCAGTGCAGGGTTATGATGTCACAATGCCCCTTAGGCAGATCACAGACAAGGGCCTTTCACCTGGGTGACCTTTGCATGGTTATGAAATCACAATGCCTACTTAGGCAGATCACAGACAGGCGTCTGTCACCTGGGTGACCCATGCAGAGTTATGATGTCACAATGCCCACTTTGGCAGATCTCAGACAAGAGTCTGTCACCTGGGTGACCAGTGCACAGTTATGATGTCACATTGCCCCCTTAGGAGGATCACAGACAAGTGTCTGTCACCACGGTGACCCGTGGAGTGTAATGAAGTCACAATGCCCCCTTAGGCAGATCACAGACAAGGTTCTATCACCTGGGTGACACGTGCAGAGTTATGATGTCACAATGCCCTCACAGGCAGATAACAAACAAGGGTCTGTCACCACTGCAGAGTTATGATGTCACAATGTCCCCTTAGGCAGATCACAGAAAAGGGTCTGTCATCTCGGTGACCAGTGCAGAGTTATGATGTCACAATGCCCCCTTAGGCAGATCAGAGACAAGGGTCTCTCACCACGGAGGCCATTGTAGTGTTATGATGTCACAATGCCCCGTTAGGCAGATCACAGACAAGGGTCTGTCACGTGGGTGACCAGTACAGAGTTATGATGTCACAATTGCACCTTAGGAAGATCACATGCAATGGTCTTTCACCTGGGTGACCAGTGCAGAGTTATGATGTCACAATGCCCACTTAGGGAGATCACAGACAAGGGTCTGTCACATGGGTGACCACTGCAAATTTATGATGTCATAAATTTATGATGTCATATGATGCCCCCTTAGGTAGATCACAGACAAGGGTCTCTCACCACGGTGACCAGTGCACAGTTATGAAATCACAATGCCCCCTTAGGCAGATCACAGTCATCGGCCTGTCACCTGGATGACCCGTGCAGTGTTATGAAGTCACTATGCCCCCTTAGGCAGATCACGGACAAGGGTCTGTCAACAGGGTTACCAGTGCAGAGTTAGGATGTCACAGTGACCCCTTAGGCAAATCACAAACAAGGGACTGTCACCTGGGTGATGAGTGCAGAGTTATGATATCAAAATGCCACCTTAGGCAGATCACAGACAAGGACCTGTAACCTGGGTGACCAGTGCAGAGTTATGATGTCACAATGCCCCATTAGGCAGATCACAGACAAGGGAATGTCACCTGGGTGCCCAGTGCAGTGTTATGATGTCACAATGCCCACATAAGCAGATCAAAGAAAAGGGTCTGTCACCAGGGTGACCCGTGCAGAGTTGGGATGTAACAGTGCCTCCTTCAGCAGATCACGGAAACGGGTCTGTCACAAGGGTGACCAGTAAAGAGTTAGGATGTCACAATGCCCCCTTAGGCAGATCAAATACAAGGATCTTTCACCTGAGAGACCAGTGCATAGTTATGATGTCACAATGCCCCCTTAGACAGATCACAGATAAGGGTCTGTCACCTGGGTGAACAGTGCAGAGTTATGATGTCACAATGCCCCCTTAGGCAGATCACAGACAAGGGTCTGTCATCTGGGGGACCAGTGCAGAGTTATGATGTCACAATGCCCCCTTAGGCAGATCACAAACAAGGGTCTGTCCCCTGGGTTACCAGTGCACAGTTATGATGTCACTTTGTTCCCTTAGGCAGATCACAGACAGGATTCTGTCACCACGGTGATCAGAGCAGAATTATTATGTCACAATGCCCCCTTAGGCAGATCACAGACAAGGGTCTGTCACCTGGGTGACCAGTGCACAGTTATGATGTTTCAATGCCCCCTTAGGCAGATCACAGAAAACGGTGTGTCACCACGGTGACCAGTGCAGAGTTATGATGTCGCAATGCCCCCTTAGGCAGATCACGGACAACGGCCTTTCACCAGGTTGACCAGTGCGGAGTTATGATGTCACAATGCCCCTTAGGCAGATCACATACATGGGTCTTTCTCCTGAGTGTCCAGTTCAGAGTTATTATGTAACAATGCCCCCATAGGCAAATCACAGAAAATGATCTGTCACCTGGGTGACCATTGCACAGTTTTGATGTCACAATACACCCTTAGGCAGATCACAGAGAAGGGTCTCTCACCATGGTGACCATTGCAGAGTTATGATGTCACAATGCCCCCTTAGGCAGATAACAGTCAAGGTCCTGTCACCTGGGTGACCTGTGCAGCGTTACGATCTCACATTGCACCCTTAGGCAGATCACAGACTAGGATCTGTCACCTGGATGACCGGTGCACAGTTATGATGTCACAATGCCCCCTTACGCAGACCACAGACAAGGGTTTGTCACCTGGGTGACCTGTGCACAATTTATGAGGTCACAATGCCCCCTTAGGCAGGTCACAGACAAGGGTCTGTCACCAGGGTGACCATTGCAGAGTTATGATGTCACAATGCCCCGTTAGGCAGATCAGAGACAAGGTTCTGTCTCCTAGGTGACCAGTGCAGAGTTATGATGTCACAATGCCCCCTTAGGCAAATCACGAACAAGGGTATGCAACTCTAGTGACCATTGCAGAGTTATGATGTCACAATGCTCCCTTAGGCACATCACAGACAAGGTTCTGTCACCTGGGTGACCAGTGCACAGTTATGATGTCACAATGCCCCCTTAGGCAGATTCCGAACAAGGGTCTGTAACTGTAGTGACCAGTTCACAGTTATGATGTCACAATGCCCCCTTAGGGGGATCACAGAGAAGTGACTGTCACCACGGTGACCCGTGGAGTGTTATGAAGTCACAATGCCCCCTTAGGCAGATCACAGACAAGGTTCTGTCACATGGGTGACCACTGCAGAGTTATGATGTCACAATGTCCTCTTAGGCAGATCACGGACAAGGGTCTGTAACTATAGTGACCGGTGCAGAGTTATGATGTCACAATGCCCCCTTAGGCCGATCACGGACAAGGATCTGTCACCTGGGTGACCAGTGCAGAGTTATGATGTCACAATGCCCCATTAAGCAGATCACAGACAAGGGTCTGTCACCTGGGTTACCACTGCAGATTTACGATGTCACAATGTCCCCTTAGGCAGATCACAGAGAACGGTCTGACACCTCGGTGACTAATGCAGAGTTATGATATCACAATGCCCCCTTAGGCAGATCACAGACAAGAGTCTGTCACCTGGTTGACCAGTGCAGGGTTATAATGTCACAATGCCCCCTTAGGCAGATCAGAGACAAGGGTCTGTCACCTGGTTGAGCAGCGCAGAGTTATGATGTCACAATTCCCCCTTAGGCAAATCAAGGACAAGAGTCTGCCACCAGGGTGACCAGTGCATAGTTATGATGTCACTATGCCCCCTTAGGCAGATCACAGACAAGGGTCTGTCACCTGGGTGACCAGTGCAGGGTTATGATGTCACAATGAAGCGTTAGGCCGATCACAGAGAAGGTTCTGTCACCACCGTGAGCAATACAGAGTTATGATGTCACAATGCCCCCTTAGGCAGATCACAGGCAAGAGTCTGTCACCCGGGGGACCAGTGCAGAGTTATGATGTCACAATGCCCCCTTAGGCAGATCATAGACAAGGGTCTGTCACCTGGGTGACCAGTGCAGGGTTACGATGTCACAATGTACCCTTAGGCAGATCAGAGAATAGGGTCTGTCACCTGGTTGACCAGTGCAGAGTTATGATGTCAAAATACCCCCTTAGGGAAATCACGGACAAGGGTCTGCCAACAGTGTTACCAGTGAATTGTTATGATGTCACAATGCCCCCTTAGACAGATCAGAGAGAAGGGTCTGTCACCTGGCTGACCAGTGCAGAGTTATGATGTCACAATACCCCCTTAGGCAGATCACAGACAAGGATCTGTCAACACAGTGACCAGTGCAGAGTTTTGATGTCACAATAACCCCTTAGGGAGATTACAGGGAAGGGTCTCTCACCACGGTGACCATTGCAGAGTTATGATGTCACAATGCCCCTGTAGGCAGATCAGAGACAAGGGTCTGTCACCTGGGTGACCAGTGCAGAGTTCTGATGTCACAATGCCCCCTTAGGCAGATCACAGACAAGGGTCTGTTTCCTGGGTGACCAGTGCAGAGTTATGATGTCACAATCCCCCTTAGGCAGATCACGAACAAGGGTCTGTAACTATAGTGACCAGTGCACAGTGATGATGTCACAATGCCCCCTTAGGGGGATCACAGACAAGTGTCTGTCACCACGGTGACCCGTGGAGTGTTATGAAGTCACAATGCCCCCTTAGGCAGATCACAGACAAGGTTCTGTCACATGGGTGACCACTGCAGAGTTATGATATCACAATGTCCCCTTAGGCAGATCACGGACAAGGGTCTGTAACTATAGTGACCGGTGCAGAGTTATGATGTCACAATGCCCCCTTAGGCCGATCACGCACAAGGATCTGTCACCTGGGTGACCACTGCCGAGTTATGATGTCACAAAGCCCCATTAGCCAGATCACATACAAGTGTCTTTCACCTGGGTGACCAGTGCAGAATTATGATGTCACAATGCGCCTTAGGTTGGTCACAGACAAGGGACTATCACCACGGTGACCACAGCAGAGTTATGATGTCACAATGCCCCTTAGGCAGATCACAGTCAATGGCCTTTCAACTGGTTGACCCGTGCAGAGTTATGAAGTCACAATGCCCACTTCGGCAGATCACAGACAGGGTTCTGTCACCTGGGTGACCCGTGCAGATTTATGATGTCACAATGCCCACTATGGCAGACCACAGACAAGGGTCTGTCACCTGGGTGACGAGTGCACAGTTATGATGCCACAATGCCCCCTTAGTGGGATCACAGACAAGTGTCTGTCACCACTGTGACCCGTAGAATGTTTTGAAGTCACAATGCCCCCATAGGCAGATCACAGACAAGGTTCTGTCACCTTGGTGGCTTCTGCAGAGTTATGCTGTCACAATGCCCCCTTAGGAAGATCACATACATGGGAATTTCACCTGAGTGTCCAGTACAGAGTTATGATGTCACAATGCCCCCATAGGCAAATCACAGACAACGGTCTGTCACCTGGGTGACCAGTGCAGAGTTATGATGTCACAATGCCCCCTTAGGCTGATCACAGTCAAGGGCGTGTCACCTGGTTGACCCGTGCAGAGTTATGATGTCACAATGCCCCCTTAGGCAGATCACAGACAAAGGTCTGTCACCTGGGTGACCAGTGCAGAGTTATGATGCCACAATGCCCCCTTAGGCAGATCATGGACAAATGTCTGTAAGTATAGTGACCAGTGCAGAGTTACGATGTCACAATGCCCCCTTAGGCCGAACACGGACAAGGGTCTGTCACCTGGGTGACCAGTGCAGGGTTATGTTGTCACTATGCCCCATTAGGCTGATCACATACAGGGGTCTTTCACCTGGGTGACCAGTGCAGAGTTATGATGTCACAATGCCCCCTTAGGCAGATCACAGACAAGGGTCTCTCACCACGGTGACCAGTGTAGTGTTATGATGTCACAATGCCGCTTAGCAGATCACAGTCAAGGGCCTTTCACCTGGGTGACCCGTGCAGAGTTATGAAGTCACAATGCCCACTTAGGCAGATCACAGACAGGGGTCTGTCACCTGCGTGACCCGTGCAGAGTTATAATGTCCCAATGCCCCCTTTGGTAGATCACAGACAAGGATCTGTCCCCTGGGTGACCAGTGCACAGTAATGATGTTACAATGCCCCCTTAGGGGGATCACAGGCAAGTGTCTGTCACCACAGTGACACGTGGAGTGTTATGAAGTCACAATGCCCCCTTAGGGAGATCACAGAAAAGGGTCTGTCACCTGTGTGACCAGTGTACATTTATGATGTCACAATGACCCCTTAGGAAAATCACAGACAAGGGTCTGTACCCACGGTGACCAGTGCAGGATTATGATGTCACAATGCACCCTTAGGCAGATCATAGACAAGGGTCTGTCACGTGGGTGACCGGTGCAGAGTTATGATGTCACATTGCCCCCTTATGCAGATCACAGGGAAAGGTCTGTCACCTGGGTGACCAGTGCAAGGTCATGATGTCACAATGTCACCTTAGGCTGATCAGAGAAAAGGGTCTGTCTCCTGGGTGACCAGTGCAGAATTATGATTTCAGAAATCCACCTTAGGCAAATCACGGGCAATGATCTGTCACCAGGGTGACAAGTGCAGACTTATGATGTCACAATGCTCCCTTAGGCATATCAGAGAAAAGGGTCTGTCACCTGGGTGACCAGTACAGAGTTATGATGTCACAATGACCTCTTCGGCAGATCACAAAGAAGGGTTTGTCACCTGGGTGACCAGTGCAGGATTATGATGTCACAATGTCCCCTTAGGCAGATGAAAAACAAGCTTCTGTCACCTGGGTGTGCAGGGAAGAATTATGATGTCACAATGCCCCCTTAGCGAGATCACAGACAAGGGTCTGTCACCTGGGTGACCTGCACTGAGTTATGATGTCACAATATCCCCTTAGGCAGATTACAGACAAGGGCCTCTCACCTGGGTGACCAGCGCAGAGTTATGGTGTCGCAATGCCACTTTCGGCAGATCAGAGTCAACGGTCTCTGATTGTGACTTATGATGTCACAATTACCATTTTGGCATATCACAGACAATTATCTGTCTCCTGGGTGACCACTGCAGGGTTGTGATAACACATTGCCCCCTTAGGCAGATCGCGGGCAAGGGTCTTTCACCAGGGTGACCAGTGCAGAGTTATGATGTCACAATTCCCTCTTAGGCATATCACGGACAAGGGTCTGTCACCTGGGTGACCAGTGCAGAGATATGATATCACAATGCCCCGTTAGGCAGATCTCAGACAAGGGTCTTTCACCTGGGTGACCAGTGCAGAGCTATGATTTCACAATGCACCCTTAGACAGATCAGAGACAAGGGTCTGTGACCTGGGTGACCAGTGCAGAGTTGTGATGTCAAAATGCCCTCTTCGGCAAATCACAAGCTGAGTGGCCAGAGCAGGGTTATGATATCACAATGCCCCCTTAGGCACATCACAGACTAGGGTCTCTCACCACGGTGACCAGTGCAGAGCTATGATGTCACAATGCCGCCTTAGGCAGATCACAGTCAAGGTCCTGTCACCTGGGTGAACAGGGCAGAGATATGAAGTCACAGTGCTCCCTTAGGTAGATCACAGACAAGGGTCTGCCACCTGGGTGACACGTGCAGTGTTATGATGTCACAATGCCCTCTTAAGCAGATCACACACAAGGGTCTGTCACCTGGGTGCCCAGTGCAGAGTTATGATGTCACAATGCTCGCTTAGGCGGATCAAATTCAAGGATCTTTCACCTGGGTGAGCAGTGCACAGTTATGATGTCACAATGCCCCCTTAGGCAGATCAAATACAAGAGTCTGTCACCTGGGTGACAAGTGCACAGTTATGATGTCACAATGCTCCCTTAGGCAGATCACAGACAAGGTTCTTTCAAAACGGTGACCAGTGCAGAGTTATGATGTCACAATGCCCCCTTAGGCAGATCACAGACAAGGGTTTGTCCCTTGTGTAACCAGTGCAGAGTTGTGATGTCACAATGCCCTTTAGGAAGATCACAGAGAAGGGTCTGTACCCTGTGTGACCAGTGCAGAGGTATGATGTCACATTGACCACTTAGGCAGATCCGAGACAAGGGTCTGTCACCAGGCTGACCAGTGCCGACTTATGATGTCTCAATGCGCCCTTAGGCAGTTCACGAACAAGGGTCTCTAACCAGGGTGACCAGTGGAGAATTATGATGTCACAATGCCCCTTAGGCAGATCACGGACAAGGGTCTGTCACCTGGGTGACCAGTGAAGAATTATGATGTCACAATGCCCCGTTAGGCAGATCACATACAATGGTCTGTCACCTGTATGACCAGGGTAGAGTTACGATGTCACAATGCCCACTTAGGCAGATCACAGACAAGGGCCTGTAACCTGGGTGACCCGTGCAGAGTTATGATGTCACAATGACCCTGAGGCAGATCAAAAACAAGGGTCTGTCACCTGGGTGTCAAGTGCAGAGTTAGGATGTCACAATGCCCCTTTAGGCAGTTCACACAGAAGGGTCTGTCTCCTGGGTGACCATTGAACAGTTATGACGTCACTTTGCCCCCTTAGGCAGATCACAGAAAAGGGTCTGTCACCACGGTTGCCAGTGCAGAGTTATGATTTCACAATGCCACCTTAGGCAGATCACAGACAAGGGTCTGTCACCTGGGTGACCCGCGCAGAGTTATGATGTCACAATGCCCCCTTAGGCACATCACAGACAATGGTCTGTCACCTGGGTGACCAGTGCAGGGTTATGATGTCACAATGCCCCCTTAAGCATATCAGAGGCAGGGGTCTCTCACCTAGGTGACCAGTGCAGAGTTACGATGTCACAATGCCCACTTAGGCACATCATGGACAAGTGTCCGTCACCAGGGTATCCAGTGCATAGTTATGAGGTCACAAGGCCCCCTTAGGCAGATCACAGACAATGGTCTGTCACCTAGGTGACCAGGGTACAGTTATGATGTCACAATTGCCCCTTAGGCAAATCACAGAAAACGGTCTCTCACCACGGTGACCAGTGCAGAGTTATGATGTCACAATGCCCCCTTAGGCAGATCACAGTCATGGGCCTGTCACCTGGGTGAGCCGTGAAGAGTTATGAAGTCACAATGCCCCCTTTGGCAGATTACAGACAAGGGTCTGGCACCTGGGTGACCCGTGCAGAGTTATGATGTCACAATGCCCCCTTAGGCAGATCACAGACAAGGTTCTGTCACCTGGGTGACCCGTGCAGACTTGTGAAGTCACAATACCCCGTTAGGCAGACCACAGACAAGGGTCTTTCATCTGGGTGACCAGTGCAGAGTCATGAAGTCACAATGCCCCCTTAGGCAGATCACAGACAAGCGTCTGTCACCACAGTCTCCAGTGCAGAGTTACGATGTCACAATGCCCCCTTAGGCAGATCACAGACAAGGGTCTGTAACCACGGTGATCAGTGCAGAGTTATGATGTCACAATGTGCCCTTAGGCAGACGACAGTGAAGGACCTGTCACCTGGGTGACCCGTGCAGGGTTATGAACTCACAATGCCCCCTTAGGCAGGTCACAGACAGGGGTCTGGCACCTGGGTGACCCGTGCAGGATTATAATCTCACAATGGCCCCTTAGGCAGATCACAGACAAGGTTCTGCCACGTGGGTGACCAGTGCAGAGGTATGGTGACACAATGCCCCTTAGGGAGATCACATACAAGGGTCTTTCACCTGGGTGACCAGTGCACAGTTATGATGTCACAATGCTCCCATAGGCAGATCACAGACAAGGGGCTGTCACCTCGGTTACCGGTGCACAGTTATGATTTCACAATACCACCTTAGGCAGATCACAGGCAAGGGTCTGTCATCACGGTGGCCAGTGCAGAGTTATGATGCCATAATGCCCCCTTAGGCAGATCACAGACAAAGGTCTGTCACCTGTGTGACCAGTGCACAGTTATGATGTCACATTGCCCCCTTAGGCAGATCACTGAGAAGGGTCTCTCACCACGGTTAACATTTCACAGTTATGATGTCACAATTCCCCCTAGGGAGATCACTGGCAAGGGTCTGTCACCTGGGAGACCAGTGCAGAGTTATGATGTCACAATGCCTCCTTAGGCAGATGACAGACAAGGGTCTCTCAATACGGTGACCAGTGCAGAGTTATGAAGTCCAAGTGCCACCACAGGCAGATCACAGACAAGGGACTGTCACCTGGGTGTCCAGTAGTGAGTAATGATGTCACAATGCCCCCTTAGTCAGATCACAGACAAGGGTCTGTCACCTGGGTGACCAGTGCAGTTATGATGTCACAATTCCCCCTTAGGCACATCACATAGAAGGGTCTTTCACCTGGGTGACCAGTGCAGATTAATGACGTCACAATTCCCCCTTAAGCAGATGACAGACAAGGGTCTGTCACCTGGGGGAGCAGTGCACAGTTATGATGTCACCATGCCCCTTTTGGCAGATCACTGACAAGTGTCTGCCTTCACGGTGATCAGTGCAGAGTTATGATGTCACAATTCCCCCTCAGGCCGATCACAGACAAGGGTCTGTCACCATGGTGATCAGTGTGGAGGTATGATGTCACAATGCCCCCTTAGGGAGATCACAGTCAAGGGCCTCACACCTGGGTGACCTGTGCAGAGTTTGAAGTCACAATGCCCCCATAGGCAGATCACAGTCAAGGGTCCGGCACCTGTTTGACCCGTGCAGAGTTATGATGTCACAATGCCCCATTAGGCAGATCACAGACATGGGTCTGTCACCTGGGTGACCAGTGCAGAGTTATGGTGTCACAATGCCCCGTTAGGCAGATCACAAAGAAGGGTCTGTCACCTGGGTGACCAGTGCAGGTTTATGATGTCACAACGCCACTTTAGGCAGATCACAGACAAGAGTCTGTTGCCTGAGTGACCACTGCAGAGTTATTATGTCACAATGCCCCCTTAGGCAGATCACGGACAATGGTCTGTCACCAGGGTGACCAGTGCAGAGTTATGATATCACAATGCGCCCTTAGGCAGATTAAAGAAAAGGGCCTCTCACCTGGGTGACCAGTGCAGAGTTATGATGTCAAACTACCCCCTTACGCAGATCCCAGACAAGGGACCGTCACCAGGGTGATCAGTGCAGAGTTATGATGTCACAATGTGCCCTTAGGCAGACGACAGTGAAGGACCTGTCACCTGGGTGACCCGTGCAGTGTTATGATGTCACAATGCCCCCTTAGGCAGATCACAGACTGACGTCTTTCACCTGGGGGACCAGTGCAGAGTTATGATGTCACAATGCCCCCTTAGGCAGATCACAGACAAGGGTCGGTCACCTGGGAGACCAGTGCACAGTTATGATGTCACAGTGTCCCCTAGGCAGATCACAGACAAGGGTCTGTCACCGCAGTGACCAGTGCAGGGTTATAATGTCACAATGCCCTCTTAGGCAGATCACAGACAAGAGTCTGTCACCTTGGTGTCCTGTGCAGAGTTATGATGTCACAATTCTCCCTTAGCAGATCACAGACAAGGGTCTTTCACCTGGGCGAGAAGTGCAGAGTTATGAAGTCACAAGGCCACCTTAGGCAGATCACAGACAAAGGTCTATCACCTGGGTGTCAAGTGCACAGTTATGATGTCACAATGCCCCCTTAGGCAGATCACAGACAAGGGACTGTCACCAGGGTGACCAGCGCAGAGTTATGATGTCACAATGCCCCCTTAGGGAGATCACACATAAGGGTCTGTCACCTGGCAGACGAGTACAGAATTATGATGTCACAATGCCCAGTTAGGCAGATCAAAGACAATGTTCTGTCACCTGGCTCTCCAGTGTAGAGTTATGATGTCACAATGCCCCCTTAGGCAGATCGCAGACAAGGGTCTGTGAACTGGGTGACCAGTGCAGAGTTATGATGTCACAGTGCAGACTTAGGCAGATCACAGGCAAGTGTCTTTCACTTCAGAGACCAGTGCAGGGTGATGATGTCACAAAGCCCCTGTAGGCAGATCACAGACAAGGGTCTCTCACCCGGGTGACCAGTGCAGAGTTATGAGGTCACAATATACCCTTAGGCATATCACAGACAAGGATCGGTCACCTGGGTGACCATTGCAGAATTAGGATGTCGCAATGTCCTCTTAGGCAGATCTCAGACAAGTGTCTGTTACCTGGGTGACCAGTGCAGAGTTATGATGTCACAGTGCCCCCTTAGGCAGATCACAGACAAGGGACTGTCAGTTGTGTGACCCGTGCAGAGTTATGATGTCAAAATGCCCCCTTAGTCAGATTACAGACAACCGTCTGTCACCTGGCTGACCAGTGCAGTGGTATGATGCCACAATACCCCATTAGGCAGATCACAGACAACGGCCTGACACCTGGGTTACCCATGCAGAGTTATTATGTCACAATGCCATATTAGGCAGATCACAGAAAAGGGTCGGTCACCTGGGTTACCAGTGAAGATTTATGATGTCACAATGCCCTCTTAGCCAGATCACAGACAAGGGTGTGTCACCTGGGTGACCAGTGTAGAGGTATGATGTCACAATGCCCCTTAAGGAAGATCAAAGGCAAGGATTTGTCTCCTCGGTATCCAGTGCAGTGTTATGATGTCACAATGCCCCTTTAGGCAGATCACAGACAAGGGTCTGTCACCTGGGTGACCAGTGATGAGTTATGATGTCAGTGTGCCCCCTTAGGCATATCAAAGACAAGGGTCTGTCACCTTGGTGACCAGTGCAGAATTATGACGTCACAATGCTCACTTAGGCAATAGAAAGACACGGGTTTGTCACCTGGGTGTCCAGTGCTGGGTTGTGATGTCACAATGCCTACTTAGGCATATCAAAGACAAGGCTCTGTCACCTGGGTGCCCAGTGCAGAGTAATGATGTCACAATGCCACCTTCAGAAGTTGATTGACAAGGGTCTGTCACCGGGGTGACCATCGCAGAGTTATGATGTAACAATGGCCCCTTAAACAGATCACAGACAAGGGTCTGTCACCAAGATGACCAGTGCAGATTTATGATGTCAGAATAACCCCTTAGGCAGATGAAAGGATAGGGTCTGTCTCCTTGGTGACCAGTGCAGAGTTATGATGTCACAATGCCCCCTTAGGAAGTTCAAAGACAAAGGTCTTTTACCTGTTTGACCAGTGCAGAGTTATGATGTCTCAATGCCCCCATAGGCAGATCACAGACAAGGGACTGTCTCCTGGGTGACCCATGCGGAGTTATGATGTCACAATGCCACCATAGGCAGACCACAGAAAAGGGTCTGTCACCTGGGTGACCAGTGAAAAGTTATGATGTCACAATGCCCCTTAGGCAGTTCACAGACAAGAGTCTGCCACCTGGGTTACCAGTGCAGAGTTATCATGTCACAATGAGCCTTTAGCCAGATTAAAGACAAGAATCTGTCACTTGGGTGTCCAGTGCAGAGTTATGATGTCACAATTTCCTCTTGGGCAGATCAAATCCAGGGTCTGTCACCTGGGTGATCAGTGCAGAGTTATGATGTCACAATGCCCCCTTAGGCAGATCACAGACAAGGGTCTGTCACTTGGGTGACCAGTGCAGAGTTATGATGTCACAATGCCCCCTTAGACAGATCACAGACAAGGGTCTGTCCACTGGCTGACCATTGCAGTGTTATGATGTCACAATGGCCCCTTAGGCAGATCACAGAAAAGGGTCTGTCACCACGGTGACCATTGCAGATTTATGATGTAACAATGCCGCCTTAGGCAGGTCACAGACAAGGGTCTGTCACCTGGGTGGGCAATGCAGTGTTATGATGTCACAATGCCTCCTTAGGCAGATCACAGACAAGGGTCTGTCACCTGGGTGACTAGTGCAGAGTTATGATGTCACAATGCCCCCTTATGCCGATCAAAGACGGGAGTCTGTCACCTTGGTGACTAGTGTTGAGTTATGATGACACAATGTCCCCTTAGGCAGATCAAAGACAAGGGTCTCTCACCTGGGTGTCCAATGCTGAGTTATGATGTCACAATGCCCCTTAGGCAGATCCCAGACAAGGGTATGTCACCTGGGTGGCCAGTGCAGTGTTATGATGTCACAATGACCCTTAGGCAGCTCACAGAAAAGGGTATGTCACCTGTGTGACCAGTGCTGAGTTATGATGTCACGATGCCCCCTTACACAGATCCCAAACAAGGGACCGTCACCAGGGTGAACAGTGCAGAGTTAGGATGTCACAATGCCCCGTTAGGCAGATCACAGACAAGGGTCTGTCACCGGGGTGAGCAGTGCAGAGTTGTGAAGTCATAATGCCCCCTTAGGCAGATCACAGACAAGGGTCTGTCACCTGGGTGAACCGTGCAGTGTTATGATGTCACAATGCCCCCTTAGGCAGATCACAGACAAGGGTTGGTTACCTGGGTGACCAGTGCACAGTTATGATGTCACCGTGCCCCCTAGGCAGATCACAGACAAGGGTCTGTCACTGCGGTGACCAGTGCAGGGTTATAACGTCACAATGCCCTCTTAGGCAGATCACAGACAAGAGTCTGTCACCTTGGTGACCTGTGCAGAGTTATGATGTCACAATTCCCCCTTAGCAGATCACAGACAAGGGTCTTTCACCTGGGCGAGAAGTGCAGAGTTATGATGTCACAATGCCCCCTTAGGCAGATCACAGACAAGGGACTGTAACGTGGGTGACCAGTGCAGAGTTATGATGTCACAATGCCCCCTTAGGGAGATCACACATAAGGGTCTGTCACCTGGCAGACCAGTACAGAGTTATGATGTCACAATGCCCAGTTAGGCAGATAAAAGACAAAGTTCTGTCACCTGGCTGTCCAGTGTAGAGTTATGATGTCACAATGCCCCCTTAAGCAGATCACAGACAAGGGTCTGTCACCTGGGTGACCAGTGCAGAGTCATTTTGTCAAAATGCTCCCTTAGAGAGATCACAAACAAGGGTCTGTCACCTGGGTGACCAGTGCAGAGTTATGTTGTCACAATGCCCCGTTAGGCAGATCATAAACAAGGGTCTGTCACCTGGGTGACCAGTACAGAGTTATGATGTCACAATGGCCCCTTAGGCAGATCACAGACAAGGGTCTGTCACCACGGTGAGCAGTGTAGAGTTATGATGTCACAGTGCCCCTCAGGCAGATCACTGACAAGGGTCTGTCACCTGTGTGAGCAGTGTAAAGTTATGATGTCACAATGCAGACTTAGTCAGATCGCAGACAAGGGTCTGTCACCTGGGTGACCAGTGCAGAGTTATGATGTCACAATGTCCCCTTAGGCAGATCACAGGCAAGGTTCTGTCACCTGGGTGACCAGTGCAGAGTTATGATGTCACAAAGCCCACTAAGGCAGATCAAAGACAACAGTCTCTCACCTAGGTGACCAGTGCAGAATTGTGATGTCACAATGCCCCGTTAGGCAGATCATAAACAAGGGTCTGTCACCTGGGTAACCAGTGCAGAGTTATGATGTCACAATGCCCCCTTAGGCAGATCACACACAGGCGTCTTTCACCTGGGGGACCAGTACAGAGTTATGATGTCACAATGTCCCCTTAAGCAGATCACAGAAAAGGGTCTGTCACCTGGGTGTCCAATGCAGAGTTATGATGTCACAATGCTCCCTTAGGTAGATCACAGACAAGGGTCTGTCACCAAAGTGGCCAATGCAGAGTTATGATGTCACAATGACCCCTTAGGCAGATCGCAGACAAGGGTCTGTGACCTGGGTGACTAGTGGAGAGTTATGATGTCACATTGCAGACTTAGGCACATCACAAGCAAGTGTCTTTCACTTCGGAGACCAGTGCAGGGTTATGATGTCACAAAGCCCCTTTAGGCAGATCACAGACAAGGGTCTCTCACCTGGGTGACCCGTGCCGAGTTATGATGTCACACTGCCCCTTAGGCAGATTACGGAGAAACGACTGTCACCAGGGTGACCAGTGCAGAATTATGATGTCACAATGCCCCCTTAGAAAGATCACAGACAAGGGTCTGTCACCTGGGTGACCAGTGCAGAGTTATGATTTCACAATGTAGACATAGTCAGATCACAGACAAGGGCCGGTCACCTGTGTGATCAGTGCAGAATTATGATGTCACAATGCCCCCTTAGGCAGAACACAGACAACGGATTGTCATCCAGGTGACCAGTGCAGAGTTATGAGGTCACAATGCCCCCTTAGGCATATCACAGACAAGGATCGGTCACCTAGGTGACCAGCACAGAATTAGGGTGTTGCAATGTCCTCTTAGGCAGATCACAGACAAGTGTCTGCCACTTGGGTGACCAATGCAGAGTTATTATGTCACCAGGCCCCCTTAGGCTGATCACAGACACGGGTCTGTCACCTGTGTGAAAAGTGCAGAGTTATGATGTCACAACGCTCCCTTAGGCAGATCACAGACAAGGGTCTGTCACATGGGTGACCAGTGAAGAGTTATGATGTCACAATGCCCCTTTATGCAGATCACAGACAAGGGTCCGTCACCAGCGTGTCGAGTGCACAGTTATGATGTCACAATGCGCCCTTAGACCGATCACAGACAAGGGTCTGTCACCTCGGTGACCAGTGCACAGTTATGATGTCACAATGCCCACTAAGCCAGATCAGAGACAAGGATCTGTCACCTGGGTGACCAGTGCAGAGTTTTGAAGTCACTATTCCCCCTTTGGCAGATCACGGACAAGGGTGTGTCACCTGCGTGACCAGTGCAGAGTTATTATGTGAAAATGCGCCCTTAGGCATATAACAGACAAGAGTCTGTCACCTCCGTGACAAGCACAGAGCTATAACATCACAATGCCACCTTAGGCAGATCAGAGACAAGCTCTTGTAACCTGGGTGACCAGTGCAGAGTTATGATGTCACAAGGCCCACTTAGGTAGATCAAAGACAAGAGTCAGTCACCTGGGTGTCCAGTGAAGAATTATGATGTCACAATGACGCTTAGGCAGATCAAAGACAAGGGTCAGTCACCTGGTTCAGCAGTGAAGAACCATGACGTCACAATGACCTTTAGGCAGATCACAGGCAAGGGTCTGTCACCTGGGTGACCATTGCAGAGTTATGATGTCACAATGCACCCTTAGTCAGATCACAGTGAAGGGTCTGTCACCTGGGTGATCAGTGCAGAGTTATGATGTCACAATGCCCCCTTAGGCAGATCACAGACAAGGGTCTGTCACATGGGTGACCAGTGAAGAGTTATGATGTCACAATGCCCCTTTATGCAGATCACAGACAAGGGTCCGTCACCAGCGTGTCGAGTGCACAGTTATGATGTCACAATGCGCCCTTAGACCAATCACAGACAAGGGTCTGTCACCTGGGTGACCAGTGCACAGTTATGATGTCACAATGCCCACTAAGCCAGATCAGAGACAAGGATCTGTCACCTGGGTGACCAGTGCAGAGTTATGAAGTCACTATTCCCCCTTTGGCAGATCACGGACAAGGGTGTGTCACCTGCGTGACCAGTGCAGAGTTATTATGTGAAAATGCGCCCTTAGGCATATAACAGACAAGAGTCTGTCACCTCTGTGACAAGCACAGAGCTATAACATCACAATGCCACCTTAGGCAGATCAGAGACAAGCTCTTGTAACCTGGGTGACCAGTGCAGAGTTATGATGTCACAAGGCCCACTTAGGTAGATCAAAGACAAGAGTCAGTCACCTGGGTGTCCAGTGAAGAATTATGATGTCACAATGACGCCTAGGCAGATCAAAGACAAGGGTCAGTCACCTGGTTCAGCAGTGAAGAACCAGGACGTCACAATGACCTTTAGGCAGATCACAGACAAGGGTCTGTCACCTGGGTGACCATTGCAGAGTTATGATGTCACAATGCACCCTTAGTCAGATCACAATGAAGGGTCTGTCACCTGGGTGATCAGTGCAGAGTTATGATGTCACAATGCCCCCTTAGGCAGATCACAGACAAGGGTCTGTCAGCACGGTGAGCAGTGTAGAGTTATGATGTCACAGTGCCCCTCAGGCAGATCACAGAGGAGGGTCTGTTACCTGTGTGAGTAGTGCAGAGTTATGATGTCACAATGCAGACTTAGTCAGATCACAGACAAGGGTCGGTCACCTGGGTCACCAGTGGAGGGTTTTGATATCACAATGTCCCCTTAGGCAAATCAGGGTCATAGGTCTGTCACCTGGGTGACAAGTGCACAGTTATGAAGACACAATGCCCCTTTGGCTGATCACGGAAAAGTGTTTGTCACCTGGGTGACCAGTGCAGAATTAGGATGTCACAATGCCCCCTTAGGCAGATCACAGACAAGGGACCGTCACCTGGGTGACCAGCGCCGATTTATGATGTCACATTGCCCCCTTAGGCAGATCACAGAAAAGGGTCTGTCACCTGGGTGACCAGCACAGAGTTATGATGTCACAAGGCCCCCTTTGGCAGATGACAGACAAGGGTCTGTCACCTGGGTGAGCAGTGCACAGTTATGATGTCAGAACGCCCCCTTACGCAGATCACGGAGAAGTTTCTGTAACCTGGGTTACCAGTGAAGAGTTATGATGTCACAATGCCCCCTTAGGCAGATCACAGACACGGGTCTTTCACCTGGGTGACCAGTGCAGAGTTATGATGTCACAATGCCCCTTAGGCAGATCACAGACAAGGGTCTGTCACCTGGGTGACCAGTGCACAGTTATGATGTCACCACACCCCCTTAGGCAGATCACAGACAAGGGTCTCTCACCTGGGTGACCAGTGCAGAGTTATGATGTCAGAATGCCCAGTTAGGCAGATCAAAGACAAGGGTCAGTCACCTGGGTCACCAGTGAACAATTATGATGTCACAATGACCTTCAGGCAAATCACAGACAAGGGTCTGTCACCTGGGTGACCATAGCAGAGTTATGATATCACAATGCCCCCTTAGGCAGATCACAGTAAATGGTCTGTCACCTGGGTGACCAGTGCAGAGTTATGATGCCACAATGTCCTCTTAGGCAGATCACAGGCAAGGTTCTGTCACCTGGGTGACCAGTGCAGAGTTATTATGTCACAAAGCCCACTAAGGCAGATCAAAGTCAACGGTCTGTCACCTGGGTGACCAGTGCAGAATTATGATGTCACAATGCCCCGTTAGGCAGATCATAAACAAGGGCCTTTCACCTGGGTGTACAGTTCAGAGTTATGATGTCACAATTCCCCATTAAGCAGATCACAGACAAGGTTCTGTTACCTGGGTGACCAGGGCACAGTTATGATGTCACAATGCCCCTTTAGGCAGATCACAGACAAGGGTCTCTCACCATGGTGACCAGTGCAGAGTTATTGTGTCACAATGCCCCCTTAGGTAGATCACAGACAAGGATCTGTCACCTGGGTGACCAGTGCTGGGTTATGATGTCTCAATGCCCCCTTAGGCCGATCAGAGACAAGTGTCTGTCACCTTGGTGACCAGTGAAGAGTTATGACGTCACAATGCCCCTTTAGGCAGATCACGGACAAGTGTCTGTCTCCAGGGTGACCAGTGCAGAGTTATGATGTCACAATGCACACTTAGGCAGATCACAGCCAAGGGTCTGTTACCTGGGTGAGCAGTGCAGAGTTATCCTGTCACAATACCCCCTTAGGCAGATCATATTCAACGGCCTTTCACGTTGGTGACCAGTGCAGAGTTATGATGTCACAATGCCCTCTAGGCAGATCACAGTCAAGGGTCTGTCACCTGGGTGACCAGTGCACAGTTATGATGTCACAATGCCTCCTTAGGCTGATCACAGACAAGGGTCAGTCACCCCGGTGACCAGTGCAGAGTTATGATGTCACAATGCCCCCTTAGGCGGATCACAGACAAGCGTCTGTCACCCGGGTGACCAGTACATAGTTATGATGTCACAATGCCCCCTTAGGAAGATCACAGACAATGGTCTGGCACCTGGGTGACTCATGCAGAGTTATGATGTCACAATGCCCAGTTAGGCAGATCAAAGACAAGGGTCAGTCACCTGGGTCACCAGTGAACAATTATGATGTCACAATGACCTTTAGGCAGATCACAGACAAGGGTCTGTCACCTGGGTGACCATAGCAGAGTTATGATATCACAATGCCCCCTTAGGCAGATCACAGTAAATGGTCTGTCACCTGGGTGACCAGTGCAGAGTTATGATGTCACAATGTCCTCTTAGGAAGATCACAGGCAAGGTTCTGTCACCTGGGTTACCAGTGCCCAGTTATTATGTCACAAAGCCCACTAAGGCAGATCAAAGACAACGGTCTGTCACCTGGGTGACCAGTGCAGAATTATGATGTCACAATGCCCCGTTAGGCAGATCATAAACAAGGGCCTTTCACCTGGGTGAACAGTTCAGAGTTATGATGTCACAATTCCCCGTTAGGCAGATCACAGACAAGGTTCTGTTACCTGGGTGACTAGGGCACAGTTATGATGTCACAATGCCCCCTTAGGCAGATCACAGACAAGGGTCTCTCACCACGGTGACTAGTGAAGAGTTATTGTGTCACAATGCCCCCTTAGGTAGATCACAGACAAGGATCCGTCACCTGGGTGACCAGTGCTGGGTTATGATGTCTCAATGCCCCCTTAGGCCGATCAGAGACAAGTGTCTGTCACCTTGGTGACCAGTGAAGAGTTATGACATCACAATGCCCCCTTAGGCAGATCACGGACAAGTGTCTGTCTCTAGGGTGACCAGTGCAGAGTTATGATGTCACAATGCCCTCTAGGCAGATCACAGTCAAGGGTCTGTCACCTGGGTGACCAGTGCACAGTTATGATGTCACAATGCCTCCTTAGGCTGATCACAGACAAGGGTCAGTAACCCCGGTGACCAGTGCAGAGTTATGATGTCACAATGGCCCCTTAGGCGGATCACAGACAAGCGTTTGTCACCCGGGTGACCAGTACATAGTTATGATGTCACAATGCCCCCTTAGGCAGATCACAGACAATGGTCTGGCACCTGGGTGACTCATGCAGAGTTATGATGTCACAATGCCCCCTTAGGTAGATCACAGACAAGAGTCTGTCACCTGAGTGACCCGTGCAGGGTTATGATGTCAAAATGCCCCCTTAGAGAGGTTAGAGACAATGGTCTGTCACCTGAGTGACCAGTGCAGAGTTATGATGTCACAGTGTCCCCTTAGGCAGATCATCTACAAGAGTCTTTCACCTGGGTGACCAGTGCAGAGTTATGATATCACAATGCCCCCTTAGGCAGATCACAGACAAGGGTCTGTTCCCTGGGTGACCAGTGCTGATTTAGGATGTCACAGTGCCCCATAGGCATATCACAGACAAGTGTCTGTCACCTCAGTTACCAATGCACGGTCATGATGTCACAATGCCCCCTTAGGCAGATCAGAGACAAGAGTCTGTCACCTGGGTCACCAGTGCAGAATTATGATGTCACAATCCCCCCTTGGGCAGATCACGGACAAGGGTCTGTCACCAGGGTAACCAGTGCAGAGTTAGGATGTCACAATGCCCCCTTAAGCAGTTCACAGACAAGGGACTGTCACCTGGGTGATGAGTGCAGAGTTGTGATATCAAAATTCCACCTAAGGCAGATCACATAGAAGGTTCTGTCACCTGGATGACTAGTGCAGAGTAATGATATAACTTTAACCCCTTAGGCAGATCACAGACAAGCGTCTGTCTCCACGGTGACCAGTGCAGGGTTATGGTGTCACAATGCCCCCTTAGGCAGATCAGAGACAGGGGTCTGTCACTAGGGTGACCAGGGCATGGTTATGTTGTCACAATGCCCCCTTAGGCAGATCACGGACAAGGGTCTTTCACCAGGGTGACCAGTGCAGAGTTATGATGTTAAAATGCCCCCTTAGGCAGATCACAGACAAGGATCAGACACCACGTTAACCAGTGCAGGGTTTTGTTGTCACAATGCCCCCTTTGGCAGATGACATACAAGGTTCTTTCACCTGGTGACCAGTGCAGAGTTATGATGTCACAATTCCCCCATAGGCAGATCACAAACAAGGGTCTGTCACCTGGATGACCGGGGCACAGTTATGATGTCTCAATGACCCCCTAGGCAAATCGCAGGCAATGGTCTCTCACCACGGTGACCACTGGAGAGTTATGATGTCACAATGCCCCTTAGGCAGATCACAGTCATGGGCCTGTCACCTGGGTGAGCTGTGCAGAGTTATGAAGACACAGTGCCCCCTTAGGCAGATTACAGACAGGGGTCTGGCACCTTGGTGACCCGTGAAGAGTTATGATGAAACAATGCCCCCTTAGGCAGATCACAGACAAGGTTCTCTCACCTGGGTGTCCCTTGCAAAATTATGATGTCACAATACCCCCTTAGGCAGATCACAGACAAGGGTCTTTCATCTGGGTGACCATTGCAGAGTTATGATGTCACAATGACCCCTTAGGCAAATCTCAGAAAAGGATCTGTCAACTCGGGGCCAGTGCAGAGTTATGATGTCACAGTGCCCCCTTAGGCAGATCACAGACAAGCGTCTGTCACCTGGGTGACCAGTGCAGAGTTATGATGTCACAATGCCCCCTTAGGCAGATCACAGAAAATGGTCTGTTACCTGTGTAACCTGTGCAGGTTTATGATGTCTCAAAGTCCCTTCAGGCAGATCACAGACAACCGTTTGTCACCACAGTTTTCAGTGCAGAGTTATGATGTCACAAAGCCCCCTTAGGCAGATCACAGACAAGTTTCTGTCACCTGGGTGACCAGTGCACGGTCGTGATGTCACAATGCCTCCTTAGGCAGATCTGAGACACGGGTCTGTCACCCGGGTCACCAGTGCGGAGTTATGATGTCACAATGCCCTCTTCGGCAGATCACGGACAAGGGTCTGTCAACAGGGTAACCAGTGCAGAGTTAGGATGTCACAATGCCCCCTGAGGCAGATCACAGACAAGGGTCTGTCACCTGGGTGACCCGTGCAGGGTTACGATATCACAATGCACCCTTAGGCAGATCACAGACAACGGTCTGTCACCTGGGTTACCAGTGCAGAATTAAGATGTCACGATGCCCCCTTAGGCAGATCACGGAAAAGGGTTTGTCACCAGGGTAACCAGTGCAGAGTTAAGATATCACAATGCCCCCTTCGGTAGATCACAGAGAATGGTCTGTCACCTGGGTGACCAGTGCAGAGTTATAAAATCACAATGCCCCCTTAGGCAGATCAAGACAAGGGTCTGTACCCTGGGTGACCAGTGCAGAGTTATGATGTCACAATGCCCACTTAGGAAGATCACAGTCAGGGGTCTGTCACCTGGGTGACCAGTGCAGTGTTATGATGTCACAATTTCCCCTTAGGCAGATCACAGACAAGGGCCTGTCAACTGGGTGACATGTGCAGAGTTATGATGTCACAATGTCCACTTAGGCTGATCACAGACACGGGTCTGTCACCTGGGTGACCAGTGTACAGTTATGATGTCACAATGGCCCCTTAGGCAGACAACAGACAAGGGTCTGTCACCACGGTGATCAGTGTAGTGTTATGATGTCACAATGACCCCTTAGGCAGATCACAAACAAGGGTCTGTCACCTGGGTGACCAGTGCAGAGTTATGATGTCAGAATTCCCCCTTAGGCAGATCACAGACAAGGGTCTGTCACCTGGGTGAACAGTGCTGAGTTATGATGTCACAATTCCCCCTTAGGCAGATCACAGACAAGGGTCTGTCACCTGGGTGAACAGTGCAGAGTTAGGATGTCACAATGCCCACTTAGGCAGATCACAGACAGGTGTCTGTCACCTGGGTGACCAGTGCAGATTTATGATGTCACAATTCCATCTTAGGCAGATCACAGAAAAGGGTCTGTCACCTGGCTAACCAGTGCAGAGTTACGATGTCACCATGCCCCCCTAGGCAGATCACGGGCAAGGGTCTGTCACCAAGGTGACCAATGCAGAGTTATGATGACACAATGCACCCTTAGGAATATCACATACAAGGGTCCGTACCCATGGTGACCAGTGCAGAATTATGATGTCACAATGCCCCCTTAGGCAGATCATAGACAAGGTTTTGTCACCTGGGTGACCTCTGCAGAGTTATGATGTCACAATGCCCCCTTAGGCAGATCACAGAGAAAGGTCTGTCACCTGGGTGACCATTGCAAGGTATGATGTCACAATGCCCCCTTATGCAGATCAGAGACAGGGGTCTGTCACCTGGGTGACCAGTGCAGAGTTATGATATCACAATGCCCCCTTAGGCAGAACACAGACAAGGGTCTGTCAGCAGGGTAACCAGTGCAGAGTTATGATGTCACAATGCCCGCTTAGGCAGATGACAGACAGGGGTCCGTCACCTGGGTGACCAGTGCACAGTTGTGATGTCACAATGCCCCCTTTGGCAGATCACAGACAAGGGTCTCTCACCACATTGACCAACGCAGGGTTATGATGTCACAATGCCCCCTTAGGCAGATCACAGTGAAGGGTCTGTCAACTGGGTGAGCAGTGCAGGGTTATGACGTCACAATGCTCCCTTAGGCATATCAGAGACAAGGGTCTGTCACCTGGGTGACCAGTGCAGAGTTATGATGTGACAAAGCCCCCGTAGGCAGATTACGGACAAGCGTCTGACACCAGGGCGACCAGTGCAGGGTTATGATGTCGCGAGGCCCCCTTAGGCAGATCACAGTCAAGGGTCTGTCACCTGGGTGACAAGGGCAGAGTTATGATATCGCAATGGCCCCTTAGGCAGATCACAGTAAAGGGCCTGTCACCTGAGTCACCAGTGAGGAGTTATCATGTCACAATGCCCCCTTAGGCAGATCAAAACAAGGTTCTGTCACCTGGGTGTCCAGGGAAGACTTATGATGTCAGAATGCCCCCTTAGGCAGATTACAGACAAGGGTCTGTCACCTGGGTGACCAGTGCAGAGTTATGATGTCACAATGCACCCTTAGGCAGATCTCAGACAAGGGTCTCAAACCTGGGTGACCAGCGCAGAGTTATCATGTCACAATGCCCCCTTAGGCAGATCAGAGACAAGGGTCTGTCAACTGGGTGACCAGTGCAGAATTATGATGACACAATGCCCCCTTAGGCAAATCACGGGCAAGGGTCTGTCACCAGAGTGACCCGTGCAGAGTCATGATGTCACAATGCCCCCTTAGGGAGATCACAGAGAAGGGTCCGTCACCTGGGTGAGCATTGCAGTGTTATGATGTCACAATGCCCCCTTAGGCAGATCAGAGAAAAGGGTCGGTCACCTGGGTGACCAGTGCAGAGTTATGATGTCACAATGCCCCCTTAGGCAGATCACAGACAATGGTCTCTCACCTTGGTGACCCGTGCAGAGTTATGATGTCCCAATGCCCCATTAGGTAGAAAACGAACAAGGGACTGTCACAAGGGTGAGCAGTGCAGAGTTATGATGTCACAATGACCCTTTAGAAAGATCACAGACAAGGTCCTGTCACCTGGATGACCAGTGAAGCGTTATGATGTCACAATGCTCCATTAGGCAGATCACAGGCAGGACTCTGTCACCTGGGTGACCAGTGCAGAGTTATGATGTCACAATGAAACTTTAGGCAGATCACAGACAAGGATCTGTCACCGGGGTGACCAGTGCAGAGTTATGATGTCACAATGCCCCCTTCGGCAGATCATTGACAGGGGTCTGTCACCAGGGTGAACCATGCAGAGTTATGATGTCACAATGCCCCTTAGGCGGATCACCGACAAGGCTATTTCACCTGGGAGACCAGTGCAGGGTTATGATGTCACAATGCCCCCTTAGGCAGACCACAGACAAGGGTCTGTCATCTGGGTGACCAGTGCACATTTATGATGTCAGAATGCCCCTCAGGCAGATCATAAACAAGCGTCTGTCACCACGGTGACCAGTGAAGAATTATGATGTCAATGTGCCCCCTTAGGCAGATCAAAGTCAACGGTCTGTCACCTTGGTAACCAGTGCAGGGTTATGATGTCACAATGCCCCCTTAGGCAGATCACAGACAAGGGTCTGTCACCTGGGTGGCCAGTGCACAGTTTGATGTCACAATGCCCCCTTAGAGAGATCAAATAAAAGGGTCTGTCACCACGTTGCCCAGTTCAGAGTTATGATGTCACAATGCCCCCTTTGGCAGATCACAGAGAAGGTTCTGTCACCTGAGTCACCAGGGCAGAATTATGATGTCACAATGCAGAGTTAGGCAGATTACAGACAAGTGTCTGACACCTCTTTGACCAGTGCAGGGTTATGATGTCACAATGCCACTTTAGGCAGATCACAGAGAAGGTTTTCTCTCCTGGGTGACCCGTGAAGAGTTATGATGTCACAATGCACCATGAGGCAGATCACAGACAAGGGTCTGTCACCGGGGTGACCAGTGTGCCGTAATGATGTCACAATGCCCCCTTAGGCAGATCACAGACAAGGGTCTGTCACGTGGGTGACTAGTGCAGGGTTAGAATGTCACAATGCACCCTTAGGCAGATCACAGGAAAGAGTCTGTCACCTGGGTGACCAGTGCGCAATTATGATTTCACAATGCCTCCTTAGGCAGATCACAGACAAGTGTCCGTCACCTGTGTGAACAGTGAACAGTTGTGAGATCACAATGCTGCCTTAGACAGATCACAGACAAGGGTTTGTCACTACGGTGAACAGTGCAGATTTATGATGTCACAATGCACCCTTAGGGGGATCACAGACAGGGGTCTGTCACCTGGGTGACCAGTGCAGACTTATGATGTCACAATGGAGGCTTAGGCATATCAGAGACAAGGGTGTGACACCTGGGTGACCAGTGCAGGGTTATGATGTCCCAATGCCCCTTTAGGCACATCACAGACATGGGTCTCTCACCGGGGTAACCCGTGCAGAGTTATGATGTCACAATGCCCCATTGGGCAGATAACCGACACGGGACTGGCACCAGGGTGACAAGTGCAGAGTTATGATGTCAAAATGCCCCTTTAGACAGATCACAGACAAGGGTCTGTCACCTGGGTGACCAGTGCTGAGTTATGATGTGACTATGCCCCATTAGGCAGATCACAGACATGGGTCTGTCACCTGGGTGACCAGTGCAGGTTTATGATGTCACAATGAACCCTCAGGCAGATCACAGACAAGGGTCTACTCCTGGGTGACCAGTGCAGAGTTATGATGTCAGAATGCAGACTTAGGCAGATCACAGAATAGGGTCTGGCACCTGGGTGACCAGTTCAGGGTTATGATGTCACAATGCCCCTTTAGGCAGATCAGAGACAAGGGTCTCTCACCTGGGTGACCCATGCAGTGTTATGATGTCACAATGCACCCTTAGGCAGATCACAGACAAGGGTCTTTCACCTGGGTGACCAGTGCTGATTTATGATATTACAAAGCTCCCTTAGGCAGATCACAGACAAGGGCCTGTCACCGGGGAGACCGGTGCAGAGTTATGATGTCACAATGCACCCTTAGGCAGATCACAGACAAGGTTCTTTTACCTGGGTGACAAGTGAAGATTTATGACGTCACAATGCCCCCTTAGGCATATCACAGAGAAGGGTCCGTCACCTGAGTGATCAGTGCACAGTTGTGAGGTCACAGTGCCCCATTAGACAGACCACAGGCAAGGGTTTGTGACCACAGTGACCAGTGCAGATTTATGATGTCACAATGCACCCTTATGCATATAACAGACAGGAGTCTGTTACCTGGGTGACCAATGCAGAGTTATGATGTCACAATGCAGGCTTAGGGATATCACAGACAAGGGTCTGTCACCTGGGTGACCAATGAAAAGTTATGATGTCACAATGCCCCATTAGGCAGAACACATACAGGGTTCGGTCACCTGGGTGACCACTGCAGAGTTTTTATGTCACAATGACCCCTTAGGCAGATCACAGACAAGGGTCTGTCACCTGGGTGACCAGTGCAGAGTTATGATGTCACAATGACTCCTTAGGCAGTTCACAGACAAGGGTCTCTCAATACGGTGACCAGTGCAGAGTTATGAAGTCCATGTGCCACCACAGGCAGATCACAGACAAGGGACTGTCACCTGGTTGTCCAGTACTGAGTTAAGATGTCAAAATGCCCCCTTAGGCAGATCACAGACAAGGGTCTGTCACCTGGGTGACCATTGCAGATTAATGATGTCACAATTCCCCCTTAAGCAGATGACAGACAAGGGTCTGTCACCTGGGTGAGCAGTGCACAGTTACGATGTCACCATGCCCCCTTTGGTAGATCACTGACAAGTGTCTGTCATCAGGGTGATCAGTGCAGAGTTATGATGTCACAATGCCCCCTTAGGCAGATCACAGACAAGGGTCTGTCACCATGGTGATCAGTGTGGAGGTATGATGTCACAATGCCCCCTTAGGGAGATCACAGTCAAGGGCCTCACACCTGGGTGACCTGTGCAGAGTTTGAAGTCACAATGCCCCCATAGGCATATCACAGTCAAGGGTCTGGCACCTGTTTGACCCGTGCCGAGTTATGATGTCACAATGCCCCACTAGGCAGATCACTGACAGTGGTCTGTCACCTCGGTGACCAGTGCAGAGTTATGATGTCACAATGCCCCCTTAGGCAGATCACATACAAGGGTCTGTCACCTGGGTGACCAGTGCTGAGTTATCATGTCACAATGCTCACTTAGGCAGATCACGGACAAGGGTCTCTCACCTGGGTGACCAGTGCACAGCTATGAAGTCACAATGCCCCATTGGGCTGATCAGAGACAAGGGTCTCACCTGGGTGATCAGTGCAGAGTTATGATGTCACAATGCCAATTAGGCAGATCACAGACAAGGGTCTGTCACCGGGTGACCAGTGCACAGTTATAATGGCACAATGCCCCCTTAGGCAGATCACAGACAAGGGTCTGTCACCCGGGTTAGCAGTGCGCAGTTATGATGTCACAATGACCCCTTAGGCTGATCACAGACAAGGGTCTGTCACCACGGTGACCTGTGCAGAGTGATGATGTCACAATACCCCCTTAGGCAGATCACAGACAAGGGTCTGTCTCTTTTGTGAAGAGTGCAGAGTTATGATGTCACAATGCCCCCTTAGGCAGACCACAGACAAGGGTCTGTCACCTGGGTTACCAGTGCACAGTTATAATGTCACATTGCCTCCTCAGGCAGATCACAGAGAAGGGTCTCCCACCATGGTGAACATTGCAGAGTTATGATGTCACAATGCCCCCTATGGAGATCGCAGACAAGCGTCTGTCACTTGGGTGACCAGTGCAGGGTTATGATGTCACATTGCCCCCTTTGGCAGATCACAGACCACGGTCAGTCACCTGGGTGTCCAGTGCACAGTTATGATGTCACAAAGCCCCCTTAGACAGATCACAGACAAGCGTCTGTCAATACGTTTACCAGTGCAGAGTTACGATGTCACAATGCCCCCTTAGGCAGATCACATACAAGGGCCTGTCATATGGGTGACCAGTGCAGGGTTATGATGTCACAATGGCCCCTTAGGCAGATCACAGTCAAGGGCCTGTCACCTCGGTGACCTGTGCAGAGTAATGAAGTCACACTGCTTCCTTAGGCAGATCACAGACAAGGGTCTGTCACCTGGGTGACCTGTGCAGAGTAATGATGTCACAATGCCCCCTTAGGCAGATCGTAGAGAAGGGTCTGTCACCTGGGGACCAGTGCAGAGTTATGATGTCCCAATGCCCCCTTAGGCAGATCACATAGGAGGGTCTTTCACCTGAATGGCCAGTGCAGAGTTGTGATGTCACAATGCCCCCTTAGGCAGATCACAGAAAACGGTCTGTCACCTGGGTTACCAGTGCACAATTACGATGTCACAATGCCCCCTAAGGCAGATCACAGAGAAGAGTCTGTCACCTGGGTGACCAGTGCAGTGTTATGATGTCACAGTGCCCCCTTAGGCAGATCACAGAGAAGGGTCTCTCACCATGGTGAACATTAAAGAGTTATGATGTCACAATGCCCCCTAGGGAGATCACAGACAAGCGTCTGTCACCTGGGTGACCAGTGCAGGGTTATGATGTCACAATGCCCCCTTTGGCAGATCACAGACAAGGGTCTGTCACCTGGATGACCAGTGCGGAGTTATGATGTCACAATGCCCCCTAAGGCAGATCACAGTCAAGCGTCTCTCACCACGGTCATCAGTGCACAGTTATGATGTCACAATGCCCCCTTAGGCAGATCACAGTCAAGGGCCTGTCACGTGGGTGACACGTGCCGTGTTATGAAGTCACAATGACCCCTTAGGCAGATCACAGACAAGGGTGTGTCACCTGGGTGACCCGTGCAGAATTATGATGTCACAATGCCCCCTTAGGCAGATCAGAGACAAGAGTCTGCACCTGGGTGATCATTGCTGAGTCATGATGTCACAATTCCCCTTAGGCATATCACAGACAAGGGTCTGTCACCTGGGTGACCAGTGCAGAGTAATGATGTCACAATGACCACTTAGGGAGATCAAAGACAAGGTTCAGTCACCTGGGTGACCAGTGCAGTATTATGCTGTCACAGTGACCGTTAGGCAGGTCACGAAAAGGGTCTGCACCTGGGTGACCAGTGCAGAGTTATGATGTCACAATGCCCCCTTAGGCAGATCACAAAATAGGGTCTGTCACCAGGGTGACCAGTGCAGGTTTATGATGTCACAATGCCCCCTTAGGCAGATCAGAGACAAGGGTCTGTCACCTGGGTGTGCAGTGCAGAGTTATGAAGTCACAATGCCCCCTTTGCCAGATCACGGACAAGGGTCTGTCACCAGGCTGATCAGTGCAGATTCAGGATGTCGCAATGCCCCTTAGGCAGATCACAGACAAGGGACTGTCACCTGGGGGTCCAGTGCAGAGTTATGATGTCACAATTCAGACTTAGGCAGATCACAGACAAGGGTCTGTCACCTGGGATACCAGTGCAGGGTTATGATATCACAAAGCGCCTTTAGGCAGATCACAGACAAGGGTCTCTCACCTGGGTGACCCGTGCAGAGATATGATGTCAAAATGCCCCCTTAGGCAGATCACGGACAACCATCTTTCACCTGGGGGACCAGTGCAGAGTTATGATGTCTCCATGCCCCTTAGGCAGATCAAAAAGAAGCCTCTGTCACCTGGGTGATCAGTGCACTGTTATGATGTCACCATGTCCCCTTAGGGAGATCACAGACAAGGGTCTGTCACCACAGTGACAGTTGCAGAGTTGTGATGTCACAATGCACCATTAGGCATATCACAGAAAAGGGTCTGTCACCTGGGTGACCAGTGCAGAGTTATGATATCACAATGCCACCTTAGGGAGATCACAGAAAAGGGTCTGTCACCTGGGGGACCAGTGCAGAGTTATGATGTCACAATGTCACCTTAGGCAGATCACAGACAAGGTTCTGTCACCTGGTTGACCAGTGCAGAGTTATGATGTCACAATGCCCACTTAGGCAGATCAAAGGGAAGGGTCTGTCACCTGGGTGACCAGTGCAGAATTATGATGTCACAATGCCCCCTTAGGTAGATCACAGACAAGGGTCTGTCACCTGGGTGATCAGTTCAGAGCTATGATGATACAATGGCCCCTTAGGTAGATCACAGACAAGGGTCTGTCAACGCCGTGACCAGTGAAGAGTTATGATGTCACAATGCCCCCTTAGGCAGATCACAGGCAAGGGTCTGTCACCTGGGTGACCAATTCAGAGTTATGATGTCACAATGCAGACTTAGGCAGATCACAGACAAGGGTCCATCACATTGGTGTCCAGTGCACAGTTATGATGTCACAATGCCCCCTTAGAGAGATCACAGACAAGGGTCTGACAATACGTTGACCAGTACAGAGTTATGATGTCACAATGTCTCCCTAGGCAGATCACAGACGAGGGCCTGAAACCTCGGAGACCAGTGCAGAGTTAGATTTTCACAATGTAGACTTAGGGAGATCACAGACAAGTGTCTGTCTCCTGGGAGACCAGTGCAGGTTTATGATGTCACAAAGACCCTTTAGGCAGAATACAGAATAGGTCACTCACTTGGGTGACCCCTGCAGAGTTATGATGTCACAATGCCCCCTTAGGCAGATCACAGACAAGGGTCTGTCACCTGTGTGAACCGTGCAGAGTTATGATGTCACAATGACCCCTTAGGCAGATCACAGACAAGGGCCTGTCACCACAGTGACCCGTGAAGAGTTATGATGTCACAATGGAGCATTAGGCTGATCAAAGACAAGGGTCTTTCACCTGGGTGTCCAGTGCAGAGTTATGATGTTACAATGCCTCCTTAGTCAGACCACAGACAAGTTTCTGTCACCTTGGTGACCAGTGTAGGGTTGTGATGTCAGAATGCCCCCTTAGGCAGATCCCAGAAAACGGTCTGTCACCTGGTTGACCAGCACAGAGTTATGATGTCACAATACCCACTTGGCCAGATCAAAGGCAAGGTTCTGTCACCTGGGTGACCAGTGCAGACTTAGGATTTCACAATATCCCCTTAAGCAGATCTCACACAAGGGTCTGTCACCTGGGTGACCAGTGTAGGGTTTTGATGTCACAATGCCCACTTAGGCAGATGAAAGGCAACGGTCTGTCACCTGGGTGACCAGTGCAGAATTATGATGTCACAATGCCCCCTTAGGAAGATCACAGACACAGGTCTGTCACCTGGGTGACCAGTGCAGATTTATGATGTCACAATGGCCCCTTAAGCAGATCACAGACAAGGGTCTGTCAAAAAGGTGACCAGTGCAGAGTTATGATGTCACATTGCCCCCTTAGGCAGATCATAGACAAGGGTCTCTCACCTGTGTGACCCGTGCAGAGTTATGATGTCACAATTCCCCCTTAGGCATATACCGGACAATGGACTGTCACCAGGGTGACCAGTGTAGAGTTATGATGTCAGAATGCCCACTTAGGGAGATCAAAGACAAGGTTCAGTCACCTGGGTGACCAGTGCAGTATTACGATGTCACAATGCACCCTTAGGAAGATCACAGACAAAGGTCTGTCACCTGGGTGACCAGTGCAGATTTATGATGTCACAATGTCCCCTTAGGCAGATCACAGACAGGGGTCTGTCAAAAAGTTGACCAGTGCAGATATATGATGTCACATTGCCCCCTTAGGCAGATCATAGACAAGGGTCTCTCACCTGGGTGACCCGTGCAGAGTTATGATGTCACAATTCCCCGTTTGGCATATACCGGAAAATGGACTGTAACCATGGTGACCAGTGCAGAGTTATGATGTCAAATGACGGCTTAGGCAAATCACAGACAAGGGTCTGTCACCTCGGTGACCAGTGCAGAGTTGTGATGTCACAATGCCCCCTTAGGAAGATCACAGACAAGGGTCTGTCACCTGGGTGACCAGTGCAGAGTTATTATGTCAAAATGCCCCCTTAGGCAGATCACAGACAATGGTGTGTCACGTGGGTGACAAGCACAGAGTTATGATGTCACAATGCCCACTTACGCAGATCACGGAGAAGGGTCTGTAACCTGGGTGACCAGTGCAGAGTTGTGATGTCATAATTCCCACTTAGGCAGATAAAAGACAAGGGTCAGTCACCTGGGTGACCAGTGCAGAATTATGATGTCACAGAGACCCTTAGGCAGATCACAGGCAAGGGTCTGTCACCTGGGTGACCAGTGCAGAGTTATGATGTCACAATGCCCACTTAGCACATCACAGAAAAAGATCTGTCACCTGGATGAGCCTTGCAGAGTTATGATGTCACAATGTCTCCTTAAACAGATCACAGACAAGGGTCTGTCACCTGGGTGACCACTGCAGAGTTATGATGTCACAATGCGCACTAAGGCCGATCAAATACAAGGGTCTGTCACATCGGTGACCAGTGCAGAATTATGATGTTACAATGCCCCCTTAGGCAGATAACAGACTAGGTTCTGTCACCTGGGTGACCAGTGCAGATTTATGAGGTCACAATGGCCCTTTAGCCAGATAACACACAAGGTTTCGTCACCTGGGTGTCCAGTCCACAGTTATGATTTCACAATGCCCCCTTAGACGTATCAGAATCAAGGGTCTGTCAATACGTTGACCAGTGCAGAGCTATGGTGTCACAATGCTCCCTTAGGCAGATCACAGACAAGGGTCCGTCACCTTGGTGAACAGCGCAGAATTATGATGTCACAATGCCCCCTTAGGCAGATGCCAGAAAACGGTCTGTCACCTGGGTGACCAGCACAGACTTATGATGTCACAATGCCTCCTTAGGCAGATCACAGACAAGGATCTGTCACCTGGGTGACCAGTGCAGAGTTATGATTTCACAATGTCCCCTTAAGCAGATCACATACAAGGGTCTGTCACCTGGGTGACCAGTGCAGGGTTATTATGTCAAAATGCCCCCTTAAGCAGATCACAGACGAGGGTCTGTCACCTCGGTGACAAGCGCAGAATTGTGATGACACAATGCCCCCTTAGGCAGATCACAGACAAGGGTCTGTCACCACGGTGACCAGTGCAGAGTTATGATGTCACAATGCACCCATAGGCAGATCACAGACAAGGTTCTGTCACCTGGGTGACCAGTGCAGAGTTATGATATCATAATGCCCACTTAGTCAGATCAAAGGCAGGGGTCGGTCACCTGGGTGCCCAGTGCAGATTTATGATGTCACAATGCCCCCTTAGGAATATCACAGACAAGGGTCTGTAACCTGGGTTACCAGTGCAGAGTTATGTTGTCACAATGGCCACTTAGGTAGATCACAGACAAGGGTCTGTCACTACGGTGTCCAGTGCAGAGTTATGATGTCGCAATGCCCCGTTAGGCAGATCACAGACAAGGGTCAGTCACCTGGGTGACCAGTGCATAATTATGATGTCACAATGACCCTTAGGCAGGTCACAGACAAGGGACAGTCACCTGGGTGACCAGTGCAGAGTTATGTCACAATGCAGACTTAGGCAGATCACAGACAAGGGTCGGTCACCTGCGTCACCAATGCAGGGTTATGATTTGACCATGCCCCCTTAGGCAGAGCAGAGACAAGGTTCTGTCACCTGGGTGACCAGTGCGGAGTTATGATGTCACAATGCCCTCTTAAGCAGACGACAGACAAGGATATGTCACCTGGGTGACCAGTGCAGGGTTATTATGGCAAAATGCCCCTTAGGCAGATGACAGACAAGGGTCTGTCACCTGGGTGACAAGCACAGGGTTATGATGTCACAATGCCCACTTACGCAGATCAAAGACAAAGGTCAGTCACCTGGGTGACCAGTGCATAATTATGATATCACAATGACCCTTAGGCAGGTCACAGACAAGGATCTGTCACTTGAATGACAGGTGCAGAGTTATGATGTCACAGTGCCCCCTTAGGCACATCACACAAAAGGGTCTGTCACCTGGGTGACCAGTGCAGAGTTATGATGTCACAATGGCCCCTTAGGTAGATCACAGACAATGGTCTGTCACCGCAGTGATCAGTGCTGAGTTATGATGTCACAATGCCCTCTTACATAGAACACAGACAAGGGTCTGTCCCCTGGGTGACAAGTGCAGAGTTTTGATGTCACAATGCCCACTTAGGCAGATCAAAGACAAGGGTCAGTCACCTGGGTGACCAGTGAGAATTATGATGTCACAAGGACACTTAGTTAGATCACAGACAAGGGTTTGTCACCTGGGAGACCAGCACAGAGTTGTGATGTCAAAATGCCCCCTTAGGCAGATCACAGACAAGGGACAGTCACCTGGGTGATAAGCACAGAATTTTGATGTCACAATGCCCCCTTAGGCAGATCACAGACAAGGGTCAGTCACCTGGGTCACAAGTGCAGAGTTATGATGACACAATGGCCCCTTAGGCAGGTCACAGACAAGGGTCTGTCACCTGGGTGACCTGTGCAGAGTTAGGTTGTCACAATGCCCCCTTAGGCAGATCACAGAAAAGGGTATATCACCTGGGTGACCAGTGCAGAGTTATGATGTCACAGTGTCCCCTTAGGCAGATCAAAGACAAGGGTCTCTCACCTGGGTGACCAGTGAAGAGTTATGAAGTCACAATGCCCACTTAGGCAGATCAAAGACAAGGGTCCATCCCCTGGTTGACCAGTGCAGTATTATGAGGTCACAATGCCCCCTTAGTCAGACCACAGAGAAAGCTGTGTCACCAGGGTGACCAGTGCAGGGTTATGATGTCACAATGGCCCCTTAGGTAGATCACAGACAAGGGTCTGTCACCGCAGGGACCAGTGCGTAGTTATGATGTCACCATGCCCCCTTATGCTGATCACAGAACACGGTCTGTCACCTGGGTGACCAGTGGAGAGTTATGATGTCGCAATGCAGACTTAGGCAGATCAGAGACAAGGGTCCATCACCTGGGTGACCAGTGCAGAGTTATGATGTCACAATGCTCCCTTATGCAGATCACAGACAAGGGTCTTTCTCCTGGGAGACCAGTGCAGAGTTATGATGTCACAATGCCCCCTTAAGCAGATCACAGACAAGGTTCTGTCACCTGTGTGACCAACGCAGTGTTATGATGTCACAATGCCCCCTTAGGCAGATCCCAGAAAACGGTCTGTCACCTGGGTGACCAGTGCAGGATTATGATGTCACAATACGCCCTTAGGCAGATCAAAGACAAGGGTCTGTCACCTGAGTGACCAGTGAAGAGTTATGAAGTCACCATTCCCCGTTAGGCAGATCACAGACAAGGGTCTTTCACCTGGGTGACCAGTGCAGAGTTATGATGTCACAAAGCGCCCTTAGGCATATCAAAATCAAGGGTCTCTCACGTGGGTGACCAGTGCACAGTTATGATGTCACAATGCCCCCTTAGGCAGATCACAGAAAAGGGTCTCTCACCACGGTGAGCAGTGCGGATTTAATATGTCACAAGGCCCCCTAAGGCAGATCACAGACAAGGGTCTGCCACCTGGGTGACCCTTGCAGAGTTATGATGTCACAGTGCCCTCTTAGGCAGATCACAGACAAGAGTCTGTCACCACGGTGACCATGGAAGAGTTATGATGTCACATTGCCCCCTTAGGCAGATCACAGAAAAGGGTCTGCCACCTGGGCCACCGGCGGAGAGTTTTGATGTCACAATGCCCCCTTAGGCAGATCACAGACAAGGGTCTGTCACCTGGGTGACCAGTGCAGAGTTATGATGTCACAATGCCCAGTTAGGCAGATCAAAAAAAGGGTTCTGTCACCAGGGTGACCAGTGTAGAGTTACGATGTGACAATGCCCTCTTAAGCAGATCACAGACAAGGGTCTGTCACCTGGGTGACCAGTGCACAGTTGTGATGTCACAATGCCCCCTTAGGCAGATCACAGGAAAGGGTCTGTCACCACGGTGACCAGTGCAGAGTTATGATGTCACATTGCCCCGTTCGACAGATCACAGAAAAGGGTCTGTCTCCTGGGTGACAAGCGCAGAGTTATGATGTGACAATGCACCCTTAGGCAGATCACAGAAAAGGGTCTGTCACCTGGGTTAGCAGTGCACAATTATGATGTCACGACGCCCCCTTAGGCAGATCACAGACAAGGGTCTCCCACCACGGTGACCAGTGCAGAGTTATGATGTCACAATGCCCCTTTAGGTAGATCACAGACAAGGGTCTGTCACCACGGTGACAAATGCAGAGTTATGATGTCAAGGTGACCCCTCAGGCAGATCGCAGACAAGGGTCTCCCACCACGGTGACCAGTGCAGGGTTATGATGTCACAATGCCCCTTTTGGCAGATCAAAGACAAGGGTCCTTAACCTGGATGACCAGTGCAGATTTATGATGTCACAATGCAGACTTAGTCATATCAAAGACAAGGGTCGGTCACCTGGGTGACCAGTGCGGGGTTATGATATCACAATGCCCCTTAGGCAAATCAGAGACAAAGGACTGTCACCTGGGTGACCAGTGCACAGTTATGAAGTCACAATGCCCCGTTTGGCAGATCACAGAAAAGGGTCTGTCAGCAGGGTGACCAGTGCAGAATTAGAATGTCACAGTGCCACCTTAGGAAGATCACAGACAAGGGACCGCCACCTGGGTGACCAGTGCTGAGTTATGATGTCACAATACCCCCTTAGGCAGATCACAGACAAGGGTCTGTCACCTGGGATACCAGCGCAGAGTTACGATGTCACAATGCCCCCTTAGGCAGATCACAGACAAGGGTCTGACACCTGGGTGACCAGTGCAGAGTTATTATGTCAGAACGCCCCCTTACGCAGATCACAGAGAAGGGTCTGTCACCTGGGTTACCAGTGAAGAGTTATGATGTCACAATGCCCCCTTAGTCAGATCACAGACAAGGGTCTTTCACCTGTGTGACCAGTGCAGAGTAATGATGTCACAATGCCCCTTAGGCAGATCACAGACAAGGGTCTGTCACCTATGTGACCAGTGCACCGTTGTGATGTCACAATGCCCCCTTAGGCAGATCACAGACAAGGGTCTCTCACCACGGTGACCAGTGCAGAGTTATGATGTCACTATGCCCCCTTAGGCAGATCACAGACAAGGGTCTCTCGCCTGGGTCACTAGTGCAGAGTTATGATGTCTCAATGCAGAGTTAGGCACACCACAGGCAAGGGTCTGTCACCTGGGTGACCAGTGCACAGTTATGATGGCACAATGCCCCCTTAGGCAGATCACAGAGAAGGGACTGTCACCACGGTGACCAGTGCAGAGTTATGATGTCACAATCCCGTTGAGGCAGATCACAGACAAGGGTTTCTTACCGTGGTGACCAGTGCAGTGTTATGATGTCACAATGCCCCCTTAGGCAGATCACAGACAAGGATCTGTCACCACGGTGAGCAGTGCAGAGTTATGATGTCACAATGCAGACTTAGTCAGATCACAGAAAAGGGTCAGTCACATGGGTGATCAGTGCAGGGGTATGATATCACAATGCCCCCTTAGGCAAATCAGAGACAAAGGTCTGTTACCTGGGTGACCAGTGCAGAGTTATGAAGTCACAATGCCCTCTTTGGCAGATCACGGAAAAGGGTCTGTCACCTGGGTAACCCTTGCAGAACTAGGGTGTCACAATGCCCCCATAGGCAGATTACAGACACGGGACCTTCACCTGGGTGACCAGGGCGGAGTTATGTTGGCCCAATGCACCCTTAGGAAGATCACAGACAAGGGTCTTTCACCTGGGTGACAAGTGCAGAGTTATGATGTCACAATGTCCCCTAAGGCAGATCACAGAAAGGGGTCTGTCACCAAGGTGACCAGTGCAGATTAATGATGTCACAAAGCCCCCTTAGGGAGATCACAGACAAGGTCTGTCAGTTGTGTGATCCGTGCAGAGTTATGATGTCACAATGCCCCCTTAGTCAGATCACAGACAAACGTCTGTCACCTGGGTGACCAGTGCAGAGTTATGATGTCACAATGTCCCCTTAGGCAGATCACAGAAAAGGGTCTCTCACCTAGGTGACCAGTGAAGAGTTATGATGTCACAATGCCTGCTTAGGCAGATCACAAACAGGGGTCTGTCACCTGGGTGACCAGTGTAGAGTTATGATGTCACAATGACCCATTAGGCATATCACAGACAGGCGTCTGTCACCCGGGTGACCAGTGCAGAATTATGATGTCACAATGACCCCTTAGACAGATCACAGACAAGGGTCTGTCACCTGAATGATCATTGCAGTGTTGTGATGTCACCATGCCCCCTTAGGCAGATCACACACAAGGGTCTGTCACCTGGGGGACTAGTGCATAGTTACGATGTCACAATGCAGACTTAGGCAGATCACAGACAAAGGTCTGTCAACTGTGTGACCAGTGCATAGTTATGATGTCACAATGTGCCCTTAGGCAGATCACAGAAAAGGGCCTGTCTCCTGGGTGACCCATGCAGAGTTATGTAGTCACAATGCCACATTAGGCAGATCACAGAAAAGGGTCTGTCACGTGGTCTACCAGTGAGGTGTTATGATGTCACAATGCCCCCTTATGCAAATCACAGGCAAGGGTCTGTCACTTGGATGTCCAGTGCTGAGCTATGATGTCACAATGCCTCTTAGGCAGATCCCAGACAAGGGTGTGTCACCTGGGTGGCCAGTGCAGTATTATGATGTCACAATGCCCCCTTAGGCAGCTCACAGAAAAGGGTCTGTCACCTGGGTGACCAGTGCAGAGTCATGATGTCACAATGCCCCCTTAGGCAGATCACAGACAGTGGTCTGTCACCTGGCTGACCAGTGCAGAGTTATGATGTCACAATATAGACTTTGTCAGATCATAGACAAGGGTCTGTCACCTGGGTGATTAGTGCAGGTTTATGATATTACAATGCCCCCATAGGCAAATCAGAGACAAAGTTCTGTCACCTGGGTGACCAGTGCAGAGTTATGAAGTCACAATTCCCCTTTTGGCCGATCACGGAAAAGGGTCTGTCACCAGGGTAACCAGTGCAGAATTAGGATGAAACAATGCACCCTTAGGCAGATCACAGATAAGGGACCGTCACCTGGGTGACCTGTGCAGAGTTATGATGTCACAATGCCACCTTAGGCAGATCACAGACAATGGTCTGCCACCTGGGTGACAAGGGCAGAGTTATGATGTCACAATGCCCCGTTAGGCAGATCACAGACAAGGGTCTGTCATCTGTGTGACCAGTGCAGGGTTATGATGTCACAATGCTCACTTAGGCAGATCAAAGGCAAGGTTCTGTCACGTTGGTTACCATTGCAGAATTATGATGTCAGAATGCCCCCTTAGGCAGATCACAGACAAGGGATTGTCGCCAGGGTGACCAGTGCAGAGTTATGATGTCACAATGTCCCCTTAGGCAGATCACAGAAAAGGGTCTCTCACCTAGGTGACCAGTGCAGAGTTATGATGTCACAATGCCCCCTTAGGCAGATCTCAGCCAAGGGTCTGTCACTTGTGTGACCCGTGCAGAATTATGATATCACTATGCCCCCTTAGTGAGATCACATACAAGGGTCTGTCACCTGGGTGACCAGTGCAGATTTATGATGTCACAACGCCCCCTTAGGCAGATCACAGACAAGGGACTGTCACCTGGGTGACCAGTGAAGAGTTGTGATGTCACAATGCCCCCTTAGGCAGATCACAGAAAAGGGCCTGTCTCCTGGGTGACCCATGCAGAGTTATGTAGTCACAATGCCACATTAGGCAGATCACAGAAAAGGGTCTGTCACGTAGTTTACCAGTGAGGTGTTATGATGTCACAATGCCCCCTTATGCAGATCACAGGCAAGGGTCTGTCACTTGGATGTCCAGTGCTGAGCTATGATGTCACAATGCCTGTTAGGCAGATCCCAGACAAGGCTGTGTCACCTGGGTGGCCAGTGCAGTATTATGATGTCACAACGCCCCCGTAGGAAGCTCACAGAAAAGGGTCTGTCACCTGGGTGACCAGTGCAGAGTCATGATGTCACAATGCCCCCTTAGGCAGATCAAAGACAAGGGTCTGTCAACTTGGTGACCAATGCAGAGTTATGATGTCACAAAGACCCCTTAGGCAGAACACAGGCAAGGGTCTGTGATCTGGGTTACCAGTGCAGAGTTACGATGTCACAACGCCCCCTTGCGCACCTCACAGAGAATGGTCTGTCACCTGGGTTACCAGTGCAGAGTTATGATGTCACAATTCCGGCTTAGGCAGATCACAGAAAATGGTCTGTTACCTGGGTAACCTGTGCAGGTTTATGATGTCCCAAAGGCCCTTTAGGCAGATCACAGACAACCGTCTGTCACCACAGTTTTCAGTGCAGAGTTATGATGTCACAAAGCCCCCTTAGGCAGATCACAGACAAATGTCTGTCACCTGGGTGACCAGTGCACGGTCGTGATGTCAAAATGCCCCCTTAGGCAGATCAGAGACAAGGGTCTGTCACGTGGGTCACCAGTGCAGAGTTATGATGTCACAATGCCCTCTTGGGCAGATCACGGACAAGGGTCTGTCAACAGGGTAACCAGTGCGGAGTTAGGATGTCACAATGACCCCTGAGGCAGATACAGACAAGGGTCTGTCACCTGGGTGACCCGTGCAGGGTTACGATATCACAATGCACCCTTAGGCAGATCACAGACAAGGGTCTGTCACCTGGGTGACCAGTGCAGACTTAAGATGTCACGATGCCCCCTTAGGCAGATCACGGAAAAGGGTTTGTCACCAGGGTAACCAGTGCAGAATTAAGATATCACAATTCCCCCTTCGGCAGATCACAGACAATGGTCTGTCACCTGGGTGACCAGTGCAGAGTTATAAAATCACAATCTGCCCTTAGGCAGATGAAGACAAGGGTCTGTCCCCTGGGTGACCAGTGCAGAGTTATGATGTCACAATGCCCACTTAGGCAGATCACAGTCAGGGGTCTGTCACCTGGGTGAACAGTGCAGTGTTATGATGTCATAATTTCCCCTTAGGCAGATCACAGACAAGGGCCTGTCAACTGGGTGATATGTGCAGAGTTATGATGTCACAATGCCCACTTAGGCAGATCAAAGACAAGTTTCTCTGACCTGGGTGACCAGTGCAGAGTTATGATATCACAATGCCCCCTTAGGCCGATCACAGACACGGGTCTGTCACCTGGGTGACCAGTGTACAGTTATGATGTCACAATGGCCCCTTAGGCAGACAACAGACAAGGGTCTGTCACCACGGTGATCAGTGCAGAGTTATGATGTCACAATGACCCCTTAGGCAGATCACACACAAGGGTCAGTCACCTGGGTGACCAGTGCAGAGTTATAATGTCACAATTCCCCCTTAGGCAGATCACAGACAAGGGTCTGTCACCTGGGTGATCAGTGCAGAGTTATGATGTCACACTGCCCACTTAGGCAGATCACAGACAGGTGTCTGTCACCTGGGTGACCACTGCAGAGTTATGATGTCACAATTCCATCTTAGGCATATCACAGAAAAGGGTCTGTCACTTGGGTGACCACTGAAGAGTTATGATGTCACAATGCCCACTTAGGCAGATCACAGACAGGGGTCTGTCACGTGGGTAAACAGTGCAGAGTTACGATGTCACCATTCCCCCTTAGGGAGATCAGAGACAAGGGCCAGTCACCTGGGTGACCAGTGCAGAGTTATGATGTCATAATGCCCACTTAGGCAGATCAAAGACAAGGTTCTGTGACCTGGGTGACCAGTGCAGAGTTATGATGTCACAATGCCCCTTTGGCAAATCACAGACAAGGGTCTGTCACCTGGGTGACCAGTGCGGGGTTATGATGTCACAATTCCCCCTGTGGCAGATCAGAGAAAAGTGTATGTCACCTGGTTTACCACTGTAGAGTTATGATGTCACAATGCCCCCTTAGACAGATCACGGGCAAGGGTCTGTCACCAGCGTTGCCCAGTTCAGAGCTATGATGTCACAATGCCCCCTTAGGCAGTTCACAGACATGGGTCTTTCACCTGTTTGACAAGTGCAGAGTTATGAAGTCAAAATGCCCCCTTAGGCAGATCACAGAAAAGGGTCCGTTACTTGGGTTACCAGTGCAAAGTTGTGGTGTCACAATGCCCCCTCTGACAGATCACAGACAAGGGTCTGTCACCTGGGTGACCAGTGATGAGATATGATGTCACAATGCAGACTTAGGGATATCACAGACAAGGTTCTGTCACCTCGGTGACCAGTGGAGGGTTATGATGTCACAATGCCCCTTTAGGCCGATCACAATAAAGCCTCTCTCACCTGGGTGACGCGTGCAGAGTTACGATGTCACCATGCTCCCCTAGGCAGATCACAGACAGGGGCCTGTCACCTGGTTGACCAGTGCAGAGTTATGATGTCACAATGCCCACTTAGGCAGATCAAAGACAAAGTTCTGTTACCTGGGTGACCAGTGCAGAGTTATGATGTCACAATGCCCCCTTAGTCAAATCACAGACAAGGGTCTGTCACCTGGGTGACCAGTGCGGTTTTATGATGTCACAATTCCACCTGAGGCAGATCAGAGACAAGTGTATGTCACCTGGTGTACCAGTGTAGAGGTATGATGTCACAATGCCCCCTTAGACAGATCACGGGCAAGGGTCTGTCACCAGGGTTGTCCAGTTCAGAGCTATGATGTCACAATGCCCCCTTAGGCAGATCACAGACATGGGTCTTTCACCTGGGTGACAAGTGCAGAGTTATGAAGTCAAAATGCCCCCTTAGGCAGATCACAGAAAAGGGTCCATCACTTGGGTTACCAGTGCAAAGTTGTGATGTCACAATGCCCCCTCTGACAGATCACAGACAAAGGTCTGTCACCTGGGTGACCAGTGATGAGAAATGATGTCACAATGCAGACTTAAGGATATCACAGACAAGGTTCTGTCACCTCGGTGACCAGTGGAGGGTTATGAAGTCACAATGCCCGTTTAGGCCGATCACAATCAAGCCTCTCTCACCTGGGTGACGCGTGCAGATTTATGAAGTCACAATGCCCCATTAGGCAGATCACAGACAAGGGTCTGTCAACAGAGTGACCAGTGCAGAGTTATGATGTCACAATGCCCACTTAGGGAGATCAAAGACAACGTTCTGTGACCTGGGTGACCAGTGCAGAGTTGTGATATCACAATGCCCCCTTAGGCCGATCACAGACACGGGTCTGTCACCTGGGTGACCAGTGCAGAGTTATGATGTCACAATGGCCCCTTAGGCAGACAAAAGACAAGGGTCTGTCACCATGGTGACCAGTGCAGAGTAATGATGTCATAATGCCCCTTAGGCAGATCAAAGACAAAGGTCTGACACCTGCGTGACCAGTCCAGGGTTATAATGTCACAATGCCCCCTTAGGTAAATCACAGACAAGGGTCTGTCACCTGGGTCACCAGTGTGGTGTTATGAGGCCACAATTCCCCCTGAGGCAGATCAGAGACAAGTGTATGTCACCAGGGTGACCAGTGCAGAATTATGATGTCACAATGCCCCTTTAGTCATATCAAAGACAAGGGATTGTCACCTGGGTGAGCTCTGCAGAGTTAGGATAACACAATGCCCCGTTAGGCAGATCACGGACAATGGCCTGTGAACTGGGTGACCAGTGAAGAATTATGATGTCACAATGCATACTTAGGCAGATCACAGACAAGGATCTGTCACCTGGGTGATCAGTGCACCGATATGATGTCACAATGACCCTTTAGGCAGATCACACACAAGCATTTCTTACCTGGGTGACCCGTGCAGAGTTATGATGTCTCAATGCCCCATTAGGCAGATAATGGACAAGGGACTGTCACAAGGGTGACCAGTGCAGAGTTATGATGTCACAATGCCCCCTTAGACAGATCACAGAAAAGGGTCTGTAACCTGGGTGACCAGTGAAGAGTTATGATGTCACAATACCCCCTTAGGCGGATCACAGAGATGGGTCTGACACCTCGGTGACCAGAGCAGAGTTATGAAGTCACAATGACCGATTAGGCATATCACAGACAAGGGTCTGTCACCTGGGTGACCAGTGCAGAGTTATGATACCACAATACCCCCTTAGGCAGATCACAGCCAAGGATCTGCCACCTGGGTGACCCGTGTGGAAATATGATGTCACAATGCCCACATAGGCAGATCACAGAAAAGGGTCTTTCACCTGGGTGACCAATGCACAATTATGATGTCACAATGCCCCCTTAGACAGATCACAGACAATGGTATGTCTCCTGGGTGACCAGTGCAGAGTTATGATGTCACATATCCCCCTTAGGCAGATCACAGACGAGGGTCTATCACCTGGGTGACCAGTGCAGAGATATGATATCAGAATGCCCCTTAGGCAGATCAGAGACAAGGGTCTGTCACCTGGGTGACCAGTGTAGAGTTATGATGTCACAATGCCCCCTTAGGCGGATCACAGAGAGGGGTCTGTCACATGGCTGACTAGAGAAGAGTTATGATGTCACAATGCCCCCTTAGGCAGATCTCAGCCATGGGTCTTTCACCTGGGTGACGAGTGCAGAAGTATGATGTCACAATGCCACCTTAGGCAGATGAGAGACAAGGGTCTGTCACATGGGTGACCACTGTAGAGTTATGATGTCACAATGCCCCCTTAGGCAGACCACAGACAAGTGGCTTTCAGACAAGGGTATGTCACCTGGGTGACCAGTGCACATTTATGATGTCAGAATGCTCCTCAGGCAGATCACAAACAAGCGTCTGTCACCACGGTGACCAGTGAAGAATTATGATGTCACAGTGCCCCCTTAGGCAAATCAAAATCAACGGTCTGTCACCTGGGTAACCAGTGCAGAGTTATGATGTCACAATGCCCACTTAGGCAGATCACAGACAAGGGTCTGTCACCTGGGTGGCCAGTGCACAGTTTGATGTCACAATGCCCCCTTTGAGAGATCACATATAAGGGTCTGTCACCACGTTGACCAGTTCAGAGCTATGATGTCTCAATGCCCCCTTAGGCAGATCACAGAGAAGGGTCTGTCACCTGAGTCATCAGGGCAGAGTTATGATGTCACAATGCAGAGTTAGGCAGATTACAGACAAGTGTCTGACACCTCTTTGACCAGTGCAGGGTTATGATGTCACAATGCCCCTTTAGGCAGATCACAGAGAAGCGTTTCTCCCCTGCGTGACCCGAGAAGGGTTATGATGTCACAATGCACCCTGAGGCAGATGACAGACAAGGATCTGTCACCTGGGTGACCAGTGCGCCGTAATGATGTCACAATGCCCCCTTAGGCAGATCACAGACAAGGGTCTGTCACGTGGGTGACTAGTGCAGGGTTAGAATGTCACAATGCCCCTTAGGCAAATCAGAGACAAGCGTCTGTCAGCACGGTGACCAGTGCAGAATTATGATGTCACAATGCCCCCTTAGGCAGATCACAGACAAGTGTCTGTCACCACGGTGACCAGTGCAGAGTTATGATGTCACTATGAACCCTTAGGCAGATGACAGACAAGGGTATGTAACCTGGGTGACCAGTGCACAGTTATGATGTCTCAATACAGTCTTAGGAAGATCACAGACAAGGGTCTGTCAGCTGTGTGACCAGTGCAGGTTTATGATGGCACAATGCCGCTTTAGGCAGATCAGAGACAAGGGTCTCTCACCTGCGTGACCCGTGCAGTGTTATGATTTCACAATGCACCCTTAGGCAGATCACAGACAAGCGTCTGTCACCTGGGTGACAAGTGAAGATTTATGACGTCACAATGCCCCCTTAGGCATATCACAGTGAAGGGTCCGTCACCTGAGTGACCAGTGCACAGTTGTGAGGTCACAATGCCCCATTAGACAGACCACAGGCAAGGGTTTGTGACCACAGTGACCAGTGCAGATTTATGATGTCACAATGCACCCTTAGGCATATAACAGACAGGGGTCGGTTACCTGGGTGACCAGTGCAGAGTTATGATGTCACAATTCAGGCTTAGGCATATCACAGACAAGGGTGTGTCACCTGGGTGACAAATGAAAAGTTATGATGTCACAATGCCCCATTAGGCAGAACACATACAGGGTTCAGTCACCTGGGTGACCAGTGCAGAGTTATTATGTCACAATGACCCCTTAGGCAGATCACAGACAAGGGTCTGTCACCTGGGTGACCAGTGCAGAGGTATGATGTCACAATGCCCCCTCTTGCAGATCACAGACATGGGTCTGTCACCTGGGTGACAAGTGCAGGGTTATGATGTCACAATGCCCCCTCCGGCAGATCACAGACAAGGGTCTGCCCCTGGGTGACCATAGCAGGGTTGTGATGTCACAATGGCCACTTAGGCAAATCTCAGACAACGGTCTGTCACCAGGGTGACCAGTGCACAGTTATGATATCACAATTTCCCCTGAGGCAGATCAGAGACAAGGCTCTGTCACCTGGGTGTCCAGTGCGGAATTATGATGTCACAATGCCCCCTTAGGCAGATCACGGGCAAGGGTCTGTCACCAGGGTGACAAGTGCAGAGTTATGATGTCACAATGCCCCCTTATGCAGATCACAGGCCAGGGTCTGTCACTTGGGTGACCAGTAGAAGGTTATGATGTCACAATGCCCCCTTAGGCAGATCACCGGCAAGGGTCTGTCACCAGGGTGACCCATGCAGAGTTATGATGTCACAATGCCCCCTTAGGCACATCACAGACAAGGGTCTGTCACCTGGGTAACCACTGCATTGATATGATATAACAATGCCCCCTAGGCAGATCACTGACAGGGGCCTGTCACCTGAGTGACCAGTGCAGAGTTATGATGTCACAATGCCCCCTTAGGCAGATCTCAGACAAGAGGCTTTGTCCTGATTGACCAGTGCAGAGTGATGATGTCACAGTGCTCCCTTCGGCAGATCACAGACCAAGGTCTGTCACCTGGGTGACCAGTGCAGAGTTATGATATCAGAATGCCCCCATAGGCAGATCACAGAGAATGGTCTGTCACCTGGGTGACCAGTGCAGAGTTATGGTGTCACAATGCCCCCTTAGGCAGATCAGAGACAAGGGTCTGTCACCTGGATGACCAGTGCTCCCTTATGATGTCACATTGCCCACTTAGGCAGATCACACTCAAGGGTCTGTCATCTGGGTGACCAGTGCACGGTTATGATGTCACAATGCCCCCTTAGGCCGATCAGAGACAAGGGTCTGTCACCTGAGTGACCAGTGCAGGGTTAGAATGTCAAAATGCTCCCTTAGGGAGATCACGGGCAAGGGTCTGTCACCAGGGTGACCAGTGCAGGGTTATGATGTCACAATGTCCCCTTAGGCAGATCAGAGACAAGGGTCTCTCACCTGGGTGACCAGTGCACAGTTATGATGTCACAATGCCCCCTTAGGCAGATCACTGACAAAGGTATGTCACCTGGGTGATCAGTGCAGCATTATGATATCACAATGTCCCCTTAGGCAGATCACAGACAAGGACCTGTCACCTGGGTGACTAGTGCAGAGTTATGATGTCACAAGTCCCCATTAGGCAGATCACGGTGAATTGTCTTTAACCTCGGTGAAAAGTCAAGATTTATGATGTCACAATGCACCCTTAGGCCGATCACAGACAAGGGTCCATAACCTTCGTGACCAGTGCAGAGTTGTGATGTCACAACGCCCCCTTAGACAGGTCACAGACAAATGTCTGTCACCACGGTGACCAGTGTAGAGTTGTGATGTCACAATGCACCCTTAGGCCGACCACAGACAAGGGTCTGCACCTGGGTGACCAGTGCAGAGTTATGATGTCACAATGCAGGCTTACGCATATCACAGAAAAGGGTCTGTCACCAGGTTGACCAGTGCAGAATTAGGATGTCACAATGCCCCCTTAGGCAGATCAAAGAAAAGGGACCGTTACCTGGGTGACCAGCGCCGAGTTTTGATGTCACAATGTTCCCTTAGGCAGATCACAGACAAGGGTCTGTCACCTGGGTGCCCAGGGCAGAGTTATGATGTCACAAGGCCCCCTTAGGAAGATCACAGACAAGGGTCTGTCACCAGGGTGACCAGTGCAGAGTTATGATGTCAGAAGGCCCCTTACGCAGATCACAGAAAAGTGTCTGTCATCTGGGTTACCAGTGAAGACTTATGATGTCACAATGCCCCCTTAGGCAGATCACAGACAAGGGACTTTCACATGCGTGACCAGTGCAGAGTTATGATGTCACAATGCCCTTAGGCAGATCACAGACAAGGGTATGTCACCTGGGTGACCAGTGCACAGTTATGATGTCACGACGCCCCCTTTGGCAGATCACAGACAAGGGTCTCTCACCACGGTGACCAGTGCAGAATTATGATGTCACAATGCCCTCTGAGGTAGATCACAGACAAGGTTCTGTCACCACGGTGACAAATGCAGAGTTATGATGTCACAATGACCCCTCAGGCAGATCGCAGAAAATGGTCTGTGACCTGGGTGACCAGTGCAGGATTATCATGTCACAATGCCCCTTTTGGCAGATCAAAGACAAGGGCCTGTAACCTGGATGACCAGTGCAGAGTTATGATGTCACAATGCAGACTTACTCATATCACAGACAAGGGTAGGTCACCTGGGTGACCACTGTAGGGTTATGATAACACAATGCCCCCTTAGGCAAATCAGTGACAAAGGTCTGTCACCTGGGTGACCAGTGCACAGTTATGAAGTCACAATTCCCCGTTTGGCAGATCATGGAAAAGGGTCTGTCAGCAGGGTGACCAGTGCAGCATTAGGATGTCACAGTGCCCCCTTAGGAAGATCACAGACAGGGGAAAGTCACCTGGGTGACCAGCGCTGAGTTATGATGTCACAATGCCCCCTTAGACAGATCACAGACAAGGGTCTGTCACCTGGGATACCAGCGCAGAGTTATGATGTCAGAAGGCCCCCTTAGGCAGATCACAGACAAGGGTCTGTCACCTGGGTGACCAGTGCATCGTTATTATGTCTGAACGCCCCCTTACGCAGATCACAGACAAGGGTCTGTCACCTGGGTTACCGGTGAAGAGTTATGATGTCACAATGCCCCCTTAGTCAGATCACAGACAAGGGTCTTTCACCTGGGTTACCAGTGCAGACTTATGATGTCAGAATGCCCCTTAGGCAGATCACAGATAAGGGTCTGTCACCTGGGTGACCAGTGCACAGTTGTGATGTCACAATGCCCCCTTAGGCAGATCACAGACAAGGGTCTCTCACCACGGTGACCAGTGCAGAGTTATGATGTCACAATGCCCCCTTAGGCAGATCGCAAACAAGAGTCTGTGACCTCGGTGACCAGTGCAGGGTTATGATGTCCCAATGCCCCATTTGGCGGATCACAGACAAGGGCCTGTAACCTGGATGACCAGTGCAGAGTTATGATGTCACAATGCAGACTTACGCAGATCACAATCAAGGCTCTGTCACCTGGGAGACCAGTGCAGGGTTATGATGTCACAAAGACCCTTTAGGCAGATCACAGACTAGGGTCTCTCACCTGGGTGACCCATGCAGAGTTATGATGTCACAATGCCCCCTTAGGCAGATAATGAAGAAGGGACTGTCACCAGGGTGACCAGTGCAGAATTATGATCGCACAATGCCCCATTAGACAGATCACAGACAAGGGTCTGTCACCTGGTTGACCAGTGTCGATTTATGATGTCACAATGCCCCCTTAGGCAGATCAGATACAGGGGTATGTCACCTGGGTGACCAGTGCAGAGTTACGATGTTACAATGTAGACTTGGTCAGATCACAGACAAGTGTCTGTCACCTGGGTGATCAGTGCAGGTTCATGATATCACAATGCCCCCATAGGCAAATCAGAGACAAAGTTCTGTCACCTGGGTGACCAGTGCAGAGTTATGAAGTCACAATTCCCCCTTTGGCAGATCACGGAAAAGGGTCTGTCACCAGGGTAACCAGTGCAGAATTAGGAAGAAACAATGCACCCTTAGGCAGATCACAGATCAGGGACCGTCACCTGGGTGACCTGTGCAGTGTTACGACGTCACAAATCTCCCTTAGGCAGACCCCAGAAAACGGTCTGTCACCTGGGTGACCAGCACAGAATTATGATGTCACAATGCCCCTTAGGCAGATCAAAGACAAGGGTGTGTAACCTGGGTGACCAGTGCAGGGTTATGACGTCACAATGCCCCCTTAGGCATATCAGAGACAAGGGTCTGTCACCTGGGTAACCAGTGCAGAGTTATGATTTGACAATGCCCCCGTAGGCAGATTAAGGACAAGCGTCTGACACCAGGGCGACCAGTGCAGGGTTATGATGTCGCGAGGCTCCCTTAGGCAGATCACAGTCCAGGGTCTGTCACCCGGGTAACAAGTGCAGAATTAGGATGTCACAATGCCCCCTTAGGCAGATCACAGGCACGGGACCATCACCTGGGTGACCAGCACCGAGTTATGTTGGCACAATGCCCCCTTAGGCAGTTCACAGACAAGGGTCTGTCACCTGGGTGACAAGTGCAGAGTTATGATGTCTCAATGTCCCCTATGGCAGATCACAGACAAGGGTCTGTCCCCAAGGTGACCAGTGGAGATTAATGATGTCACAATGCCCCCTTAGGGAGATCACAGACAAGGGTCTGTCACTTGTGTGACCCGTGCAGAGTTATGATGTCACAATGCCCCCTTAGTCAGATCACAGACAAGCGTCTGTCACCTGGGTGTCCAGTGCAGAGTTATGATGCCACAATGCCCCCTTAGGCAGATCACAGACAACGGTCTGTCACCCGGGTGACCAGCGCAGAGTTATGATGTCACAAGGCCCCCATAGGCAGATCACAGACATTGGTCTGTCACCTGGGTGACCAGCGAAGAGTTATGATGTCACAATGCCCCCTTAGGCAGATCAGAGACAGGAGTCTTTCACCTGGGTGACCAGTGAAGAGTTATGATGTCACAATGTGCCCTTAGGCAGATCACAGAAAAGGGCTTGTCTCCTGGGTGACCCATGCAGAGTTATGATGTCACAATGCCACATTAGGCAGATCACAGAAAAGGGTCTGTCACGTGGGTTACTAGTGATGTGTTATGATGTCGCAATGCCCCCTTAGGCAAATCACAGGCAAGGGTCTGTCACTTGGATGTCCAGTGCTGAGCTATGATGTCACAATGCCCCTTAGGCAGATCCCAGGAAAGGGTGTGTCACCTGGGTAGCCAGTGAAGTATTATGATGTCACAATGCCCCCTTAGGCAGCTCACAGAAAAGGGTCTTTCACCTGGGTGACCAGTGCAGAGTTATGATGTCACGATGCCCACTTAGGCAGATCAAAGTCAAGGGTCTGTCACCTTGGTGACAAATGCAGTGTTATGATGTCAAAAAGAACCCTTAGGCAGACCACAGGCAAGGGTCTGTGACCTGGGTTAACAGTGCAGAGTTACGATGTCACAATGCCCCCTTAGGTATCTCACAGAGAATGGTCTGTCACCTAGGTTACCAGTGCAGAATTATGATGTCACAATTCCGTCTTAAGCAGATCACAGACAAGATCTGTCACCTGGGAGACCAGTGCAGAGTTACAGTGTCACAATGCCCCTTAGGGAGATCAGAGGCCATGTTCTGTCACCTGGGTGACCAATGCAGTGTTATGATGTCACAATACACCCTAAGTCAGATCAAAGAGCCTGGTCCCTCACCTGGGTGACCAGTGCAGATTTATGATGTCACAATGCCTCCTTAGGCATATCAAAGACAAGCCTCTGTCACCTGGGTGACCAGTGCAGAATTATGATGTCACAATGCACCCTTATGCAGATCACAGACAAGGCTCCGTAAACTGGGTGACCTGTGCAGTGTTGTGATATCACAATGGCCCCTTAGGCAGATCACAGACTACGGTCTGTCACCAAGGTGACCAGTGCAGATTTATGATGTCACAATGCCCCCTTAGGCAGATCACAGACAAGGGACTGTCACCTGGGTGACAAGTGCAGAGTTATGATGTCACATAGCCCCCTTAGGCAGATCAAAGACATGGATCTGTCACCTGGGTTTCCAGTGCAGAGTTATAATGTCACAAACCACCCTTAGGCAGATCACAGACAAGGTTTTGTTACCTTGGTGTCCCGTGCAGAGTTATGATGTCACAATTCCGCCTTAGGCAGATCACAGACAAGGGTCAGTCACCTGGGTGACCAGTGCAGTGTTTGATGTCACAATGGCCCCTTAGGCAGATCAGAGACAAGGGTGTGTCACCACGGTGACCAGAGCAGATTTATGATGTAACAATGCCCCCTTAGGCAGATCAAAGACATGAGTCTGTCACCTCGGTGACCAGTGTAGAGTTATGATGTCACACTGCCCCCTTAGGCAGATCAAAGACAAGGGCCTGACCCCTGGGTTACCCATGCAGAGTTATTAGGTCACAATGCCATATTAGGCAGATCACAGAAAAGGGTTGGTCACCTGGGTTACCAGTGAAGAGTTATGATGTCACAATGCCCTCTTAGCCAGATCACAGACAAGGGTGTGTCACCTGGGTGACCAGTGTAGAGGTATGATGTCACAATGCCCCTTTAGGCAGATCAAAGGCAAGGATCTGTCCCCTCGGTATGCAGTGCAGTGTTATGATGTCAAAATGCCCCTTTAGGCAGATCACAGACAAGGGTCTGTCACCTGGGTGAACAGTGCTGAGTTATGATGTCCTATTGCCCCCTTAGGCATATCAAAGACAAGGGTCTGTCACCTTGGTGACCAGTGCAGAATTATGATGTCACAATGCCCACTTAGGCAGTAGAAAGACACGGGTTTGTCACCTGGGTGTCCAGTGCTGAGTTGTGTTGTCATAATGCCTACTTGGGCATATCAAAGACAAGGCTCTGTCACCTGGGTGCTCAGTGCAGAGTAATGATGTCACAATGCCCCCTTCAGAAGTTGATTGACAAGGGTCTGTCACCTGGGTGACCATCGCAGTGTTATGATGTAACAATGGCCCCTTACACAGATCACAGACAAGGGTCTGTCACCAAGATGACCAGTGCAGATTTATGATGTCAGAATACCCCCTTAGGCAGATTAAAGGATAGGGTCTGTCTCCTCGGTGACCAGTGCAGAGTTATCATGTCACAATGCCCCCTTAGGAAGTTCAAAGACAAAGGTCTTTCACCTGTTTGACCAGTGCAGAGTTATGATGTCTCAATGCCCCCATAGGCTGATCACAGACAAGGGATTGTCTCCTGGGTGACCCATGCAGAGTTATGATGTCACAATGCCACCATAGGCAGACCACAGAAAAGGGTCTGTCACCTGGGTGACCAGTGAAAAGTTATGATGTCACAATGCCCCTTAGGCAGTTCACAGACAAGAGTCTGCCACCTGGGTGACCAGTGCAGAGTTATGATGTCACAACGCCCCCTTAGACAGATCACAGACAAGGGTCTGTCAACTGGCTGACCATTGAGGTGTTATGATGTCACAATGGCCCCTTAGGCAGATCACAGAAAAGGGTCTGTCACCACGGTGAGCAGTGAAGATTTATAGTGTAACAATGCCCCCTTAGGCACGTCATAGACAAGGGTCTGTCACCTGGGTGGGCAATGCAGTGTTATGATGTCACAATGCTTCCTTAGGCAGATCACAGACAAGGGTCTGTCACCTGGGTGACCAGTGCAGAGTTATGATGTCACAATGCCCCCTTAGGCCGATCAAAGACAGGAGTCTGTCACCTTGGTGACCAGTGTTGAGTTATGATGTCACAATGTCCCCTTAGGCAGATCCGAGACAAGGGTATGTCACCTGGGTGGCCAGTGCAGTGTTATGATGTCACAATGCCCCCTTAGGCAGCTCACAGAAAAGGGTATGTCACCTGTGTGACCAGTGCTGAGTTATGATGTCACGATGCCCCTTAGGCAGATCAAAACAAGGGTCTGTCACCTGGGTGACCAGCGCAGAGTTATGATGTCACACTGCCCCCTTACGCAGATCCCAGACAAGGGACCGTCACCAGGGTGAACAGTGCAGAGTTAGGATGTCACAATGCCCCGTTAGGCAGATCACAGACAAGGGTCTGTCACCTGGGTGACCAGTGCAGAGTTGTGATGTCATAATGCCCCCTTAGGCAGATCACAGACAAGGGTCTGTCACCTGGGTGACCTGTGCAGTTTTGTGATGTCACAATGCCCCCTTAGGCAGATCACAGACTGACGTCTTTCACCTGGGGGACCAGGGCAGAGTTATGATGTCACAATGCCCCCTTAGGCAGATCACAGACAAGGGTCGGTCACGTGGGTGACCAGTGCACAGTTATGATGTCACAGTGCCCCCTAGGCAGATCACAGACAAGCGTCTGTCACTGCGGTGACCAGTGCAGGGTTATAATGTCACAATGCCCTCTAAGGCAGATCACAGACAAGAGTCTGTCACCTTGGTGACCTGTGCAGAGTTATGATGTCACAATTCCCCCTTAGCAGATCACAGAAAAGGGTCTTTCACCTGGGCGAGTAGTGCAGAGTTATGAAGTCACAATGGCACCTTAGGCAGATCACAGACAAGGGTCCATCACCTGGGTGTCCAGTGCACAGTTATGATGTCACAATGCCCCCTTAGGCAGATCACAGACAAGGGACTGTCACCAGGGTGACCAGCGCAGAGTTATGATGTCACAATGCTCCCTTAGTCAGATCACAGACAACCGTCTGTCACCTGGGTGACCAGTGCAGAGTTATGATGCCACAATGCCCCCTTAGGCAGATCACAGACAAGGGTCTGTCACCCGGGTGACCAGCGCAGAATTATGATGTCACCAGGCCCCCTTAGGCTGATCACAGAGACGGGTCTGTCATTTGTGTGAAAAGTGCAGAGTTATGATGTCACCACGCCCCCTTAGGCAGATCACAGAAAAGGGACTGTCACCTGGGTGACCACTGAGGAGTTATGAGGTCACAATTCCCCTATATGCAGATCACAGACAAGGGTCCGTCACCAGCGTGTCGAGTGCAGAGTTATGATGTCACAATGCGCCCTTAGACCGATCACAGACAAGGGTCTGTCACCTGGTGACCAGTGCACAGTTATGATTTCACAATGCCCACTAAGCCAGATCAGAGACAAGGATCTGTCACCTGGGTGACCAATGCAGAGTTATGAAGTCACTATTCCCCCTTTGGCAGATCACGGACAAGGGTGTGTCACCTGGGTGACCAGTGCAGAGTTATTATGTCAAAATGCGCCCTTAGGCATATAACAGACAAGGGTCTGTCACCTCCGTGACTAGCGCAGAGGTATAATATCACAATGCCCCCTTAGTCAGATCACAGACAAGGGTCTGTTACCCGGGTGACCAGCACAGAATTATGATGTCACCAGGCCCCCTTAGGCTGATCACAGAGACGGGTCTGTCACTTGTGTGAAAAGTGCAGAGTTATGATGTCACAAGGACCACTGAGGTAGATCAAAGACAAGAGTCCGTCACCTGGGTGTCCAGTGAAGAATTATGACGTCAAAATGACCCTTAGGCAGATCACAGACAAGGGTCTGTCACCTGGGTGACCAGTGCAGATTTAGGATGTCACAATGCCCCCTTAGGCAGTTCACAGACAAGGGACAGTCACCTGGGTGACCAGCACTGATTTATGATGTCACAATGCCCCCTTAGGCAGATCACAGACAAGGGTCTGTTACCTGGGTTACCAGTGCAGAGTTATGATGACACAAGGCCCCCTTAGGCAGATCACAGACAAGGATCTGTCACCTGGGTAACCAGTGCAGAGTAATGATGTCAGAACGCCGCCTTACGCAGATCACCGACAAGGGTCTGTCACCTGCATTACCAGTGAAGAGTTATGAAGTCACAATGCCCCCTTAGGCAGATCACAGACAAGGGTCTTTCACCTGGGTGACCAGTGCAGAGTTATGATGTCACAATGCCCCTTAGGCAGAACACAGACAAGGGTCTGTCATCTGGGTAACCAGTGCACACTTATGATGTCGCAACTCCCCCTTAAGCAGATCACAGACAGAGGTCTCTCACCACGGTGACCAGTGCAGAGTTATGATTTCACAATGCCCAGTTAGGCCGATCAAAGACAAGGGTCAGTCACCTGGGCGACCAGTGCAGAATTATGATATCACAATGCCCCGTAAGGCAGATCATAAACAAGGGTCTTTCAACTGGGTGACCAGTTCAGAGTTATGATGTCACAATTCCCCCTTAGGCAGATCACAGACAAGGGTCTGTTACCTGGGTGACCAGGGCACAGTTATGATGTCACAATGCCCCCTTAGGTAGATCACAGACAAGGATCTGTCACCTGGGTGACTAGTGCTGGGTTATGATGTCTCAATGCCCCCTTAGGCCGATCAGAGACAAGTGTCTGTCACCTTGGTGACCAGTGAAGAGTTATGACGTCACAATGCCCCCCTAGGCAGATCACGGACAAGTGTCTGTCTCCAGGGTGACCCGGGCAGAGTTATGATGTCACAATGCACACTTAGGCAGATCACAGCCAAGGGTCTGTTACCTGGGTGAGCAGTGCCGAGTTATCATGTCACAATACCCCCTTAGGCAGATCATATTCAACGGCCTTTCACGTTGGTGACCAGTGCAGGGTTATGATGTCACAGTGCCCTCTAGGCAGATCACAGTCAAGGGTCTGTCACCTGGGTAAACAGTGCACAGTTATGATATCACAATGCCTCCTTAGGCAGATCACAGACAAGGGTCTGTCACCCCGGTGACCAGTGCAGAGTTATGATGGCACAATGCCCCTTTAGGCAGATCACAGACAAGGGTCTGTCACCTGGGTGACCAGTGCAGTGTTATAATGTCACAATGCAGGCTTAGGCATATCACAGACAAGGGTCTGCACCTGGGTGACCAGTGCAGGGTTATGATGTCACAATGCCCCCTTAGGCAGATCACAGAGAAGGGTCTGTCACCACGGTGACCAGTGCAGGCTTATGATGTCACAATGCCAACTTAGGCAGATCACTCACAAGGGTCTGTCACCTGGGTGACCAGTGCAGATTTATGATGTCACAATGCCCCCTTAGGCGGATCACAGACAAGCGTCTGTCACCAGGGTGACCAGTGCAGAGTTATGAAGTATCAATGCCCCCTTAGGCAGATCACAGCCAATGGTCTGTCACCCGGGTAACCAGTACATAATTATGATGTCACAATGCCCCCTTAGGAAGATCACAGACAACGGTCTCTCACCTGGGTGAACAGTGCAGGGTTATGAAGTCACAATACGCCCATAGGCAGATCAGAGACAAGTATCTGTCACCTGGGTGAACAGTGCAGATTTATGATGTCACAATACCCCCTAAGGCATATCACGGAAAAGTGGCTGTCATCAGGGTGACCAGTGCAGAGTTATGATATCACAATGCCCCCTCACGCAGATCACAGACAAGGGTCTGTCACCTGGGTGAGCAGTGCAGAGTTATGATGTCCCAATGCCCCCTTAGGCAGATCACATACAAGGGTCTTTCACCTGGGTGACCAGTGCAAATTTATGATGTCACAATGCCCCGTTACGCAGATGACAGACAACGGTCTGTCACATGGGTGAACAGTGCAGTTATGACATCACAATGCCACGTTAGGCAGATCACAGTCAAGCGTCTGTCAACACGGTGATCAGTGCAGAGTTATGATGTCACAATGCCCCCTCAGGCAGATGACAGACAAGGGTCTGTCACCACGGTGATCAGTGCAGAGTTATGATGTCACAATGCCCCCTTGGGCAGATCACAGTTAAGGTCCTGTCAACCGGGTGACCCGTGCAGAATTTTGAAATCACAATGCCCCCTTAGGCAGATCACAGACAAGGGTCTGGCACCCGGGTTACCCGTGCAGAATTATGATGTCACAATGCACACTTAGGCAGATCACAGACATGGGTCTGTCACCTGGGTGACCAGTATAGAGTTATGATGTCAAAATGTCCCCGTAGGCAGACCAGAGACAGGGGTCTGTCACCACGGTGAGCAGTGCGGTGTTATAATGTCACAATGCCCCCTTATTCAGATCACAGACAAGGGTCTGTCACCAGGGTGACCAGTGGAGAGTTATGATGTCACAATGCAGAATTAGGCAGATCAGGGACTAGGTTCTGTCACCTGGGTGACCAGTGCAGCGTTATGATGTCACAATGCCCCTTTAGGTAGATCACAGACAAGGGTCTCTCACCTGGGTGACCCGTGCACAGTTATGATGTCACAATGCCCACTTTGGCAGATCACAGACAGGGGTCTGTCACCTGGGTGACCAGTGCACCCTTATGATGTCACACTGACCACTTAGGCAGATCACTGTCAAGGGTCTGTCACCTGGGTGACCAGTGCAGGGTTATGATGTCACAATGCCCCCTTAGGTAGATCAGAGAAAAAGGTCTACCACCTGGGTTTCCAGTGCAGGGTCAGAATGTCACAATGCCCCCTTAGGCAGATCACAGGCAAGGTCTGTCACCAGGATGACCAGTGCAGGGTTATGATGTCACAATGCACCGTTAGGCAGATAAGAAACAAGGGTCTGTCATCTGGGTGACCAGTGCAGAGTTATGATGTCACAATGTCCGCTTAGGCAGATCACAGACAAGGATCTGACACCTGGGTGACCAGTGCAGGGTTACGATGTCACAATGCCCCCTTAGGCAGATCACAGACCAGGGTCTGTCACCTGAGTGATCAGTGCAGAGTTATGATATCACAATTTCCCCTGAGTTAGATCAGAGACAAGGACCTGTCATCTGTGTGACCAGTGCAGAGTTATGATGTCACAATTCCCCCTTAGGCAGATCACAGAGAAGGGTCTTTAACTTGGGTGACAAGAGAAGATTTATGATGACAAAATGCCCCCTTAGGCGTATCACAGACAAGGGTCTCTCACCTGGGTGTCCCGTGCAGAGTTATGATGTCACAATGCCCCCTTGGGCAGATCACAGACAGGGGTCTGTCACCTGGGTGACCAGTGCACCCTTATGATCGCACACTGACCACTTAGGCAGATCACAGACAAGGGTCTGTCACCTGGGTGACCAGTGCAGACTTATGATGTCACAATGCAGGCTTAGGCATATCACAGACAAGGGTCTGTCACCTGGGTGACCAGTGCAGGGTTATGATGTCATAATGCCACCTTAGGCAGATCACACACAAGGGTCTGTCACCTGGGTGACCAGTGCAGATTTATGATGTCACAATGACCCTTTCGGCAGTTAACGGACAAGGGTCTGTCACCAAGATGAGCAGTGCAGAGGTATGATTTCAAAATGCCCCCTTAGGCAGATCACAGACAAGGGTCTTTTACCTGGGTGACACGTGAATATTTATGATGTCACAATGCCCCCCTAGGCAGATCACAGACAAGGGTCCGTCACCTCGGTTACCACTGCACGGTTGTGAGGTCACAATGCCCGCTTAGACAGATCACAGAGAAGTGTCGATCACCACGGTGAGCAGTGCAGAGTTATGATGTCCAAATGCAGACTTAGGGAGATCACACACAAGGGTCTGTCACCTGGGTGACCAGTGCAGGGCTATGATGTCACAATGCCCCTTTAGGCAGATGAGAGACAAGGGTCTCTCACCTGGGTGACCCGTGCAGAGTTATGATGTCACAATGCCCCCTTAGGCAGATCACAGACAAGGGTCTGTCACCAGGGTGACCCGTGCGGAGGTATGATGTCACAGTGACCCCTTAGGCAGATGACACACAAGGGTCTGTCACCAGGGTGACGAGTGCACAGTTATGATGTCACATTGACCCCTTAGGCAGATCACAGAGAAGGGACTGTCACCTGGATGACCAGTGCAGGGTTATGATGTCACAATGCCCACTTAGCCAGATGAAAGACAAGGTTCTGTCACCTGGGTGACAAGTGCAGGGTTATGATGTCACAATGCCCCCTTAGGGAGATCACAGATACGGGTCTGTCACCTGGGTGACCAGTGTAGAGTTATGATGTCACAATGGCCCCTTAGGCAGATCACAGACAAGGGTCAGTCACCTGGGTGACCAGTACAGAATTATGATGTCACAATGACGCTTAGGCAGATCACAGACAAGGTCTGTCACCTGGGTGACCAGTGAAGTATTATGATATCACAATGGCCTCTTAGGCAGATCACAGACAACGGTCTGTCACCACAGTGACCAATGCAGAGATATGATGTCACAATGCCCCCTTGGGCAGATCACAGACAAGGGTCTGTCACCTGGGTGACCAGTGCAGATTTATGATGTCACTATGTAACCTTAGGCAGATCACAGACAACGGTCTGTCACCCGGGTGACCAATGCAGAGTTATGATGTCACAATGACCACTTAGGCAGATCAAAGACAAGGGTCTGTCACCCGGGTGACCTGTTTAGAATTAAGATGTCACAATGCCCCCTTAGGCATATCACAGACAAGGGTCTGTCACCTGCGTGACCAGTGCAGAGTTATGAGGTCACAATGCAGACTTCGGCAGATCACAGACAAGGGTCGGTCACCTGCATGAACAGTGCTGGCTTATGATGTCACAATGCCCCATTAGGAAGATCAGAGACAAGGATCTGTCACCTGGGTGACCAGTGTAGGGTTATGATGTCAAAATGCCCCCTGAGGGAGATTAAAGACAAGGGTGTGTCACCTGGGAGATCAGTGCAGAGTTATGATGACACAATGCCAACTTAGGCAGTTCATAGGCAAGGGTCTGTCACCTGGCAGACCAGTGCAGAGTTATGATGTCACAATGCCACATTAGGCGGTTCACAGACAAGGGCATGTCACTTGAGTGCCCAGAGCAGAGTTCTGATGCCACAATGCCCCCTTAGGCACATCACAGACAAGGCTATGCCACCTGGGTGACTACTGCAGACTTATGATGTCACAATGCCCCATTAGGCATATCACAGACAAGGTTCTGTCACCTGGGTGACCAGCGCAGAAGTATTATATCACAATGACCCCTTAGGCAGATCACAGACAAGGGCCTGTCTCCTGAGTGCTCAGTGGAGAGTTATGATGTCACAATGCCCCCTTAGGGAGATCGCAGACAAGGGCCTGTCACTTGGTTTCCCCGTGCAGCGTTATGATGTCACAATGCCCACTTATGAGGATCACAGACAAGGGTCTGTCACCACAGTGACAAGTGAAGAGTTACGATGTTACAATGCCCCATTAAGCAGATCACAGACAAGGGTCTATCACCTGGGTGAGCAGTGAAGGGTTATGATGTCACAATGCCCCTTAGGCAGATCACAGACAAGGGTCTGTCACCTGGGTGACCAGAGCAGGTTAATGATGTCACCATGATCCCTTGGGCAGATCAGAGACAAGGGTCTGTCACCTGGTTGACCAGTGCAGGGTTATGATGTCACAATGCCCCCTTAGGCAGATCACGGGCAATGGTTTGTCACCAGGTGGACCAGTGCAGAGTTATGATGTCACAATGCCCTCTTAGGCATATCAAAGACAAGGGTCTGTGACCTGGGTGACAAGTGCAGAGTTATGATACCACAATGCCCCCTTAGGCAGATCACAGAAAAAGGCCTGTCACCTTGGTGACAAGTGCAGAGTTATGATGTCACAATGACCCCTTAGGCATATCACAGATATGGGCCTTTCACCTGGGTGACCAGTGCAGAGCTATGATGTCCCAATGCCACCATAGGCAGATCTCAGACAAGGGTCTTTCACCTGGGTGACCAGTGCAGAATTATGATGTCACAATGCCCCCTTAGGCAGATCACAAACAAGGGTGTGTCTCATTGGTGACCAGTGCACAGCTATGATGTCACAATGCCCCCTTATGAGGATCACAGACAGGGTTCTGTCACGTGGGTGACCAGTGCAGAGTCATGATTTCAAAATGACCACTTAGGCAGATCACAGACAAGGGTCTGTCACCTGGATGAACAGTGCAGAGATATGATGTAACAATTCCCCCTTAGGCAGATCACATACAACGGTCTGTCACCTGGCTGACCCGTATGGAGTTATGATGTCACAATGACCCCATAGGCAGATCACAGACAATGGTCTGTCACCTGGGTGACCAGTGAAGCGTGATGATGTCACATTGCCCCCTTAGGCAGATCACAGACAAGGGTCAGTCACCTGAGTGTCCAGTGCAGAGTTATGAAGTCACAATGGCCCCTTAGGCAGATCACAGGCAAGGGTTTGTTACCATAGTGACCAGTGCAGAGTTGTGACGTCACAAGGCCCCCTTAGGCAGATCACAGAGAAGTGTCTGACACCAGGGTGACGAGTGCAGTGTTATAATGTCACAATGCCAACTTAGGCAGATCAAAGACAAGGAACTTTCACTTGGGTGACCAGTGCAAATTCATGGTGTCACAATGCCCCTTTACTCAGATCTCAAACAGGGGTCTGTCAACTGAGTGACCAGTGCAGAGTTATGATGTCACAATGGCCCCTTAGGCAGATCACAGACAAGGGTCTGTCACCACGGTGACCAGTGCAGAGTTATGATGTCACAATTCCCCCTTTGGCAGATCACAGACAAGGTTCAGACACCTGGGTAACGCGTTCAGGGTTATAATGTCACAATGCCCCCTTCGGCAGATCACCGACAAGGGTCTGTCATCTGGGCGTCCATTGCAGTTTTATGATGTCACAATGCCCCCTTAGGCAGATCACAGGCAAGGGTATGTCACCAGGTTGACCAGTGCACTGTTGCGATCTCACAATGCCCCCTTAGGCATATCACAAACAAGCTTCTCTCACCTGGGTAACCACTGGAGAGTTATGATATCACAATGCCCCCTTAGGCAGAACACAGACAAGGGCCTGTCACCTGGGTGACCAGCGCAGAGTTATGATGTCACATTTTCGCATTAGGCAGATCACAGAAAACGTTCTGTCACCTGGGTGACCAGTGCAGGGTTATGATGTCACAATTAACAATTAGGCAGATGAAACACAAGGGCCTGTCACCTGGGTGCCCAGTGCAGAGTTATGATGTCACAATGCCCCCGTAGGCAGATCACAAAGAAGGCCCTGTCACCAGCGTGCGCAGTGCAGAGTTATGACATTACAATGCCGCCTTAGGCAGATCACAGGCAGGGGTCTGTCACCTGGTTGACCAGTGCAGGGTTATGATGTCACAATACCCCCTTAGACAGATCACAGACAAGGGTCTGTCCCCTGGGTGACCAGTGTAGAGATATGATGTCACAATGCCCCCTTAGGCAGATCACAGACAAGGGCCTGCCACCTGGGTGCCCAGTGCAGAATTATGATGTCACAATGCCCCGTTAGCAGATCACAGGCAAGGGTGTGTCACCTGGATGACCAGCGCAGAGTTTTGATGTCACAATGCCCCCTAAGTCAGCTCACAGACAACGGTCTGTCACCTGGGTGACCTATGCAGAGTTATGATGTCACAATGCCTCCTTCAGCAGATCAAAGACAAGGGTCTGTCACCTGGGGGTCCAGTGCAGAGTTATGATGTCACAATGCCCGCTTAGACAGCTGCCACACAAGGGTCTGTCACCTGCGTGACCAGTGCAGAGTTATGATGTCACAATGCCTCCTTCGGCAGATGACAGACAAGCTTCTGTCACCTGGGTGACAAGTGCAGAGTTATGATGTCACAACACCCCCTTAAGCAGATCACAGACAAGGGTCTGTCACCTGGCTGACCAGTGTAGAGTTATGATGTCGCAATGCCCTCTTAGGCAGATCAAAGACAAGGGTCTGTCACCTGGGTGTCCAGTGCAGAGTTATGATGTCACAATGCTCCCTTAAGCAGATCACAGACAAGAGTCTGTCACCTGCGTGAACAGTGTAGAGTTTTGATGTTGCTATGCCCCCTTATGCAGATCGAAGACAAGGGTCTGTCACCTGGGTGACCAGTGCATAATTATGATGTCACAATGGCTCCTTGGGCAGATCACAGACAAGGGAATGTCACCATGGTGACCAGTGCAGATTTACGATGTCACAATGCCCCCTTAGGCAGATCAAAGACATGGGTCTGGAACCTCAGTGACCAGTGCAGTGTAATGATGTCACAATGCCACCTTATGCAGATTACGGGCAAGGGTCTGTCACCTGTGTTACCACTGCAGTGTTATGATGTCTCAACGCCCTCTTATGCATATCACAGACAAGGTTTTGTCACCTTGGTGACCAGTGCAGAGTTCTTTGTTCACAATGACCCCTTAGACAGATCAGAGACAAGGGTCTGTCACGAGGTGACCAGTGCAGAGTTATGATGTCACAATGCCCCCTTAGGCAGATCTCAGACAAGGGTCTTTCCCGTGGGTGACCAGTGCAGAGTCATGATGTCAAAATTCCCCCTTAGTCAGATCACAGACAAGTGTCTGTCGCCTGGGTGAGCAGTGCAGAGTTATGATGTTACAATGTCCCCTTAGGCTGATGACAGAGAAAGGTCTGTCACCTGCGTGACCAGTGCAGGGTTGTGATGTTACAATGCCACCTTAGGCAGATCACAGACAAGTGTCTGTCACCTGGGTGACCACTCCAGACTTTTGATTTCACAATGCACCCTTAGGCAGATCACAGACCAGGGTCTGTCTGCTGTGTGACCAGTGTGGAGTTTGGATGTCACAATGCCCCCTTAAGCAGATTACAGACAAGGGTCTGTCACCTGGGTGACCAGTGCAAAGTTAGGATGTCACAGTGCCCCCTTTGGCAGATCACAGTCATGGGTCTGTCAGCACGGTGACCAGTGCAGAATTATGAAGTCGCAGAGCCCCCTTAGGCAGCTCACAGACAAGGGACTTTTACCTGGGTGACCAGTGCAGAGTTATGATGTCACAATGCCCCCTTAGGCAGATCGCAGACAAGGGTCTATCACCTGGGGGACCAGTGCAGAGTTAGGATTTCACAATACGCCCTTAGTCAGTTCGCAGACAAGGGTCTGTCACCTGGGAGACCAGTGTAGAGTAATGTTGTCACAATTCCCCCTTAGGCAGATCACGGACAAGGGTCTGTCACCAGGTTGAACAGTGCAGAGTTATGATGTCACAATGCCCCCTTATTCAAAATACAGAAAAGGGTATGTCACCTAGGTATCCAGTGCAGAGTTATGATATCACAATGCCCCCTTAAGCAGATCACGGACAATGGTCTCTCACCAGGGTGACCAGTGCAGTGTTATGATATCACAATGCCCTCTTAGGCAGATCACAGACAAGGGCCTGTTACCTGGGTGACCAGTGCAGACTTATGATGTCACAATGCCCCCTTAAGCAGATCTCAGACAAGGGTCTTTCACCTGGGTGACCAGTGCAGAGCTATGATGTCACAATAGCCCCTTAGGCAGATAACAGAGAAGGGTCTGTCACCTGGGTGACCATTGCAGGGATATGATGTCACATCGCCCCCTTAGGCAGATCAGAGATAAGGGTCTGTCTCCTGGGTGACCAGTGCAGAGTTATGATGTCACAATGCGCCCTTATGCAGATCACGAACTAGGGCCTGCCAGCAGGGTGACCAGTGCAGAGTTATTTGTCACAATGGCCCCTTAGGCAAATCACAGACAAGGGTCTGTCACCTAGGTATCCAGTGCAGGGTTATGATATCACAATGTCACCTTAGGCAGATCACGGACAAGGGTCTGTCACCAGGGTGCCAAGTGCAGAGTTATGATGTCACAATGCCCCCTTAGGCAGATCACAGACAAGGGTCTGTCACCTGGGTGACCAGTGCAAGATTATGATGTCACAATGCCCCCTTAGGCAAATCACAGACATGGGTCTGTAACCTTGGTGACCAGTGCAGGGTAATGATGTCACAATGCCCCCTTAGGCAGATCGGAGATAAGGGTCTGTCACCTAGGTGACCAGAGGAAAGTTATGATGTCTGAATATCCCCTTTCGCAGATCACGGGCAACGGTCTGTCACCAGGGTGACCAGTGCAGAGTTACGATGTCACAATGCCCCCTTAGGCATATCACAGACAAGGGTTTCTCACCTGGGTGACCAGTGCAGGGTTATGATGTCACAATGCCGCCTTAGGCAGATCAGAGACAAGGGTGTGTCACCTGGGTGACCTGTGTAGAGTTATGAAGTCAAAATGCCCCCTTCATCATTTCATGGACTACGGTTTGTCACCTGGGTGACCAGTGCAGAGTGATGATATCACAATGCCCCTTTAGACAGATCACAGACAAGGGTCTGTCACCTCTGTGACCAGTGCAGAATTATGATGTCACAATGCCCCCTTAGGCAGATCACGGACTAGGGTCTGCCACCAGGATGAGGAGTGCAGGGTTATGATGTCACAATGCCCACTTAGACAGATCACAAAGAAGGGCCTGTCACCACGTTGGCCAGTGCAGGGTAATGATGTCACAATGCCCCTTAGGCAGGTCAGCGACAAGGGTCTCTCACCTGAGTGACCAGTGCAGAGTTATGATGTCACAATGCCCCCATAGGCAGACGACAGACAAGGGCCTGTCACCTGAGTGAGCAGCACAGATGTATGATGTCACAATGCCCCTTAGGCAGATCAAAGACAAAGTTCTGATACTTGGGTGTCCAGGGAAGAATTATGATGTCACAATGCCACCTTAGGCAGACCACAGAAAAGGGTCTGTCACCAGGGTGACCAATTCAGGGTTATGATGTCACAACGCACCCTTAGGCAGATCAGAGACAAGGGTATGTCACCTGGGTTACCAGTGCAGAGTTATGTTGTCACAATGCCCCCTTAGGCAGATCACGGACAAGGGTCTGTCACCAGGGTGACCAGTGCAGAGTTATGATGTCGCAATGACCCCTTAGGCAGATCACAAACCAGGGTCTGTGACCTGGGAGACCAGTGCAGATTTATGATACCACCATGCCCCCTTAGGCAGATCACAGAGAAGGGCATGTCACCTGGGTGACCAGCGCAGAGTTATGATGTCACAATGCCCCCTTAGGCAGATCACAGACAAGGGCATGTCACCTGGGTTACCAGTGCAGAGTTATGTTGTCACAATGCCCCCTTAGGCAGATCATGGACAAGGGTCTGTCAGCAGGGTTACCAGTGCAGAGTTATGATGTCACAATGCCCCCTTATTCAAAATGCAAAAAAGGGTCTGTCACCTAGGTATCCAGTTCAGAGTTATGATATCACAACGCCCCCTTAAGCAGATCAAGGACAATGGTCTGTCACCAGGGTGACCAGTGCAGTGTTATGATATCACAATGAACGCTTAGGCAGATCACAGAAAAGGGCCTGTTACCTGGATGACCAGTGCAGACTTATGATGTCACAATGCCCACTTAGGCAGATCTCAGACAAGGGTCTTTCACCTGGGTGACCAGTACAGAGCTATGATATCACAATACCCCCTTAGGCAGATAACAGAGAAGGGTTTGTCACCTGGGTGACCATTGCAGGGATATGATGTCAGAACGCCCCCTTAGGCAGATCAGAGATAAGGGTCTGTCTCCCGGGTGACCAGTGCAGAGTTATGATGTCACAATTCCCCCTTATGCAGATCACGGCAAGGGCCTGTCAGCAGGGTGACCAGTGCGGAGTTATATGTCACAATGGCCCCTTAGGCAAATCATAGACAAGGGTCTGTCACCTAGGTATCCAGTGCAGGGTTATGATATCCCAATGTCCCCTTAGGCAGATCACGGACAAGGGTGTCTCACCAGGGTGCCCAGTGCAGAGTTATGATGTCACAATGCCCTCTTAGGCAGATCACAGACAAGGGTCTGTCACCTGGGTGACCAGTGCAGGATTATGATGTCACAATGCCCCCTTAGGCAAATCACAGACATGGGACTGTAACCTTGGTGACCAGTGCAGGGTTATGATGTCACAATGCCCCCTTAGGCAGATCGGAGATAAGGGTCTGTCACCTAGGTGACCAGTGGAAAGTTATGATGTCTGAATGTCCCCTTTCGAAAATCACGGGCAAGGGTCTGTCACCAGGGTGACCAGTGCAGAGTTATGATGTCACAATGCCCCCTTAGGCAGATCACAGACAAGGGTCTCAAACCTGGGTGACCAGTGCAGGGTTATGATGTCACAATGCCTCCTTAGGCAGATCAGAGACAAGGGTGTGTCACCTGGGTGACCTGTGTAGTGTTATGAAGTCAAAATGCTCCCTTAATCAGATCATGGACAAGGGTCTGCCACCTGGGTGACCAGTGCAGAGTGATGATATCACAATGCCCCCTTAGGCAGATCACAGGCAAGGGTCTCTCACCTGTGTGACCAGTGCAGAATTATGATGTCACAATGCCCCCTTAGGCAGATCACGGAAAAGGGTCTGTCACCAAGATGAGCAGTGCAGGGTTATGATATCACAATGCCCCCTTAGACAGATCACAAAGAAGGGCCTGTCACCAGGGAGGCGAGCACAGGGTTATGATGTCACAATGCCCCTTAGGCAGATCAGAGACAGGGGTCTGTCACCTGGGTGACCAGTGCTGAGTTATGATGTCACAATGCCCCCTTAGGCAGATGACAAACAAGGGCCTGTCACCTGGGTGAGCAGCACCCAAGTATGATGTCACAATGCCCCTTAGGCAGATCAAAGACAAAGTTCTGACACCTGGGTGTCCAGGGAAGAATTATGATGTCACAACGCCACCTTAGGCAGATCACAGACAAGGGTCTGTAACCAGGGTGACCAATTCAGGGTTATGATGTCACAATGACCCGTTAGGCAGATCAGAGACAAGGGTCTGTCACCTGGGTTACCAGTGCAGAGTTATGTTGTCACAATGCCCCCTTAGGCAGATCACGGACAAGGGTCTGTCACCAGGGTGACCAGTGCAGAGTTATGATGTCGCAATGACCCCTTAGGCAGATCACAAACCAGGGTCTGTCACCTGGGAGACCAGTGCAGATTTATGATATCACAATGCCCCCTTAGGCAGATCACAGACAAGGGCATGTCACCTGGGTGACCAGCGCAGAGTTATGATGTCACAACGCCACTTAGGCAGATCAAAGACAAGGTTCTGTCACCTGAGTGTCGAGGGAAGGATTATGATATCACAATGCCCCGTTAGGCAGATCACAGAAACGGGACTGTCACCTGGGTGACCAGCACAGAGTTATGAAGTCACAATATACCCTTAGGCAGATCACAGACATGGGTCTCACCCCTGTGTGACCAGCGCAGAGTTATGATGTCACAATGCCCCAGTAGGCATATCAGAGACAAGGGTCTGTCACCTGGGTGACCAGTGCAGGTTTATGATATCACAATGCCAACTTAGGCAGATCAGAGTCAAGGGTCTGTCACCTGGGTGACCAGTGCAGCGTTATGATGTCCCAATGCCCCCTTAGGCAGATCTCAGACATGGGTCTTTCACCTGCGTGACCAGTGTAGAGCTAAGATCTCACAAAGCCCCTTTAGGCAGATCACAGACAAGGATCTGTCACCAGGGTGACCAGTGCAGAGTTACGATGACACAATGCCCCCTTAGGCAGATCACAGAGATGTGTCTGTCAGCTGGGTGACCAGTGCAGGTTTATGATGTCACAATGCCCCCTTAGGGAGATGAGAGACAAGGGTCTGTAACCTGGGTGACCAGTGCAGAGTTATGATGTCACAATGCCCCCTTAGATCACGGACAAGGATCTGTCACCAGGGTGACCTGTGTAGAGTTATGAAGTCACAATGCCCCCTTAGGCATATGACAGAGAAAGGTCTGTCACCTGGGTGACCAGTGCAGAGTTATGATATCACAATGACCCTTAGGCAGATCACAGAGAAGGGTCTGACACCTGGGTGACCATTGCAGGGTTATGATGTCACAATGCCCCCTTAGGCCGATCTCAGACAAGGGTCTTTCACCTGCGTGACCAGTGCAGAGCTAAGATCTCACAATGCACCCTTAGGCAGATGACAGACAAGGATCTGTCACCTGGGGGACCAGTGCACAGTTATGATGTCACAATGCCCCCTTAGGCAGATCACAGAGAGGGGTCGGTCACCACGGTGACTAGTGCAGACTTATGATATCACAATGCCACTTTAGGCAGACCACAGACAAGGGTTTCTCACCGGGGTGAGAAGTGCAGAGTTGTGATGTCACAATGCCCCCTTAGGCAGATTACAGGCAAGGGTCTGTCTCCTGGGTTACCAGCACAGAGTTATGATATCACAATGCCACCTTAGGCAGATCAGAGACAAGGGTCTGTCACCTGGGTGACCACTGCAGATTGATGAAGTCACAAGGCCCCCTTTGGCAGATCACAGACAAGGGCCTTTCACCACGGTGACCATTGCAGAGTTATGATGTCACAATGTCCCCTTAGGCAGATCACAGTAAAGAGTCTGTCACCAGGGAGACCAGTGCACGGTTATGATGTCACAATGCCCCCTTAGGCAGATCAGAGACAAGGGAATGTTACCTGGGTGGCCAGTGCAGAGATGTGATATCACAATGCCATCTTAGGCAGATAACGGACAAGCGTCTGTCACCTGGGTGACCAGTGCATAGTTATGATGTCAAAAAGCGCCTTTAGGCAGATCACTGTCAAGGGTCGCTCACCTGGGTGACCAGTGCAGAGTTATGATGTCACAATGCCCCTTTGGCAGATCACAGACAAGGGTCTGTCAGCAGGGTGAACAGTGCAGAGTTATGATGTCACAATTCACCCTTATACAGATCACAGACAAGTGTTAGTCACCTGGGTGACCAGTGAAGTATTATGATGTCACAATGACCCCTTAGGCTGATGAAAGACAGGGGTCTGTCACCTGGGTGACCAGTGCAGAATTATGATGTCACAATGCCCCCTTAGTCAGATCACAGACAAGGGTCTCTCACCTGGGTGTCCAGTGGACCGTTAAGATGTCACAATGCCCCCTTAGACATATCGCAGACAAGGGTCTGTCACCACGTTCACGAGTGCAGAGTTATGATGACACAATGCCACCTTAGGCAGATACCAGAAAAGGGTCTGTCACCTTGGTAACAAACACAGAGTTATGATGTTACAATGCCCCCTTAGGGAGATCACAAAGAAGGGTCTGTCACCTAGGTGACCAGTGCAGAGTTATGATGTCACAATGCCCACTTAGGCAGATCAAAGACAAGGTTCTGTCACCTGGCTGACGAGTGTAGAGTTACGATGTCACAATGCCCCCTTAGACAGAACACAGACAAGGATCTGTCACTTGGGTGACCATTGCAGAGTCATGATGTCACAATGCCCACCTAGGTAGATCAAGGACATGGGTCAGTCACCTGGGTGTCCAGTGAAGAATTATGATGACACAATGACCCTTAGGCAGATCACAGACAAGGGTCTGTCCCCTGGGTGACCAGTGCAGGGTTATGATGAAACAATGCCCCCTTAGGCAGATCACAGTAAAGGGTCCGTCACCTGGGTGACCAGTGCAGAGTTATGATGTCACAATGTCCCCTTAGACAGATCACAGGCAAGGGTCTGTCCCCTGGGTGACCAGTGCAGGGTTATGATGTCACAAACCCACTTAGGCAGATCAAAGAGAAGGGTCTGTCACCTGGGTGACCAGTGCAGAATTATGATGTCACAATGCCCCCTTAGGGAGATCATAAAGAAGGGTCTGTCACCTGGGTGACCTGTGCAGAGTTATAATGTCACAATGGCCCCTTAGGCAGATCACAGACAACAGTCGGTTACCACGGTGGCCAGTGCAGAGTTATGATGTCACAGTGCCCCTTAGGCAGATCACAGAAAAGGGTCTGTCACCTGGGTGACCAGTGCAGAGTTATGATGTCACAATGCAGACTTAGTCAGATCACAGACAAGGTTCGGTCACCTGAGTGACCAGTGCAGTGTTATGATATCACAATGACCCTTAGGGAAATCAGAGACAAAGGTCTGTCACCTGGTTGACCTGTGCCCAATTATGAAGTCACCAAGCCCCCTTTGGCAGATCACGGAAAAGGGTCTGTCACCAGGGTGACCAGTGCATAGTTATGATGTCACAATGCCCAGTTAGGCAGATCAAAGGCAAGGGTCAGACACCTGGGTCACCAGTGCAGAATTATGATGTCACAATGACCCTAAGGCAGATCACAGACAAGGGTCGGTCACCTGGGTAACCCGAGCAGAGTTATAATGTCACAATGCCCCTTGGGCAAATAAAGGACAAGGGTCTGTCACCTGGGTGACCAGTGCAGAGTTGTGATGTCACAATGCCCCCGTAGGCAGATCACTGGCAAGGGTCTGTCTCCTGGGTTACCAGTGAATAGTTATGATGTCCCAATGCCCTCTTAGGCAGATCACAGACAAGGGTCTTTCACCTGGGTGACCAGTGCAGAGTTATGATGTCACAATGCCCCTTAGGCATATCACAGTCAAGGGACTGTCACCTGGGTGACCAGTGCACAGTTATGATGTCACGACGCCCCCTTAGGCAGATCACAGACAAGGTTCTGTCACCTGGGTGACCAGTGCACAGTTATGATGTCACAACGCCCCCTTAGGGAGATCACAGACAAGGGTCTCTCAACACGGTGACCAGTGCAGAGTTATGATGTCACAATGGCCCCTTAGGCAGATCACAGACAAAGGTCTGTCACCACGGTGAGCAGTGCAGAGTTATGATGTCACAGTGCCCCTCCGGCAGATCACAGACAAGGGTGTGTCACCTGTGTGACCAGTGCAGAGTTATGATGTAACAATGCAGACTTAGTCAGATCACAGACAAGGGTCGGTCACCTGGGTGACCAGTGGAGGGTTTTGATAGCACAATGTCCCCTTAGGCAAATCAGAGTCATAGGTCTGTCACCTGGGTGATCAGTGTCCTGTTATGACATCACAATGCCCCCTTTGGCAGATCACGGAAAAGGGTCTGTCACCAGGGTGACCAATGCAGAATTAGGATGTCACAGTGCCCCCTTAAGCAGATCACAGACAATGGTCTGTCACCTGGGTGACCAGCATCGAGTTATGATGTCACAATGCCCACTTAGGCAGATCACAGACAAGGGTCTTTCACCTGCGTGACAAGTGCAGAGTTATGATGACACAATATCCCCTTAGGCAGATCACAGACAAGGGTCTGTCACCTAGGTGAACAGTGCAGAGTTATGATGTCACAATGCCCCCTTAGGCAGATCACAGACAAGGGTCTGTCACTTGTGTGACCCGTGCAGAATTATCATGTCACAATGCCCCCTTCGTCAGATCACAGACAAGGGTCTGTCACCTGGGTGACCAGTGCAGAGTTATGATGTCACAAGGCCCCCATAGGCAGATCACAGACAAAGGTCTGTCACCTGGGTGACCAGTGCAGAGTTATGATGTCAAAAAGCCCCCTTAGGCGGATCACAGACAAGGGTCTGCCACCTGGGTGACCAGTGAAGAGTTATGATGTCACAATGACCCCTTAGGCATATCACAGACAAGAGTCTTTCACCTGGGTGGCCAGTGCAGAGTTACGATGTCACAATGCGCCCTTAGGCAGATCACAGACAAAGGTCTTTCACCTGGATGACCAGTGCACAGTTATGATGTCACAACGCCCCTTAGGCCGATCACCGACAAGGGTCTCTCACCACGGTGACCAGTGCAGAGTTATAATGTCACAATGCCCTCTGAGGCAGATCAAAACAAGAGTCTGACACCTGGGTGACCAGCACAGATTTGTGATGTCACAATGCCCCCTTAGTCGTATCCCAGACAATGGTCTCTCACGTGGGTAACCAGCGCAGAGTTATGATGTCACAATGCCCACTAAGCCAGATCAGAGACAAGGATCTCTCACCTGTGTGACAAGCGCAGATTTATGACTTCACAATGCCACCTTAGGCAGATCACAGACAAGGTCTTGTAACCTGGGTGACCAGTGCAGACTCATGATGTCACAATGCCCACTTAGGCAGATCAGAGACAAGGATCAGTCACCTGGGTGACCAGTGCGGAATTATGATGTCACAATGACCCTTAGGCAGTTCACAGACAAGGGACTGTACCCTTGGTGACCTGTGCAGAGTTATAATGTCACAATGCCCCCTTAGGCAGATAACGGACAAGGGTCTGTCACCTGGGTGACCAGTGCAGAATTGTGATGTCACAATGTCCCCTTAGGCAGATCACAGACGAGGTTCTGTCAACTGGTTTACCAGTGCAGAGCTATGAGGTCACAATGCCCACTTAGGCTGATCACAGACAGTCGTCTTTCACCTGTGGTCCATTTCAATATTATGATGTCACAATGCCCCTTTAGGAAGATCACAGACAAGGGTCTGTCATCTGGTGGACCAGTGCGCCGTTATGATGTAACAATGCCACCTTAGGCAGATCCGAGACAAGGGTCTGTCACCACGGTGACTAGTGCAGAGTTATAATGTCACAATGCCCCCTTAGGCACATCACAGACAACAGTCTGTCACCTTGTTGACCTGTGCAGAGATGTGATGTCAAAATTCCCCCTTAGGCAGATCAGAGACAATGGTCTTTCCCCTGGGCGACAAGTGCAGATTTATGATGTCAAAATGCCCCCTCAGGGAGATCACGGATAAAGGTCCCTCACCTGGGTGTCCAGTGGACCGTTATGATGTCACAATGCTCCCTTAGACAGATCACAGACAAGGGTCTGTCACCACGTCCACGACTGAAGAGTTATGATGTCACAGTGCCCCCTTACGCAGATCACAGGCAAGGGTATTTCACCTGGGTGACCAGCGCAGAGTTATGATGTCACAATGCCCCCTTAGTCAGATATGAGAAAAGGGTCTGTCACCTTGATGACCAACACAGAGTTATGATGTCACAATGCCCCCTTAGGCAGATCACATGGAAGGGTCTGTCACCTGGGTGACCAGCGCAGAGTTGTGATGTCACAATGCCCCCTTAGGTAGATCCCAGAAAAAGTTCTGTCACCTGGGTGACCAACACAGATTTATGATGTCACAATTCCCCCTTAGGCAGATCACACCCAAGGGTCTGTCATCTGGCTGACCAGTGCAGAGTTATGATGTCACAATGTCCACTTAGGCAGATCAAAGTCAAGGTTCTGTAACCTGGCTGACCAGTGGAGAGTTATGATGTCACAATGCTCCCTCAGGCATATCACAGGCAACGTTCTGACACCTGGGTGACCAACGCAGAGTTATTATGTCACAATGCCCCCTTAGGCAGATCAAAGACAAGGGTCTGTCACCTGGGTGACCACTGCACAGTTATGATGTCACATTGGCCCCTTTGGCACATCACAGACTAGGGTCTGTCACCACTGTGACAAGTGCATATTTATGATGCCACAATGCCCCCCTAGGCACATCAAAGACAAGGGTCTGTCACCTCGGAGACCAGTGCAGAGTTATGATGTCACAATGCCCCCTTAGGCAGATCAAAGACAATGGTCTCTCACCTGGGTGTCGAGTGCAGAGTTATGATGTCACAATGCCTCCTTAGGCAGATAACAGACAAGGGGCTGCCACCTGGATGTCCAGTGCAGAGTTGTGATGTCTCAGTGCCCCCATAGGCAGATCACAGACAAGGGTCTGTTACTTGGGTGACCAGTGCCGAGTTATGATGTCACAATGGCCCCTTACGCAGATCATAGACAAGGGTCTGCACCACGGTGACCAGTGTAGATGTATGATGTCACAATGCCCCCTTAGGCAGATCAAAGTCAAGGGTCTTTCACATGGGTGACCAGTGCAGACTTATCATGTCTCAATGCCCACATAGACAGATCACAGACAAGGGACTGTCACCAGAGTGAACCATGCAGAGGTATGATGTCATAATGCCACCTTAGGCAGATCACAGACAATGGTCTGTCACCTGGTTGACCAGTGCAGAGTTATGTCACAATGCACCCTTAGGCAGATCAAAGACAAGAGTCGGTCACCTGGGTGTCCAGTGCAGAGTTATGATGTCCAAAAGCCCCCTTAGGCAGATCACAGACAAAGGCCTGCCACCTGGGTGCCCAGTGCAGAGTTATGACGTCAGAATGTCCCCTTAGGCAGATCATTAGCAAAGGGCTGTCACCTGGGTAACCAGTGCAGGGTTATGATGTCACAATGCCCCCTTAGGCAGCTCAAAGTCAAGGGTCTGTCACCTGGGTGACCAGTGAAGATTTATGTCACAATACACCCTTAGGCAGATCAAAGACAAGTGTCTCTCACCTGGGTGACCACTGCACAGGTATGATGTCACAATGCCCCCTTTGGCAGATCAAAGAGAAGGGTCTTTCACCTGGGTGACCAGTGCAGAGTTATGATGTCCCAGTGCCCCCATAGGCACATCACAGACAAGGGCCTGTCACTTGGGTGACCAGTGCAGAGTTATGATGTCACAATGCCCCCTTAGGCAGATCAAAGAGAAAGGTCTCTCACCTGGCTGTGAAGTGCAGAGTTATGACGTCACAGTGCTCTCTTAGGCAGATCACAGGCAAGGGTCTGTCACATGGGTGACCAGTGTAGAGTTATGATGTCACAATACCCCCTTAGGCAGATCACAGACCAGGGTCTGTCACCTGGGTGACCACTGCACCGTTATGATGTCACAATGCCAACTTAGTCAGATCACAGTGAAGGGTCTGTCACCTGGGTGTCCAGTGCAGGGTTATGATGTCACAATGACCCATTAGGCAGCACACAGTCAAGTGTCTGTCACCTGTGTGTCCAGTGCCGAGTTATGATGTCACAATGCCCCCTTAGGCAGATCCCAGGCAAGGGTGTGTCACCTGGGTGGCCAGTACAGGGTTATGATGTCACAAAGCCACATTCGGCAGACCACAGACAAGGGTCTGTCACGTGGGTGACCAACGCAGACTTATTATGTCAAAATGCCCCCTTAGGCAGATCACAGACAAGGGTCTGTCACCTGGGTGACCAGGGCAGAATTGTGATGTACAGTGCCCCCTTAGGCATATCACGGACAAGGGTCTGTCACCTGGGTGAAGAGTGCAGAGTTATGATGTCACAATGCCCTCTTAGGGAGATCACAGACACGGGTCTGTCACCGGGGTGACCAGTGCAGGCTTTTGATGTCACAATGCCCCCTTAGGCAGATCACAGACAAGGGTATCTCATCAGGGTGACCAGGGCAGAGTTATGATGTCACAGTGCCCCCTTAGGCAGATCACAGACAAGGGTCTGTCACCTGGGTGACCAGTGCAGAGTTATGATGTCACAATGCCCCCTTAGGCAGAACAAAGACAAAGGTCGGTCACCTTGCTGACCAGTGCAGACTTATGATGTCACTGTGCCCACTTAAGCAGATGAAAGACAAGGTTATGTCAGCAGGGTGACTCGTGCACATTTATGATGTCACAGTGAACCCTAAGGCAGATCACAGACAAGGGTCTGTCACCTGGGTGACCCGTGCAGAATTTTGATGTCACAATGCCCCCTTACGCAGATCACAGACAAGGATCTGCCACCACGGTGACCAGTGAAGAGTTATGATGTCACAATGCCCCCTTAGGCAGATAACGAAAAAGGGTCTGTCACAAGTGTGACAAGCGCAGAGTTATGGTCTCACAACGCCCCCTTAGGCAGAACAAAGTCTAGGATCGTTCACCTAACTGACCAGTGCAGTGTTATGATGTCACAATGCCCACTTAAGCAGATCAAAGACAAGGTTCTGTCTCCAGGGTGACTCGTGCACATTTATGATGTCACAGTGAACCCCTAGGAAGATCACAGACAAGGGTCTATCACCTGGGTGACCAGTGCAGAGCTATGATGTCACAATGCCCCCTTAGGCAGATCACAGAAAAGGGTCTGTGACCTGAGTGACCAGTGCGGAATTATGATATCACAATGTCCCCTTAGACAGATCATGGGCAAGGGTGTGTCACCTGGCTGACCAGTGCAGAGTGATGAATTCACAATGCCCCTTTAGGCATATCACAGACAACGGTCTGATACCTGGGTAACGCGTGCAGAGTTATGATGTCACAATACCCCTTAGGCAGCTCACAGACAACGGTCTCTCACCTGGGTGACCAGTGCAGAGTTATGAGGTCACAATGCCCCCTTAGGCAGATCAAAGACAAGGGTCTGGCACCTGGGTGCCCAGTGCAGAGTTGTGATGTCACAATGTCACCTAAGGCAGATCACAGGCAAGCGTCTGCCACCTGGGTGACAATTGCAGAGTTACGATGTCACAGTAACTCCCTAGGCAGATCACAGACAATGGTCTGTCACCTGTGTGACCAGTGCAGAGTTACGATGTTACAGTGCCCCCTTAAGCAGAGAACGGAGAAGGGCCTGTCACCTGGGTGCCCAGTGGAGAGTTATGACGTCACAATGCCCCCTTAGGCAGATCTCAGGCAAGGGTCTGACACCTGGGTGACCAGTGGAGAGTTATGATGTCACAATGCCCCCTTAGGCAGATCACAGACAAGGGTCTGTCTCCTGGGTGACCAGTGTAGAGTTAGGTTGTCAGAACGCCCACTTAGGCAGATCAAAGACTAGGGTCAGTCACCTGGGTGACCAGTGCAGAGTTATGATGTCACAATGCCATATTAGGGAGATCACAGAAAATGTCCTGGCACCTGGGTTCCCAGTGCAGAGTTATGACGTCACAATGCCCCCTTAGGCAGATCACTGGCAAGGGTCTGTCACTTGGCTGACCAGTGCAGAGCTATGATGTCACAATGCCCCCTTAGGCAGATCACAGAGAAGGGTTTGTGACCTGGGTGACCAGTCCAGGCTTATGATGTCACAATTCCACCATAGGCAGATCACGGGCAAGGGTCTGTCACCTGGGTGACCAGTGCAGAGTTAAGATGCCACAATGCCCCCTTAGGCAGATCACAGACAAAGGTCTGTCACCTGGGTAACACGTGCAGAGTTATGATGTCACAATGCCCCTTTAGGCAGATCACAAACAAAGGTATGCCACCTGTGTGACCACTGAAGGGTTATAATGTCACAATGCCCCCTTAGGCAGATCACAGAGAGGGGTCTGTCACCAGGGGGACAAGAACGGAGTAATGATATCACCATGCCCCCTTAGGCAGATCACAGACAAGGGTCTGTCACCGGGATGACGCGTGCACAGTTATGATGACACAATGCACCCTTAGGTAGATCACAGACAAGTGTCTGTCACCTGGGTGACCGGTGCAGTGTTATGATGTCACAATGAACCCTTAGGCAGATCACAGACAAGTGCCTGTCGCCTAGATGACCAGTGCAGAGTTATGATGTCTAAATGCCCCATTAGGTAGATCACAGACAAGTGTCTGTCACCTGGGTGACCAATGCAGACTTATGATGTCACAGGCCCCGTTAGGCAAATCACAGAAAAGGGTCTGTTACCAAAGTGACCAGTGCAGAGCTTTGATATCAGAATGCCCCCTTAGGCAGAATACATGCAAGGGTCTGTCACCTGGGTGACCAGTGCAGAGCTATGATATCACAATGCCCCCTTAGGCAGATCACAGACAAGGGTCTATCACCTGGGTGACCAGTGCAGAACTTTGATATCACAATGCCCCTTAGGCAGATCACAGACAAGGGTGTGTAACCTGGGTGTCCAGTGCAGATATATGATGTCACAATGCCCCCTTAGGCAGATCACGGACAACGGCCTGTCACCGGGGTCAGCAAGGAAGTGTTATGATGTCAAAATGCCCCCTTAGGCAGATCACAGACATGGGTCTGTCACCTGGGTAATGGGTGCAGAGTTATGATGTCACAATGCCCCCTTAGGCATATCACAGACAAGGGTCTGTCATCTGGGTGACCAGTGCAGACTTTTGATGTCATAATGCGCCTCTAGGCAGATCACAGACAGGGGTCTTTCACCTAGGTGACCAGTGCAGAGTTATAATGTCAGAATGCCCCATTAGACAGATCACAGGCAAGGGTCCGTCAACTGGGTGCCAAGTGCAGAGTTAGGAAGTCACAATGCCGCCTTAGGCAGATCACAAAAAGCGTCTGACACCACGGTGACCAGTACAGAGTTATGATGTCACAATGCCACATTAGGCAGATCACAGACAAGGGTCTGTCACCTGTGTGACCAGTCCACAGTTATGATGTCACAGTGCCCCCTTAGGTGGATAACGGAGATGAGTCTGTCAACAGGGTGACCTGTGCAGAATTATCATGTCACAATGCCCACTTAGGCAGCTCACGGACAAGGGTCTGTCACCTGGGTGACAAATGCAGATTTATGATGTCACAATGCACCCTTAGGCAGATCAAATGCAAGGGCCTGTCACCAGGGGGAACAGTGCAGAGTTATGATGTCACAATGCCCCATTAGGCAGATCACAGACAAGGGCCTGACACCTGGGTGACCTGTGTAGAGTTATGATGTGACAATGCTCACTGAGGCAGACCACAGACAAGGGTATTTCACCTGGGTGACCAGTGCAGATTTATGATGTCAGAATGCCCCCTTAGGCAGATCACAGACTAGGGTCTCTCACTACGGTGACCAGTGCAGAGTCATGATGTCACAATGTCCCCGTAGGCAGATAACAGGCAAGGGTCTGTCACCTCGGTGACCAGTGCAGAGTCATGATGTCATAAAGTCCCGTTAGGCGGATCACAGACAATGGTCTGTCACCGGGGTGACCCGTGCAGAGTTATGATGTCACAGTGACCCTTTAGGCAGATAACGAAAAAGTGTCTCTGAAAAGGGTGACCAGTGCGGAGTTATGATGTCACAATGCCCCCTTAGACAGATTACAGTCAAGGGTCTGACACCTGTGTGACCTGTACAGAGTTATGATGTCAGAAAGCCCCCTTAGGCAGATCACAGACAAGGATCTGTCACCTGGGTGACCAGTGCAGAGTTATGATGTCACAATGCACCCTTAGGCAGAACAAAGACAAGGGTCGGTCACCTAGCTGACCAGTGCAGAATTATGATGTCACAATGCCCACTTAAGCAGATCACAGTCAAGGTTCTGTCACCAGGGTGACTCCTGCACAGTTATGATGTCACAAGGAACCCTTAGGCAGATCACAGACAAGGGTCTGTCTCCTGGGTGACCCATGCAGTTATGATGTCACAGTGCCCCCTTAGTCAGATCACAGAAAAGGGTCTGTCACCTGTGTGACCACTGCAGAGTTATAATGTCATAATGCCCCCTTAGGCACATCACACAGAAGGGTCTGTCACCTGGGTCATGAGAGCAGAGTTATGATGTCACAATGCACCCTTAGGCAGATCACAGACAAGGGTCTGTCACCGGCGTGACCAGTGCAGAGTTATGATGTCACAATTCCCCATTAGGCAGATCACAGACAAGGGTCTGTCACCTGGCTGACGAGTGCAGAGTTATGATGTCACAATACCCCCTTAGGCAGATAACGAAAAAGTTTCTGTCAAAAGGGTGACCAGGCAGAGTTATGATGTCACAATGCCCCCTTAGGGAGACCACAGGCAAGGGTCTGTCACCTGGATGACGAGTGCAGATTTATGATGTCACAGTGCCTACTTTATCAGATCACAGACAAGGGCCTGTCACCTGGGTGCCCAGTGCAGAGTTATGATGTCAAAATGCACCCTTAGGTAGATCACAGTCAAGGGCCTCTCACCTAGGTGATGAGGGCAGGGGTATGATGTCACAATGCACCTTTAGGCGCATCAAAGACAAAGGTCTGACACCACGGAGACCAGTGCAGAGTTATGACGTCACAATGCCCTCTTAAGCAGATCACAGAGAAGGGTCTGTCACCTGGGTGACCAGTGCAGTTTTATGATGTCAGAAAGCCCCTTAGGCAGATCACAGACAAGGATCTGTCACCTGGGTGTCCTGTGCACAGTTATGATGTCACAATGCCCCTTTAGGCAGGTCACACACAAGCGTTTCTCACCTGGGTGACCCGTGCAGAGTTATGATGTCGCAATTCCCCCTTAGGCAGATGGGAGACAAGGGTCTGTCACCTCGGTGACCAGTGCAGAGTTATGATGTCACAATGCACCCTTTGGCAGATCACAGGCAAGGGTCTGTCAACAGGGTAACCAGTGCAGAGTTATGAAGTCACAATGCCCCCTTAGGCAGATCTCAGACAAGAGTCTGTCACCTGGGTGACCAGTGCAGTGTTATGATGTCACAATGACCCCTTAGGCAGATCACAGACAAGGGTCTCTCACCTGGGTGAACAGTGCAGCGTTATTATGTCACAATGCCCTCTCAGGCAGATCAGAGACAAGGCTGTGTCACCTTGGTGACCACTGTAGAGTTATGATGTCACAATGTCCCCTTAGGCAGATCACTGACAAGGGTCTGTCACCTGGGCGACCAGAGCAGAGTTATGATGTCACAATATCCCCTTAGGCAGATCACAGCCATGGGTCTCTCACCTGGGTGTCCAGCGCAGATTTTTGATGTCACAATGCCCCTTTAGGCAGATCAGAGACAAGGGTCTCTCACCTGGGTGACCAGTGGAGAGTTATGATGTCACACTGCCCCCTTTGGCAGATCACGGGCAAGGGTCTGTCAAGTGAGTGACCAGTGCAGAGTGATGATGTCACAATGCCCCCGTTGTCAGGTCACAGACAAGGGTCATTAACCTGGGTGACCACTGCAGAGATAGGATGTTACAATGCCACCTTAGGCAGATCACAGACAAGGATCTGTCACCTGGGTGACAAGTGCACTGTTATGATGTCACAATGCCCCCTAAGGCAGATCACAGACATGGGTCTGTCACCCCGGAGACCAGTGCAGAATTATGATGTCACAATGCACCCTTAGGCAGATCACAGACAAGGGTCTGTCACCTGGGTGACCAGTGCAGGATTACGATATCCCAATGCCCCCTTAGGCAGAGCAGAGACAACGGTCTGTCACCTGGCTGACCAGTGCAGAGTTGGGATGTCACAATGGCCCCTTAGGCAGATCACAGAAAAGGGTCTCTCACCTGAGTGACCAGTGCAGATTTATGATGTCACAATGCCCCCTTAGGCAGATCACAGACAAGGGTGTGTCACCTGGCTGACCAGTGTAGAGTTATGATGTCAAAATGCCCCTTAGGCAGATCACGGAGAAGGGTCTGTCACCTGGGTGACCAGTGCAGAGTTATGATATCACAATGCCCCCTTAAGCAGATCACAGACTACGGTCTGTCACCTGGGTGACCAGTGCAGAGTTATGATGTCAGAATGTCCCCTTAGGCAGATTTCATACAAGGGTTTTTCACCTGGGTGACCAGTGCAGAGCTAAGATATCACAACGCCCCATTAGGCAGATTACAGACAAGGATCTATTACCTGGGTGACTAGTGCAGAGTTATGATGTCACAAGGCCCACTTAGGCAGATCACATAGAAGTATCTGTCACCTGGTTGACCACTACAGAGTTATGATGATACAATGCCCCCTTAGGAAGATCAGAGACAAGGGCCTGTCACCTGGGTGACCTGTGCAGAGTTATGATGTCACAGTTCCCCCTTAGGCAAATCATAGACAACGGTTTGTCACTTCTGTGACCCACGCAGAGTTAGGATGCCACAAAGCCCCCATAGTCAGATCACAGACAAGGGTCTTTAACCTGGGTGACCATTGCAGAGTTATGATATCACAATGCCCCCTTAGGCAGATCACAGACAAGGGTCTGACACCTGGGTGACCAGTGCAGGGTTATGATGTCACAATGGCCCCTAAGGCAAATCAGAGACAACGTTATGTAACCTGGTTGACCAGTGAAGGGTTATGATGTCACAATGCCCCCTTAGGCACATCGGAGACAAGGGTCTGTCACCTGGGTGACCAGTGCAGAGTTATGATGTCACAATGCTCCCTTTGGCAGATCACGGGCAAGGGTGTGTCACCAGGGTGACCAGTGCAGAGTTATGATGTCACAATGCCCCCTTAGGCAGATCACAGAAAAGGGTCTGTCACCTGGGTGACCAGTGCAGAGTTATGATGTCACAATGCCCTCTTAGGCAGATCACAGACAAGGGTGTGTCACCTGGGTGACCAGTGCAGGGTTATGATGTCAAAATGCCCCCTTAGGCAGATCACGGTCAAGGGTCTGTCACCTGGGTGACCAGTGTAAAGTTATGATAATACAATTCCCCCCTTAGGCAGATCACAGTGTACGGTGTGTCATCTGGATGACCAGTACAGAGTTATTATGTCCCAATGCCCCTTAGGCAGGTCACGGACTAGGGTCTGTCACCAGGATGACCAGTGCAGAGTTATGATGTCACAATGCACCCTTAGGCAGATCAAAGAGAAGGTTCCGTCACCTGGGTGACCAGTGCAGATTTATGATGTCACAGTGCCCACTTAGGCAGATCAAAGACAAGGTTCTGTCACCTGGGTGACTAGTGCGGAGTTATGATGTCACAATGCCCCCTTAGGCAGATCACAATGGCCTGTCACCTGGGTGACCAGTGCAGAGGTATGATGACACAATGCCCACTTAGGCAGATCAAAGACAAGGTTCTGTGACCCGGGTGACCAGTGCAGAGTTATGATATCACAATGCCCCCATAGGACGATCACAGACACGGGTCTGTCACCTGGGTGACCAGTGCAGTGTTATGATGTCACAATGTCCCCTTAGGCAGACAACAGACAAGGGTCTGTCACCACGGTGACCAGTGCAGTGTTATGATGTCACAATTCCCCCTTAGGCAGATCACAGACAAGGGTCTGTCACCTGGGTGACCCGTGCAGGGTTATGATGTCACAATTCCCCCTTAGGCCGATCAGAGACAAGTGTATGTCACCTGGTTGACCAGTGCAGAGTTATGATGTCACAATGCCCCCTTATGCAGCTCACGGGCAAGGGTCTGTCACCAGGGTGACCCGTGCAGAGTTATGATGTCACAATGAACCTTTAGGCATGTAACAGACAGGAGTCTGTCACCTGGGTGACCAGTGCAGAGTTATGATGTCACAATGACCGTTTAGGCAGATCACATACAAGGTTCTGTCACCTGGGAGACCTGTGCAGAGTTATGATGTCACAATGGCCCCTTAGGCAGGTCACGGAGAAGGGTCTGTCACCAGGGTGTCCAGTGCAGAGTTATGAAGTCACAATGCCCAATTAGGCATATCACAGAAAAGGGGCTGTCACCTGGGTGACCAGTGCAGAGTTATGATATCACAGTGCCCCCTTAGGCAGATCACAATAAAGGGCCTCTCAACTGAGTTACCAGTGCAGAGTTATGATATCACAATGCACCCTTAGGCAGATCAAAGAAAAGGTTCTGTCACCTGGTTGTCCAGTGCAGAATTATGATGTCACAATGCCCCGTTAGGCAGATCACAGACAAGTGTCGGTCACCTGGTGGACAAGCACAGAGTTATGATGTCACCATTCCCCCTTAGGCAGATGACAGACAATGGTCTGTCACACGGGTGACCAGTGCAGAGTTATGATATCACTATGCCCCCTTAGGCAGATGACAGACAAGTGCCTGTCAACTGGGTGAACAGTGCAGAGTTATGATGTCACAATGACCCCTCAGGCAGATAACAGAGAAGGGTCCGTCACCTGGGTGACCAGTGCAGGGTTATGATGTCACAAGGCCTCTTTAGGCAGATCACACACAAGCATCTCTCACCAGGGTGACCCGTACAGAGTTATGATGTCACAGTGTCCCATTACTAAGATAACGGACAAGGAACTGTCACCAGGGTGACCAATGCAGGGTTATGATGTCACAATGCCTCCTTAGGTAGATCACAGACAAGGGTCTGTCACCTGGGTGACAAGTGCGGAGTGATGATGTAACAATTCCCCCTTAGGCGGAACACAGACAAGCGTTTGTCACCTGGGTGACCAGGGAAGAGTTATGATGTCACAATGCCCCTTTAGGCAGATCACAGACATGGGTCTGTCACCCGGGTGACCAGTGTAGAGTTATGATGTCACAATTCCCCCTTCGGCACAACAAAACAAGGGTCTGCCACTTGGGTGAGCCATGCAGGGTTATGATGTCAAAATGCCCGCTTAAGTATATCACTGACAACTGTCTGTCACCTGGGTGACCAGTGCACATTTATGATGTCACAATGCCCCTTAGGCAGATCACAAACAAGCATCTGTCAACACGGTGACCAGTGAAGAATTATGATGTCACTGTGCTGCCTTAGGCAGATCACAGTCAACGGTCTGTCACCTGGGTGACCAGTGCAGACTTATGATGTCACCATGCCTCCTTACGCAGATGACAGACAAGGGTCTATCATCTGGGTGGCCAGTGCACTGTTATGATGTCACAATGCTCCCTTTGTCAGATCAGAGAGAAGGGTCTGTCACCTGGGTGACCAGCGTAGAGTTATGATGTCACTATGCCCCCTTAGGGAGATCACGGACAGGGATCTGTCACCTGGGTGACCCGTGCAGGGTTATGACGTCACAATGCCCCATTAGGTAGAAAAAGAACAATGGACTGTCACCAGGGTGACCAGTGCAGAGTTATGATGTCACATTGCCCCCTTAGCAGATCACAGACTAGTTTCTGTCACCTGGGGGACCAGTGCAGTGTTATGACGTCACAGTAACCCCTTAGGCAGATCACAGACAATGGTCTGTCACCTGGGTGACCAGTGCAGAGTTGTGATGTCACAGTGACCCCTTTGGCAGATCACAGACAATTGTCTGTCACCTGGATGTCCAGTGCAGAGTTATGATGTCACAATGCCCCTTAGGCAGATCACAGACAAGGGTCGGTCACCTGGGTGACAAGTGCAGAGTTCTGATGTCACAATTCCCCCTTAGGCACAACAAAACAAGGGTCTGCCACTTGGGTTACCCGTGCAGAGTTATGATGTCAAAATGCACGCTTAGGTATATCACAGAGAAGGGTCTGTCACCTGGGTGACCATTGCAGAGTTATGACGTCACAATGCCCACTTAGGCAGATCAAAGACAAGGTTCTGCCACCTGGGTGACCAGTGCACAATTATGATGTCACAATGCCCCCTTAGGCAGATCACAAACAAGGGTGTGACTCATTGGTGACCAGTGCACAGCTATGATGTCACAATGCCCCCTTATGAGGATCACAGAAAAGGGTCTGTCACCACAGTGACAAGTTAAGGGTTATGAGGTTACAATGCCCCCTTAAGCAGATCACAGACAAGAGTCTATCACCTGGGGGACCAGTGCAGATTCATGATGTCACAATGCCCCTTAGGCAGATCACAGACAAGGGTCTCTCACCTGGGTGAGCACAGCAGGTTTATAATGTCACCATGACCCCTTGGGCAGACCAGAGACAAGGATCTGTCACCTGGTTGACCAGTGCAGAGTTATGATACCACAATGCCCCCTTAGGCAGATCACAGAAATAGGCCTGTCATCTTGGTGACCAATGCAGAGTTATGATGTCAGAATGTCCCCTTAGGCAGATAACAGATAAGGGTCTTTCACCTGGGTGACCAGTGCAGAGCTATGATGTCACAATGCCACCATAGGCAGATCTCAGACAAGGGTCTGTCACCTGGGTGACCAGTGTGGAGTTATGATGTCACAATGCCCCTTAGGCAAATCAAAGTCAAGGGTCGGTCACCTGCATGTCCAGAGAAGGGTTATGATGTCACAATTCCCAATTAGGCAGATCCCAGACAAGGGTCTGTCACCTGGGTGACCAGTGCGGAGTTATGATGTCACAATGTCCCGTTAGGCAGATCAAAGACTACGGTCTCTCACCTAGGTGTCCAGTGAAGAGATATGATATCACAATGTCCACTTTGTCAGATCCAAGACAAGGGTCTGTCACGTGTGTGACCTGTGCAGAGTTATGATGTGACAATGCCCCTTCGGCAGATGACAGACTAAGGTCTGACAGCTAAGTGACTAGCGCAGTTATGATGTCACAATACCCCCTTAGGGAGATCACGGACAATGGTCTGTCACCTGGGTGACCAGTGCAGATTAATGATGTCACAATGTCCCCTTAGGCAGATCACAGAGAAGGGTCTGTCACCTGGGTGACCAGTGAAGAGTTATGATGTCAAAATGGCCCCTTAGGCAGATCACAGACAAGGGCCTGTCACCTGGGTGACCAGTGCAGAGTTACGATGTCAAAATGGCCCCTTAGGCCGATCACAGACAAGGGTCTACAACCTGGGTGGCCAGTGCAGTGTTATGATGTAACAATGCCCCCTTAGGGAGATCACAGACAAGGGTCTGTCACCTGGGTGACCCATGCAGAGTTATGGTATCACAATGCCATCTTAGGCAGATCAAAGACAAGGGTCTGTCACCTGGATGTCCAGTGCTGAGTTATGATGTCACAATATCCCCTTAGGCAGATCAAAGGGAAGGGTCGGTCACCTGGATGACCAGTGCAGAGTTTTGATTCCTCAATGCCCCCATAGGCAGATCACAGACAAGTGCCTGTCAGGTGGGTGACCCATGCAGAGTTATGATGTCAGAATGCTCACTTAGGCAGAACACAGACACGGGTCAGTCAACTGGGTGACCAGTGCAGAGTTATGATGTAACAATGCCCCCTTAGGCAGCTCACAGACAAGGGTCTGTCACCTGAGTAAACAGTGCAGAGTTATGATGTCACAATGCCCTCTTAGGCAGATCAAAGACAAGGATCTGTCACTTTGGGTTCCAGTGCAGAGTTATGATGTCACAATGCCAACTTAGGCAGAACCCAGAAAAGGTTTTGTCACCTGGGTGGCCAGTGCAGAGTTATGGTGTCACAATGCACCCTTTGGCAGATAAAAGTCTAGGGTTTGTCACCTGGGGTACCAGTGCATATTAATGATGTAACAATGACGCCTTAGGCAGATCACAGACAAGGGTCTGTCACCTGGGTTACCACTGCAAAGTTATGATGTCACAATGCACCATTAGGCAGATCACAGAAAAGGGTCTGTCACCTGGGTGGCCAGTGCAGAGTTATGATGTCACACTGCCCCCTTCGACAGGTGACAGAGAAGGGTCTGTCACCTGGGTGACCGCTGCAGAGTTTTGATGTCACAATGCACCCTTAGGCAGATCACAGACCAGGGTCTGTGACCTGGGTGAGCAGTGTAGAGTTAAGATGTCACAATGCCCCCTTAGTCAGATCACAGACACGGGTCTGTCACCACGGTGACCAGTGCAGAATTATGATGTCACAATGTCCCCTTAGGCAGATCACAGACAAAGGTCTGTCACCTGGGTGACCAGTGTAGAGTTATGATGTCACAATGCCCCCTTAGGCAGATCACAGACAAGGGTCTCTCACCTGGGTGACCAGTGCAGCGTTATGATGTCACAGTGCCTCCTTAGGCAGATCACAGACAATGGTCTGTCACCTCGGTGACTAGTGCAGAGTTATGATGACACTATGCCTCCTTATGCAGATCACATATAAGGGTCTGTCACCTGGGTGACCAGTGAAGAGTTATGATGTCACAATGCAGACTTAGGCAGATCAGAGACAAGGTTCTGTCACCTGGGTGACCAGTGCAGGGATATGATGTCACAATGCCCCCTCAGGAAGATCCCAGACTTGGGTCTTTCACCTTGGTGACCAGTGCAGAGTTATGATGTCCCAATGGCCCCTTACGCAGATCACAGACCAGGGTCTGTCACCATGGTGACAAGTGCAGATTTATGAGGTCACAATGACCCCTTAGGTAGATCAAAGACAATGGTCTGTCACCTCGGTGACCAGTGCAGAGTTATGATGTCACAATGCCCCTTAGGCAGATCACGGGCAGGGGTCTGTCACCTGGGTGACCAGGGCAGAGTTATTACTTCACAATGCGCCCATAGGCAAATGACAGACAAGAGTCTGTCACCTGGGTGACCAGTGCAGAATTATGACGTCACAGTGCCTCCTTAGGCAGATCATGGACAAGGGTCTGTCACCAGGATGACCAGTGCAGAGTTATGATGTCACAATGCCCCCTTAGGCAGATCAAAGACAAGGGTCTGTCAGCTCGGTGACCAGTGCAGAATTATGATGTCCCAAAGCCCTCTTACGGAGATCACAGACAAGGGTCTGTAAGCTGGGTTACCAGTGTAGTGTTATGATGTCACAATGGCCCCTTAGGCTGATCACAGACAAGGGTTTGTCAGCAAGGTGACCAGTGCAGATTTATGATGTCACAATGCCCCCTTAGGCAGATCAAAGACAACGGTCTGTCACCTGGGTGACCAGTGCAGAATTATGATGTCACAATACCCCCTTACACAGATCGCAGACAAGGGTCTGTCCCCAGGATGACGAGTGCAGAGTTATCATGTCACAATGTCCTCTTAGGCAGATCAGTGTCAAAGTTCTGTCACCTGGGTGTCCAGGGAAGAATTATGATGTCACAAAGCCCCTTAGGCAGATCACAGACAAGGGTCTGTGAACTTTGTGACCAGCGCAGAGTTATGATGTCACAATATTCCCTTAGACAGATCACAGACAAGGTTCTCTCACCTGGGTGACCAGCACAGAGTTATGATGTCACAATGCCCCCTTAGGCAGATCACGGGCAAGGGTCTGTCACCAGGTTGACCAATGCAGAGTTATGATGTCACAATGCCCCCTTAGGCATATCACAGACAAGGGTCTGTCACCTGGGTGACCAGTGCAGAGTTATGATATCACAATGCCCCCTTAGGCAGGTAACAGACAAGGGTCTGTAACCTGGGTGACCAGTGCAGAGTTATGATGTCACAATACCCCCTTAGTCAGATCACAGAAAAGAGTTTTACACCTGGGTGACCAGTGCAGAGCCATGATGTCAGAATTCCCCCTTAGACAGATCACAGACAAGGATCTGTCACCTGGGTGTCCAGTTCAGAGTTATGATGTCACACTGCCCCCTTTGGCAGATCACTGAGAAGGGTCTGTAACCTGGGTGGCCACTGCAGGTTAATGATGTCACAGTGCCCCCTTAGGCCGATCAGAGGCATGGGTCTGTCTCCTGGGGGAACAGTGCAGAGCTATGTTGTCACAATGCCCCCTTAGGCAGGTCACGGTCAAGGGTCTGTCAGCAGGGTGACCAGTGCAGAGTTATGATGTCACAATGTCCCCTTAGGCAGATCACAGACAAGTGTCTGTCACTTGGGTGACCGGTGAAGAGTTGTGATATCACAATTCCCCCTTAGTCAGATAACTGACAAGGGCCTGTCACCTGGGTGACCTTTGCAGAGTTATGATGTCACAGTGCCCCCATAGGCAGATCACAGACAGGGGTCCATCACCTGGGTGACCAGTGCACAGCTTTGATGTCACAATGCCCCCTTTGAGAGATCACAGGCAAGGGTCTGACCCCATGGTGACCAGTGTAGAGTAATGATGTCACAATGCCCCCTTAGGCACATCAAAACAAGGTTCTGTCACCCTGGTGACCAGTGCAGTGTTATGATATCACAATGCCCCTTTAGGCAGCTCACACACAAGCGTCTCTCACCTGGGTGACCCGTGCACAGTTGTGATGTCACAATGCCCCTTTAGGCAGATAACGGACAAGGGACTGTCACCAGGGTGACTAGTGCAGAGGTATGATGTCACAATGCCCCCTTAGGCAGATCACAGACAATGGTCTGTCACCTGGGTGGCCAGCGCAGGGTTATGAAGACACAATGCCCCCTTACGCAGATCAAGGACAAGGTTCTGTCACCTGGTTGTCCAGGGAAGAATTATGATGTCACAATGCCCCCTTAGGCAGATCACAGACAAGGGTCTGCCACCTGGGTGACCAGCGCAGAGTTCTGATGTCACAATATCCCCTTAGGCAGATCACAGACAAGGGTCTGTAACCTGGGTGACAAGTGGAGAGTTATGATGTCACAATGCCCCGTTAGGCAGATCACGGACAAAGGTCTGTCTCCATGATGACCAGAGCAGAGTTATGATGTCACAGTGCTCCCTTACGCCGATCAAATACAAGGGTCTGTCACCTGGGTGACCAGTGCAGAGTTCCGATATCACAATGAGCCCTTAGGCAGATCAGAGAGAAGGGCCTGTCACCTGGGTGACTAGTGCAGACTTATGATGCCACAATGACCCCTTAGGAAGATCACAGATCAGGGTCTTTAACCTGGGTGACAAGTGAAGAGTTATGATATCACAATGCCCCCATAGGCAGATCACAGACATGGGTCCTTCACCTGGGTGACCAGTGCACAGTGGTGATGTCACAATGCCACCTTTGTCAGATCACAGATATGTATCTGTCACCACGGTGACCACCCAGGTCTGTCACCTGGGTGATCAGTAAATATTTCTGATGTCACAATGCAGACTTAGGCAGATCACAGACAAGGGTCTGTCACCTGGGTTACCAGAGCAGGGTTATGATGTCACAATGCCCCTTTAGGCAGGTCACACACAAGCGTCTCTCACCTGGGTGTCCCGTGCAGAGTTATGATGTCGCAATTCCCCCTTAGGCAGATGGGAGACAAGGGTCTGTCACCTCGGTGACCAGTGCAGAGTTATGATGTCACAATGCACCCTTTGGGAGATCACGGGCAAGGGTCTGTCACGAGGGTAACCAGTGCAGAGTTATGAAGTCACAATGCCCCCTTAGGCAGATCTCAGACAAGAGTCTGTCACCTGGGTGACCAGTGCAGTGTTATGATGTCACAATGACCCCTTAGGCAGATCACAGACAAGGGTCTCTCACCTGGGTGAACAGTGCAGCGTTATTATGTCACAATGCCCTCTTAGGCAGATCAGAGACAAGGCTGTGTCACCTTGGTGACCAGTGTAGAGTTATGATGTCACAATGCCCCCTTAGGCAGATCACGGACGAGGGTCAGTCACCGGGGTGACCAGTGCAGAGTTATGATCTCACAATGCCCCCTTAGGCAGATCACAGACAAGGGTCTGTCACCTGGGTGAACAGTGCAGAGTTATGATGTCACAATGCCACCTTAGGCAGATCAGAGAAAAGGTTCTGTCACCTGCTTGACTACTGAAGAGTTATGATGTCACAATGCCCCCTTAGGCACATCAGAGACAAGGGTCTGTCACCTGCCTAACCAGTGCAGAGTTATGATGTCACAATGCCCCCTTAGGCAGATCATATACAGGGGTCCGTCTCCTGGGTGACCAGTGCAGAGGTATTGTGTCACAATGCCCCCTTAGGCAGATCACAAAGAAGGGTCTGTCACCCGGGTGAGCAGTGCAGAATTAAGATATAACAATGTCCCCTTAGGCAGATCACAGACAAGAGTCCCTCACCTGGGTGACCTGCGCAGAGTTATGATGTCACAATGCCCCCTTAGGCAGATCAAAGACAAGGGTCTGTCACCTGGGTGAACAGTGCAGAGTTATGATGACACAATGCCCCCTTAGGCAGATCACGCTCAAGGGTCTGTCACCAGGATGACCAGTGCAGAGTTATGATGTCACAATGCCCCCTTAGGCAGATCATAGAAAAGGGTCTGTCACCTGGGTGACAAGTGCAGAGTTCCAATATCACAATGCCCCCTTAGGCAGATCACAGACACGGGCCTGTCACCTGGGTGACCAGTGAACAGTCATGATGTCACAATGCCCCCTTAGGAAGATCACTGACAAGGGTCTTTCACCTGGGCGACAAGTGCAGAGTTATGATGTCAAAATGCCCCCATAGGCAGATCACAGAGAAGGGTCTGTCACCTGGGTGACCAGTGCAGTGTTATGATATCACAATGCCCCCTTAGGCAGATTACAGACAAGGGCCTCTCACCTGGGTGACCAGCGCAGAGTTATTATGTCACAATGCCCCCTTAGGCAGATGAAAGACAAGATTCTGTCACCAGGGTGTCCAGGGAAGAATTATGATGTCACAATGCCCCCTTAGGCAGATCACAGACAAGGTTCTGTCACCTGAGTGACCAACGCAGAGTTATGATGTCACAACATCCCCTTAGGCAGATCACAGACAAGTGTCTCTCACCTGGGTGACCAGCGCAGAGTTATGATGTCACAATGCCTGCTTAGGCAGATCCCAGACAAGGGTCTGTCACCTGGGTGACCAGTGCAGAGTTAAGATGTTACAATGCCCCCTTAGGGAGATCACGGGCAAGGGTCTGTCACCAGGGTGACTAATGCAGAGTTATGATGACACAATGCACCCTTAGGCATATCACAGAAAAGGGTCTGTCACCTTGGGGTCCAGTGCAGAGTTATGATATCAAAATGTCCCCTTAGGCAGATCACAGACAAGAGTCACTCACCTGGGTGACCAGTGCAGAGTTATGATGTCACAATACCCCCTTAGGCAGATCTCAGAAAAGGTTCTTTCACCTGGGTGACCAGAGCAGAGCTATGATATCAAAATGCACCCTTAGGCAGATCACAGACAAGGATCTGTCACCTGGGTGAACAGTTCAGAGTTATGATGTCACAATGTGCCCTTAGGGAGATCACAGAGAAGGGTCTGTCACCTGGGTGAGCATTGCAGGGTTATGATGTCACAATGACCCCTTAGGCAGATCAGAGACAAGGGTCTGTCAGCAGGGTGACCAGTGCAGAGTTATGATGTCACAATTCTCCCTTCGGCATATTACAGACAAGGGTCTGTCACATCGGTGAACAGTGCAGAGTTATGAAGTCACAATGCCCCCTTAGGCAGATCACAGACAGGGGTCCGTCACCTGTGTGACCAGTGCACAGTTGTGATGTCACAATGCCCCCTTTCACAGATCACAGACAAGGGTCTGTCACCACGGTGACCAGTGCAGAGTTATGATGTCACTATGACCCCTTAGGCCGATCACAAAGAAGGGTCTGTCACCTGGGTGACCACTGCAGGGTTATGACGTCACAACGACCCCTTAGGCAGATCAGAGTCAAGGGTCTGTCACCTGGGTGATCAGTGCAGGTTTATGATGTCACAATGCCCCCTTAGGCAGATCACGCAAAAGGGTCTGTCACAAGGGTGACCAGTGCAGAGTTATGATGTCGCAAGGCCCCCTTAGTTAGATCACAGACAAGGGTCTCTCACCTGGGTGACCAGCACAGAGTTATGATGTCACAATGCCCCCTTAGGCAGATCAGAGACAAGTGTCTGTCACCTGGGTGACCAGTGAAGAGTTATGATGTCACAATTCCCCTTAGGCAGATCACGGGCAAGGGTCTGTCACCAGGGCGACCAATGCAGAGTTCTGATGTCACAATGCCCCCTTAGGCAGATCACCGACAAGGATCTGTCACCTAGGTGACCAGTGCAGGGTTATGATGTCACAATGACCCCTTAGACAGATCACAGAGAAGGGTCTGTCACCTGGGTTACCATTGCAGGGTTATGATGTCCCAGTGCCCCGTTAGGCAGATCAGACACCAGGGTCTGTCACCTGGGTAACCAGTGCAGATTTATGATGTCACAATGCCCACTTAGGCAGACCACAGAAAAGGGTCTGTCAGTAGGATGACCAGGGCAGATTTATGATGTCACAATGCCCACTTAGGCAGACCACAGAAAAGGGTCTGTCAGTAGGGTGACCAGGGCAGATTTATGATGTCACAATGCCCCCTTAGGCAGATCACAGACAGGGGTCCATCTCCTGGGTGACCAGTGCACAGTTGTGATGTCAGAATGCCCCCTTTGACAGATCACAGAGAAGGCTCTCTCGCCACGGTGACCAGTGCAGAGTTATGATGTCACAATGCCACCTTAGGCAGATCACAAAGAAAGATCTGTCACCTGGGTGACCAGTGCAGGGTTATGATGTCACAATGCCACCTTAGGCAGATCAGAGACAAGGTTCTGTCACCTGCTTGAGTAGTGAAGAGTTATGATGTCACAATGCCCCCTTAGGCACATCAGAGACAAGGGTCTGTCACCTGGCTAACTAGTGCAGAGTTATGATGTCACAATGCCCCCATAGGCAGATCACGGACAAGGGTCTGTCACCAAGGTGACCAGTACAGAGTTATGAATTCACAGTGACCCCTTAGGCATATCACAGGCAATGGTCTGTCACATGGGTGACCAGTGCAGAGTTATGATATCACAATGCCCTCTTAGGCATATCACAGACAAGGGTCTGACACCTGTGTGACCAGTGTAGGGTTATGATGTCAAAATGCCCCCTTAGGCAAATCACAGACAAGGGTGTGTAACACTGGTGACCAGTTCAGGGTTATATTGTCACAATGCCCCTTGGGAGGATCGGAGACAAAGGTCTGTCACCTGGGTGACCAGTGCTGGGTTATGATGTCACAATGCCCCTTAGGCAGATCACAGACAAGGGTATGTCACCTGGGTGACCAGTTAACAGTTATGATGTCACAATGTCCCCTTAGGCAGATGACAAAGAAAGGTCTGTCACCTGGGTGACCAGTGCATTGTTATGATGTCACAATGCCAGCTTAGGCAGATCAGAGAAAAGGTTCTGTCACCTGCTTGACTAGTGAAGAGTTATGATGTCACAATGCCCCATTAGGCATATCAGAGACAAGGGTCTGTCACCTGGCTAACCAGTGCAGAGTTATGATGTCACAATGCCCCCTTAGGCAGATCATATACAGGGGTCCGTCTCCTGGGTGACCAGTGCAGAGTTATTGTGTCACAATGCCCCCTTAGGCAGATCACAAAGAAGGGTCTGTCACCTGGGTGACCAGTGCAGAATTAAGATATCACAATGTCCCCTTAGGCAGATCACAGACAAGAGTCCCTCACCTGGGTGACCTGCGCAGAATTATGATGTCACAATGCCCCCTTAGGCAGATCAAAGACAAGGGTCTGTCACCTGGGTGACCAGTGCAGAGTTATGATGTCACAATGCCCTCTTAGGCAGATCACAGACAAGGGTCTGTCACCGGGGTGACCAGTGCAGATTTATGATGTCACAATGCCCATTTAGGCAGAACAAACACAAGGTTCTGTCACCTGCTTGACTAGTGAAGAGTTATGATGTCACAATGCCCCATTAGGCATATCAGAAACAAGGGTCTGTCACCTGCCTAACCAGTGCAGAGTTATGATGTCACAATGCCCCCTTAGGCAGATCACGGACAATGGTCTGTCACCAAGGTGACCAGTACAGAGTTATGAAGTCACAATGCCCCCTTAGGCATATCACAGACAAGGGTCTGTCACCTGGGTGACCAGTGCAGAGTTATGATATCACAATGCCCTATTAGGCAGATCACAGACAAGGGTCTGACCCCTGGGTGACCAGCGCAGACTTATGATGTCACAATATCCCCTTAGGCAGATCACAGACAAGGGTCTCTCACCTGGGTGACCAGCGCAGATTTATCATGTCACAATGCCCCCTTAGGCAAATCACGGGCATGGGTCTGTCACCAGGGTGTCCAGGGAAGAATTATGATGTCACAATGCCCCCTCAGAAAGATCACATACAAAGATCTGTCACCTGGGTGACCACAGCAGAGTCATGATGTCACAATGCAACCTTAGGGAGATCACAGAGAAGGGTCTGTCACCTGGGTGAGCATTGCAGGCTTATGATGTCACAATGCCCCCTTAGGCAGATCAGAGACAAGGATCTGTCACCTGTGTGACCAGTGCCGAGTTATGATATAACAATGCCCTCTTAGGCAGATCACAGACAAGGGCCTGTCACCTGGCTGACCAGACGAGAATTATGATGTCACAATGCCCCCTTAGGCAGATCACGGACAGGGGTCCGTCACCTGTGTGACCAGTGCACAGTTATGCTGTCACAATGAACCCTTTGACAAATTACAGACAACAGTCTGTCTCCACGGTGACCAGTGAAGAGTTATGATGTCGCATTGCCCCCTTAGGCAGATCACAGACAAAGGTCTGTCACCTGGGTGACCAGTGCAGAGTTATGATGTCACAATGCCCCCTTAGGCAGATCAGAGAGAAGGGTGTGTCACCTGGGTGACCTGTGCAGACTTATGATGTCACAATGCCCCCTTAGACAGATCACGGGCAAGGGTCTGTCACCAGGGAGACGAATGCAGAGTTATGATGTCAAAATGCCCCCTTAGGCATATCACAGGCAAGGTTCTTTCACCTGGGTAACCACTGCTGATTTATGATGTCACAATGCCCCCTTAGGCATATCACAGACAAGGTTCTTTCACCGGGGTAACCACTGCAGAGTTAGGATATCACAATGTCCCCTTAGGCATATCACAGACAAGGTTCTTTCACCGGGGTAACCACTGCAGAGTTATGATATCACAATGCCCCCTTAGGCAGATCACAGACAAGGGCTTGTCACCTGGGTGACCAGCGCAGAGTTATGATGTAACAATGCACCCTTTGACAGATCACAGACAAGGGTCTGTCACCTGGGTGACCGGGGAAGAGTTATGATGTCACAATGCCCCTTAGGCAGATCACAGACAAAGGCTTGTCACCTGGGTGACCAGCGCAGTGTTATGATGTAACAATGCACCCTTTGACAGATCACAGACAAGGGTCTGTCTCCTGGGTGACCGGGGTATAGTTATGATGCCACAATGCCCCCTTAGGCAGATCACAGACAGGGGTCTGTCACATGGGTGACCAGTGCAGAGTTATGATGTCACAATGACCCCTTAGGCAGATCACCGACAAGCGTCTGTCACCTCGGTGACCAGTGCGGAATTATGATGTCACAATTCCCCCATAGGCAGAACACATACAAGGGTCTGTCACCTGGGTGACCAGTGCAGAGTTAACATGTCACAATGACCCCTTAGTCAGATCACAGACAAGGGTCTCTCACCTGCATGAGAAGTGCAGAGTTATGATATCACAATGCCACCTTAGGCAGATCACAGACAATGGTCTGTCACCTGGCTGACCAGTGAAGGTTTATGATGTCACATTGCCCCCTTAGGCAGATCACAGACAAGGGTCTGTCACCTCGGTGTCCAGTGCAGATTTAGGAAGACACAATGGCCCCTCAAGCAGATCACAGCAAGGGTCTGTCACCACGGAGACCAGTGCAGAGTTGTGATGTCACAATGCCCACTTAGGCAGATCACAGACAAGGGTCTGACACCTGGGTGACCAGTGCAGCGTTATGATGTCACAATGTCCAATTAGGTAAATCACAGAGAAGGGTCTGTCACCTGGGTGTCCAGTGCAAAGTTATGATATCACAATTCCCCCTGAGGCAGATCAGAGACAAGGTTCTGTCACCTGGGGTTCCAGTGCGGAATTATATTGTCACAATGCCCCCTTAGGCAGATCACACGAAAGGGTCTGTCACCACGGTGACCAGTGCAGAGTTATGATGTCACAATGCCCCCTTACGCAGATCTCAGACAAGGGTCTTTCACCTGGGTGACCAGTGCAGAGTTATGATGTCTTAATGCCCCCTTAGGGAGATCACAGAAAAGGGTCTGTCACCTGCATGGACAGTGCAGAGTTATGATGTCATAATGCGCCCTTAGGCAGATCACAGACAAGGGCCTGTCTCCTGGGTGACCAGTGTAAAGCTATGATGTCACAATGCCCAATGAGGCAGATCAAAGACAAGGGTCAGTCACCCGGGTGACAAGTGCACAGTTATGATGTCACAATGCACAATTAGGGAGATTAGAGACAAGGGCCTTCCACCTGGGTGCCCAGTGCAGAATTATGATATCACAGTGCCCCCTTAGGCAGATCACAGGAAAGGGTCTGTGACCTGGGTGACCAGTGCAGAGTTATGATGTCACAATGCCCCCTTAGGTGGATCAAAGACAAGGGTCTGTCTCCTGGGTGTCCAGTGCAGGGTTATTATGTCACAATGACCCCTTAGGCAGATGCCAGACTGGGGTCTGTCAGCTGGTTGTCCAGTGCAGAATTATGATGTGACAATTCCCCCTTAGGGAGATGACGTAGAAGGGTCTGTCACCTGGGTGTAAAGCACAGTGTTATGATGTCACAATGCCCCCTTAGGCAGATCACAGACGGGGTCTGTCACCTGGGTAACAAGTGCAAGGTTATGATGTCACAATGACCACTTAGGCAGATCAAAGACAAGGGTCTGTCACCAGGGTGACCAGTGCAGAATCATGGTGTCACATTGCCCCCTTACGCAGATCACAGACAGTGGTCTGTCTCCTGGGAGACCAGTGCACAGTTATGATGTCACAATGCCCCCTTAGGCATATCACAGACAAGGGTCTGTCACCTGGGTGAACAGCGCAGAGTTATGATGTCACAATGCCCCCTTAGGCAGATCACAGACAGGGGTCTGTCACCTGTGTGACCAGTGCAGTGTTATGTTGTCACAATTCACCCTTAGGGAGATCACAGGCCAGGGTCTGTCACCTGGGTGACCAGTGCAAAGTTATGATGTCACAATGCCCCCTTAGGCAGATCACAGACAATGTTCTGTCACCTGGGTGACCAGTGCAGAGTTAAGATGTCAGAATGACCCCTCAGGCAGATCACAGACAAGGGTCTGCCACCTGCGTGACCAGTGCAGTGTTTTGATGTCACAATGCCACCTTAGGCAGATCAAAGACAAGGGTCTGTCACCCGGGTGACCAGTGCAGACTTATGGTGTCACTTTTCTCTCTTAGGCAGATCACAGACAAGGGACTGTCACCTGGGTGTCCAGTGCAGAGTTGTGAAGTCACAATGACCCCTTAGGCAGAACAAAGACAAGGGTCTGTCACCTGGGTTTCCAGTGCAGGATTATGATGGCACAATGAAATCATAGGCAGATGCCAGACAGGGGTGTGCCACCTGGTTTTCCAGTGCAGAGTTATGATGTCACAATGCCCCCTAAGGCAGATGACAGACAAGGGTCTGTCAACAGGGTGACCAGCACAGTGTTATGATCTCACAATGCCCCCTTAGGCAGATCACAGACAGGGGTCTGTCACCTGGGTTACCAGTGCAGAGTTATGATGTCACAATTCACCCTTAGGGAGGTCACAGGCCAGGGTCTGTCACCTGGGTGACCAGTGCAACGTTATGCTGTCACAATGCCCACTTAGGCAGATCAAAGACAAGGGTCTGTCACCTGGGTGACCAGTGCAGAATCATGGTGTCACATTGTCCCCTTAAGCAGATCACAGACAAGGGTCTGTCACCTGGGAGACCAGTGCACAGTTTTGATGCCACAATGCCCCCTAAGGCATATCACAGACCAGGGTCTGTCACCTGAGTGACCAGTGCAGATTTATGATGTCACAATGGGCCCTTAGGCAGATCACGGACAAGGGTCTGTAACCACGGTGACCAGTGCTGGGTTATGATGTCACAATGCCCCCTTAGGCAGATCACGGACAAGGGTGTGCCACCAGGGTGACCATTGCCGTGTTATGATGTCACAATGTCCCCTTAGTCAGATCACAAAGAATGGTCTGTCACCTGGTGAACAGTGCAGGTTTATGATGTCACAATGCCCCCTTAGGCAGATCAGAGAGAAATGTCTGTCACCTGGCTGAGAAGTGTAGAGTTATGATGTCACAGTGCCCCCTTAGGCACATCACGGACAATGGTCTGTCACCAGGGTGACCAGTGCAGAGTTATGATATCACAATGCTCCCTCAGGCAGATTACAGACAAGGGCCTCTCACCTGGGTGACCAGCGGAGAGTTATTATGTCACAATGCACCCCTAGGCAGATCACAGACAAAGATCTGTCCCCTGGGTGACCACTGCAGTGTTATGATGTCACAATGCCCCCTTAGGGAGATCACAGAGAAGGGTCTGTCACCTGGGTGTGCAATACAGGGTTATGATGTCACAATGCCCCATTAGGCAGATAACGGACAAGGGACTGTCACCAGGGTGACCAGTGCAGAGTTATGATGTCACAATGCCCATTTAGACAGATCACAGAAAAGGGTCTCTCACCTGGGTGCCCACTGTAGAGTTATGATGTCACAATGCCTCCTTAGGCAGATCGCAGACAAGAGTCTTTCACCTGGATGATGAGTGCAGAGCTATGATGTCACAATGCACCCTTAGGGTCATCAGAGACAAGGGTCTGTCACCTGGGTGACCAGTGCAGAGTTATGATGTCACAATGCCCCCTTAGGCAGATCACAAAGAGGGTTCTGTCACCTTGGTGACCAGTGCAGGGTTATGATGTCACAATGCCCCCTTAGACAGATCAGGGACAAGGGTCTGTCACCTGGGTGACCATTGCAGAGTTATGATGTTGCAATGCCTCCTTAGGCATATCACAGACAAAGGTCTGTCACCTGGGAGACAAGTAAGGAGTTATGATATCACAATGACCCTTAGGCAGATCACAGACAAGGGCGTATAAGCTGGGTGACCAGCGAAGAGTTATGATGTCACAATGCACCCCTAGGCAGATCAAAGACAAGGTTTTGTCATCTGGTTGTCCGGTGAAGAGTTATTATGTCACAGTGCCCCCTTAGGGAGATCTCAGACAAGGGTCTTTCACCTGAGTGACCAGTGAAGAGCTGTGATGTCACAATGCCCCCTTAGGCAGATCACAGTCAAAGGTCTGTCACCTGGGTGACCGGTGCAGAGTTTTGATGTCACAATGCCCCCTTAGGCAGATCACAGAGAAAGTTCTGTCACCTGGGTGACCAGTGCAGAGTTTTGATATCACAATTCCCACTTAGGCAGATCAGAGACAACTGTCTGTCACCTGGGTGACCAGTGCAGAGTTATGATGTCACAATGCAGCCTTAAGTAGATAACGGACAAGGGTCTGTCACCAGGGTGACCAGTGCAGAGTTATGATGTCAAAATGCCCCCTTAGGCAGATCACAGACAAGGGTCTATAACCTGGCTGACCAGTGCAGGGTTATGATATCACAATACCCACTTAGGCAGATCACAGACAAGGGCCTGTCACCTGGGTGACCAGTACAGAGTTACGATGTCACAATGCCCCCTTAAGCAGATCACAGACAAGGGTTTGTCACCTGGGTGTCCAGTGCAGAGTTGTGAAGTCACAATGGCCCCTTAGGCAGATCACAGCAAGGTTCTGTCACCACGGAGACCAGTGCAGAGTTGTGATGTCACAATGCACAATTACGCAGATTTCAAACAAGTGTTTTTCACCTGGGTGACCATTGCAGAGTTATGATGTCACAATGCCCCCTTAGGCAGATCACAGACAAGGGTCTGTCACCTGGGTGACCAGTGTAGAGTTATGATGTCACAATTCACCCTTAGGGAGATCACAGGCCAGGGTCTGTCACCCGGGTGACCATTGCAGAGTTATGATGTCACAATGACCACTTAGGCAGATCAAAGACAAGGGTCTCTCACCTGGGTGACCAGTGCAGAATCATGGTGTCACATTGCCCCCTTATGCAGATCACAGACAATGGTCTGTCACCTGGGAGACCAGTGCACAGTTATTATGTCACAATGCCCCCTTAGGCATATCACAGACAAGGGTCTGTCACCTGGTTGACCAGTGCAGAGTTATGATGTCTCAATGCCCCTTAGGCACATGACAGACAAGGGTCTGTCACCTGTGTGACCAGCATAGTGATATGATGTCACAATGCCCCCTTAGGCAGATCACAGGCAGGGATCTGTCACCTGGGTGACCGGTGTAGATTTTTGTTGCCACAATTGACCTTAGCTAGATCACAGGCCAGGGTCTGTCACTTCGGTGACCAGTACATGGTTATGATGTCACAATGCCCACTTAGGCAGATCAAAGACAAGGGTCTTTAACCTGGGTGACCAGTGCAGAATCATGGTGTCACATTGCCCCCTTACGCAGATCACATACAAGGGTCTGTCACCTGGGAGACCAGAGTACAGTTATGATGTCACAATGCCCCCTAAGGCATATCACAGACAAGGGTATGTCACCTGAGTGACCAGTGCAGAGTTTTGATGTCACAATGGCCCCTTCGGCAGATCACAGACAAGGGTCTGTCACCACGGTGGCGAGTGCAGAGTTATGGTGTCACAATTCCCCCTTAGGCAGATCAGAGACAAAGGTCTGACACCTGGGTGACAAGTGCAGGGTTATGATTTCCCAATGCCCCCTTAGGCAGATCAGAGAGAAGGGTCTGTAACCTGGGTGACCAGTGCAGACTTATGATGTCACAATGCCCCCTTAGGCCGATCACAGACAAGGGTCATTTACCTGGGTGACAAGTAAAGATTTATGATGTCACAATGCCCCCTTAGGCAGATCACAGACAAGGGTCCGTCACCTGGGTGACAAGTGCACAGTTGTGAGGTCAAAATGCCCCCTTAGACAGATCACAGACAAGGGTTTGTCACCACGGTGACTAGTGCAGATTTATGATGTCATAGTGCACTCTTAGGCAGATCACAGACAGGGGTCTGTCACCTTGGTGACCCGTGCAGAGTTATGATGTCACAATGCAGGCTTAGGCATATCAGAGACAAGAGTCTGCCACCTGGATGACCATTGCAGGGTTATGATGTCACAATGCCCCTTTAGGCAGATCACAGACAAGGGTCTTTCACCTGGGTAACCCATGCAGAGTTATGATGTCACAATGCCCCATTAGGCAGATAACGGACAAGGGACTGGCACCAGGGTAACTAGTGCAGATTTCTGATGTCAAAATGCCCCCTTAGAGAGATCTCAGACAAGGGGCTGTCACCTGGGTGACCAATGAAAAGTTATGATGTCACAACGCCCACTAAGGCAGATCACATACAGGAGTCAGTCTCCTGGGTGACTTGTGCAGAGTTATGACGTCACAATGACCCCTTAGGCAGGTCACAGACAAGGGTCTGTCACCTCAGTGACCAGTGCAGAGTTATGATGTCACAATGCCCCCTTAGGCAGGTGGCAGACATGGGTCTGTCACCTGGTTGACCAGTGCAGTGTTATGATGTCACAATGCCCCTTTAGGTAGATCGCAGACAAGGGTCTCTCACTTGGGTGACCCGTGCGGAGTTATGATTTCACAATGCCCCCTTAGGCAGATCACAGACATGGGTCTGTCACCTGGGGGACCAGTGCAGGTTTAGAATGTCACAATGCCCCCTTAGGCAGATCACGGGCAAGGGTCTGTCACCTGGGTGACCAGTGAAGGGTTAGAATGTCACAATGCCCCCTCAGGCCGGTCACAGACAAGGGTCATTGACCTGGGTGACAAGTAAAGATTTATGACGTCACAACGCCCCCTAAGGCAGATCACATACAGGAGTCAGTCACCTGGGTGACTAGTGCAGAGTTATGATGTCACAATGGCCCCTTAGGCAGATCACAGACAAGGATCCATCACCTGGTTGACCAGTGCAGGGTTATGATGTCACAATGCCCCTTTAGGTGGATCACAGACAAGGGTCTCTCACCTGGGTGACCCGTGCAGATTTATGATTTCACAATGCCCCCGTAGGCAGATCACAGACATGGGTCTGTCACCTGAGTGACCAGGGCAGTGTTAGAATGTCACAATGCCCCCTTAGGCAGATCACGGGCAAAGGTCTGTCACCAGGGTGACCAGTGCATGGTTATGATGTCACAATTCCCCCTTGGGCAGATCAGAGACAAGGGACTGTCATCTGTGTGACCAGTGTAGAGTTATGATGTCACAATGCCACCTTAGGCAGATCACAGTCAAGGACTTGTCACCTTGGTGACCAGTGCAGAGTGATGACGTGACAATGCCTCCTTCGGCGGATCTCAGACGAGGGTCTTTCATCTGGGTGAGAAGTGTAGAGTTATGATGTCACAATGTCCCCTTAGGCTGATCACAGACAAGGGTCCCTTACCTGGGTGACCTGTGCACACTTGTGATGTCTCAATGCCCCCTTATACAGATGACAGAGAGTGGACTTTAACCTGGGTGATAAGTGAAGGTTTATGATGTCACAATGCCCCCTTAGGCAGATTACAGACAAGCGTCCTTCACCTGGGTGACAAGTGCACAGTTCTGATGTCAAAATGCCCCGTTTGACAGATCACAGACAAGGGTCTGTCACCACGGTGACCAGTGCAGAGCTATGATTTCACAATGCCCCCTTAGGCAGATCACAGACAAGGGTCTGTCACCTGGGTGACCAGTGCAGGGTTATGATGTCACAATTCCCCTTTAGGCAGATCACAGAACAGGGTCTCTCACCTGCGGGACCCGTGCGGAGTTATGATGTCACAATGCACCCTGAGGCAGATCACAGACAAGGGTCCGTCACCTGGGTGACCAGTGCACAGTTATGATGTCACAATGCCCCCTTAGACAGATCACCAACAAGGGTCAGTCATCACGGAGACCAGTTGAGACTTATGATGACACAATGCCCCCTTAGGCAGATCACCGACAAGGTTCTGTCACCGGCGTTACCAGTGCAGAGTTACGATGTCACAATGCAGGCTTAGGCATACCACAGACAAGGGTTTGTCACCTGGGTGACCAGTGCAGGGTTATGATGTCCCCATGCCGGTTTAGGCATGTCACATACAAGGTTCTCTCACCTGGGTGACCCGTACACAGTTATGATGTCACAATGAACCATTAGGCTGATAACAGACAAGTGAGTGTCAACAGGGAGACCAGTGCAGAGCTAAGATGTCGCAATTCCCCCTTAGACAGACCACAGACAAGGGTCTGTCACCCAGGTGACCAGTGCAGATTTATGATGTCACAATGCCAACTTAGGCAGATCAAAGACAATGGTCTGTCACCCCAGTGACCAGTGCAGGGTTATGATATCACAATGCCCCGTTAGGCAGATCACGGGCAAGGGTCTGTCACCAGGGTGACCAGTGCAGAGTTATGATGTCACAATGCTGTCTTAGGCATATCACAGACAAGGGTTTGTCACCTGGGTGACCAGTGCAGAGTTATGATGTCACAATACACCCTTCGGCAGACAACAGACAAGAATCTGTCACCTGTGTGACCAGCGTAGAGTTATGATGTCGCAATGAACCCTTAGGCATATCAAACAAGGGTTTGTCACGTGGGTGACCAGTGCAGAGTTATGATATCACAGTGGCCCCTTAGGTATATCACAGACGAGGGCCTGTCACCTGGGTGACCAGTGCAGGGTTATGATGTCACAATGACCCCTTAGGCAGATCACAGACAAGGGTCTGTCACCTGGGTGACCAGTATAGAGTTATGATGTCACAATGCATACTTAGGCAGATCACAGACTAGGTTCTGTCACCTGGGTGACCAGTGCAGGGTTATGATGTCACAATGACCCTTTAGGTAGTTGACAGACAAGGGTCTCTCACCTGGGTGACCCGTGCAGAGTTATGATGTCACAATGCCCCCTTGGGCAGATCACAGACAACGGTCTGTCACCACGGAGACCAGTGCAGGGTTGTGATGTCAGAATGCCCCTTCGGCAGATCACAGACAAAGGTCTGTCACCTGGGTGACCAGTGCAGAGTTGTGATGTCACAATGCCGCCTTAGGCAGATCACAGACAAGGGCCTGTCACCTGGGTGACAAGTGAAGAGTTATGATGTCACAATGCCCACTTATTGAGATCAAAGAAAAGGGTCTGTCACCTGGGTGACCAGTGCAGAGTTATGATATCACAATGCCCCCTTATGGAGATCACACACAAGAGTCTGTCACCTGGGTGACCAGTGCAGACTTATGATGTCACAGTGCATGCTTAGGCATATCACAGACAAGGGTCCGTTATCTGGGTAACCAGTGCAGGTTTATGATGTCACAATGCCCCTTAGGTAGATCACGGACAAGAGTCTGTCACCAGGGTGACCAGTGCAAAGTTGTGATGTCACAATGCCCCCTTACAGAGATCACAGACAAGTCTCTGTCAACTGGGTGACCAGTGCAGGGTTATGATATCACAATGCCCCCTTAGGCAGATCACAGAAAAGGTCCTGTCACCTGGGTGACCAGTGCAGAGTTATGATGTCACAATGCCCCTTTAGGCAGATCACAAACAAGGGTCTTTTACCTGGGTGACAAGTGAAGGTTTATGATGTCACAATGCCGCCCTAGGCAGATCAGAGACAATAGTCCGTCACCTCGGTGACCAGTGCACAGTTGTGAGGTCACAATGCCCCGTTAGACAGATCACATTGAAGGGTCGGTCACCACGGTGAGCAGTGCAGAGTTATGATGTCACAATGCATGATTAAGCATATCACAGACAAGGGTGTGTCATCTAGGTGACCAGTGCAGGTTTATGATGTCACAATACCCCTTTAGGCAGATCACAGACAAGCGTCTCTCAGCTGGGTGACCCGTGCAGAGTTATGAAGTCACCAGGCCCCATTAGGAAGATAACGGACAAAGGACTGTCACCAGGGTGACCAGTGCAGAGTTAAGTTATCACAATGCCCCTTAGACAGATCACAGACAAGGTTCTGTCACATGGTTGACCAATGAAGAGCTATGATGTCACAATGCCCCCTTAGGCAGATCACAGACAAGTGTATGTCACCTGCGTGATCAGTGCAGAGTTATGATGTCACAATGCCCCCTTAGGCAGATCAGAGAGAAGGGTCTGTCAATTGGGTGACCAGTGCAGTGTTATGATGTCACAATGCCCCGTTAGGAAGATCAGAGACAAGGGTCTGTCATCTGGGTGACCAGTGCATGTTTATGACGTCACAATGCCACCTTAGGAGGATCAGAGACAAGGTTCTGTCACCTGGGTGACCAGTGCCGGGTTATGATATCGCAATGCCCCCTTAGGCAGATCACAGACAAGGGTCTCTCATCATGGTGCCCTGTGCAGGATTATGATGTTACAATGCCCCCTTAGGCAGATCACATAAAAGGGTCTGTCACCTGGGTGACCAGTGCAGTGTTGTGACGTCACAATGCCCCCTTAGGAAGATCACAGACAAGGGTCTTTTTCCTGGGTGACAAGTGAAGATTTATTATGTCACAATACCACCCTAGGCTGACCAGAGACAAGGGTCCGTCACCTCGGTGAGCAGTGCACAGTTGTGAGGTCACAATGCCCCTTAGACAGATCACAGAGAAGGGTCAGACACCACGGTGACCAGTGCAGAGTTATGATGTCACAATGCAGTCTTAGGCATATCACAGACAAGGGTCTGTCTCCTGGGTGACCAGTGCAGGGTTATGATGCCACAATGCCACTTTAGGCAGATCACAGACAAGGGTCTCTCACCTAGGTGACCCGTGCAGTCTTATGATGTCACAATGCCCCCTCAGGTAGATCACGGACAAGAGTCTGTCACCAGGGTGACCAGTGCAGAGCTATGATGTCACAATGCCCCCTTAGGCAGATCACAGAAAGGGGTCTGTCACCTGGGTGACCAGTGCAGGGTTATGATGTCACAATGCCCCCTCGGGCAGATGACAGACAAGAGTCTGCCCCTGGGTGACCAGGGCAGAGTTATGATGTCACAATGCAGACTGAGGCAGATCATAGAAAAGGGTCTGTCACCACGGTGACGAGTGCAGAGTTATAATGTCACAATGCCCCCTTAGGCAGATCACAGACAATGGTCTGTCACCTGGGTGACCAGTGCAGAGTTATGATGTCACAATGTAGACTTAGGCAGACCGCACAGTAGGGTATGTCACCAGGGTCACCAGTGCAGGGTTATGATGTCATTATGCCCCTTTAGGTAGATCACAGACAAGGGTCTCTCACCTGGGTGACCCATGCAGAGTTATGATGTGACAATGCACACTTAGGCAGATCACAGACAAGGGTCTTTCACCTCGGTGACCAGTGCAGATTTATGATGTCACAATGCCCCCTTAGGGAGATCACAGACAAGGCTCTGTCACCTGTGTGACTAGTGCGCAGTTATGATGTCACAATGCCCCCTTAGGCAGATCATAGAAAAGGGTCTGTCACCTGGGTGTCCAGTGCAGAGGTATGATGTTACAATGCCCCCTTAGGTATATCACCGACAAGGGTTGGTCACCTAGGTGACCAGTGCACGGTTCGGATGTCACTATGCCCCCTTAGGCAGATCAGAGACCAGGGTCTGTCATCAGGTTGACCAGTGCTGTGTTATGATGCCACAATGCCCCCTTAGGCAGATCACAGGCAATGGTCTGTCACAACGGTGAGCAGTGCAGCATTATGATGTCACAATGCCCCCTTAGGCAGAACACGGACAAGAGTGTGTCACCAGGGTGACCAGTGCAGAATTATGATGTCCCAATGCCCCTTTACGGAGATCAAAGAGAAGGGTCTGTCACCAGGGTGACCAGTGCAGAGTTATGATATCACAATGCCCCCTCACGGAGATCACACACAAGGGTCTGTCACCTGGGTGACCACTGCAGAGTTATGATGTCACAATGCCCCCTCAGGCAGATCACAGACAAGGGTCTGTCACCTGGGTGACCAGTGAAGGGTTATGATGTCATAATGCCACTTTAGGCAGATCACAGACAAGGGTCCGTCACCTGGGTGACCAGTGCACAGTTGTGATGTCACAATGCCCCCTTACACAGATCACAGACAATGGTCTGTCACCATGGTGACCAGTGCAGAGTTATGATGTCACAATGCCCCCTTAGGCAGATCTCAGACAAGGGTCTGTCACCTGGGGGACCAGTGCAGAGTTATGATGTCACAAAACCCCCTTAGGCAGATCACAAAGAAGGGTCTGTCAACTGGGTGACCAGTGCAGGATTATGATGTCACAATGCCCCCTTAGGCAGATCAGAGACAAGGGTCTGTCACCGGGGTGACCAGTGCAGAGTTATGATGTCACAATGGCCCCTTAGGCAGATCATGGACAAGGGTCTGTCACCAGGGTGACCAGTGCAGATTTATGATGTCGCAATGCCCCCATAGGCAGATCACACACAAGAGTCTATCACCTGAGTGACCAGTGCAGAGTTAAGATGTAACAATGCCCCTTAGGCAGATCACAGACAAGGCCCTGTCACCTGGGTAACCAGCGCAGAGTTATGATGTAACAATGCCCCCTTACGATGATCAAAGACAAGGTTCTGTCACCTGTGTGTCCAGGGAAGAATTATTATGTCACAATGATCCCTTAGGCAGATCACACACAAGGGTCTGTCGCCTGTGTGACCAGCGCAGAGTTATGATGTCACAATATCCACTTAGGGAGATCACAGATATGGGTTTCCCACCGGGGTGACGAGCGCAGAGTTATGATGTCACAATGTCCCCTTAGGCAGATCAGATACAAGGGTCTGTCACCAGGGAGAGCAGTGCAGAGTTGTCATGTCACAATGCCCCCTTAGGCAGATCACGGGCAACGGTCTGACACCAGGTTGACCAATGCTGTGTTATGATGTCACAATGCCACCTTAGGCATATCAAAGACAAGGGTCTGTAACCTTGGTGAGCAGTGCAGAGTTTTGATATCACAATGCCCCCTTAGGCAGACCACAGAAAAGGGTCTGTCACCTGGGTGACCTGTGCAGAGATATGATGTCACAATGCCCCCTTAGGCAGATCTCCGAGAAGGGTCTCTCACCTGGGTGACCAGTGCAGAACTAAAATGTCACAATGCCCCCTTAGGCAGATCACAGACAAGGATCTGTCAGCTGGGTGACCAGTGCAGATTTATGAGGTCACCATGCCCCCTTAGGCAGATCTCAGACAAGGGTTTTTCACCTGGGTGACAAGTGCAGAGCTAAAATGGCACAATGCCCCTTAGGCAGATGACAGACAAAGATCTGTCACCTGGGTGACCAGTGCAGGGTTATGATGTCACAATGCCCCATTAGGCAGATAATGGACAAGGGACTGTCACCAGGGTGACCAGTGCAGAGTTATGATGCCACAATGCCCCTTAGACAGATCTCAGAAAAGCGTCTGTCACCTGGTTGCCCAGTGCAGAGTTATGATATCACAATGCCCGCTTAGGCAGATCTCAGACATGGGTCTGTCACCGGGGTGACGAGTGCAGAGCTCTGATGTCACAATGCCCCCTTAGGCAGATCACAGACAAGGGTCTGTCACATGGGGGACCAGTGCAGAGTTATGATGTCGCAATGCCCCCTTAGGCAGATCACAAAGAAGGGTCTGTCACCTGGGTGACCAGTGCAGGGTTACGATGTCACAATGCCCGCTTAGGCAGATCTCAGACATGGGTCTTTCACCTGGGTGACGAGTGCAAAGCTCTGATGTCACAATGCCCCCTTAGGCAGATCACAGACAAGATTCTGACACATGTGGGACCAGTGCAGAGTTATGATGTCACAATGCCCCCTTAGGCAGATCACAAAGAATGGTCTGTCGCCTGGGTGACCAGTGCAGTGTTATGATGTGACAACGCTCCCTTAGACAGATCACAGAGTGGGGTCTGTCACCTGGGTGTCCAGTACAGAATTATGATGTCAAAATGACGCCTTAGTGAGATCACAGACAAGGGTATGTCACCTGGGTGATTACTGCAGAGTTATGATATCACAATGCCTCCTTAGGCAGATCATAGACAAGGGGCTGTCACTTGGGTGACCAGTGCAGAGTTATGATGTCACAATACCCCATTAGGCAGATAACCGCAAGGGACTGTCACCAGGGTGACCAGTGAAGAGTTATGATGTCACAATGAGCACTTAGGCAGATCACAGAAATGGGTCCATCACCTGGGTGACCAGTGCACAGTTGGGATGTCAAAATGCCCCCTTTGACAGATCACAGACAAGGGTCTGTCACCACCGTGACCAGTGCAGAGTTATGATGTCTCAATGCCCCCTTAGGCAGATCACAGACCAGGGTCTGTCACCCGGGTGACCAGTGCAGGGTTATGATGTCATAATGCCCCTTTAGGCAGATAACACACAGGCGTCTCTCACCTGGGTGTCCCGTGCAGAGTTATGATGTCACAATGCCCCCTTAGGCAGATAACCGCAAGGGACTGTCACCAGGGTGACCGATGCAGAGTTATGATGTCACAATACCCCCTTAGACAGATCTCAGAGAAGGGTCGTTAACCTGGGTGACCAGTGCAGAGCTATGATGTCAGAATGCCCCCTTAGGCAGATCGCAGACAAGGATCTGTCATCTGGGTGACCAGTGAAGTGTTATGATGTCAGAATGCCCCCTTAGGCAGATCACAGAGAAGGGTCTGTCTCATGGGTGACCATTGCAGAGTACTGATGTCAAAATGCCCCCTTAGGCAGATCAGAGACAAGGGTCTGTCACCTGGGTGACCAGCGCAGAGTTATGATATCACAATGCCCACTTAGGCCAATCACGGGCAACGGTCTGTCACCAGGGTGATCAGTGCAGAGTTATGATGTCACAATGCCCCCATAGGCAGATCACACAAAAGGGTCTACCACCTGGGTGACCAGTGCAGAGTTATGATATAACAATGCCCCTTAGGCAGATCACACACAAGGCCCTGTCACCTGGGTAACCAGCGTAGAGTTATGATGTCACAATAACCCCTTAGGATGATCAAAGACAAGGTTCTGTCACCTGTGTGTCCAGGGAAGAATTATTATGTCACAATGATCCCTTAGGCAGATCACAGACAAGGGTCTGTCACCTGAGTGACCAGCGCAGAGTTATGATGTCACGATATCCACTTAGGCAGATCACAGACATGGTTTTCTCACCGGGGTGACCAGCGCAGAGTTATGATGTCACAATGTCCCCTTAGGCAGATCAGACACAAGGGTCTGTCACCAGGGAGACCAGTGCAGAGTTATCATGTCACAATGCCCCCTTAGGCAGATCACGGGCAAGGGTCTGACACCAGGTTGACCAATGCAGGGTTATGATGTCACAATGCCACCTTAGGCATATCACAGACAAGGGTCTGTCACCTTGGTGACCAGTGCAGAGTTTTGATATCACAATGCCCCCTTAGGCAGATCACAGAAAAGGGTCTGTCACCTGGGTGACCTGTGCAGAGACATGATGTCACAATGCCCCCTTAGGCAGATCTCCAAGAAGGGTCTATCACCTGGGTGACCAGTGCAGAACTAAAATGTCACAATGCCCCTTTGACAGATCACCCACAAGGGTCTGTCACCTGGGTGACCAGTGCAGAGATATGATGTCGCAATGCCCCCTTAGGCAGATCACAGAAAAGGGTCTGTCACCTGGGTGACCAGTGAAGTGTTCTGATGTCACAATGCCACTTTAGGCAGATCACAGACAAGGGTCTGTCACCTGGGTGACCCGTGCATATTTATGATGTCACAATGCTCCCTTACGCAGATCACAGACAAGGTTCTTTCACTTTGGTGACGAATGCAGAGTTATGATGTCACAATGCCCCCCTACGCACATCTCAGACAAGGGTCTAACCTGGGTGAGCTGAGCGCACTTATGATGTCACAATGCCCTCTTAGGCAGATCACAGACAAGAGTCTGTCACCTGGGTGACCTGTGCAGAGTTATGATGTCATAATGCCCCCTTAGGCAGATCACAGAGAAAGGTCTGTCACCTGGGTGACCAGTGCAGTGTTATGATGTCACAATGTCCCCTTAGGCCAATCAGAGACAAGGGTCTGTCACCTGGGTGACCAGTGCAGAGTTATGATTTCACAAAGCCAAATTAAGCAGATCACGGGCAATGATATGTCACCAGGGTGACAAGTGCAGAGTTATGATGTCACAATGCCCCCTAAGGCAGATCAGAGACAAGGGTGTGTCACCAGGATGACCAGTGCAGAGTTATGATGTCACAATGCCCCCTTAGGCAGATCACAGAGAAGGGTATGTCACCTCGGTGACCAATGCAGGGTTATGATGTCTCAATGCCCCCTTAGGCAGATCAGAGACAAGGGTCTGTCTCCTGAGTGACCAGTGCAGAGTTATGGTGTCACAATGCCCCCTTAGGCCGATCACTGACAAGGGTCTGTCACCAGGGTGATCAGTGCAGAATAATGAAGTCACAATGCCCCCTTAGGCATCTCACAGACAAGGTTCTGACACACGGGTGACCAGGGCAGAGTTATGATATCACAATGCCCCCTTAGGCAGATCACAGACAAGGGTCTGACACCTGGGATACCAGTGCAGGGTTATGATGTCACATTGCCGCCCTAGGCTAATCACACACAAGTGTCTGTAACCCGGGTGACCAGTGCAGTGTTATGATGTCACAATGCCTCCTTCGGCAGATCAGAAACAAGGGTCTGTCACCAGGGTGACCAGTGCAGTGTTATGATGTCACAATGCCCCATTAGGCAGATCACGGAAAAGGGTCTGTAACCAGGGTGACCAGTGCAGATTTGTAATGTCACAATGCCCCCTTAGGCAGATCACAGAAAAGGGTCAGTCACCTGGGTGACCTGTGCAGAGCTAAAATATCACAATGCCCCCTTAGGCAGATAACAGACAAGGATTTGTCACCTGGGTGACCAGTGCAGAGTTATGATGTCACAATGACCCCTGAGGCAGATCACAGACAAGGGTCTGTCACCTGGGTGACCACTGCACAGTTATGATGTCACAATGCCCCCTTAGGCAGATCACAGATATAGGTCTGTCACCACCGTGACCAATGCAGAATTATGATGTCACAATGCACCCTTAGGCAGATTACAGAAAGGGGTCTGTCAGCTTGGTGACCAGTGCAGAGTTATGATATCACAATGCCCCCTTAGGCAGATCAAAGACAAGGTTCTGTCACCTGGCTGCCCAGGGAAAAATTGTGATCTCACAATGCCCCCTTAGGCATATCACAGAGAAGGGTCACTCACATGGGTGACCATCGCAGAGTTATGATGTCACAATATCCCCTTAGGCAGATCACAGACAAGGGTCACTCACCTGGGTGAGCAGCCCAGAGTTATGATGTCACGATGCCCTCTTAGGCAGATCGGAGGCAAGGATCTGTCACCTGGGTAATCACTGCAGAGTTATGATGTCACAATGACACCTTCTTCAGATATCAGAGAAGTTTCTGTCACCTCGGTGACCATTGCAGGTTTATGATGTCCCAATGACCCCTAAGGCAGATCAGAGACAAGGGTCTGTCTCCTGGGTGACTAGTGCAGAGTTATGATGTCACAATGCCCCGTTAGGCAGATCACGGACAAGGTTCTGCCAGCAGGGTGATCAGTGCAGAGTTGTGATGTCACAAGGCGCACTTAGGCAGATCACGGACAAGGGTCTCTCACGTGGGTGACCATTGCAGACTTATGATATCACAATGCCCCCTTAGGAAGATCACAGACAAGGGCCTGTCACCTGGGTGACCAGTGCAGGGTTATGATGTCACAATGCCCCCTTAGGCAGATCACAGACAAGGGTCTATCACCTGGGTGACAAGTGCAGAGTTATGATGTCACAATGCACCCTTAGGCAGATCATTGACAGGGGTCCGTCTCTCGGTTGAGCAGTGCACAGTTGTGATGTCACAATGCCCCCTTTGAGAGATCACAGACAAGGGTCTGTCACCTGGGTGACCAGTGCAAAGTTATGATGTCACAATTCCCCCTTAGGAAGATCACAGACAAGGGTCTGTCATCAGGGTGACCAGTGCAGAGTTATGATGTCGTAATGCCCCCTTAGGCAGATCACAGACAAGGATCTGTCACCTCGGTGACCAGTGCAGAGTTATGATATCACAATGTCCCCTTAGGCAGATCACAGACATTGGCCTGTCACATGGGTGACCGGCACAGAGTTATGATGTCACAATGCCCCCTTAGGCAGATCAAAGACAAGGTTCTGTCACCTGGGTGTCCAGGGAAGAATTATGACGTAACAATGCCCTCTTAGGCAGATGACAGACAAGGGTCTGTCACCTGGATGACCATCACAGAGGTATGATGTCACAATATCCCCTTAGTCAGATCACTGACATGGGTCTTTCATCTGGGTGACCAGCGCGTAGTTATGATGTCACAATGCCCCCTTAGGCAGATCAGAGACAAGATTCTGTCACCTGGGTGATCAGTGCAGAGTTATGAGGTCACAATGCCCCTTTAGGCAGATCACGGGCAAGGGTCTGTCACCAGGTTGACCAATGCAGTGTTATGATGTCACAATACCCCCTTAGGCATATCACAGAGAAGGGTCTGTCACCTGGGTGACCAGTGCAGAGTTTGGATATCACAATGCCCCCTTAGGAAGATAACAGTCAAGGGTCTGTCAACTGGGTGACCTGTGCAGAGTTATGATGTCACAATGCCCCCTTAGGCAGTTCTCCGACAAGGGTCTTTCACCTGGGTGACCAGTGCAGAGCTAAAATGTCACAATGCCCCCTTAGGCAGATCGCAGACAACGATCTGTAACCTGGGTGACCAGTGCAGGGTTATGATGTCACAATGCCACCTTAGGCAGATCGGAGACAAGGTTCTGTCACCTGGGAGACCAGTGAAGAGTTATGATGTCACAATGCCACCTTAGACACATCACCTAAAAGGTTCTGTCACCTGGGTGACCAGTGAAGAGTTATGATTTCACAATGCCCCCTTATGCAGATCATAGACAAGGGTCTGTCACCTCTGTGACATGCATGGAGGTAGGATGTCACAATGTCCCCTCAGGCAGATCACAGACAAGGGCCTGTCACCTGGGTGACCAGCGCAGAGTTATCATGTCACAATGCCCCCTTAGGCAGATCAAAGACAAAGTTCTGTCACAAGGGGGGCCAGGGAAGAATTATGATGTCACAATGCCCCCTTAGGCATATCACAGACAAGGGTCTGTCACCTGGGTGACCAGCGCAGAGTTATGATGTCACAATATCCCCTTAGGCAGATTACAGACATGGTTCTCTCACCAGGGTTACCAGCACAGAGTTAACACGTCAGAATGCCCCATTAGGCCGATCACAGACAAGGATCTGTCACCTGGGTGACCAGTGCCGAGTTATGATGTAACAATGCCCTCTTAGGCATATCACGGGCAAGGGTCTGTCACCAGGGTGACCAATGCACAGTTATGATGTCACAATGCCCCCTTAGGGAGATCACAGAAAAGGGTCTTAACCTGGGTGGCCAATGCATGGTTATTTTGTCACTATGCCCCCTTAGGCAGATCAGAGACATGGGTCTGTCTCCTGGGTGACCAGTGCAGAGTTATGATGTCACAATGCCCCTTTAGGGAGATCACACACAAGGGTCTGTAACTTGGGTGACCAGTGCAGAGTTATGGTATCACAATGCCCACTTAGGCAAATTACAGACAAGGGCCTGTCACCTGGGTGACCTGTGCTGATTTATGATGTCACAATGCCCCCTTAGGCAGATAAAAACATAGTTCTGTCAACTGGGTGTCCAGGGAAGAATCATGATGTCACAATGCCCCCTTTGGCAGATCACGGACAAGGGTCTGTGAACAGGATGGCCAGTGCAGAGTTATGAAGTCACAATGCTCCCATAGGCCAATCACAGACAAGGGTCTCTCACCTGGGTGACCAGTGCAGAGTTCCGATATCACAATGCCCCCTTAGGCAGATCACAGACAAGGGCCTGTCACCTGGGTGATTAGTGCAGAGTTATGAAGCCACAATGCCCCCTTAGGAAGATCACAGACAAGGGTCTTTCACCTGGGTGACAAGTGCGGAGTTATGATATCACAATGCCCCCTTAGGCAGATCACAGACAAGGTTCTGTCACCTCGGTGACCAGTGCACTGTTGTGATGTCACAATGCCCCATTTGACAGATCACAGACATGGGTCTGTCACCACGGTTACCAGTGGAGTATTATGATGTCACAATGCACCGATAGGCCGATCACAGTAAAGGGTCTGTCACATGGGTGACCAGTGCAGAGTTATTATGTCACAATGCCCCCTTAGGCAGAACACAGACAAGGGTCTGTAACCTGGGTGACCAGTGCAGGGTTATGATGTCACAATTCCCACTTTGGCAGATCAGAGACAAGTGTCTGTCAACTGGGTGACCAGTGCCGGTTCATGATGTCACAGTGCCCCCTTAGGCATGTCACAGACAAGGGTCTGTCACCTGGGTGACCAGTGCAGATTTATGATATCACAATGCACCCTTAGGCAGATCAGAGACAAGGGTCTGACACCTGGGTGAACTGTGCACAGTTATAAATGCAAAATGCCCCATTAGGCAGATCACAGACATGGGTCTGTCACCACGGTGACCAGTGCAGAGTTGTGATGTCACAATGCCCCCTTAGGCAGATCTCAGACCGGGGTCCGTCACCTGGGTGACCAGTGCACAGTTGTGATGTCACAATGCCCCCTTTGACAGATCACAGACAAGGGTCTCTCACCACGGTGGCCAGAGCAGTGTTATGATGTCACAATGACCCCTTAGGCAGATCACAGACAAGGGTCTGTCACCCGGTTGACCAGTGCCGGGTTATGATGTCACAATGCCCCTTTAGGCAGATCACACACAAGCGTCTCTCACCTGGGTGACCAGTGCAGAGTTATGATGTCACAATGACCCCTTAGTGAGATCACAGACAAGGGTCTGTCACCTGTGTGACCAGTGCAGAGTAATGATGTCTCAATTCCCCCTTAGGCAGATCATAGTCAAGGGTCTGTCACCTCTGTGAAATGCGTGGAGTTAGGATGTCACAATGCCCCCGTACTTAGATCACAGACAAGGGTCTTTAAACTGGGTGACCAGTGCAGAGTTATGATGTCACAATGCCCCCTTAGGCAGATCACAGACAAGATTCTGTCACCTGGGTGACCACTGCACAGTTATGATGTCACAATGCCCCCATAGGCAGATCACAGATATGGGTCTGTCACCACAGTGACCAATGCAGAATTATGATGTCACAATGCACCCTTAGGCTGATTACAGAAAGGGGTCTGTCAGCTTGGTGACCAGTGCAGAGTTATGATATCACAATGCCCCCTTAGGCAGATCAAAGACAAGGTTCTGTCACCTGGCTGCCCAGGGAAAAATTGTGATCTCACAATGCCCCCTTAGGCACATCACAGAGAAGGGTCGCTCATATGGGTGACCAGCGCAGAGTGATGATGTCACAATATCCCCTTAGGCAGATCACAGACAAGGGTCTCTCACCTGGGTGAGCAGCCGAGAGTTACGATGTCACAATGCCCTCTTAGGCAGAACAGAGGCAAGGATCTGTCACCTGGGTAACCACTGCAGAGTTATGATGTCACAATGCCCCCTTCTTCAGATATCAGAGAAGTTTCTGTCACCTCGGTGACCGTTGCAGGGTTATGATGTCCCAATGCCCCCTTAGGCAGATCAGAGACAAGGGTCTGTCTCCTGGGTGACTAGTGCAGAGTTATGATGTCACAATGCCCCGTTAGGCAGATCACGGACAAGGTTCTGCCAGCAGGGTGATCAGTGCAGAGTTGTGATGTCACAAGGCGCCCTTAGGCAGATCATGGACAAGGGTCTGTCACGTGGGTGACCAGTGCAGAGTTATGATATCACAATGCCCCCTTAGGAAGATCACAGACAAGGGCCTGTCACCTGGGTGACCAGTGCAGGGCTATGATGTCACAATGCCCCCTTAGGCAGATCACAGACAAGGGTCTATCACCTGGGTGACAAGTGCAGAGTTACGATGTCACAATGCACCCTTAGGCAGATCATTGACAGGGGTCCGTCTCCTGGTTGACCAGTGCAGAGTTGTGATGTCACAATGCCCCCTTTGACAGATCACAGACAAGGGTCTGTCACCTGGGTGACCAGTGCAGAGTTATGATGTCACAATGCCCCCTTAGGAAGATCACGGAGAAGTGTCTGTCATAAGGGTGACCAGTGCAGAGTTATGATGTCGCAATGCCCCCTTAGTCAGATCACAGACAAGGATCTGTCACCTCGGTGACCAGTGCAGAGTTATGATATCACAATGCCCACTTAGGCAGATCACAGACATGGGCCTGTCACATGGGAGACCAGCACAGAGTTATGATGTCACAATGCCACCTTAGGCAGATCAAAGACAAGGTTCTGTAACCTGGGTGTCCAGGGAATAATTATGATGTCACAATGCCCTCTTAGGCAGATCACAGACAAGGATCTGTCACCTGGATGACCATCGCAGAGGTATGATGTCACAATATCCCCTTAGGCAGATCACAGACATGGGTCTTTCACCGGGGTGACCAGCACATAGTTATGATGTCACAATGCCCCCTTAGGCAGATCAGAGACAAGGTTCTGTCACCTGGGTGACCAGTGCAGAGTTATGATGTCACAATGCCCATTTAGGCAGATCACGGGCAAGGGTCTGTCACCAGGTTGACCAATGCAGTGTTATGATATCACAATACCCCCTTAGGCATATCACAGACAAGGGTCTGTCACCTGGGTAACCAGTGCAGAGTTTGGATAGCACAATGCCCCCTTAGGAAGATCACAGTCAAGGGTCTCTCAACTGGGTGACCTGTGCAGAGTTATGATGTCACAATGCCCCCTTAGGAAGATCTCCGACAAGGGTCTTTCACCTGGGTGACCAGTGCAGAGCTAAAATGTCACAATGCCCCCTTAGGCAGATCGCAGACAACGGTCTGTCACCTGGGTGACCAGTGAAGGGTTATGATGTCACAATGCCACCTTAGGGAAATCGGAGACAAGGGTCTGTCACCTGGGAGACGAGTGAAAATTATGATGTCACAATGCCACCTTAGACACATCAGCTAAAAGGGTCTGTCACCTGGGTGACCAGTGAAGAGTTATGATTTCACAATGCCCCCTTACGCAGATCATAGACAAGGGTCTGTCACCTCTGTGACATGCATGGAGTTAGGATGTCACAATGCCCCCTTAGGCAGATCACAGACAAGGGCCTGTCACCTGGGTGACCAGCGCAGAGTTATCATGTCTCAATGCCCCCTTAGGCAGATCAAAGACAAAGTTCTGTCACAAGGGGGGCAGGGAAGAATTATGATGTCACAATGCCCCCTTAGGCATATCACAGACAAGGGTCTGTCACCTGGGTGACCAGCGCAGAGTTATGATGTCACAATATCCCCTTAGGCAGATCACAGACATGGTTCTCTCACCAGGGTTACCAGCACAGAGTTAACACGTCAGAATGCCCCCTTAGGCCGATCAGAGACAAGGATCTGTCACCTGGGTGACCAGTGCCGAGTTATGATGTAACAATGCCCCCTTAGGCATATCACAGGCAAGCGTCTGTCACCAGGGTGACCAATGCACAGTTATGATGTCACAATGCCTCCTTAGGCAGATCACAGAAAAGGGTCTTAACCTGGGTGGCCATTGCATGGTTATTTTGTCACTATGCCCCCTTAGGCAGATCAGAGACATGATCTGTCTCCTGGGTGACCTGTGCAGAGTTATGATGTCACAATGCCCCCGTAGGCAGATCACAGAGAAGTGCCTGTCACCTGGGTGACCACAGCAGTGTTATCATGTCACAATGCCGCCTTAAGCAGATCAGAGAAAAGGGTCTGTCACCTGGGAGACCACTGCTTAGTTATGATGTCACAATGCCTCCTTAGACAGATCTCCTAAAAGGGTCTGTCACCTGGGTCACCAGTGCAGATTTATGATATCACAAAGCCCCCTTATGCAGATCACAGACAAGGGTCGGTCACCTGGGTGCCCCGTGCAGAGTCATGATGTCACAATGCCCCCTTAGGCAGATCTCAGACAAAGTTTTTTCACCTGGGTGACCAGTGCAGAGCTATGATGTCACAATGCCCCCTTAGGCAGATCACAGACAAGGTTCTCTCACCTGGGTGACCAGTACAGATTTATGATGTCACGATGTCCCCTTAGGCAGGTCACAGAGAAGTGTCTGTAACCTGGGTGGCCATTGCAGGGTTATGGTGTCAGTACGCCCCCTTAGGCAGATCACAGACAAGGGTCTATCACCTGGGTGACCAGCGTGGAGTTATGAAGTCACAATGCCCCCTTAGGCAGATCACAGATAAGGGTCTTTCACCTGGGTGACAAGTGCAGGTTTATGATACCTGGGTGACAAGTGCAGGTTTATGATATCACCATGCACCCTTAGGCAGATCAAAGACAAGGGTCTGTCACCTGAGTGACCAGTGCAGAGTTAAGACGTCACAATGCCCACTTAGGAAGATCACGGACAAGGGTTTGTCACCAGGGTGACAGGTGCAGAGTTATGAAGTCACAATGACCACTTAGGCATATCACAGACAGGGGTCTGTCACCCAGGGGACCAGGGCAGGGTTATGACATCACAATGCCCCTTTAGGGAGATCACAGACAAGGTTCTCTCATCTGGGTGATAAGTGCAGAGTTATGATAGCACAATGCCGCCTTAGGCAGATCACAGACAGGGGTCTGTCACCTGGGTGACCAGTGCACAGTTGTGATGTCACAATGCCCCCTTTGACAGATCACAGAAAAGGGTCTGTCACCACGGTGTCCAGTGCAGAGTTATCATGTCACAATGCACCTTCGGCAGATCACAGACAAGGGTCTGTCACCCGGGTGACCAGTTCAGGGTTATGGTGTCACAATGCCCCTTTAGGCAGATCACACACAAGCGTCTCTCAACTGGGTGACCAATGCAGGGTTATGATGTCACAAGGCCCCATTAGGCAGATAACGGAAAAGTGACTGTCACCAGGGTGACCAAAGCAGAGTTATGATGTCACAATGCCCCCTTAGACTGATCACAGAGAGGGGTCTGTCACCTGGGTGACCAGTGCACAGTTATGATTTCACAGTGAACCCTTAGGCAGATAACTGACAAGGGTCTGTCACCCGGGTGACCAGTAAAGATTTATGAGGTCACAATGCCCCCTTAGGCAGACCACAGACAAGGGTCCGTCACCTGGGTGGCCAGTGCACAGTTGTGATGTCACAATACCCACTCTGAGAGATCAGAGACAAGGGTCTGTCACCACGGTTACCAGTGCAGAGTTATGATGTCACAATGCCCCATTAGGGAGGTCACAGACAAGGGTCTGTCACCACGGTAACCAGTGCTGAATTATGATGTCACAATGCACCCTTCGGCAGATTACAGACAATGGTCTGTCACCTAGGTGACCAGTGCAGGGTTATGATGTCACAAGGTCCCCTTAGGCAGATCAGAGACAAGGGTCTGTCACCTGGCTGACCAGTGCAGAGTTAGGATGTCTCAATGCCCCCTTAGGCAGATCACGGAAAAAGGTCTGTCACCAGGGTGACCAGTGCAGAGTTATGAAGTCATAATGCCTCCTTAGGCATATCACAGACAAGGGTCTGTCACCTGGGAGACCAGTGCAGAGTTGTGATATCACAATGCCCCCTTAGGCAGATCACAGACAAGGGCCTATCACCTGGGTGAACAGTGCAGAGTTATGATGTCATAATGCGCCCTTAGGCAGACCACAGCCAAGGGCCTGCCTCCTGGGTGACCAGTGTAGAACTCTGATATCACAATGTCCACTTAGGCAGATCAAAGTCAAGGGTCAGTCACCCGGCTGACCAGTGCACAGTTATGATGTCACAATGCCCAATTAGGGAGATCACAGACAAGGGACTGCCACCTGCGTGCCCAGTGCAGAATTATTACATCACAGTGCCCCTTTAGGCAGATCACAGGGAAGGGTCTGTCACCTGGGTGACCACTGCACAATTATGATGTCACAATGCCCTCTTAGGCAGATTCCAGAGAAGGGTCTGTCACCTGGTTGTCCAGTGCAGAGGTATGATGTCACAATGCCCCATTAGGCAGATGACAAACAAGTGTCTGACACCTGGGTGACCAGCACAGTGTAATGATGTCACAATGCCCCCTTAGGCAGATCACAGACAGGGGCCTGTCACCTGGGTGACCAGTGCAGAGTTATGATGTCACAATTCACCCTTAGGGAGATCACACGCCTGGGTCTACCACCTGGGTGACCAGTGCAACGTTATAATATGACAGTGCCCCCTAAGGCAGATCAAAGACAAGGGTCTGTCACATGGGTGTCCAGTGAAGGATTATGATGTCACAATGCCCCCTTAGGCAGATGCCAGACAAGGGTTTGTCACCTGGGTGTCCAGTGCAGAGTTATGATGTCACAATGTCCCCTTAGGCAGATGACAGACAAGGGTGTGTCACCTGGTTGACCAGCGCAGAGTTATGATGTCACAATGCCCCCTTAGGAAGATCACAGACAGGGGTCAGTCACCTGGGTGACCAGTGCAGAGTTATGATGTCACAATGACCCCTTAGGCAGATCACAGACAAGCGTCTGTCACCTGGGTGACCAGTGCAGAATTATGATGTCACAATGCCCCATTAGGCAGATCACAGAGAAGGGTCTGTCACCTGGGTGACCAGTGGAGAGGTAAGATGTCACAGTGACCCTTTAGGCAGATCACAGACAAGGGTCTGTAACCTGGGTGAACAGTTCAGAGTTATGATGTCATAATGCCCCCTTAGGCAGATCACAGACAAGAGTCTGCCACCTGGGTGAACAGTGCAGAGTTTTGATGTCATAATGCCCCCTTAGGCAGATCACAGCAAAGGGCTTGTCTACTGGGTGACCAGTGTAGAGCTCTGATGTCACAATGCCCACTTAGGCAGATCAAAGGCAACGGTCAGTCACCCGAGTGACCAGTGCACAGTTATGATGTCAGAATACCCAATTAGGGAGATCACAGACAAGGGCCTGCCACCTGGGTGACCAGTGCAGAGTTATGATGTCACATTGCCGCCTTAGGAAGATCACAGACTAGGTTCTGTCACCTGGGTGACCAGTGCAGAGTTATGACGTCACAATAACCCCTTAGGCAGATCGCAAAAAATGGTGTGTCTCATGGGTGACCAGTGCACAGCTATGATGTCACAATGCCCCTTATGAGGATCACAAACAATGGTCTGTCACCTGGGTGACCAGTGCAGAGTTAAGATGTCCCAATAACCCTTTACGCAGATCACAGACAAGGGTCTGTCACCTGGATGTCCAGTGCAGAGGTATGATGTCACAATGCCCCTTAGGCAGATCACAGACAAGGATCTGTCACCTGGGTGACCAGTGCAGAGATAACATGTCACAATGACTCCTTAGGCAGATCACAGACAAGTTTCTGTCACCTGGATGACCAGTGCAGAGTTATGATGTCACAATGCTTCCTTTGACAGATCACAGACAAGGGTCTGTCACCATGCTGCCGAGTGCAGAGTTAAGATGTCACAATGCTCCCTTAGGCAGAGCACAGACAAGGGTCTGTCACCAGGGTGACCATTGCAGAGTTATGATGTCACAAGACCCCTTTAGGGAGTTCACACACAAGCATCTCTCACCTGCGTGACCACTGCAGAATTATGATGTCACATTGCCCCCTTAGACGGATCACAGACAATGGTCTGTCACCTGGGTGACAGGGGAACAGTTATGATGTCACAATGACCCCTTAGGCAGATGACAGACGGGGATCTTTCACATGGGTGACCAGTGCAGATTTATGATGTCACAATGACCCCTTAGGCAGATCACAGAAAAGCCTCTGTCACCTGGGTGACCAGTGTAGAGTTATAATGTCACAATTCCCCCGTAGTAGAACACATGCAACGGTCTGTCACCTGGGTGACCCGTGCAGAGTTATGATGTCACAATGCCCCCATAGGCAGATCACAGTTAAGGGTCTCTCATCTGGGTGACCAGTGCAGATTTATGATGTCACAATAACCCCTTAGGCAGATCACAAAATGGGTGTGTCTCATGGGTGACCAGTGCAGAGCTGTGATGTCACAATGACCCTTATGAGGATCACAGACAAGTGTCTGTCACCTGGGTGACCAGTGCAGAGTTAAGATGTCCCAATGACCCCTTAGGCAGATCACAGACAAGGGTCTGTCACCTGGATGTCCAGTGCGGAGTTATGATGTCACTATGCCCCTTAGGCAGATCACAGACAAGGGTCTGTCACCTGGGTGACCAGTGCAGAGTTATGATGTCACAATGCCCCCTTACACAGATCACAGAAAAGGTCTGTCACCTGGGTGACCAGTGCAGAATTCAGATGTCCCAATGACCCCTTAGGCAGATCACAGACAGGGGTTTGTCACCTGTGTGACCAGTGCAGGATTATGATGTCACAATGCCAACATAGGCAGATCAAAGACAAGGGAATGTCACCTGGGTGACCAGTGCCGAATCAAGGTGTCAAAATGCCCCCTTACGCAGATCTGAGAAAAGGGTCTGTCACCTGGGAGAACAGTGCACAGTTATGATGTTACAATGCCCCCTTAGGCATATCACAGACAAGGGTCTGTCACATGAGTAACCAGTGCAGAGTTATGATGTCACAATGGCCCCTTAGGCAGATCACACTGAAGGGTCTGTCACCACGGTGACCAGTGCAGAGTTATGATGTCACAATTCCCCCTTAGGCAGATCACAGACAAGGCTCTGACACCTGGGTGACCACTGCAGGGTTATGATGTCACAATACACCCTTAGGCAGATCACAGACAAGGGTCTGTCACCTGGGTGACCATTGCATGGTTATGATGTCACACTGCCCCCTTAGGCAGATCAGAGAGAAACGTCTGTCACCTGGGTGACCAGTACAGACTTATGAAGTCACAATGCCCTTTTAAGCAGATCACGGGAAAGGGTCTGTCACCAGGCAGACCAGTGCGACTTATGATGTCACAATGCCCCCTTAGGCATATCACAAACAAGGTTCTGTCACCTGGGTAACCACTGGAGAGTTATGATATCACAATGCCCCCTTAGGCAGATCACAGACAAGGGCTTGTCACCTGGGTGACCAGCGCAGTGTTATGATGTCACAATGCCCCCTTTGACAGATCACAGACAAGGATCTCTCACCACGATGACCAGTGCAGTGTAATGATGTCACAGTGCCCCCTTAGGCAGATCACAGACAACGGTCTGTCACCAGGGTGACCATTGCAGAGTTATGTTGTCACAAGATGCCTTTAGGCAGATCACACACAAGCATCTCTCACCTGGGTACCCGTGCAGAGTTATGATGTCACAATGCCCCATGAGGAAGACAACGGACAAGGAACTGTCAGCAGGGTGACCAGTGCAGAGTTATGATGTCACATTGCCCCCTTAGACAGATCGCAGACAAGGCTCTGTCACCTGGGTGACCGGGGAAGGGTTATGATGTCACAATGCCCCCTTAGGAAGATCACAGACAGTGGTCTGTCACATGGGTGACCAGTGCAGAGTTATGATGTCACAATGACCCCTTAGGCAGATCACAGACAAGCGTCTGTCACCTGGGTGACCAGTGCAGAGTTATGATGTCACAATTCCCCTTTAGGCAGAACACATACAAGGGTCTGTCACCTGGGTGACCCTTGCAGAGTTACGATGTCACAATGCCCGCATTGGCAGATCACAGACAAGGGTATGTCATTTGGGTGACCAGTGCAGGGTTATGATTTCACAATGACCCCTTAGGCAGATCAGAGAGAAGGGTCTGTCACCTGGGTGACCTGTGCAGACTTATGATGTCACAATGCCCCCTTAGGCAGATCACGGGCAACGGTCTGTCACCAGGGTGACCAGTGCAGAGTTATGATGTCACAATGCCCCCTTAGGCATCTCACAGACAAGGGTCTGTCACCTGGGTAACCACTGCAGAGTTATGATATCACAATGCCCCCTTAGGCAGATCACAGACAAGGGCCTGTCACCTGGGTGACCAGTGCAGAGTTATGATGTCAAAATGCCCCCTTAGGCAGATCTCAGACAAGAGTCTGTAACCTGGGTGAACAGTGCAGAGTTATGATGTGATAATGCCCCCTTAGGCAGATCACAGACAAGAGTCTGCCACCTGGGTGAACAGTGCAGATTTACGATGTCATAATGCCCCCTTAGGCAGATCACAGCAAAGGGCTTGTCTCCTGGGTGACCAGTGTAGAGCTCTGATGTCACAATGCCCACTTAGGCAGATCAAAGACAAGGGTCAGTCACCCGGGTGACCAGTGCACAGTTATGATGTCACAATACCCAATTAGGGAGATCACAGACAAGGGCCTGCCACCTGGGTGCCCAGTGCAGCATTATTTCATCACAGTGCCCCTTTAGGCAGATCACAGGCAAGGGTCTGTCACCTGGGTGACCAGTGCAGAGTTATCATATCACAATGCCCCCTTAGGCAGATCACAGACAAGAGCCTGTCACCTGGGTGACCAGTGCAGAGTTATGATGTCACAATGCCCACTTAGGGAGATCAAAGTAAAGGGTCTGTCACCTGGGTGACCAGTGCAGAGTTATGATGTCACAATGCCCACTTACGCAGATCACAGACAAGGGTCTGTCACCTGGGTGACCGGTGCAGAGTTATGATGTCACAATGCGCCCTTAGGCAGATCACATACAAGGGTCTGTCACCTGGGTGAACTGTGCAGAATTATGATGTCACAATGCACCATTAGGCAGACCACACACAAGGGTCTGTCACTTGGATGACCCGTGCCGAGTTTTGATGCCACAATGCATCCTTAGGCAGACCACAGAAAAGGGTCTGTCACCTGGGTGACCAGTGCACAGTCATGATGTCAAAATACCCCCTTAGGCAGATCACAGACAAGGGACTGTCACGTGGGTGCCCAGTGCAGAGTTATGTTGCCAGAATTCCCCTTAGACAGACCACAGACAAGGGTCTGTCACCTGGGTGACCCACGCACAGTTATGATATCACAACGCGCACTTGGGCAGATCACAGACAATGGTCTGTCACCACAATGACCAGTGCAGAATTATGATGCCACAATGCCCCCTTAAGCAGATCACAGAAAAGGTTTTGTCACCTGGGTGACCAGTGCAGAGTTATGATGTCACAATGCCCCCTTAGGGAGATCACGGACAAGGGTCTGACACCAGGGTGACCAGTGCAGAATTCGGATGTCAAAATGCCCCCTTAGGCATATCACAGAAAATGGTCTGCCACCTGGGTCACCAGTGCAGATTTATGAGATCACAATTCCCCCTTATGGAGATCAAAGACAAGGGTCTCTCACCTGGGTTACCCGTGCAGAGTTATGATGTCAAAATGCACCCTTAGGCAGATCACAGACAAGGATCTTTCACGTGGGTGACCAGTGCAAAGTTATGATGTCACAATGCCCCTTCAGGAAGATCACAGACAAGGGTCTGTCACCTGGTTGTCCAGTGCAGTGTTATGATGTCACAATGCCCCCTTAGGCAGATCACAGACAAGGGTCATTCACCTGGGTGAACAGTGCAGAGTTGTGATATCACAATGCCCCCTTAGGTAGATCACAGTCAAGGGTCTGTCACCTAGGTGACGAATTCAGAGTTGTGATGCCACAATGCCCACTTAGGCATATCAAAGAATAGGGTCTGTCACCTGGGAGAGCAGTTCAGAATTATGATGTCACGATGCCACCTTAGGCACAACAGAGACAAGGGTCTGTCACCAGGTTGACAGGTGCACAGTTTTGATGTCCCAATGGCCACTTAGGCAGATCACAGACAACTGTCTGTCCCCTGGGTTCTGTGCGTAGAATTATGATGTCACAATTCCCCTTTGGGCAGACCACAGACAATGTTCTGTCTCCTCGGGGACGTGTGCAGAGTGATGATGTCACAATGCTCCCTTAGGCAGATTACAGACAAGGGTCTGTCACCCAGGTGATGAGTACAGAGTTATGATTTCACAATGCCCACTCAGGTATATCAAAGACAAGGGTCTGACTTCTGGGAGAGCAGTTAAGAATTATGATGTCACAATGCCCCCTTAGGCAGATCACAGACAAGGGTCGGTCACCTGGAGACCATTGCGCAGTTATGATGTCACAGGGCCCCCTTAAGCAGATCACGGACAAGGCTCTGTCATCTGGGTGACTAGTACAGTGTTATGAGGTCACAGTGCCCCCTTAGGAAGTTCAGTGATAAGAGTCTGTCACCTACGTGACCAGTGAGGAGTTATGAAGTCACAATGCCACCTTAGGCAGATCACAGACAAGAGTCTGTCATCTGGGTGACCCGTGCAGAGTTATGATGTCAAAATGCCACCTTAAGCAGATCACAGACAAGGTTCTGTCACCTGGGTGACCAGTGCAGTGTTATGATATCACATTTCCCCGTTAGGCAGATCACAGACAAGGTTCTGTCACCTGGGTGAGCAGTGCAGAGCTATGATGTCACCATGCCACCTTAGGAAGATCACAGACAAGGGTCTGTCACCTGGGTGACTTGTACAGGGTTATGCTGTCACAATGCCCCATTAGGCAGATCAGAGACAAGGGTCTGTCACCTGGGTGACCAGTGCAGAGTTATGATGTCAAAATGCCCCCTCAGACATATCACGGAGAAGGGTCTCTCACCAGGGTTACCAGTGCAGAGTTAGGATGTCACAATGCCCCCTTAGGAAAATCACAGACAAGGGACTGTCACCAGGGTGACGAGTGCAGAGTTATGATGTCACAATGCCCCCTTACGCAGATCACAGACAAGGGTCTGTCTCCTGGGTGACCAGTGCAGAATTATGATGTCAGAATGCCCCCTTTGGAAGATATCAGACAAGGGTCTGTCACCTGGCTGACCAGCACAGAGTTACTATGTCACAATGCCCCCTTAGGGAGATCACAGAGAAGTGTCTGTCTCCTAGGTGACGAACACACAGTTATGATGTCACAATGCCCCCTTTGGCAGATCACAGACAAGGGTCGGTCAGCTGAATGACAAGTGCATAGTTATGATGTCATAATGCCCCCTTGGGGGGATCACAGACAAGGATCTCTCACCACGGTGACCGGTGAAGAGTTATGATGTCACAATGTCCCCTTCGGCAGATCACAGACAAGGGTCGGTCACCTGGGTGACCACTGCATAGTTACGATGTCATAATGCCCCCTTGGGCGGATCACAGACAAGGTTCTCTCACCACGGTGACCAGTGGAGAGTTATGATGTCACAATGCCCCTTAGGCAGATCACAGACAAGTGTCTGTCACCTGCACGACCAGTGCAGAGTTATGATGTCACAGTTCTCTCTTAGGCAGATCACAGACAATGATCTGTCACCTGGGTGACCAGTGCACAGGTAAGATGTCATAATGACCCCTTGGGGGGATCACAGACAAGGGTCTCTCACCACGGTGACCAGTGCAGAGTTATGATGTCACAATGTTCCCTTCGGCAGATCACAGACTAGGGTGTGTCACCTGGATTACCAGTGCAGGGTTATGATGTCACAATGCCCCCTCCAGCATATCACAGACAATGGTCTGTCACCACGGTGACCAGTGCAGAGTTATGATGTCACAATGCCACTTTAGGCAGATCACAGACAACGGTCTGTCACCTGGGTGACCAGTGCAGAGTTATGATGTCACAATGCCCCCTTAGGCAGATCACAGAGAAGGGTCTGTAACCACGGTGATCAGTGCAGAGTTATGATGTCACAATGCGCTCTTAGGCAGATGAGAGTCAAGGGCCTGTCACCTGGGTGACCCGTGCAGTGTTATGAAGTCAAAATGCCCCCTTAGGCAGATCACAGACAACGCTCTGGCACCTGGGTGACCCGTGCAGAATTATGATCTCACAATGGCCCCTTAGTCAGATCACAGAAAAGGTTCTGTCCCTTGGGTGACCAGTGCAGAGGTATGGTGACACAATGCCCCTTAGGCAGATCACATACAAGGGTCTTTCACCTGGGAGACCAGTGCACAGTTGTGATGTCACAATGCCCCCTTAGGCAGATCACAGACAAGGGGCTGTCACCTGGGTGACTGGTGCACAGTTATGATGTCACAATACACCCTTAGGCAGATCAAATACAAGGGTCTGTCACCACGGTGACCAGTGCAGACATATGATGTCACAATGCCCCCTTAGGCAGATCACAGACAAGGGTCTGTCACCTGTGTAACCAGTGCACAGTTACGTTGTCACATTGCCCCCTTAGGCAGATCACTGAGAAGGGTCTCTCACCATGGTGAACATTTCAGAGTTATGATGTCACAATTACCCCGAGGGAGATCAATGGCAATGGTCTGTCACCTGGGATACCAGTGCAGAGTTATGATGTCACAATGCCTCCTTAGGCAGATCACAGACAAGGGTATCTCAATACGGGGAACAGTGCAGAGTTATGAAGTCAAAGTGCCACCACAGGCAGATCACAGACAAGGGACTGTCACCTGGGTGTCCAGTACTGAGTTATGATGTCACAATGCCCTTAGGCAGATCACAGAAAAGGGCCTGTCACCTGGGTGACCAGTGCTGGGTTATGAAGTCACAATGCCCCCGTAGGAATATAAGAGACAAGGGTCTGTCACTTGGGTGACCAGCGCAGAGTTATGATGTCACAATGCCCCCTTAGGCAGATCACATAGAAGGGTCTTTCACCTGGGTGACCAGTGCAGATTAATGATGTCACAATTCCGCCTTAAGCAGATGACAGACAAGGGTCTGACACCTGGGTGACCAGTGCACAGTTATGATGCCACCATGCCCCCTTAGGCAGATCACAGACAAGTGTCTGTCACCACGGTGATCAGTGCAGAGTTATGATGTCACAATGCCAACTTAGGTAGATCACAGACAAGTGTCTGTCACCACGGTGATCAGTGCGGAGTTATGATGTCACAATGCCCCCTTAGGCAGATCACAGTCAATGGCCTCTCACCTGGGTGACCTGTGCAGAGTTTGAAGTCACAATGCCCCCATAGACAGATCACAGTCAATGGTCTGGCACCTGGGTGACCCCTGCAGAGTTATGATGTCACAATGCCCCCTTAGGCAGATCACAGACAAAGTTCTGTCACCTGGGAGACAAGCGCAAAATTATGATGTCACAATGCCCCCTTAGGCACATCACAGACAGGGGTCTGTCACCTGGGTGACCAGTTCAGGGTTATGATGTCACAAGGCCCCCTTAGGCAGATCATAGACAAGGGTTTGTCACCTGCGTGTCCAGTGCAGAGCTCTGATGTCACAAAGCCCCCTTAGGCAGATTACAGACAAGGGTCCGTCTCCTGGGTGGCAACTGCAGAGTTATGATGTCACAATGCCCCCTTTGGCAGATCACAGACATGGGTCTGTCTCATGGGTGACCATCGCAGAGTTATGATGTCACAATGTCCCACAGGCAGATCACAGAAAAGGTTCTGTCACCTGGGTGACCAGTGCAGATTTATGATGTCCCAATGTCCCTTTAGGCAGATCACAGAAAACGGTCTGTGACCTGGGTGATCAGTGCAGAGTTATGATATCACAATGCCCACTTAGGCAAATCAAAGCAAGAGTCTGTTACCTGGGTGACCAGTGCAGGGTTATGATGTCACAAGGACCCTTTAGGCAGATGACAGACAAGGGTCTCTCACCTGTGTGACCTGTGCAAAGTTATGATATCACAATGCCCCCGTAGACAGATTACAGACAAGGGTCTGTCACCTGGGTGACCAGTGAAGAGTTATGATGTCACAATGCCCCCTTAGCCAGATCACAGACAGGGGTCTGTAACCTGGGTAACCAGTGCAGAGTTATGATGTCACAATGACCCCTTAGGCAGATCACAGACAAGGGTCTGTCACCTGGGTAACCAGTGCAGAGTTATGATGTCACAATGCCCCGTTAGGCAGATCACAGACAAGGGTCTGTCACCTTGGTGACCAGTGCAGAATTATCATGTCACAAAGACCCCTTAGGCAGATCACAGGAAAGGGTCTGTCACCTGGGTGACCAGTGCAGAGTTATGATGTCCCAATATCCCCTTAGGCCGATCATAGACAAGGGTCTGTCACCTGCGTAACCAGCACAGAATTAGGATGTCACAATGCCCACTTAGGCAGATCAAAGACAAGGGTCTGTCAACTGGGTGACCAGTGCACAGTTATGATGTTACAATGCCCCCTTAGGCAGATTACAGACAAAGGTCTGTCACCTGGGTGACCACTGCAGAGTTCTGATGTCACAATGCCGCCTTTGACAGATCACAGACAAGGGTTTGTCACCTAGGTGACCAGTGCAAGTTATGAGGTCACAATGCCCCATTAGGCAGAACACAGAAAAGGGTCTGTGACCTGGGTGACCAGTGCAGAGTTATGATGTAACAATGTCCCCTAAGGCAGATCAGAGACAAGGTTCTGCCACCTTCGTGACCAGTGCAGAGTTTTGATGTCACAATGCCCCCTTAGGAAGGTCACAGACAACGGTCTTACACCTGTGTGACAACTGCAGAGTTACGATGTCACAATGCCCCCTTAGGCAGATCACAGACAAGAGTCCGTCACCTGTGTGACCAGGGCACAGTTGTGGTGTCACACTGCCCTCTTAGACAGATCACAGTCAAAGGTCTGTCACCTGGGTGACCAGTGCAGAGTTATGTTGTCACAATGCCCGCTTAGGCACAGCACAGAAAAGAGTCTCTCACCTGGGTGACCAGTGGAGAGCTATGATGTCACAATGACCCCGTAGGCAGATCACACACAAGCATCTGTCACGTGGGTGACCCGTGCAGAGTTATGATATCACAAAACCCCTTAGGCAGATCACAGACAAGGGCCTGTCAACTGGGTGACCAGTGCAGAGTTGTGATGTCACAATGCCCCCTTAGGCAGATCACAGACAAGGGTCTGTCACCTGGGTGAGCAGTGCAGAGTTATGATATCACAATGCCCCCTTCGCCAGATCACAGACATGGGCCTGTCACAAGGTTGACCAGTGCAGGGTTATGATGTCACAATGCCCCTTTGGGCAGATCACAGACCAGGGTCTCTCACCTGGGTGGCCCATGTAGAGTTATGATGTCACAATGCACCCTTAGGCAGATAACGGACAATGGTCTATCACCGGGGTGACCAGTGCAGAGTTATGAGGTCACAATGCCCCCTTTTGCAGATCACAGACAAGGGTTTGTCACCTAGGTAACCAGCGCAGTTATGATGTCACAATACCCCCTTAGGCAGATCACAGACAATGGTCTGTCCCCTGGGTGACTAGTGCAGAGTTATGCTGTCACAATGCCCACTTAATCATATCAGAGAAAAGGGTCTGTCACCTGGGTGACCAGTGCTGAGTTATGATGTGACAATGCCCCCTTAGCAAGATCACGGAGAAGGGTCTGTCAACAGATTCACCAGTGCAGAGTTATGATGTCACAATGCTCCCTTAGGCAGATAAGAGACAAGAGTCTATCAACTGAGTGACCAGTGCATAGTTATTATGTCACAATGCCCCTAGGGCAGATCACAGACAAGCGTCTGTCACCATGGTGACAAGGGCAGATTTATGATGTCAAAATGCCCCCTTAGGCAGATCACAGAGAAGGGTCTGTCACCTGGGTTACCCGTGCAGAATTATAATGTCACAATGCCCCCTTAGGCAGATCAAAGACAAGGGTCTGTCACCAGGGTGACCCCTGCAAAGTTATGATGTCAAAATGACCCCTAAGGCAGATCACAGACAAGGGTCTGTCACCTGGCTGACACAGGCAGAGTTGTTATGTCACAATGTCCCCTTTGGCAGATCACAGACAAGGTTCTGTCACCTGGGTGACCCGTGCAGACTCATGATGTCACAATGCACCCATAGGCAAATAACAGAAAACGGTCTGTCACCTGGGTGACCATTGTAGATTTATGATATCACAATGCCCATTTAGGCAGATCATGGACAAGTCTCTGTCACCAGGGTGACCAGTGCAGAGTTACGATGTCACAATGCACCCTTAGGCAGATCACAGACAAGGGTCTGTCACCTGGGTGACAAGTTTAGAGTTATGATGTCACAATGCCCCCTTACGCAGATGACAAACAAGGGCCTGTCACCTAGGTGACCAGTGCAGAGTTATGATGTCACAATGACCCCTTAGGCAGATGACAGTCAAGGGTCTGTCACCTGTGTGACCAGTGAAGAGTTATGATGTCACAATGCCCCTTAGGCAGATCACAGACAAGGGTCGGCCACCTGGGTGACCAGTGCAGAGTTATGATGTCACAACGACCCCTTAGGAAGATCACAGACAAGGGCCTGACACCTGGGTGCCCAGTGCAGAGTTACTATGTCACAAGGCCCCCTTAGGCATTTCAAAACAATGATCGGTCACCTGGGTGACCTGTGCAGAGTTATGATTTCACAATGACCCCCTAGGCAGATCACAGACAAGGGTCTGTCACCTGGGTGACCAGTACAGAGTTACGATGTGAGAATTACTGCTTAGGAAGATCACAGACAAGGGTCTTTCACCCGGGTGACCATTGCAGTGTTATGGTGTCCCAATGCCCCCTTATGCAAATCAAAGACAAGGGTCTGTCTCATGGATGACCAGTGCAGAGCTACGATGTCACAATGCCCCCTTAGGCAGATCACACACAAGGGTTTGTCACCAGGGTGACCCGTGCAGAGTTATGATGTCAGAATGCCCCCTTAGGCAGATCACAGACAAGGGTCTGTCACCTGGGTGAACAGTGCAGAGTTATGATGTCATAATGCCCCCTTAGGCAGATCACAGACAAGGGCCTGTCTCCTGGGTGACCAGTGTAGAGCTATGATGTCACAATGCCCACTTAGGAAGATCAAAGAAAAGGGTCAGTCAACCGGGTGACCAGTGCACAGTTATGATGTCACAATGCCCCCTTAGGCAGATCACAGCAAGGGTCTGTCACCTGGGTGACCAGTGCACAGTTTTGATGTCACCATGCCCCCTTAGGCAGATCACAGAAATGGGTACGTCTCCAAGGTGACCAGTAGAGAGTTCTGATGTCACAATGGCCCCTTAGTCAGATAAGAGACAAGGATCTGTCACCTGGGTGACCAGTGGAGAGTTATGATGTCAAAATGCCCCCTTAGGCAGATCAAAGAAATGGGTATGTCACCACGGTGACCAGTGCAGAGTTATAATGACACAATGGCCCCTTAGTCAGATAAGAGAAAAGGATCTGTCACCTGGGCGACCAGTGCAGAGTTGTGATGTCACAATGCCCCCTTAGGCAGATCACGAACAAGGGTCTGTCACCAGGATGACCAGTGCAGAGTTATTATGTCACAAAGTTGCCTTAGGCAGATCATAGACAAGTGTCTGTGACCTGGGTTACCAGTGCAGAGTTATATTTTCACAATGCCCCCTTAGGCAGATCACATACAGGGGTCTTTCAACTGGGTGACGAGTGCAGATTTATGATGTCACATTGCCCCCTAAGGCAGATTACAGACAAGGGTCTGTCACCTGGTTTACCAGTGCAGAGTTATAATGTCAGAATGCCCACTTAGGCAGATCACATAAAAGGGTCATTCAACTGGGTCACCAGTGCAGAGTTGTGATGTCACAATGCCCCGTTAGGCAGATCACAGACAAGGTACTGTCACTTGGGTGACCAGGGCACAGTTATGATGACACAATGCCCCCTTATGCAGATCACAGACAAGTGTGCATCACCACGGTAACCAGTGCAGAGTTATGATGTCACAATGCCCCTTTGGCAGATCACAGACAAGGGCCTGTGACCTGGGTGACTAGTGCACTGTTATGATGTCACCTTGCCCCCTTAGGCAGATCACCAACAAGGGTCTGTCACCTGGGTGACCAGTGAAGACTTATGATGTCACAATGCCCCCTTAGGCAGATCACGGGCAAGGGTCTGTCACCAGGGTGACGAGTGCAGAGTTATGATGTCACAATGCCCCTTAGGCATATCACAGACAAGGTTCTTTCACCTGGGTAACCACTGCAGAGTTATGATATCACAATGCCCCCTTAGGCAGAACACATACAAGGGTCTGTCACCTGGGTGACCCGTGCAGAGTTACGATGTCACAATGCCCCGTTAGGCAGATCACAGACAAGGTTCTGTCACCTGGATGACCAGTGCAGAGTTATGATGTCTCAATGACCTATTAGGCAGATCACAAACAAGGGTCTGCCACCTGTGTTACGAGTGCACAGTTATGATGTCACATTGCCACCTTAGGCAGATCATAGACAAGGGTCTACCACCACGGTGACCAGTGCAAGGTTAGGATGTCACAATGCCCACTTAGGCAGATCAAAGACAAGGGTCTGTCACCTGGGTGACCAGTGCAGAGTTATGATGTCAAAATGCCCCCTTAGGCAGATCCCAGAAAAGGGTTTTCACCTTGGTGACCAGTGCAGAGTTATGATGTTCCAATGGCCCCTTAGGGAGATCACAGGCCAGGGTCTGTCACCATGGTGCCAAGTGCAGATTTATGAGGTCAGAACACCCCCTTAGGCAGATCAAGGACAATGGTCTGTCACCTCGGTGACCAGTGCACAGTTATGATGTCACAATGCCCCCTTAGGCAGATCAAAATCAAGGGTCTTTCAGCTAGGTGACCAGTGCAGAATTATGATGTCACAATGCCCCCTTACGCAGATCACAGACAAGGGTCTGAAAGCTGGGTGACCAGTGCAGAGTTATGATGTCACAATTCCCCCTTAGGCAGATCACAGACAAGGGCCTGTCACCTGGGTGACCAGTGCAGAGTTATGATATCACAATGCCCCAATAGGCAAATCACAGAGAAGGGTCTGTCACCTGGGTGACCCGTGCAGGGTTATGATGTCACAATGCCCCTTTAGGCAGATGAGAGACAAGGGCCTGCCACCTGGGTGAGCAGTGCAGGGTTACGTTGTCACAATACCCCCTTAGGCAGATCGGAGACAACGGTCTGTCACCTGTGTGACCAGTGCTGAGTTATGATGTCACAATGTCCCACTTGACTGATCACGGGCCAGGCTTTGTCACAATGGTGACCATTGCAGAGTTATGATGTCAGAATGCCCCCTTAGGCAAATCACAGACAACGGTCTGTCACCTGAGTGACCAGGGCAGAGTTGAGATGTCACAATGACCCCTTAGGCAGATCTCAGACAAGGGTCTGTCCCCTGGGAGACCAATGTAGAGTTATGATGTCAAAATGCCCCCTTAGGCATTTCAAGGACAAGGGTCTGTCACCTGGGTGACCAGTGCAGAGTTATGATATCACAATGCCCCCTTAGGCAGATCACAGACAAGGGTCTGTCACCTGGGTAACCAGTGCAGGCTTATGATGTCACAATGCCCCCTTAGGCCGATCACAAAGAAGGTTCTGTCACCTGGGTGACCGTGCAGGGTTATGATGTCACAATGCCCCCTTTGGCAGATCAGAGCCAAGGGTCTGTCACCTGGGTGACCAGTACAGAGTTATGATGTCACAATATCCCCTTAGGCAGATCACAGAAAAGGTTCTCTCTCCTGGGTGACCAATGAAGAGTTATTATGTCACAATGCCACCTTAGGCATATCACAGACAAGGGTCTGTCACCTGGGTGACGAGCGCAGAGTGATGATATCACAATGCCCCCTTATGCAGTTCACAGACAAGGGTCTGTCACCTAGGTGACCAGTGCAGAGTTATGATGTCACAATGCCCCCTTAGGCAGATCACCTACAAGGGTCTGTCACCTGGGTGACCAGTGCAGAGTTATGATGTCACAATGCCCCCTTAGGCAGATCACCTACAAGGGTCTGTCACCTGGGTGACCAGTGAAGAGTTATGATGTAACAATGCCCTCTTAGACAGATCACGTACAAGGGTCTGTCACCTGGGTGACCAGTGAAGAGTTATTATGTCACAATGCCCCCTTAGACAGATCACAGACAGGGGTCTGTCACCTTCGTGTCCAGTACAGAGTTATGATGTCACAATGCCCCCTTAGGCAGATCACCTACAAGGGTCTGTCACCTGGGTGACCAGTGCAGAGTTATGATGTCACAATGCCCCCTTAGGCAGATCACCTACAAGGGTCTGTCACCTGGGTGACCAGTGAAGAGTTATGACGTAACAATGCCCTCTTAGACAGATCACGTACAAGGGTCTGTCACCTGGGTGACCAGTGAAGAGTTATGATGTCACAATGCCCCCTTAGACAGATCACAGACAGGGGTCTGTCACCTTCGTGTCCAGTACAGAGTTATGATGTCACAATGCCCCCTTAGGCAGATCACAGACAAGGGTCTGTCACCTGGGTGACAAGTGCAGAGTTGTGATATCAGAATGCCCCCTTAGGAAGATCACATACAAGGGCCTGTCACTTAGGTGACCAGTGCAGAGTTATGATGTCACAATGCCCCCTTAGGCAGATCACAGACAAGGGCCTGTCACCTGGGTGACCAGTGCAGAGTTATGATGTTACAATGCCCCCTTAGGAATATCACCGACAAGGGTCTTTCACCTGGGTGACAAGTGCAGGCTTAAGATGTAACAATGCTCCCTTAGGCAGATCACAGAGAAGGGTCCGGCACCTGGGTGACCAGTGCACAGTTGTGATGTCACAATGCCCCCTTTGACAGATCACAGAGAACGGTCTGTCACCACGGTGATCAGTGCAGAGTTCTGATGTCACAATGTCCCCTTAGGCAGTTCCCAGACAAGGGTCTTCCACCTTGGTGACCAGTGCAGAGTTATGATGTCCCAATGGCCCCTTACGCAGATCACAGACCAGGGTCTGTCATCATGGTGACAAGTGCAGATTTATGAGGTCACAATGCCCCGTTAGGCAGATCAAAGACAATGGTCTGTCAACTCGGTGACCAGTGCATTGTTGTGATGTCACAATGCCCCTTAGGCAGATCACGGGCAGGGGTCTGTCACCAGGGTGACCAGTGCAGAATTATTACATCACAATGCCCCCATAGGCATGTGACAGACAACGGTCTGTCACCTGTGTGACCAGTGCAGAGTTATGATATCACAATGCCTCCTTAGGCAGATCACAGACAAGGGTCTGTCACCAGGATGACCAGTGCAGAGTTACGATGTCACAATGCCGCCTTAGGCAGATCAAAGCCTAGGGTCTGTCAGCTGGGTGACCAGTGCAGAATTATGATGTCACAATGCCCAATTATGCAGATCACAGACAAGGGTGTGTAAGCTGGGTGACCAGTGTAGCGTTATGACGTCACAGTGCCCCCTTAGGCAGATCACAGTCAAGGGTCTGTCACCTGGGTGACCAGTGTAGGGTTATGATGTCACAGTTCCCCCTTAGGCAGATCGGACAAAAGGGTCTGTCACCTGGGTGACCAGTGCAGAGTTATGATGTCACAATGCACCCTTAGGCAGATCACAGGCAGGGGTCTATCACCAGGGTGACCAATGCGGAGTTATGATGTCACAATGCCCCCTTAGTCATATGACAGAAAAGGGACTGTCACCTGGGTGACCAGAGGAGAGTTATGATATCACAATGCCCCCTTAGGCAGATCACAGACAAGGGACAGTCAAATGGGTGAACAGTGCAGAGTTATGCTGTCACAATGCCCACTTAGGCCGATCAAAGCCTAGGGTCAGTCACCTTGTTAACCAGTGCAGAATTATAATGTCACAATGACGCATAGGCAGATCAAAAACAAGGTCTGTCACCTTGGTGACCAGTGCAGAGTTATGATGTCACAATGCCCCCTTAGGAAGATCACAGAAAAGGGTCTGTCACCTGGATGACAAGGGTAGAGTTATGATGTCACAATGTCCCCTTAGGCAGATCACAGACAAGGGTCCATCACTTGGGGGAGCAGTGCAGACTTATGATGTCACAATGCCCTCTTAGGCAGATCAGAGACAATGGTCTGTCACCTGGGTGACCAGTGCAGAGTTATGATGTCACAATGGCCCCTTAGGCAGTTCACAGACTAGCGTCTGTCACCACAGTCACAATTGCAGAGTTATGATGTCACAATGCCCCCTTAGGCTGATCACAGTCAAGGGTCTGTCAACTGGGTGACCAGTGCAGAGTTATGATGTCACATTGCAGACTTAGGCAGATCACAGGCAAGGGTAGGTCACCTGGGTGACCAGTGCAGGGTTATGATGTCACAATGACACATTAGGCAGTTCAAAGACAAGGGTCTGCCACCTGGGTGACCAGTGCATAATTATGAAGTCACAATGCCCCGTTTAGCAGATCAAGGACAAGGGTCTGTCACCTGGGTGACCAGTGCAGAGTTAGGATGTCACAATGCCCCCTTAGGCAGATCAGAGAAAACGGACTGTCACCTGGGTGAACAATGCAGAATTACGATATCACAATGCCACCTTAGGCAGATCACAGACAAGGGCCTGTATCCTGGGTGACCAGTGCAGGGTTATGATGTCACAATGGAGAATTAGACAGATAAGAGACTACGGACTGTCACCAGGGTGACCAGTGCAGATTTATGGTGTCACAATGCCCCCTTAGACACATCACAGGTAGGGTCTGTCACCTGGGTGACCCGTGTATAGTTATGATGTCACAATGTCCCCGTAGGCAGATCACAGACAAGAGTCTGTCACCTGGGTTACCAGTGCAGAGTTATGATGTCACAATGCCCCCTTAGGCAGATCACAGACAACTTTCTGTCAACAGTGTGACCCGTGAACAGTTATGATGTCATAATGCCCCCTTAGGAAGATCACAGACAGGGGCCTCTCACCACGGTGACCAGTGCAGAGTTATGAAGTCAAAATGCTGCCTTAGGCAGATCAAAGACAAGGGTCTGTCACCTTGGTGTCCAGAGCAGAATTATGATGTCACAATGGCCCCTTAGTCAGATCAGAGACAAGGTTCTGTCACTTGGGTGACCAGTGCAGGGTTGTGATGTCACAATGCCTCCTTAGGCAGATCACAGACAATGGTTTGTCACCTGGGTGACCCATGCAGAGTTATGATGTCACAATGACGCCTTAGGCAGATACCGGAGAAGGGACTGTCACCAGGGTGACCAGGGCAGAGTTATGATGTCACAATAACCCTTAGACGGATCACAGATAAGTCTCTGTCACCTGGGTGTCCAGTAAAGAGTTATGATGTCACAATGCCCCCTTAGGCAGATCACTGACAGGGGTCTGTCACCTGGGTGACAAGTGCAGAGCTATAATGTCACAATGAAACCTTAGGCAAATGAAAGACAAGGGTATGTCACCTGGTTTACCAGTGCAGAGTTGTGATGTCACAATGCCCCCTTAGGCAGATCACAGACAAGGGTCTGTCATCTGGGTGACCACTGAAGTGTTGTTATGTCAAAATGCCCCTTAGACAGATCACAGTCAAGGGGCTGTCACCCGGGTGACAAGCGCCGAGTTAGGATGTCACAATGCCCCCTGAGACAGATCACAGACAAAGGTCGGTCAGCTGGGTGACAAGTGCAGATTTATGATGTCACAGTGCTCACTTAGGCAGATCAAAGACGAGGGTCAGTCACCTGGGTGACCAGGGCAGAATTATCATGACACAATGACCCTTAGGCAGATCACAGAAAAGGTTCTGTCACCTGGGTGACCAGTGCCGATTTATGACGTCATAATGCAGACTTAGGCAGATCAAAGACAAGGGTAGGTCAGCTGGGTGACCAGTGCAGGGTTATGACGTCACAATGCCACATTAGGCAGTTCAGAGACAAGGGTCTGTCACCTGGGTGACCAGTGCAGAATTATGAAGTCACAATGCCCCCTTGAAGATCAAGGACAAGGGTCTGTCACCAGGGTGACCAGTGCAGAGTTGGGATGACACAATGCCCCCTTAGGCAAATCACAGACAAGAGACTGTCAGCTGGGTGAACAATGCAGAATTATGATATCTCAATGCCACCTTAGGCAGATCACAGACAAGGGCCTGTATCCTGGGTGACCAGTGCAGAGTTATGATGTCACAATGCCACCTTAGGCAGATCACAGACACGGGTCTGTCACCTGAGTTACCAGTGCAGAGTTATGATGTCACAATACCCCTTAGGCTGATCACAGACAAGGGTCTGTCACCTGGTTGACCAGTGCAGAGTTATGATGTCACAATGCCCCCTTAGGCGGATCATAGACAAGGGTCTGCCACCTGTCTGTCCCGTGCAGTGTTATGAAGTCACAATGCCCCCTTAGGCAGATCACAGACAAGGGTCTGACAGCTTCGTGATCTGTGCGGAGTTATGAGGTCACAATTCCCCCTTAGGCAGATCACAGACAAGGAGCTTCCACCTTGGTGCCCAGTGCAGAGTTATGATGTCACAATGGCCCCTTACGCAGATCACAGACAAGGAGCTGCCACCTGGGTGCCAAGTGCAGAGTTATGATGTCACAATGCCCCGTTAGCAGATCACAGGCAAGGGTCTGTCAACTGGGTGACCAATGAAGAGTTTTGATGTCACAATGCCCCCTTCGACAGATCAAAGACAAGGCTCTGTCACCTGGGGGTCCAGTGCAGAGTTATGATGTCACAATGACCCCTTAGGCAGATGCCAGACAAGGGTCTGTCACCTGCATCCCCAGTGCAGAGGTATGATGTCACAATGCCTCCTTCGGCAGATGACAGGCAAGGGTCTGTCTCCTGGGTGACCAGCTCAGGGCTATGTTCTCAAAATGCCCGCTTAGGCAGATCACTGAAAAGGGTCTGTCACCTGGGTGACCACTGCACAGTTATGATGTCACAATGCTCCCTTAGGCAGATCACAGACAAGGGTCTGTCACCTGGGTGACAAGTGCAGAGTTGTGATATCAGAATGCCCCCTTAGGAAGATCACATACAAGGGCCTGTCACTTAGGTGACCAGTGCAGAGTTATGATGTCACAATGCCCCCTTAGGCAGATCACAGACAAGGGCCTGTCACCTGGGTGACCAGTGCAGAGTTATGATGTTACAATGCCCCCTTAGGAATATCACCGACAAGGGTCTTTCACCTGGGTGACAAGTGCAGGCTTAAGATGTAACAATGCTCCCTTAGGCAGATCACAGAGAAGGGTCCGGCACCTGGGTGACCAGTGCACAGTTGTGATGTCACAATGCCCCCTTTGACAGATCACAGAGAACGGTCTGTCACCACGGTGATCAGTGCAGAGTTCTGATGTCACAATGTCCCCTTAGGCAGTTCCCAGACAAGGGTCTTCCACCTTGGTGACCAGTGCAGAGTTATGATGTCCCAATGGCCCCTTACGCAGATCACAGACCAGGGTCTGTCATCATGGTGACAAGTGCAGATTTATGAGGTCACAATGCCCCGTTAGGCAGATCAAAGACAATGGTCTGTCAACTCGGTGACCAGTGCATTGTTGTGATGTCACAATGCCCCTTAGGCAGATCACGGGCAGGGGTCTGTCACCAGGGTGACCAGTGCAGAATTATTACATCACAATGCCCCCATAGGCATGTGACAGACAACGGTCTGTCACCTGTGTGACCAGTGCAGAGTTATGATATCACAATGCCTCCTTAGGCAGATCACAGACAAGGGTCTGTCACCAGGATGACCAGTGCAGAGTTACGATGTCACAATGCCGCCTTAGGCAGATCAAAGCCTAGGGTCTGTCAGCTGGGTGACCAGTGCAGAATTATGATGTCACAATGCCCAATTATGCAGATCACAGACAAGGGTGTGTAAGCTGGGTGACCAGTGTAGCGTTATGACGTCACAGTGCCCCCTTAGGCAGATCACAGTCAAGGGTCTGTCACCTGGGTGACCAGTGTAGGGTTATGATGTCACAGTTCCCCCTTAGGCAGATCGGACAAAAGGGTCTGTCACCTGGGTGACCAGTGCAGAGTTATGATGTCACAATGCACCCTTAGGCAGATCACAGGCAGGGGTCTATCACCAGGGTGACCAATGCGGAGTTATGATGTCACAATGCCCCCTTAGTCATATGACAGAAAAGGGACTGTCACCTGGGTGACCAGAGGAGAGTTATGATATCACAATGCCCCCTTAGGCAGATCACAGACAAGGGACAGTCAAATGGGTGAACAGTGCAGAGTTATGCTGTCACAATGCCCACTTAGGCCGATCAAAGCCTAGGGTCAGTCACCTTGTTAACCAGTGCAGAATTATAATGTCACAATGACGCATAGGCAGATCAAAAACAAGGTCTGTCACCTTGGTGACCAGTGCAGAGTTATGATGTCACAATGCCCCCTTAGGAAGATCACAGAAAAGGGTCTGTCACCTGGATGACAAGGGTAGAGTTATGATGTCACAATGTCCCCTTAGGCAGATCACAGACAAGGGTCCATCACTTGGGGGAGCAGTGCAGACTTATGATGTCACAATGCCCTCTTAGGCAGATCAGAGACAATGGTCTGTCACCTGGGTGACCAGTGCAGAGTTATGATGTCACAATGGCCCCTTAGGCAGTTCACAGACTAGCGTCTGTCACCACAGTCACAATTGCAGAGTTATGATGTCACAATGCCCCCTTAGGCTGATCACAGTCAAGGGTCTGTCAACTGGGTGACCAGTGCAGAGTTATGATGTCACATTGCAGACTTAGGCAGATCACAGGCAAGGGTAGGTCACCTGGGTGACCAGTGCAGGGTTATGATGTCACAATGACACATTAGGCAGTTCAAAGACAAGGGTCTGCCACCTGGGTGACCAGTGCATAATTATGAAGTCACAATGCCCCGTTTAGCAGATCAAGGACAAGGGTCTGTCACCTGGGTGACCAGTGCAGAGTTAGGATGTCACAATGCCCCCTTAGGCAGATCAGAGAAAACGGACTGTCACCTGGGTGAACAATGCAGAATTACGATATCACAATGCCACCTTAGGCAGATCACAGACAAGGGCCTGTATCCTGGGTGACCAGTGCAGGGTTATGATGTCACAATGGAGAATTAGACAGATAAGAGACTACGGACTGTCACCAGGGTGACCAGTGCAGATTTATGGTGTCACAATGCCCCCTTAGACACATCACAGGTAGGGTCTGTCACCTGGGTGACCCGTGTATAGTTATGATGTCACAATGTCCCCGTAGGCAGATCACAGACAAGAGTCTGTCACCTGGGTTACCAGTGCAGAGTTATGATGTCACAATGCCCCCTTAGGCAGATCACAGACAACTTTCTGTCAACAGTGTGACCCGTGAACAGTTATGATGTCATAATGCCCCCTTAGGAAGATCACAGACAGGGGCCTCTCACCACGGTGACCAGTGCAGAGTTATGAAGTCAAAATGCTGCCTTAGGCAGATCAAAGACAAGGGTCTGTCACCTTGGTGTCCAGAGCAGAATTATGATGTCACAATGGCCCCTTAGTCAGATCAGAGACAAGGTTCTGTCACTTGGGTGACCAGTGCAGGGTTGTGATGTCACAATGCCTCCTTAGGCAGATCACAGACAATGGTTTGTCACCTGGGTGACCCATGCAGAGTTATGATGTCACAATGACGCCTTAGGCAGATACCGGAGAAGGGACTGTCACCAGGGTGACCAGGGCAGAGTTATGATGTCACAATAACCCTTAGACGGATCACAGATAAGTCTCTGTCACCTGGGTGTCCAGTAAAGAGTTATGATGTCACAATGCCCCCTTAGGCAGATCACTGACAGGGGTCTGTCACCTGGGTGACAAGTGCAGAGCTATAATGTCACAATGAAACCTTAGGCAAATGAAAGACAAGGGTATGTCACCTGGTTTACCAGTGCAGAGTTGTGATGTCACAATGCCCCCTTAGGCAGATCACAGACAAGGGTCTGTCATCTGGGTGACCACTGAAGTGTTGTTATGTCAAAATGCCCCTTAGACAGATCACAGTCAAGGGGCTGTCACCCGGGTGACAAGCGCCGAGTTAGGATGTCACAATGCCCCCTGAGACAGATCACAGACAAAGGTCGGTCAGCTGGGTGACAAGTGCAGATTTATGATGTCACAGTGCTCACTTAGGCAGATCAAAGACGAGGGTCAGTCACCTGGGTGACCAGGGCAGAATTATCATGACACAATGACCCTTAGGCAGATCACAGAAAAGGTTCTGTCACCTGGGTGACCAGTGCCGATTTATGACGTCATAATGCAGACTTAGGCAGATCAAAGACAAGGGTAGGTCAGCTGGGTGACCAGTGCAGGGTTATGACGTCACAATGCCACATTAGGCAGTTCAGAGACAAGGGTCTGTCACCTGGGTGACCAGTGCAGAATTATGAAGTCACAATGCCCCCTTGAAGATCAAGGACAAGGGTCTGTCACCAGGGTGACCAGTGCAGAGTTGGGATGACACAATGCCCCCTTAGGCAAATCACAGACAAGAGACTGTCAGCTGGGTGAACAATGCAGAATTATGATATCTCAATGCCACCTTAGGCAGATCACAGACAAGGGCCTGTATCCTGGGTGACCAGTGCAGAGTTATGATGTCACAATGCCACCTTAGGCAGATCACAGACACGGGTCTGTCACCTGAGTTACCAGTGCAGAGTTATGATGTCACAATACCCCTTAGGCTGATCACAGACAAGGGTCTGTCACCTGGTTGACCAGTGCAGAGTTATGATGTCACAATGCCCCCTTAGGCGGATCATAGACAAGGGTCTGCCACCTGTCTGTCCCGTGCAGTGTTATGAAGTCACAATGCCCCCTTAGGCAGATCACAGACAAGGGTCTGACAGCTTCGTGATCTGTGCGGAGTTATGAGGTCACAATTCCCCCTTAGGCAGATCACAGACAAGGAGCTTCCACCTTGGTGCCCAGTGCAGAGTTATGATGTCACAATGGCCCCTTACGCAGATCACAGACAAGGAGCTGCCACCTGGGTGCCAAGTGCAGAGTTATGATGTCACAATGCCCCGTTAGCAGATCACAGGCAAGGGTCTGTCAACTGGGTGACCAATGAAGAGTTTTGATGTCACAATGCCCCCTTCGACAGATCAAAGACAAGGCTCTGTCACCTGGGGGTCCAGTGCAGAGTTATGATGTCACAATGACCCCTTAGGCAGATGCCAGACAAGGGTCTGTCACCTGCATCCCCAGTGCAGAGGTATGATGTCACAATGCCTCCTTCGGCAGATGACAGGCAAGGGTCTGTCTCCTGGGTGACCAGCTCAGGGCTATGTTCTCAAAATGCCCGCTTAGGCAGATCACTGAAAAGGGTCTGTCACCTGGGTGACCACTGCACAGTTATGATGTCACAATGCTCCCTTAGGCAGATCACAGATCAGGGTCTGTCACCTGGGTGACCAGTGCGGAATTATGATGTCACAATGCCTACTTAGGCAACTCAAAGACAAGGATCTGTTACCTGGGTGACCTCTGCAGAATTATGATGTCAAAATGCCCCCTTACGCAGATCACAGACAAGGGTATGTCACCTGGGTGACCAGTGCAGAATTATGTTGTCAAAATGGCCTTCTTAGGCAGATCACAGAGTAGGTTCTGTCAGCACGGTGACCAGTGCAGATTTATGATTTCTCAATGCCCCCTTAGGCAGATCAAAGACAAGGGTATTTCACCTGGGTGACCAGTGCAGAGTTATGATGTCTCAATGCCCCCATAGGCAGATCACAGACAAGGGCCTCTCACCTGGGTGACACATGCAGAGTTATGATGTGACAATGCCCCCTTAGGCAGATCACAGACAAAGGTCTGTCTCCTGGGAGACCAGTTCATAGTTATGATGTCACAATGCCCCCTTAGGCCAATCACAGACAAGTGTCTGTCACCTGGGTGACCAGTGCAGAGTTATGATATCACAGTGCCCCCTTAGGCAGATCAAAGACAAGGGTCTGTCACCTCGGTGTCGAGTGCAGAGTTACGATGTGACAATGCCCCTTTGACAGATCACAGAAAAGGGTCTGTCACCTGGGTGGCCAATGCAGATTTATGATGTCTCAATGCCCCCATAGGCAGATCACAGGCAAGGGTCTGCCACCTGGGTGACCATTGCAGAGTTACGATGTCACAATGCCCCCTTAGGCAGATGATAGAGAGGGGTCTGTCACCTGTGTTACCAGTGAAGGTTTATGATGTCACAATGCCCCCTTAGGCAGGTCACAGACAAGGGCCTCCCACCTGGGTGCCCAGTGCTGAGTTATGACTTCACAATGCCCCCTTATGCAGATAACAGGCAGGGTTCTGTCACCTGGGTGACCAGTGCAGTGTTATGATGTCACAACACACCCTTAGGCAGATCACAGACAAGGGTCTTTCACGTGGGTGACCAGTGTAGAGTTATGATGTCGCAATGCCCCCTTACGCAGATCGCAGACAAGGGTCTGTAACCTGGATGACCAGTGCAGTGTTATGATGTCACAATGGCTCCTTGGGCAGATCACAGAGAAGGGACTGTCACCATGGTGACCAGTGCAGATTTATGATGTCACAATGCCCCCTTACGCAGACCAAAGACATGGGTCTGTCACTTCGGTGACCAGTGCAGAGTTATGATGTCACAATGCCACCTTAGGCAGCTAACGGGGAATGGTCTGTCACCAGGGTGACCAGTGCAAATTTATGATGTCACAATGCCCTCTTACGCATATCACGGACAAGGGTTTGTCACTTGGGTGACCAGTGCGGAGTTATTTTATCACAATGCCCCCTTAGGCAGATCACAGACGAGGGCCTGTCACCTATGTGACCAGTGCAGAGTTATGATGTCACAATGCCCACTTAGGCAGATCTCAGACAAGGGTCTTTCACCTGGGTGACCAGTGCAGAGCTATGATGTCACAATTCCCCTTTAGGAAGATCACAGACAAGTGTCTGTCACGTGGGTGAGCAGTGCAGAGTTATGAAGTCACAATGTAGCCTTAGGCTGATCACAGAGAAAGGTCTGTCACCTGGGTGACCAGTGCAGCGTTATGATGTTACAATGCCCCCTTAGGCAGATCACAGACAAGTGTCTGTCACCTGGGTGACCACTGCAGAATTTTGATGTCACTGTGCACCCTTAGGCAGATCGCAGAGCAGGGTCTGTCTCCTGGGTGACCAGTCTGGAGTTTTGATGTCACAATGCCCCCTTAGGCAGATCAGAGAGAAGGGTCTGCCACCTGGGTGCCAGTGCAGAGTTTTGAAGTCACAATGCCCCCTTAGGCTATTCACAGACAAGGGTCTGTCACCTGGGTGACCAGTGCAGAGTTACGATATCACAATGCCTCCTTAGGCCGATCATAGACAAGCATCTGTCACCGGGGTGACCAGTGCAGGGTTATGGTGTCACAATGCCCCCTTAGGCAGATCTCAGACAGGGGTGTTTCACCTGGGTGACCAGTGCAGAACTTTGATGTCACATTGCCCCCTTAGGCAGATCACAGACAAGGGTCTTTCCCCTGGGTGACCAGTGCAGTGTTATGATGTCACCATGCCCCTTTAGGCAGATCAGGGAGAAGGGTCTGTCACCTGGGGTCCAGTTCAGACTTATGATGTCAGAATGCCTCCTTAGGCAGATCAGAGACAAGGCTCTGTCACCTGGGTAACGAGTGGAAAATTCTGATGTCACAATGCCCCCTTAGGCAGATTACGGACAAGGGTCTGTCACCAGGGTGACCAGTGCAGAGTTATAATGTCACAATGCCCCCTTAGGCAGATCACAGACAAGGGTCTGTCAACTCGGTGACCAGTGCAGAGTTATGATATCACAATGCCCCCTTAGGCAGATCACAGACAAGGTCCTGTCACCTTGGTGACCAGTGCAGAGTTATGATGTCACAATGCCCCCTTAGGCAGATCACAGACAAGGGTATTTCACCTGGATGACAAGAGCAGAGTTACATGTCACAATGCCCCCATAAGCAGATCAGAGACAAGGGTCCGTCACCTGGGTGACCAGTGCACTGTTGTGATGTCCCAATGCCCCTTTGACAGATCACAGACAAGGGTCTGTCACCACAGTGATCAGTGCAGAGTTATGATGTCACAATGCCCCCATAGGCAGATCACAGACAAGTGTCTGTCACCTGGGTGACCAGTGAAGAGTTATGAAGTCACAATGCCGACTTAGAGAGATCACAGACAAGGATCTGTCACCCGGGGGACCAGTGCAGGGTTATGGTGTCACAATGCCCCTTTTGGCAGATCACCGACAAGGGTCTGTCACCTGGGTGACCAGTGCAGAATTATGATGTCACAATACCCCCTTAGGCAGATCAGAGCAAGGGTCTGTCAACTGGGTGACCAGCGCAGAGTTATGATGTCATAATTTCGCCTTAGGCAAATCACAGTATAGGGTCTGTCACCTGGGTGACCAGTGCAGAGTTATGACGTCACAATGAACAATTAGGCAGATCACAGACACGGGTCTGTCACCTGGGTGACCAGTGCAGAGTTGTGATGTCACAATGACCCCTTCGGCAGGTGAAAGACAAGGGCCGGTCACCTGGTTGCCCAGAGAAGAGTTATGGTGTCACAATGCCCCCTTAGGCAGATCACAGACAACGGAATGTCACCAGGGTGACCAGTGTAGAGTTATGAAGTCCCAATGCCCCCTTAGGCATATCACAGACATGGGTCTTTCACCTGGGTGACCAGTGCAGAGTTGTGATATCACAATGCCCCCTTAGGCAGATCACAGACAAGGGACTTATACCTGGGTGACCAGTGCAGGGTTATGACGTCACAATGTCCCCTTATGCAAATCACAGAGAAGTGTCTGTCACCTGGCTGACCAGTGCAGAGTTATGATGTCACAATGCCCCCTTAGGCAGATCGGAGACAATGGTCAGTTACTTGGGTGACCCGTGCAGAGTTATGATGTCACAATGCCCCCTTAGGCAGATCATGGGCAAAGGTCCGTCAAAAGGGTTACCAGTGCAGAGTTATGATGTCACAATGCCCCATTAGGCAGATCGCAGACAAGGGTCTGTCACCCGGTTGACCACTGAAGAGATATGATGTCAAAATGCCCCCTTAGGCAGATCACAGACAAGGGTCTGTCACCACGGTGACCAGTGCAGGATTATGATGTCACAATGCCCCCTTAGGCAGATCGGAGACAAGGGTCAGTCACTTGGGTGACCCGTGCAGAGGTATGATATCACAATGCCCCCTTAGGCAGATCACAGTCAAGGGTCTGTCACCTGGGTGACCAGTGCAGAGTTGCGATGTCACAATGCCCCTTAGGCAGATTCCGGAAAAGGGTCTGTCACCAGGATGACCAGTGCAGAGTTATGATTTCAAAATGCCCCCTTAGGCAGATCACAGACAACGGTCTGTCAACTGTGTGACCAGTGCATAGTTACGATATCACAATGCCCCCTTAGTCAGACCACAGAAAAGGGTCTGTCACCTGGGTGACCAGTGAATAGTTATGATGACACAATGGAGACTTAGGCGTATCACAAGGAAGGGTCTGTCACCTGGGTGACCAGTGCAGGGTTATTATGTCACAATGCCCCTTTAGGCAGATCACACACAAACATCTCTCACCTGAGTCACCCGTGCAGAATTATGATGTCACAATGCCCCATTAGGCAGATAACGGTCAAGGGACTGTCACCATGGTGACCAGTGCAGAGTCATGATGTCAAAATGCCCCCTTAGACAGATCAATACAAGGGTCTGTCACCTGGGGACCAGTGAAGAGTTATGATGTCACAATGCCCCCGTAGAGAGATCAAAGACACGTATCTGTCACCTGGGTGTCCAGTACAGAGTTATGATTGCATAATGAGCCCTTAGTGAGATCACAGACAAGGGTCTGTCACCTGGGTGACCAGTGCAGAGTTATGATGTCACAATGACCCTCAGGCAGATCACAGACAAGGTTCTGTCACCTGGGTGACGAGTGCACAGTTATGATGTCACAATGCCCCCTTAGGAAGATCACAGACATGGGTCTGTCACCACGGTGACCAGTGCAGAATTATGACGTCACAATGCACCCTTAGGCAGATCACAGACTAGGGTCGCTCCTCTGGGTGACCAGTGCCGGGTTATGATGTCACAATGCCTCCTTAGGCAGATCAGAGACAAGGTTCTGTCACCAGGGTGACCAGCACAGAGTTATGAAGTCACAATGCCCCCTTACGCATATCACAGACAAGGTTCTGTCACCTGGGTGACCAGTGCAGTGTTACTATATCACAATGCACACTTAGGCAGATCACAGACAAGAGTCTGACACCTGGGTGACCAGTGCAGGGTTATGATGTCACAATGCCCCCTTAGGCAAATCACAGACAAGGGTCTGTAACCTGGTTAACCAGTGCAGGGTTATGATGTCACAATGCCCCTTTATGCAGATCGGAGACAAGGGTATGTCACCTGGGTGACCAGTGCAGGGTTTTGATGTCACAATGCCCCTTTAGGGAGATAACACACAAGCGTCTCTGACCTGCGTGCCCCGTGCAGAGTTATGATGTCACAATGCCCCATTAGGCAGGTAATGGACAAGGGACTGTCACCAGGGTGACCAGTGCAGAGTTATGATGTCACAATGCCCCCATAGACAGATCACCGACAAGGGTCTGTCACCTGGGTGACCAGTGAAGATTTATGATGTCACAATGACCCCTAAGGGAGATCACAGACAAGGGACTGTCACCAGGGTGACCAGTGCAGAGTTATGATGTCACAATGCCCCCTTAGTCAGATCACTGACAGGGGTCTGTCACCTGGTGTCCAGTGCAGGGTTATGATGTCACAATGACCCCTAAGGGAGATCACAGACAAGGGTCTGTCACCTGGGTGACCAGTGCAGTGTTATGATGTCACAATTCCCCTTTAGGCAGATCATAGAAAAGGGTCTGTCTCCTCTGTGACCCGTGCACAGTTATGATGTTACAATGCGCCAATAGTCAGATCACAGACAAGGGTCTTTAACCTCGGTGACCTGTGCACAGTTGTATTGTCACAATGCCCCCTTAGGCAGATCACAGACATGGGTCTGCCACCACGGTGACCAGTGCAGAATTATGATGTCACAATGCACCCTTAGGCAGATCACAGAAAAGGGTCTGTCACCTGGGTGTCCAGTGTCGAGTTATTATGTCACAATGTACCATTAGGCAGATCACAGACAAGGGTCTGTCACCTGGGTGACAAGTGAGGAGTTATGATGTCACAGTGCAGACTTAGGCAGATCACAGACAAGGGTCTGTCACGTGAGTGACCAGTGCAGGTTTATGGAGTCACAATGCCCCTTCAGGCAGATCACAGACAAGGGTCTGTCACCTGCGTGACCAGTGCAGAGTTATGATGTCACAATGCCCCCTGAGCCAGATCACAGACAGGGGTCTCTCACCTGTTTGATCAATGCAGAGATATGATGTCACAATGCCCCCTGAGGCATTTCACAGTCATGGGTCTGTCAGCACGGTGACCAGTGCAGAATTATGATGTCATAAAGCTCCCTTAGGCAGATCACAGGCAAGGGTCTGTCACCTGGGTGACCAGTGCAGAGTTTTCATGTCACAATACCCCCTTAGGCAGATCACAGACAAGGGTCTGTCACATGGGTGACCAGTGCAGGGTAATGATGCCACAATGCCCCCTTAGAAAGATAACAGACAAGGGACTGTCACCAGTGTGACCAGTGCAGAGTTAGGATGTCACAATGCCCCCTTAGACAGATCACTGAAAAGAGTCTGTCACTTGGGTGACCAGTGAAGGGTTATCATGTTGCAATGCCCTTTAGGCAGATCACACACAGGGGTCTGTCACCTGAGTGACCAGTGCACAGTTATGATTTCAAAATTCCCCCTTAGGCAGATCACAGTCATGGGTGTGTCAGCACGGTGACCCGTGCAGAATTTGGATGTCGCAAAGCCCCCTTAGGCAGATCACAGTCATGGGTGTGTCAGCACGGTGACCCGTGCAGAATTTGGATGTCGCAAAGCCCCCTTAGGCAGATCACAGACAAGGGTCGGTCACCAGGGTGTCCAGTGCACAATTGTGATGTCAAAATGCACCCTTTGACAGATCACAGAGTAGGGTCTGTCACCACGGTTATCAGTGCAGATTTATGATGTCACAATGACCCCTTAGGCAGATCACAGACAAGGGTCGGTCAACTGGGTGACCAGTGAAGGGTTATGATGTCACTATGCAGACTTAGGCAGGTCAAAGACAAGTGTCTGTCACCTGGGTGACCCGTGCAGAGTTATGATGTCACAAAGCCCCCTTTGGCAGATCACGGTCAAGGGTCTGTCACTAGGGTGACCAGTGCAGAGTTATGATGTCAAAATGCCCCCTTAGGCAGATCACAGACAAGGGTCTGTCAGCTGGGTGACCAGTGCAGAGTTATATGTCACAATGCCCCCTTAGGCATATCACAGACAAGGTTCTGTCACCTGGGTGACCAGTGCAGGGGTATGATGTCAGAATGCCCCCTTAAGCAGATCAGATACAAGGTTGTGTCACCTGGGTGACCAGTGTAGAGTTATGATGTCAAAATGCCCCCTTAGGCAGACCTTGGACAAGGGTCTGTTATCTGGGTGACCAGTGCAGAACTATGATGTCACAATGCCCTCTTAGGCAGATCGCAGACAAGGGTGCATCACCTGGGTGACCAGTGCACGGTTGTGAAGTCACAGTGCCCTCTTTGACAGATCACAGACATGGGTACTTCACCACGGTGACCCGTGCAGAGTTATGATGTAACAATGCCCCCTTAGGCAGATCACGGGCTAAGGTCTGTCACCAGGGTGACCAGTGCAGAGTTATGATGTCACAATGCCCTCTTAGGCCGATCACGGAAAAGGGTTTGTCTCCTGGGTGACCAGTGTAGAGTTATGATGTCACAATGCCCCCTTAGGCATATCACGGACAAGGCTGTGTCACCTGGTTCACCAGTGCAGAGTTATGATGTCAGAATGCCCCCTTAGGCAGATCAGAGACAAGGTTGTGTCACCTGGGTGACCAGTGCAGGGTTATGATGTCACAATGCCACCTTAGGCAGATCAGAGAAAAGGGTCTGTCACCAGGGTGACCAATGCAGGGTTTTGATATCACAATGCCCCCTTAGGCAAATCACAGACAAGGGTTTGTCACCTGGGCGACGAGTGCAGGGTTTTGATGTCACAATGCCCCCTTAAGCAAATCACAGACAAGGATCTGTCACCACGGTGACCAGTGCAGTGTTATGATGTCACAATGCCCCCTTAGGCAGATCACAGACAAGGGCTTGTCACCTGGGTGACCAGTCCAGTGTTATGATATCACAATGCCCCCTTAGGCAGTTTACATACAAGAGTCTGTCACCTGGGTGACCAGTGCAGAGTTATGATGTCACAATGCCCCCTTAGTCAGATCACAGAAAAGGGTCTGTCACCTGGGTCACCAGTGCAGTGTTATGATGTCACAATGCCCCTTTAGGGAGGTCGGAGGAAAGGGTCTTTCACCTGGGTGACAAGTGCAGAGTTATGATGTCACAATGCCCCTTAGGCAGATCACAGACAAGGGTCGGTCACCTGCGTGTCCAGTGCACAGTTGTGATGTCACAATGCCCCCTTTGACAGATCACAGAGTAGGGTCTTTCACCACGGTGATCAGTGCAGATTTATGATGTCACAATGCCCCCTTAGGCAGATCACAGACAAGGGTCTGTAACCTGGGTGACCAGTGAACATTTATGTTATCACAATGCCCCCTTAGGCAGATCACAGACATGGGTCTGCCACCACGGTAACCAGTGCAGAATTATGATGCCGCAATGCACCCTTAGGCAGATCACACAAAAGGGTCTGTCACCTGGGTGACCAGTGCCGAGTTATGATGTCACAATGCCCCCTTCGGCAGATCACAGACAAGGGTCTGTCACCTGGGAGAACAGTGAAGAGTTATGATGTCACAATGCAGACTTAGGCTGATCACAGACAAGGGTCTGTCACCTGGGTGACCAGTGCAGTTTTATGGTGTCACAATGCCCCTTTAGGCAGATCACAGACAAGGGTCTGTCACCTGGGTGACCAGTGCAGGATTATGATGTCACAATGCCCCCATAGGCAGTTAGGAGACAAGAGTCTCTCACCTGGGTGACCAGTCTAGAGTTATGATGTCACAATGCCCCCTTAGGTAGGTCACGGGCAATGGTCTGTCACCAGGGTGACCAGTGCAGAGTTATGATGTCACAATGCACCCTTAGGTAGATCAGAGAAAAGAGTCTGTCATCTGGATGACCCGTGCAGAGTTATCATGTCACAACGCCCCCTTAGGCAGATCACACACAAGGGTCTGTCACCTGTGCCACCAGTGCGGAGTTATGATGTCACAATGCCCCCTTAGGCATATCACAGAAAAGGGTCTTTCACCGGGGTGACCAGTGCAGAGATATGATGTCACAATGCCCCCTTATGCAGATCACATACAAGGGTCTGTCACCTGGGTGACCAGTACAGTGTTATAATGACACAATGACCCCTTAGGTCGATCACTGACAAGGTTCTGACACCTGTGTGAACCCTGCAGAGTTATGATGTCACAATGCCCCTTTAGGCAGATCACAGAAAAGAGTCTCTCACCTGGGTCACCAGTGTAGACTTATGATGTCACAATGACGCCTTAGGCATATCACAGACAAGGGTCTGTCATCTCGGTGACCACTACACAGTTATGATGTCAAAATGCCCCCTAAGGCACAACAAAGACAAGGGCCTGTCACCTGGGTGACCAATGCAAAGTTATGATGTCACAATGCCCCATTAGGGAGATCACACACAAGGGTCTGCACCTGGGTGACCAGTGTAGAGTTATGATGTCACAATGCCCACTTACACATATCAAACCAAGGATCTGTCACCTGGGAGACCAGTGCATAGTTATGATGTCAGAATGCCCCCTTAGGCAGATCACAGACAAGGGTCTGTCACCTGGGTGACCCCTGCAGAGTTATGATGACACAACGGCCCCTTAGGCAGATCACAGACAAGAGTCTGTCACCATGGTGACCTGTGCAAAATTATGATGTCAAAATGCACCTTTAAGCAGATCACAGAGAAGGGTCTGTCACCTGGGTGACCCGTGCAGAGTTATGATGTCACAATGCCCCCTTACGCAGATCAAAGACAAAGGTCTGTCACCTGGGTGACCTGTGCAGAATTATAATGTCACAATGCCCCCTTATGCAGATCACAGACAGGGGTCTTTCACCTTGGGGACCCGTGCATTGTTATGATGTCACAATGCCCCCTTAGGCAGATCACAGACAAGGGTTTGTCACCTGGGTGACCAGGGCAGAGTTATGATGTCACAGTGCCCCTTTAGGAAGATCACAGAAAAGGGTCTGTCAGCAGAGTGACCAGTGCAGAGTTATGATGTCACAATGCCCCCTTAGGCAGATCACAGACAAGGGTCTGTCTCCTGGGTGACCAGTGCATAGTTATGATGTCACAATGCCCCCTTAGGCAGATAACAGTGAAGGGTTTGTCACCAGGGTGACAAGAGCAGAGTTATGATGTCCCAATGCCCCCTTAGGCAGATCACAGTCAAGGGTCTGTAACCTGGGTGACCAGTGCAGAGTTATGATGTCACAATGCCCCGTTATGCAGATCACGGACAGGGTTCTGTCACCAGGGTGACAAGTGCGGAGTTATGATGTCACTATTCCCCCTTAGGCAGATCACAGACAACGGTCTCTCACCTGGGTAACGCGTCCAGGGTTACGATGTCACAATGCCCCCTTAGACACACCACATAGAAGGGTCTGTCACCTGGGTGACCAGTGCAGAGTTATGATGTCCCAATGCCCACTTAGGCAGATCACAGACAAGGGTCTGTCACCGGGGTGTCCAGTGCAGAGTTATGATGTCACAGTGTCCCCTAAGGCATATCACAGACAAGGGTCTGTCACCTGGGTGACCAGTGCAGAGTTATGAAGTCACAATGACCCCTCATGCAGACAGTGAAAAAGGGTCTGTCACAAGGGTGACCAGTGCAGAGTTATGATGTCACTATGCCCCCTTAGGCAAATCACACGCTAGGGTATGTCACCTGGAAGACCAATGCAGAAATATGATGTCACAATGCCCCCTTAGGCAGATCACAGACCAGGGCCTGTCACCTTGGTGGCAGTGCAGACTTATGATGTCACAAAGCCCCCTTAGGCAGATCACAGACAAGGGTCTGTCACTGGGTGACCACTGCAGAGTTATGATGTCACAATGACCCCTTAGGCACATCACAGGCAAAGGTCTGTCACCTGGTGTCCAGTGCAGAGTTATGATGTCGCAATGACCGCTTAGGCAGATCACAGACAAGGGTCTGTCACCTGGGTGACCAGTGCAGTGTTATGATGTCACAATGCCCCTTTAGGCAGAACAACGACAAGCGTCAGTCACTTACCTGACCTGGACGGTGTTATGATGTCACAATACCCACTTACGCAGATCAAAGTCGCGGTTCTGTCTCCAGGGTGACTGGTGCACAATTATGATGTCACAATGAACCCTTAGGCAGATCTCAGACAATGGTCTGTCACCTGCGAGACCAGTGCAGAGTTATGATGTCACAATGCCCACTTAAGCAGATCAAACCAAGGGTCTGTCACTAGGGTGACCCGTGCAGAGTTATGATGTCACAAGGCACCCTTAGTCAGATCACAGAGAAGGGTCTGTCACATGGGTGACCAGTGCAGAATTGTGATATCACAATTCTCCCTTAGGCATATCACAGACAAGTGTCTGTCACGTGGCTGACAAGTGCAGAGGTATGATGTGAAAATGTCCCCTTAGGTAGATCACAGACAAGGGTCGGTCACCTTGGTGACCAGTGCAGAGTTATGATATCACAATGCCCTGTTAGGCACATCAAATACAAGGGTCTGTCAGCTGGGTGTCCAGCGCACACGTATGACACCACAATTCCCCCTTAGGCAGATCACAGACAAGGGTCTGTCCCCTGGGTGACCAGTGCAGAGTTGTGATATCACAATGTCCCCTTAAGCACATCACAGACAAGGGTCTGTCGCCTGGGTGACCACTGGAGAGTTATGATCTCACGATGCCACCTTAGGCAGATCACAGGCAAGGGACTGTCACCTGGCTGACCAGTGAAGTGTTATGATGTCCCAATGCACACTTAAGCAGATCAAAGATAAGGGTCTGTCACCAGGGGGATTCATGCACAGTTATGATGACACAATGCACCCTTAGGCAGATGACAGAAAAGGGTCTGTCACCTGGGTGACCAGTGCAGAGTAATAATGTCACAATGACCCCTTAGGCACACCACAGACAAGGGTCTGTCACCTGCGTGACCAGTGGAGAGTTATCATGTCAATATGCTCTCCTAGGCAGATCACAGACAAGGGTCTGTCACCTTGGTGACCCGTGCAGTGTTATGATGTCATAATGCACCCTTAGGCAGAGCAAAGACAACGGTCTGTCTTCTTGGTGACTCATGCAGAGTTATGATGTCACAATGACCCTTAGGTAGATCACAGACAAGGGTCTGACACCTGGGTGACACGTACAGATTTATGATGTCACAATGCCCCTTAGGCAGGTCACAGAAAAGGGTCTGTCACCTGGGTGACCCGTGCAGAGTTGTGATGTCACAATCGCCCATTAGGCAGATCACAGACAAGGGTTTGTCACCTGTGTGCCCAGTGCAGAGTTATGATATCACAATGCCCCCTTTGGCAGATTATTGACAAGGGCCTATCAACTGGGTGACCAGCGCAGTGTTGTGATGTCACAATGCCCCCTTAGGACGATCAAAGACAAGGTTCTGTCACCGACAAGGGTCTGTCACCTGGGTGTCCAGTGAAGAATTATGATGTCACAATGCCCCATTAGGCAGATCACAGACAAGTGTCTGTCACCTGGGTGACCAGCTCAGAGTTATGATGTCTCAATATCCCCTTAGGCAGATCACAGACAAGGGTCTCTCCCCTGGGAGACCAGTGCAGAGTTATGATGTCACAACGCCCCCTTAGGCAGATCAGAGACAAGGGTCTGTCTTCTGGGTTCCCAGTGTAGAGCTATTATGTCACAATGCCCCCTTAGGCAGAACAGAGACAAGGGTCTGTCACCTGGGTGACAAGTGCAGAGTTATGATGTCACAATGCCCCCTTGGGCAGATCACTAGTAATGGTCTGCTACCTGGGTGACCAGTGCAGGGTTGTGATGTCACAATGCTCCTTTAGGCAGATCAGAGACAAGGGTCTGTCACCAGGGTGACCAGTGCAGAGTTATGATGTCACAATGTCCCCTTAGGCAGATTACAGACAAGGGTCTGTCACCAGGGTGACCAGTGAAGAGTTATGATGTCACAATGCCTCCTTATGCAGATCACACGTTAGGGTATGTCACCTGCATGACCAGTGCAGAGTTATGATGTCACAATGCCCCCTTAGGCAGATCACAGACAAGGGCCTGTCACCTGGGTGCACAGTGCAGTGTTATTATGTTAAAATGCACCCTTTGGCACATCACAGAAAAAGGCCTGTCACCTGGCTGTCCAGTGCAGTGTTATGGTATCAGAATGCCCCCTTAGGCAGATCACAGATAAGGGCTTGTCACCTGGCTGACCAGTGCAGAGTTATGATGTCACAATGCCCCCTTAGACAGATCACAGACAAGGGTCTGTCACCTTGGTGCCCAGTACAGGGTTATGATGTCACCATGCCCCCTTAGCTAGATCACAGACAATGGCCTGTCATCTGGGTGGCCAGTGCAGAGTTATGTAGTCACAATGACCCCTTAGGCAGATCACAGACAAGGGCCTGTCACCTGGATGATCAGTGCAGTGTTATGATGTCACAATGCCCCTTTAGCAGGTAACAGACAAGGGCCTGTAACCTGGGTGACCAGTGCAGAATTATGACTTCACAACGCCACCTTTCGCTGATCACAGACAAGGGCCTGTCACCTGGGTGGCCAGTAAAGAGTTATGATGTCACAATGCCCCGTTAGGCAGATCACAGACAAAGCCCTGTCACCTGGGTGACCAGTGAAGAGTTATGATGTCACAATGCCCCCTTAGGAAGATCACAGACAAGGTCCTGACATCTGGGTGACCAGTGCAGCGTTATGATGTCACAATGCCCACTTGGGCAGATCACAGACAAGGGTCTGTCACCTGGGTAACCATTGCAAAGTTATGATGTCACAATGCCCCCTGAGGCAGATCACAGACAAGGGTCTGTCACCTGGGTGACCAGTGCAGGGTTATGAGGTCACAATGCCCATTTCGACAGATCAAAGACAAGGGTCTGTCATTTGGGTGACCCGTGCAGAGTTATGATGTCACAGTGCCCAATTACGCGGATCACAGGCAAGGGTCTGTCAGCTGGGTGACGCGTGCAGAGTTATGATGTCACAGTTTCCCCTTAGGCAGATCAAAGCCAAAGTCTGTCACCTGGGTGACCAGTGCAGAGTAATGATGCCAAATGACCCCTTAGGCATATCACAGACAAGGGTCTGTCACCTGGGTGACCAGTGCAGAGTTATGACGTCATAATGCACACTTAGGCAGACCACTGACAAGGGTCTGTCACCCGGGTGGCCAGTGCCAACGTATGATCCCACAATGCCCTCTTAGGCAGATCGCATACAAGGTTCTGTGACCAGGGTGATCAGTGCAGAGCTATGACATCAAAATGTACCCTTGGGCAGATCATGGAGAAGGGTCTGTGACCAGGGTGACCAGTGCAGAGCTATGACGTCACAATATCCCCTTGGGCAGATAACGGACAAGAGTCTGTCACCTGGGTGACCAGTGCAGAGTTATTAAGACACAATGCCCCCTTAGGCAGATCACAGAAAATCGTCTGTCACCAGTGTGTTCAGTGCACATTTATGATGTCACAATCCATCCTTAGGCAGATCACAGAAAAGGGTGTGTCACCTGTGTGACCAGTGCAGAGTGATGATGTCACAATTGCCCCTTAGACAGATCACAGAAAACGGTCTGTCAGCCGTGTGACCAGTGCAGAGTTATGATGTCACAATGCCCCCTTAGGCAGATCACAGAACAGGGTCAGTCAGCTGAGTGACCAGTGCAGAGTTATGACATGACAATGCCCCCTTAGGCATATCAGAGACAAGGGTCTGTCACCTGGGTGACCAGTGAAGATCTATGATGTCACAATGCCCACTTAGGCAGATCACAGTCAAGGGTCTGTCACCTGTGTGACCCGTGTGGATATATGATGTCACAATGACCCCTTAGGCAGATCAGAGACAAGGTGCTGTCACCTGGTTGTCCAGTGCAGAGTTATGATGTCACAATGCCCCCTTAGACAAATCACGGACAAGGGTCTGTCACCAGGGTGACCAGCGCAGAGTTAGGATATCACAATGCCCCCTTAGGCAGATCACAGACAAGGGACTATAACCTGGGTGACCAGTGCAGAGTTATGATGTCACAATGCCCCTTTAGGGAGATGACAGACAAGGTTCTGTCACCTGGGGGAACAGTGCAGAGTTATGATGTCACAATGGTCCCTTAGGCAAATCACGGACAAGTGTGTGTCACCAGGGTGACCAGTGCAGAGTTATGATGTCACAATGCCCCCTTAGGCAGATCACAGACAAGGGCCTGTCACCTGGGTGCCCAGTGAAGAGTTATGATGTCAAAATGCCCCTTTAGGCAGATCACAGACAAAGGACTGTCACCTGGGCGACCAGGGCAGAGTAATGATGTCACAATTATCCCTTAGGCACATCACAGACAAGGGTCTGTCACCTGGGTGACCAGTGCAGACTTTGATGTCACAGTGCCCCGTCAGGCAGATCACAGAAAAGGGTCCGTCACCTCCGTGACCAGCGCCCACGTATGATGCCACAATACACCCTTAGGCACATCACAGACAAGGTCTGTCACCTGGGTGACCGTTTCAGAGTTTTGATGTCACAATGCCCCCTTAGGCGGATCATAGACAGGGGTCCGTCACCTGGGTGACACGTACAGTGTTATGATGTCACAATGCCCCCTAGGCAGATGACAGAGAAGGGCCTGTCTCCTGGGTTACCCGTGTAGGCTTATGATGTCTCAATGCCCCCTTAGGCAGATCACAGACAAGGGCCTGTCAACTGGGTGACCCATACAGATTTATGATGTCACAATGGCCCCTTAGGCAGAATACAGACAAGGGTCTGTCACCACGGTGACCTGTGCAGGCTTATGATGTCACAATGCCCCTTAGGCCGATCACAGACTACGGTCAGTCACGTGGGTGACCCGTGCAGAATTGTGATGTCAGAATGCCCCCTTAGGCAGATCAAAGACAAGTGTCTGTCATGTTCTTGACCCGTGTAGAGTTATGATGTCCCAATGCCCCTTAGGCAGATCAAAGGCAAGAGTCTGTCACCTGAGTAACCAGTGCAGAGTTAGGATGTCACAATGCCCCCTTAGGGGGTCACAGACAATGATTTGTCACCTGGGTGACCAGTGCAGAGTTAGGATGTCACAGTGCCCCCTTAGGCAGATCACAGACAATGGTTTGTCACCTGGGTGACCAGTGCAGAGTTATGATGTCACAATGCCCACTTAGGAAGATGAAAGACAAGTTTCCGTCACCTGGGTGACCAGTGCACACTTATGATGTCACGATGACACGTTAAGCTGATCACAGACAAGGGTCTCTCATCCCGGCGACCAGTGCTGATTTATGATATCACAATGCCCCCTTAGGGAGATCACAGATCAGGGTCTGTCACCTGGGTGACCAGCGCAGAGTTATGATGTCACAATACCCCCTTAGGCATATCACAGGCAAGGGTATGTCACCTGGGTGACCAGTGCAGGGTTATGATGTCACAATGCCCCCTTAGGCAGATAACGGACAGGAGTCTGTCACCAGGGTGACCAGTGCAGAGTTATGATTTCACAATGCCCACTGAGGCATATCATAGACAAGGGCCTGTCAACTGGGTGCCCAGTGCAGAGTTATAATGTCACAATGCCCACTAAGACACATCACAGACAAGGGAAAGTCACCTGGGTGCCCAGTGCAGCTGTGATGTCACAATGCCCCCTTAGGCAGATCACAGACAAGGGCCTGTCACCCGGGTGACCAGTTCAGAGTTATGATGTCACAATGCTCCCTTAGGCAGATCACAGACAAGGGCCTGTAACCTGGGTGCTCAGTGCAGAGCTATGATGTCACAATGCCCCCTTATTCAGGTCACAGATAAGGGCCTACCACCTGGGTACCCAGTGCAGAGTTATGATGTCACAATGCACCCTTAGGCAGATCAGAGACCAGGGTATGTCAACTGGGTGTCTAGTGCAGAGTTATGATGTCATAATGCCCCTTTACGCAAATCACAGAAAAGGGTCTGTAACCAGGGTGACAAGAGCATTGTTATGATATCACAATGGCCCCTTAGGAAGATCACACGCCAGAGTCTGTCACCATGGTGACCAGTGCAGATTTGTGATGTAACAATGCCCCTTAGGCAGATCTAAGACAAGGATCTGTCACCTCGGTGACAAGAGCAGAGTTATGCTGTCACAATGCCCCCTTAGGCAGATCACAGATAAAGGTGTGTCACCTGGGTGACAAGGGCAGAGTTATGATGTCACAATGCCACGTTAGGCAGATCACAGACATGGGTCTGTCACCTGGGTGACCAGTGCAGAGTTATGATGTCACAATGCCGCCTTAGGCAGATCACAGACAAGGGTCTGTGACCCGGGTGACCAGTGCAGAGTTAGGATGTCACAATTCCCCCTTAGGCAGATCACAGACAAGGTTCTGGCACCTGGGTGACCAGTGCAGAGTTATGATGTCACAATGCCCCCTTAGGCAGATCACAGACAAGGGTCTGTCACCTGGGTGACCAGTGCAGATTTATGATGTCACAATGCCCCCTTAGGCAGATCAAATACAAGGGTCTGTCACTTGGGTGACCAGTGCAGAATTATGATGTCACAACGCACCGTTACGCAGATCACAGACAAGGGTCTGTATGCTGGGTGACCAGTGCACTGTTATGATGTCATAATGGCCCCTAAGGCAGATCACAGACAAGGGTGTGTAATCACGGTGACCTCTGCAAATTTATGATGTCACAATGCCCCCTTACTCAGATCAAATGCATGGGTGTGTCACCTCGGTGACCAGTGCATAGTTATGATATCAAAATTCCCCCTTAGGCAGATCACTGACAAGGGTCTGTCACCTGGGTGGCCAGTGCAGAGTTATGATGTCACATTGCCCCCTTAGGGAGATCACAGACAACGGTCTGTCACCTGGGTGACCAGTGCCCAGTTATGATGTCACAATGCCCACTTAGGGAGATCAAAGTCAAGGTTCTGGTACCTGGGTGACCAGCGCAGAGTTATGATGTCACAATTCCGCCTTAGGCAGATCACAGACAAGGGCCTGTCACCTGGGTGACCTGTGCAGAGTTATGATGTCACAATGAACCCTTAAGAAGATCACAGACATGGGTCTGTCACCTGGATGACCAGTGCAGAGTTATGATGTCACATTGCCCCCTTAGGAAGATCAGAGACAAGGGTCTGTCACCTGGGTGGCCAGTGCAGAGTTATGATGTCACAATGCCAACTTAGGCAGATCAGAAACAATGGTCTGTCACCTGGGTGAACCGTGCAATGTTATGATTTCACAATGCCCCCTTAGGCAGATCAAAGACAAGGGCCTGTCACCATGGTGAACAGTGCAGTTTTATGATGTCACAATGTCCCCTTAGGGAGTTCACAATCAAGGGTATGTCACCTGCGTGACCAGTGCAGGGTTAAGATGTCATAATGCCCCCTTAGGCAGATCGCATACAAGGGTCTGTCACCTTTCTAACCAGTGCAGAGTTATGATGTCTCAATGACCCCTTAGGGAGATCAGAGACAAGAGTCTGTCACCTGGGTGACCAGTGCAGATTTATGATCTGACAATACCAACTTATGCAGATCGCAGACAAGGGTCTGTCACCTGGGTGACCAGTGCCCAGTTATGATGTCACAATGCCCCCTTCGGCAGATCAGAAACAATGGTCTGTCACCTGGGTGAACCGTGCAGTGTTATGATGTCACAATGCCCCCTTAGGCAGATCACCACACAAGAGCCTGTCACCTGGGTTACCAGGGCAGTGTTATGATGTCATAATGCCCCCTTAGGCAGTTCACAGACAATTGTCTGTCACCTGCGTGACCTCTGCAGACTTAAGATGTCACAATGTCCCCTTAGGCATATCACAGACAAGGGCCTTTCACCTGGGTGACCAGTACAGACTTATGATGTCACAATGCCCCCTTATGCAGATCAAAGAAAAGGGTCTGTGACCACGATGACCAGTGCAGAATTATGATGTCTCAGTGCCCCCTTAGGTAGAACACTAACAAGGGTCTGTCACCTGGGTGACCAGTGCATAGTTATGATATCAAAATTCCCCCTTAGGCAGATCACAGACAAGGGTCTGTCACCTGGGCGACCAGTGCAGAGTTATGATGTCACATTGCCCCCTTAGGCAGATCAAAGACAAGGGTCTGTCACCTGGGTGACAAGGGCAGAGTTATGATGTCACAATGCCCCCTTAGGCAGATCACAGTGATGGGTTTCTCACCTGGGTGACCAATGCAGATTTACGATGTCACAATTCCGCCTTAGGCAGATCACAGACAAGGGTCTGTCACCTGGGTCACCAGTGCAGAGTTATGATGTCCCAATGCCCCCTTAGGAAGATCACAGACAAGGGTCTGACACGTGGGTGACCAGTGCAGTGTTATGATGTCACAACGGCCCCTTAGGCAGATCAAAGAGAAGGGTCTCTCACCACGGTGACGAGCGCAGATTTGTGATGTAACAATGCCCCCTTAGGCAGATCAAAGACATGGGTCTGTCACCTCGGTGACCAGTGCAGATTTACGATGTCACAATGCCCCCTTAGGCAGATCACCAACAAGGGCCTGTCACCTGGTTCACCCATGCAGAGTTATGATGTCACAATGCCACATTAGGCAGATCACAGAAAAGTGTCTGTCACGTGGGTAACCAGTGAAGAGTAATGATGTCACAATTCCCCTTTAGGCAGATCACAGACAAGGGTCTGTCACCTGGGTGACCAGTGAAGAGGTATGATGCCATAATGCCCCTTTAGGCAGATCAAAGACAAGGATCTGTCACCTGGGTGACCAGTGCAGAGTTATGATGTCACAATGGCCCCTTACACAGATCTCAGACAGGAGTCTGTCACCAAGGCGACCAGTGCAGATTTATGATGTCACAATTCCCCTATAGGCAGATCAAAGACATGGGTCTGTCACCTCGGTGACCTGTGCAGAATTATGATGGCACAATGCCCCCTTAGGCAGATCACAGTCAAGAGTCTTTCACCTGGTTGACCAGTGCAGAGTTATGGTGTCTCAATTCCCACATAGGCAGATCACAGATAATTTCCTGTCACCTGGATGACCCATGCAGAGTTATGTCACAATGCCACCTTAGGCAAATCACAGAAAAGGGGTTGTCACATGGGTGATCAGTGCAGAGTTATGATGTCACAATGCCCGTGAGGCAGATCACAGACAAGGGTCTGTCACCTGGGTGACCAGTGCAGACTTATGTGTCACAATGCCCCCTTAGGCAGATCAAAGAGAAGGGTCTGTCACCTGGGTGACCAGCGCAGAGTTATTATGTCACAATTCTGGCTTAGGCAGATCACAGACAAGGGCATGTTACGTAGGTGACCTGTGCAGAGTTCTGTTGTCACAATGAAACCTTAGGCAGATCACAGGCATGGGTGTGTCACCTGTATAACCAATGCAGAGCTAAGATGTCACAATGCCCCCTTAGGCAGATCAGAGACAAGGATCTGTCACCTGGGTGACCAGTGCAGAGTGATGATGTCACAATGCCAACTTAGGCACATCACAGACAAGGGTCTGTCACCTGGGTGACCTGTGCCCGGTTACGATGTCGCAATGCACCCTTAGGCACCTCACAGACCAGGGTCTGTCACCTGGGTGACCAGTGCAGAGTCATGATATCACAATGCCCCCTTCGACAGATCAGAAACAATGGTCTGTAACCTGGGTGACCAGTGCAGTGTTAAGAAGTCACAATGGCCCCTTAGGCAGATAACAGTCAAGGGTCTGTCAACACGGTGACCAGTGCGGGTTTATGATATAACAATGCCCCCTTAGGCAGATCCCAGACAAGTGTCTGTCATCTGGGAGGCCAGTGCAGTGCTATGATGTCACAATGACCCCTTAGGCAGATCAAAGACAAGGGTCTGTCACCTGGATGACCAGGGCAGATTTATAATGTCACAATGACCCCTGAGGCAAATCACAGATAAGGGACTGTCACCTGGTTGACGTGTGCAGCGTTATGATATCAAAATGCCACCTTAGGCAGATCACAGACAAGGACCTGTAACCTGGGTGACCCGTGCAGAGTTTTGATGTCACAATGCTCCCTTAGGCAGATCACAGGCAAGGGACTGTCTCCTGGGTGCCCAGTGCAGATTTATGACGTCACAATGCACCCTTAAGCAGATCACAGACAAGGGTCTGTCACCTGGGTGACCAGTGCAGAGTTATGATGTCACTATGCCCCCTCAGGCAGTTCAAAAACAAAGTTCGGCAACCTGGGTAACCCATGCAGATTTATGATGTCACAATGCCACCTTAAGCAGATCACAGAAAAGGTTCTGTCCCCTAGCTGTCCAATGCAGAGTTATGATGTCAAAATACCCCCTTAGGCAGATCAAAGACAAGGGTCTGTCACCTGGGTAACCAGAGCACAGTTTTGATGTCTCAATGCCCCTATAGGCAGATCACAGACAAGTGCCTGTCAGCTGGGAGAGCCATGCAGAGTTATGATGTCACAATGTCAAGTTAGGCAGATCACAGACACGGGACTGTCACCTCGGTGACCAGTGCAGAGTTATGATGTCTCAATGCCCTCTTAGGCAGATCACAGAACAGGGTCTGTCTCCTGGGTGACCAGTGTAGAGTTATGATGTCACAATGCCCACTTAGGCAGATGAAAGACCCGGGTCAGTCACCTGGTTGACCAGTGCAGAGTTATGATGTCACAATACCCCCTTCGACAGATGACAGACAAGTGTCTGTCACCTGGGTGACCAGCGCAGAGTTATGATGTCACCATGCCCCCTTAGGAAGATCAGAGACAAGGGTTTGTCACCTGGGTGACCACTGCACAGTTATTGTGTCACAATGCACCCTTAGGCAGATCACAGACCAGGGTCTGTCACTTGGGTGACCACTGCAGATTTATGAGGTCACAATGCCCCCTTAGGGAGATCAAAGACAAGGGTCTTTCACCTGGGTGACCAGAGCAGAATTATGATGTCACAATGCCCCCTTACACAGATCACAGACAAGGGTCTGTAAACTGGGTGATGAGTGCAGTGTTATGGTGTCACCATGGCCCCTTAGGCAGATCACAGACAAGGGTCTGACACCACAGTGACCAGTGCAGATTTATGATGTCACAATGTGCCCTTAGGCAGATCAAAGTCATGGTTCTCACACCTCGGTGACCACTGCAGGGTTATGATGTCACAATGCCCACTTAGGGAGATGAAAGACAAGGGTCTGTAACCTGGGTGACCAGTGCAGAGTTTTGATGTCACAATGCCCGCTTAGGCAGATCAAAGACAAGGATCTGTCACGTGGGTGTCCAGTGCAGAGTTATGATGTCACAATGCCCACTTAGGCAGATCACAGACAAGGTTCTTTCACCTGAGTGACCAGTGCAGAATTATGATGTCACAATGCCACCTTAGACAGATCGCAGACAAGGGTCTGTCACCTGGGTGACCAGCACAGAGTTATAATGTCACAATTTCGTCTTAAGCAGATCACAGAAAGGGGTCTGTCACCTGGGTGACCAGTGCAGAGTTATGATGTCACAATGCCCCCGTGGGCAGATCAAAGACAAGGTTCTGTCACCTGGGTATCCAGCGTAGATTCATGATGTCACAATGCCCCCTTAGGCACATCCCAGACAAGGGTCTGTCACCTGTGTGTCCAGTGCAGTGTTATGAAGTCCCAATGCCCCCTTCGGCACATGACACACAAGGGTCTGACACCTGGTTGACCACTGCAGAGTTATGATGTCACAATGCCCCCTTAGGCAAATCACAGGCAAGGGTCTGTCATCTCTTTGACCACTGCAGTGTTATGATGTCACAATGCACCCTTAGGCAGATCACAAACGATGGTCTGTCACCTGGGTGACCAGTGCAGATTTATGATGTCACAATGCCGACTTTGGCCTACCAAAGACAAGGGTCTGTAACATGGGTGACCAGGGCAGAATTATGACGTCAGAATGCCCCCTTACCCAAATCAGAGAAAAGGGTCTCTCACCTGGGTGACCCACTGCAGAGGTATGATGTCAAAAAGCACCGTTAGGCAGATCACAGAGCAGGGTGTGTCTGCTGTGCGACCAGTGCAGAATTATGACGCCACAATGCCCCCCTAGGCAGATCACAGACATGGGTCTGTCTCCCGGGTGACTAGTGCAGAGTTATGACGTCATAATGCCCCCTTAGGCAGATCACAGACAAGGGCCCGCAACCTGAGTGCCCAGTGCAAACTTATGATGCCACAATTCCCCCTTAGGCAGATTACAGTCAAGGGTCTGTCACCTTGGTGACCAGTGCAGAGTTATGATGCAACAATGCCCCGTTAGGCAGCTCACAGACAAAGGTCAGTCAGCCGGGTGACCACTGCAGAGTTATGATGTCACAATGCCCCCATAGGCAGATCACAGACAAGGATCTGTCACCTGGGTGTCCAGCGCAGAATTATGATGTCACAATGCCCCCTTAGGCAGATAACAGACAAGGGTGTGTCATCTGGGTGCGCAGTGCAGGGTTATGACGTCACAATGCCCCTTAGGCAGATCACAAGCAAGGTTCTGTCAACTGGGTGACCAGTGCAGAGATATGATGTCTCAATGACCCCTTAGGCAGATCAAAGACAAGGGTCTGTCACCTGGGTGACCAGTGCAGATTTATGATGTCACAATGACCCCTTAGGCTGATCACAGACAAGGGTGTGCCACCTGGGTGACCAGTGCAGTGTTATGGTGTCAAAATGCCCCCTTAGGCAGTTCACAGACATGGGTCTTTCACCTGGGTGACCAGTGCTTAGTTGTGATGTCACAATGCCCCCTTAGGCAGATCACAAGAAAGGGTCTGTCACCTGGGTGACCAGTGCACAGTTATGATGTCTGAATGCCTACTTAGGCAGATCACAGACAAGGGTCTGTCACCACGGTGACCAGTGCAGAGAAATAATGTCACAATGACCCCTGAGGCAGATCAAAGACAAGAGTCTGTCACCTGGGTGACCAGTGCGGAGTTTTGATGTCACAATGCCCTCGTTGGCAGATCACAGACAAGCCTCTGTCACCTGGGTGACCAGGGCACAGTTATGTTGTAACAATGCCCTCTTAGGCAGATCACAGACGGTGGTCTGCCACCTGGGTGACCAGTGCGGAGTTATTATGTCACAATGACCCCCTAGGCAGATCACAGACAAGGGTTTGTCACCTGGGTGACCCGTGCAGAGTTTTGATGTCACAATGGCCCCTTAGGCAGTTCACAGGCAAGGGTCTGTCACCGCAGGGACCATTGCAGATTTATGATGTCACAATGCCCCGTTAGGCAGATCACAGACAAGGGTCTGTCACCTGGGTGACCCATGCAGAGTTATGATGTCACAATGCCCCCTTTGGCAGTCCACAGACATGGGTCCGTCACCAGGGAGACCAGTGCACAGTTATAATGTCACAATGCCCCCGGAAACAGATCACAGACAAGGGTCTGTCACCACGGTGACCAATGCAGAGTTATGATGTCACAATGCCCCCTTAGGCAGATCACTGACAAGGGTTTTTCACCTGGGTGACCAGTGCAGAGTTATGATTTCCGAATGCCCCCTTAGGCAGATCACAGACAAGGGTTAGTCACTTGGTTGACCAGTGCACAGTTATGATGTCACAATGCCCCCTTAGGCTGATCACAGAGAAAGTTCTGTCACCACGGTGACCAGTGCAGAATTATGATGTCAGAATGTCCCTTTAGGCCGATCACAGAAAACTGTCTGTCACCTGGTTGACCAGTGCAGAATTATGATGTCACAATGCCCCCTTAGGCAGATCACAGAAAAGGGTCTGTCACCTGGGTGACCAGTGCAGGGTTATGATGTCACAATGCCCCCTTAGGCAGATCACGGACATGGGTCTGTCACCTGGGTGACCAGTGCACAGTTTTGATGTCACAATGCCCCCTTAGGCAGATCACAGGCAAGGGTCTGTCCCCTCGGTGACCAGTGCAGGGTTATGATGTCACAATGCCTCCTTAGGCAGATCACAGACAAGAGTCTGTCACCTGGGTGACAAGTGCAGAGTTATGAGGTAACAATACCCCCTTAGGAGGATCACAGACAAGGGCCTGTCACCTGGGTGACCAGTGTAGGGTTATTATGTCACAATGCCCCTTTAGGCAGATCACAGACAAGGGTCTGTAACCAGGGTGACCAGTGCAGGCTTATGATGCCACAATGCCCCCTTAGGCAGATCACAGACAAGGGTCTGTCACGTGGGTGACCAGTGCAGAGTTATGACGTCCCAATGACCCCTATGCAGATCTAAGACAAGGGTCTGTCACCTGGGTAACCACTGCACAGTTATGATGTCACAATGGCCCCTCACGCAGATCACAGACAAGGGTGTGTCCCCACGGTGACCAGTGCAGGGTTATGATGACACAATGCCCCCTTAGGCAGATCACAAACAATGGTCTGTCACCTGTATGACCAGTGCACAGTTATGATGTCACAATGCCCCCTTACGCTGATCACAGAGAAAGGTCTGTCTCCACGGTGTCCAGTGCAGAGTTATGATGTCACAATGCCCCTTTGGCAGATCACAGAAAAAGGTCTGTCGCCTGGGTGACCAGTGCACAGTTATGATGTCACAATGCCCCCTTAGGCAGATCACTGTAAAGGGTGTGTCACCATGGTGGGCAGTGCAGAGTTACGATATCACAATGCCCCGTTAGGCAGATCACAGACAAGGGTCTGTCACCTGGGTGACGAGTGCTGAGTTATGATGTCACAATGCTCCCTTAGGCAGATCACTGACGAGGGTATTTCACTTTGGTGACCAGTGCAGAGTCATGATGTCACAATGACCCCTTAGGCAGATCACGGACATGGGTCTGTAACCAGGGTGACCAGTGCAGAGTTATGATGTCACAATGCCCCCTTAGGCAGATCACGGACAAGTGTCTGTCACCTGGGTAACCAGTGCGGAGTTATGATGTCACAATTCCCCCTTAGGCAGATCATAGTCAAGGATCTTTCACCTGGGTGACCAGTGCAGAGTCATGATGTCACAATGCGCCCTTAGGCAGATCACAGACATAGGTCTGTAACCTGGGTGACCAGTGAACAGTTATTATGTCACAATGCCCCCTTAGGCAGATCACAGGCAAGGGTCTGTCACCTCGGGTACCAGTGCAGCATTATGATGTCACAAAGCCTCCTTAGGCAGATCACAGACAGGAGTCTGTCACCTGGCTGACAAGTGCAGTGTTATAATGTAACAATTCCCATTTAGGCGGATCACAGAGAAGGGTCTGTCACCTGGGTGACCAGTGAAGGGTTATGATGTCACAATGCCCTTTTAGGCAGATCAGAGACAAGCATCTGTCACCTGGGTGACCAGTGCAGAGTAATCATGTCACAATGCCCCCTTAGGCAGATCACACACAAGGGTCTGCAACCAGGGTGACCAGTGCAGTGTTATGATGCCACAATGCCCCCTTAGGCAGATCACAGACAAGGGTCTGTCACCTAGGTTACCAGTGCAGAGTTATGATGTGTCAATGCCCCCTTAGGCAGATCACAAACAATGGTCTGTCACCTGGGTGACCAGTGTACAGTTATGATGTCACTTTACCCCCTTAGGCAGATCATAGACAAGGTTTGTCACCACGGTGACCAGTGCAGAGTTATGATGTCACAATGCCCCCTTAGGCAGATCACAGACAAGAGTCTGTCACCTTGGTGAACAGTGCACATTTATGATGTCCCAATGCACGTTTAGGCAGATCAAAGAAAAGGGTGTGTCACCACGGTGACCAGTGCAGAGTTATGATGTCACAATGCCCCCTTAGGCAGATCACAGACAAGAGTCTGTCACCTTGGTGAACAGTGCACATTTATGATGTCCCAATGCACGTTTAGGCAGATCAAAGAAAAGGGTGTGTCACCACGGTGACCAGTGCAGAGCTATTATGTCACAATGCCCCGTTAGGCCGATCACAGACAAGGCTCTGTCACGTGGGTGACCAGTGCAGGGTTATGATGTCACAGTGCCCACATAGGCAGATCAGAGAGAAGGGTATGTCACTGGGTGACCAGTGTAGAGTTATGATGTCACAATGCCCCCTTAGGCAGATCACAGACAACGGTCTTACACCAGGGTGACAAGTGCAGAGTTATGATGTCACAATGCCCCCTTAGGCAGATCACAGACAAGGGCCTGCAACCTGAGTGCCCAGTGCAAACTTATGATGCCACAATTCCCCCTTAGGCAGATTACAGTCAAGGGTCTGTCACCTTGGTGACCAGTGCAGAGTTATGATGCAACAATGCCCCGTTAGGCAGCTCACAGACAAAGGTCAGTCAGCCGGGTGACCACTGCAGAGTTATGATGTCACAATGCCCCCATAGGCAGATCACAGACAAGGATCTGTCACCTGGGTGTCCAGCGCAGAATTATGATGTCACAATGCCCCCTTAGGCAGATCACAGACAAGGGTGTGTCATCTGGGTGCGCAGTGCAGGGTTATGACGTCACAATGCCCCTTAGGCAGATCACAAGCAAGGTTCTGTCAACTGGGTGACCAGTGCAGAGATATGATGTCTCAATGACCCCTTAGGCAGATCAAAGACAAGGGTCTGTCACCTGGGTGACCAGTGCAGTTTTATGATGTCACAATGACCCCTTAGGCTGATCACAGACAAGGGTGTGCCACCTGGGTGACCAGTGCAGTGTTATGGTGTCAAAATGCCCCCTTAGGCAGTACACAGACATGGGTCTTTCAACTGGGTGACCAGTGCTTAGTTGTGATGTCACAATGCCCCCTTAGGCAGATCACAGGAAAGGGTCTGTCACCTGGGTGACCAGTGCACAGTTATGATGTCTGAATGCCTACTTAGGCAGATCACAGACAAGGGTCTGTCACCACGGTGACCAGTGCAGAGAAATAATGTCACAATGACCCCTGAGGCAGATCAAAGACAAGAGTCTCTCACCTGGGTGACCAGTGCGGAGTTTTGATGTCACAATGCCCTCGTTGGCAGATCACAGACAAGCCTCTTTCACCTGGGTGACCAGGGCACAGTTATGTTGTAACAATGCCCTCTTAGGCAGATCACAGACAGCGGTCTGCCACCTGGGTGACCAGTGCAGAGTTATGATGTCACAATGACCCCTTAGGCAGATCACAGACAAGAGTTTGTCACCTGGGTGACCCGTGCAGAGTTTTGATGTCACAATGGCCCCTTACGCAGTTCACAGGCAAGGGTCTGTCACCGCAGGGACCATTGCAGAATTATGATGTCACAATGCCCCGTTAGGCAGATCACAGACAAGGGTCTGTCACCTGGGTGACCCATGCAGAGTTATGATGTCACAATGCCCCCTTTGGCAGTCCACAGACATGGGTCCGTCACCAGGGAGACCAGTGCACAGTTATAATGTCACAATGCCCCCGGAAACAGATCACAGACAAGGGTCTGTCACCACGGTGACCAATGCAGAGTTATGATGTCACAATGCCCCCTTAGGCAGATCACTGACAAGGGTTTTTCACCTGGGTGACCAGTGCAGAGTTATGATTTCCGAATGCCCCCTTAGGCAGATCACAGACAAGGGTTAGTCACTTGGTTGACCAGTGCACAGTTATGATGACACAATGCCCCCTTAGGCTGATCACAGAGAAAGTTCTGTCACCACGGTGACCAGTGCAGAATTATGATGTCAGAATGTCCCTTTAGGCCGATCACAGAAAAGGGTCTGTCACCTGGTTGACCAGTGCAGAATTATGATGTCACAATGCCCCCTTAGGCAGATCACAGAAAAGGGTCTGTCACCTGGGTGACCAGTGCAGGGTTATGATGTCACAATGCCCCCTTAGGCAGATCACGGACATGGGTCTGTCACCTGGGTGACCAGTGCACAGTTTTGATGTCACAATGCCCCCTTAGGCAGATCACAGGCAAGGGTCTGTCCCCTCGGTGACCAGTGCAGGGTTATGATGTCACAATGCCTCCTTAGGCAGATCACAGACAAGAGTCTGTCACCTGGGTGACAAGTGCAGAGTTATGATGTAACAATACCCCCTTAGGAGGATCACAGACAAGAGCCTGTCACCTGGGTGACCAGTGTAGGGTTATTATGTCACAATGCCCCTTTAGGCAGATCACAGACAAGGGTCTGTAACCAGGGTGACCAGTGCAGGCTTATGATGCCACAATGCCCCCTTAGGCAGATCACAGACAAGGGTCTGTCACGTGGGTGACCAGTGCAGAGTTATGACGTCCCAATGACCCCTATGCAGATCTAAGACAAGGGTCTGTCACCTGGGTAACCACTGCACAGTTATGATGTCACAATGGCCCCTCACGCAGATCACAGACAAGGGTGTGTCCCCACGGTGACCAGTGCAGGGTTATGATGACACAATGCCCCCTTAGGCAGATCACAAACAATGGTCTGTCACCTGTATGACCAGTGCACAGTTTTGATGTCACAATGCCCCCTTACGCTGATCACAGAGAAAGGTCTGTCTCCACGGTGTCCAGTGCAGAGTTATGATGTCACAATGCCCCTTTGGCAGATCACAGAAAAAGGTCTGTCGCCTGGGTGACCAGTGCACAGTTATGATGTCACAATGCCCCCTTAGGCAGATCACTGTAAAGGGTGTGTCACCATGGTGGGCAGTGCAGAGTTACGATATCACAATGCCCCGTTAGGCAGATCACAGACAAGGGTCTGTCACCTGGGTGACGAGTGCTGAGTTATGATGTCACAATGCTCCCTTAGGCAGATCACTGACGAGGGTATTTCACTTTGGTGACCAGTGCAGAGTCATGATGTCACAATGACCCCTTAGGAAGATCACGGACATGGGTCTGTAACCAGGGTGACCAGTGCGGAGTTATGATGTCACAATGCCCCCTTAGGCAGATCACGGACAAGTGTCTGTCACCTGGGTAACCAGTGCGGAGTTATGATGTCACAATTCCCCCTTAGGCAGATCATATTCAAGGATCTATCACCTGGGTGACCAGTGCAGAGTCATGATGTCACAATGCGCCCTTAGGCAGATCACAGACATAGGTCTGTAACCTGGGAGACCAGTGCACAGTTATTATGTCACAATGCCCCTTAGGCAGATCACAGGCAAGGGTCTGTCACCTCGGGACCAGTGCAGCATTATGATGTCACAATGCCTCCTTAGGCAGATCACAGACAGGAGTCTGTCACCTGGCTGACAAGTGCAGTGTTATAATGTAACAATTCCCCTTTAGGCGGATCACAGAGAAGGGTCTGTCACCTGGGTGACCAGTGAAGGGTTATGATGTCACAATGCCCTTTTAGGCAGATCAGAGACAAGCATCTGTCACCTGGGTGACCAGTGCAGATTAATCATGTCACAATGCCCCCTTAGGCAGATCACACACAAGGGTCTGCAACCAGGGTGACCAGTGCAGTGTTATGATGCCACAATGCCCCCTTAGGCAGATTACAGACAAGGGTCTGTCACCTAGGTTACCAGTGCAGAGTTATGATGTGTCAATGCCCCCTTAGGCAGATCACAAACAATGGTCTGTCACCTGGGTGACCAGTGTACAGTTATGATGTCACTTTACCCCCTTAGGCAGATCATAGACAAGGTTTGTCACCACGGTGACCAGTGCAGAGTTATGATGTCACAATGCTCCCTTAGGCAGATCACAGACAAGAGTCTGTCACCTTGGTGACCAGTGCACATTTATGATGTCCCAATGCACGTTTAGGCAGATCACAGAAAAGGGTGTGTCACCACGGTGACCAGTGCAGAGTTATGATGTCACAATGCCCTGTTAGGCCGATCACAGACAAGGCTCTGTCACGTGGGTGACCAGTGCAGGGTTATGATGTCACAGTGCCCACATAGGCAGATCAGAGAGAAGGGTATGTCACTGGGTGACCAGTGCAGAGTTATGATGTCACAATGCCCACTTAGGCAGGTCACAGACAACGGTCTTACACCTGGGTGACAAGTGCAGAGTTATGATGTCACAATGCTCCCTTAGGCAGATCACAGAAAGGGGTGTGTCACCTGGGTGACCAGTGCACACTTATGATGTTACAATACCCCCTTAGGCAGATCACAGACCAGGGTCTGTCGCGACGGTGACCAGTGCAGATTTATGATGTCACAATGCCCCCTTAGGAAGATCACAGACAAGGGTCTGTCACTTGGAGGACCAGTGCAAAGTTATGATGTCACTATGCCCCCTTAGACAGACCACAGACAGCGTTCTGTCACCTGGGTGACCAGTGCAGATTTATGATGTCACAATGCCCCCTTAGGCAGATCACGGACAAGGGACTGTAACCAGGGTGACCAGTGCAGAGTTATGATGTCACAATGCCCCCTTAGGCACATCACAGACAAGGGTCTGACACATGGGTGACCAGTGCACATTTATGATGTCCCAATGCCCCCTTAGGCAGACCTCAGACAAGGGTCTGTCACTTGGGAGACCAGTGTAGAGTGGTGATGTCACAATGGCCCCTGAGGCGGATCACAGTCAAGGGTCTGCCAGCTGGGTGACCATTGTTATGATGTCACAATGCCCCCTTAGGCGGATCAGAGACAAGAGTCTGTCACCTGTGTGACCAGTGTAGAGTTATGATGTCACTATGCCCCCTTAGGCAGATCACAGAGAAGGGTCTGTCACCTGGGTGCCCAGTGCAGAGTTATGATGTCACAATGCCCCCTTAGGCAGATCACAGACAAGGGTCGGTCACCTCGGTGACCAGTGCAGAGTTATGATGTCACAATGCCCCCTCAGGCAGATCACAGACAAGGGTCGGTCACCATGGTGACCAGTGCAGAGTTATGATGTCACAATGCCCCCTTAGGCAGATCACAGACAAGGGTCTGTCAGTTGGGTGACCAGTGAAGAGTTGTGGTGTCACAATGCCCCCTTAGGCGGATCACAGACAAGGGTCGGTCAGCTGGGTGTCCAGTGCAGAGTTATGATATCACAATGTCCCCTTAGGCAGATCACAACAAGGTTCTGTCAGCTGGGTGACGAGTGCACAGTTATGATGTCACTTTGCCCCCTTAGGCAGATCACAGACAAGGTTCTGTCACCACGGTGACCAGTGCACAGCTGTGATGTCACAAAGCCCCCTAAGGCAGATCACGGAGAAGGGTCTGTCACCAGGGTGACCTTTGCAGATTTATGTTGTCACAATGTCCCCTTAGGCACATCACAGACAAGGGTCTGTCTGATGGGTTACCAGTGCAGAGCTATAATGTCACAATCCCCCTTAGGCAGATCATAGACAAGGGTCTGTCAAGTGGGTGAACAGTGCAGAGTTATGATGTCACAATGCCCCCTTAGGCAGATCACACACAAGGGTCTGTCACCTGGGTGACCAGTGCAGAGTTAGGATGTCACAATGCTCCCTAAGGCAGATCACAGACAAGGGTCTTTCACCTGGGTGACGAGTGCACAGTTATGATGTCACAATGCCCCTTAGGCAGATCACATACAAGGATCTTTCACCTGGGTGACCAGTGCAGAGTAATGATGTCAGATTGCCCCTTTAGGCAGATTACAGACAAGAGTCTGTCACCACGGTGACCAGTGCACAGTTATGATGTCACAATGCTACCTTAGGAAGATCACAGACAAGGGTCTGTCACCACGGTGACCCCTGCAGAGTTATGATGTCACAATGCCCCCTTAGGCAGATCACTAACAACGGTCTGTCATCTGGGTGACGAGTGCACAGTTTTGATGTCACTTGACCCCCTTCGGCAGATCACAGTCCAGGATCTGGCACCACGGTGACCAGTGCAGATTTATGATGCCACAATTCCCGCTTAGGGAGATAACAAACAAGGGTCTGTCACCTGTGTGACCAGTGCAGGATTATGATGTCACAATGCCCCCTTTGGCAGATCACATACAAGGGTTTGTCACCTGGATGACCAGTGCAGAGTTGTGATGTCAAAATGCCCCCTTAGGGAGATCACAGACAACGGTCTGTCACCTGTGTGTCCAGTGCAGAGTTATGATGTCACAATGCCCCCTTAGACAGATCACAAACAAGGGTCTGTCACCTGGATGACCAGTGCACAGTTATGATGCCACTCTGCCCCTTAGGGCAGATCACAGACAAGGGTCTGTCAGCTGAATTACCAGTGCAGAGGTATAAAGTCACAATGCCCCCTTAGGCAGATCACATACAAGGGTCTTTCAACTGGGTGAGCAGTGCAGAGTTATGATGTCACAATGCCCCCATAGGCAGATCACAGACTGGGGTGTGTCACCACGGTGACCAGTGCAGAGTTATGATGTCACAATGGCCCATTAGGCAGATCACAGACAAGGTTCTGTTACCTGGGTGACCAGTGCAGAGTTATGATGTCACAATTCTCCCTCAGGCAGATCACATACAAGGGTCTGTCACCTAGATGACCAGGGCAGAATTATGATGTCACAATGCCCACTTAGTCAGATCACAGACAAGGGCCTGTCACCTGGGTGACCCGTGCAGTGTTATGATGTCACAAAGCCCCTTTGGCTGATCAAAGACAATGGTCTGTCACCTTTGTGTCCAGTGCAGAGTTATGATGTCACAATGACCCTTAGGCAGATCAAAAACAAAGGTCTGTCACCTGGGTGACCAGTGCACAGTTATGATGTCACCTTGCCCCCTTAGGCAGATCACAGAAATGGGTATGTCACCATGGTGAGCAGTGCAGAGTTATGATGACACAATGCCCCTTTAAGCAGATCACAGACAAGGGTCTGTCACCTGGGTGACCAGTGCAGGGTTATGATGTCACAATGCCCTCTTAGGCAGATCACGGACAAGGGTCCGTCATCCAGGATGACCAGTGCAGAGTTATTATGTCACAATGTCCCCTTAGGCAGATCACAGACAAGGGTCTGTGACCTGGCTTATCAGTGCAGAGTTATATTTTCACAATGCCCCCTTAGGCAGATCACATACAAGGGTCTTTCAAATGGGTGACGAGTGCAGAATTATGATGTCACAATGCCCCCTTAGGCAGATCACAGACATGGGTCTGTCACCTGGGTGAGCAGTGCAGAGTTATAATGTCACAATGCTCACTTAGGCAGATCACATAAAAGGGTCTTTCAACTGGGTGACCAATGCACAATTGTGATGTCACAATGCCCCGTTAGGCAGATCACAGACAAGGGTCTGTCACTTGGGTGACCAGGGCACAGTTATCATGTCACAATGCCCCTTATGCAGATCACAGGCAAGTGTTTGTCACCACGGTAACCAGTGCAGAGTTATGATGTCACAATGCCCCCTTAGGCAGATCACAGAAAAGGGCCTGTCACATGGGTGACCCATGCGGAGTTATGATGTCACAATGCCCCCTTAGGCAGATCACGGACAAGTGTCTGTCACTAGGGTGACCTGTGCAGACTTATGATGTCACAATGTCCCCTTAGGCAGATCACCGACAAGGGTCTCTCGCCTGGGTTAACAGTGCACAGATAAGATATAACTTTGCACCCTTACGCAGATCACAGACAAGGGACTGTCACCTCGGTGACCATTGCAGAGTTCTGTTCTCACAATGCACCCTTAAGCAGATCACATACAAGGGTCTGTCACCTAGATGACCAGGGCAGACTTATGATGTCACAATGCCAACTTAGGCAGATCACAGACAAGGGCCTGTCACCTGGGTGACCCGTGCAGAGTTATGATGTCACAAAGCCCCTTAGGCAGATCAAAGACAAGGGTATGTCACCTGGGTGTCCAGTGCAGAGTTATGATGTCACCATGCCCCCTGAGGCAGATCACAAATAAAGGTCTGTCACCTGGGAGACCAGTGCACACTTATGATGTCACCTTGCCCCCATTGGCAGATCACCGATAAGGGTCTGTCTCCTGGGTGACCAGTGCACACTTTTGATATCACCATGACCCCTTAGACAGATCACAGAAATGGGTATGTCACCACGGTGACCAGTGCAGATTTATGATGTCACAATGCCCCTTTAAGCAGATCACAGACAAGGGTCTGTCACCTGGGTGACCAGTGCTGAGTAATGATGTCACAATGTCCCCTTAGGCAAATCACATACAAGGATCCTTCACCAGGGTGACCAGTGCAGAGTTATGATGTCACAATGCCCCCTTAGGCAGAACACAGACAAGGGTCTGTCACATGGGTTACCAGTGCAGAGTTATGATGTCACAATACCCCCTTAGGAAAATCACATACAAGGATCCTTCACCAGGTTGACCAGTGCAGAGTTATGATGTCACAATGCCCCCTTAGGCAGAACACAGACAAGGGTCTGTCACATGGGTTACCAGTGCAGAGTTATGATGTCACAATACCCCCTTAGGCAGATCACGGACATGGGCCTGTCACCTGGGTGACCAGTGCAGAGTTATGATGACACAATGCCCCCTTAGGCAGATCACATAGAAGGTTCTGTCACCTGGATGACCACTGCAGAGGAATGATGTCACTTTACCACCTTAGGCAGATCACAGAGATGGTTCTGTCATCACGGTGACCAGTGCAGAGGTATGATGTCACAATGCCCCTATAGGCAGATCACAGACAAGGGTCTATCACCTGTGTGACCAGTGCTGAGTTATGATGACACAATGCCCTCTAAGGCAGATCACATACAAAGATCCTTCACCTGGATGACCAGTGCAGAGTTATGATGTCACAATGCCCCCTTCGGCAGATCACAGACAAGGGTCTGTCACCTGGGTGACCAGTGCACAGTTATGATGTCAAAATGCCCCCTTAGGCAGATCACAGACAAGTGTCTTTCACCTCGGTGACCAGTGCAGAGTTATGATGTCGCAATGCCTGCTTAGGCAGATCACAGACAAGGGTATGTCGCCTGGGAGACTAGTGCAGAGTTATGATGTCAGAAAGCCCCTCAGGCGGATCACAGACAAGGGTCTGTCAACTGGGTGACCAGTGCACAGTTATGATATCACTTTGCCCTCTTAGGCAGATCAGAGACAAGTGTCTGTCACCATGGTGACTAGTGCAGAGTTATGATGCCACAATTCCCCCTTAGGCAGATCACAGGCAAGGGTCTGTCACCTTGGTGACCAGTGCAGGGTTATAATGTCACAATGACCCCTTAGGCAGATCAGAGACAGGGGTCTGTGACATCGGTGACCAGTGCAGATTTATGATGTCACAATGCCCTCTTCGGCAGATCACGGACAAGGGTCTATCAGCAGAGTGACCAGTGCAGAGTTAGGATGTCACAGTGCCCCCTTAGACAGATCACAGACAAGGAACTGTAACCTGGGTGACCAGTAAAGAGTTATGATGTCACAATGCCCCCTTAGGCAGATCACAAAAAAGGGTCTGTCAGCTGGGTGACCAGCGCAGAGTTATGATGATCCAATGCCCCCTTAGGCACATCACAGACAAGGGTCTGTCACCTAGGTGACGAGTACAAAGTTATGATGTCACAATGCCCACTTTGGCATATCAAAGACAAGGGTCTGTCATCTGGAAGACCAGTTCAGAATTACGATGTCACAAAGCCCCTTAGGCAAATGGCAGACAATTGTCTGTCACCTGGGTGACCAGTGCAGAGTTATGATGTCACAATGCCCCCTTAGGCGGATCACAGACAAGGGTCTGTCACCTGGGTGACCAGCGCAGTGTTATGATGTCACATTGACACCTTAGGCAGATCACAGAAAAGGGTCTTTCAACTGGGTGACCAGTGCAGAGATAACATGTCACAATGCCCCCTTGGGCAGATCACAGAAAAGTGTCTGTCACCTGGGTGATGAGTGCACAGTTATGATGTCACAATGTCCCCTTAGGCAGATCACAGAAAAGTGTCTGCCACCTAGATGACCAGTGCAGAGTTATGATGTCACAATGCACCCTTATGCAGATAACAGACAAGGGTCTGTCACCTGGGTCACCAATGCAGGTTTATGATGTCACAATGCCCCCTTTGGCAGATCACATACAAAGGTCTGTCAACTGGGTGACCAGTGCAGAGTTATGATGTCACAATGCCTCTTTAGGCAGATCACGAACAAGGGTCTGTCACCAGTGTGACCAGTGCAGACTTATGACGTCCCAATTCCTCCTTAGGCAGATCACGAACAAGGTTGTGTCACCAGGGTGACCTGTGCAGGGTTATGATGTCACAATGCGCCGTTAGGCAGATTACATACAAGGGTCATTCACCTGGGTGACCCGTGCAGAGTTATGATGTCACAATGCCCCCTTAGGCAGATCACAGACAGGGGTCCGTCACCTGGGCGACCCGTGCAGAGTTATGATGTCACAATGCACCCTTTGGCAGATCACAGTCAAAGGTCTGTCACCTGGGTGACCAGTGCTCAGTTATGATGTCACAATGCCCTCTTAGGCAGATCACATAGAAAGGCCTTTCACCTGGATGACCAGTGCACAGTAGTGATGTAACAATGTCCCCTTAGGCAGATCACAGAATAGGGTCTGTCACCTGTTGACCAGTGCAGAGTTAAGATGTCACAATGCCACCTTAGGGAGATCACAAACAAGGGTCTGTCACCTGGGTGACCAGGGCAGAATTATGATGTCACAATGCCACCTTAGGCAGATCACAGACAATGGTCTGTCATCTGGGTGACCAGTGAAGAGTTATGATGTCACATTGCCCCCATAGGCAGATCACATACAAGGGTCTGTCTCCTGGGTGACAAGTGCAGACTTATGATGCCACAATGCCCCCTCAGGCAGATCAATGGCAAGGGTCTCTCACCACCATGACCAGTGCAGAGTTATGATGTTACAATGACCCCTTAGGCAGATCTCAGACAAGGGTCTGTCACCTGGGTTACCAGTGCAGAGTTATAATGTCACAATACCGCCTTAGGCAGATCACATCAAAGGGTCTTTCAACTGGGTGACCAGTGCAGAAATATGATGTCACAATGCTCCCTTAGGCAGATCACAGACAAGGATCAGTCACCTGGGTGACCAGTGCACAGTTGTGATGTCACAATGCCCACTTTGGCGGATTATAGACAAGGGTCTGTCACCGGCGTGCCCATTGCGGAGTTATGATGTCACAATGCACCCTTATGCAGATCACAGAAAAGGGTCTGTCATCTGGAACACCAGTTCAAAATTACGATGTCACAAAGCCCCTTAGGCAAATGGTAGACAATTGTCTGTCACCTGGGTGACCAGTGCAGAGTTATGATGTCACAATGCCCCCTTAGGCGGATCACAGACAAGGGTCTGTCACCTGGGTGACCAGCGCAGAGTTATGATATCACATTGACACCTTAGGCAGATCACAGAAAAGGGTCTTTCAACTGGGTGACCAGTGCAGAGATAAGATGTCACAATGCCCTCATGGGCAGATCACAGAAAAGTGTCTGTCACCTGGGTGATGAGTGCACAGTTATGATGTCACAATGTCCCCTTAGGCAGATCACAGACAAGGGTCTGTCACCACCATGACTAGTGCAGAGTTATAATGTCACAATGCCCTCTTAGGCCGATCACAGACAAGTGTCTGCCACCTAGGTGACCAGTGCAGAGTTATGATGTCACAATGCACCCTTATGCAGATAACAGACAAGGATCTGTCACCTGGGTCACCAGTGCAGGTTTATGATGTCACAATGCCCCCTTTGGCAGATCACATACAAAGGTCTGTCAACTGGGTGACCAGTGCAGAGTTATGATGTCACAATGCCTCTTTAGGCAGAACACGAACAAGGGTCTGTCACCAGTGTGACCAGTGCAGACTTATGACGTCTCAATGCCTCCTTAGGCAGATCACGGACAAGGTTGTGTCACCAGGGTGACCTGTGCAGGGTTATGATGTCACAATGCACCGTTAGGCAGATTACATACAATGGTCTTTCACCTGGGTGACCAGTGCAGAGTTATGATGTCACAATGCCCCCTTAGGCAGATCACAGACAGGGGTCCGTCACCTGGGCGACCCGTGCAGAGTTATGATGTCACAATGCACCCTTTGGCAGATCATAGTCAAAGGTCTGTCACCTGGGTGACCAGTGCTTAGTTATGATGTCACAATGCCCCCTTAGGCAGATCACATAGAAAGGCCTTTCACCTGGATGACCAGTGCACAGTAATGATGTAACAATGTCCCTTTAGGCAGATCACAGACTAGGGTCTGTCACCTGGTGACCAGTGCAGAGTTAAGATGTCACAATGCCACCTTAGGGAGATCACAAACAAGGGTCTGTCACCTGGGTGACCAGGGCAGAATTATGATGTCACAATGCCACCTTAGACAGATCACAGACAATGGTCTGTCCCCTGGGTGACCAGTGAAGAGGTACGATGTCACATTGCCCCCATAGGCAGATCACATACAAAGGTCTGTCTCCTGGGTGAGAAGTGCAGACTTATGATGCCACAATGCCCCCTCAGGAAGATCAAAGGCAAGGGTCTGTCACCAGCATGACCAGTGCAGATTTATGATGTTACAATGACCCCTTAGGCAGATCACAGACAAGGGTCTGTCACCTGGGTTACCAGTGCAAATTTATAATGTCACAATACCGCCTTAGGCAGATCACAACCAAGGGTCTTTCAACTGGGTGACCAGTGCAGAATTATGATGTCACAATGCTCCCTTAGGCAGATCATAGACAAGGATCTGTCACCTGGGTGACCAGTGCACAGTTGTGATGTCACAATGCCCAGTTTGGCGGATCACAGACAAGGGTCTGTCATCGGCATGCCGAGGGCAGAGTTATGATGTCACAATGCACCCTTATGCAGATCACAGACAAGGGTCTGTCACCTGGGTCACCAGTGCAGGTTTATGATGTCACAATGCACCCTTTGGCAGATCAGAGACAGGGGTCTGTCACCTGGGTGACCAGCACTGAGTTATGATGTCACATTGACACCTTTGGCAGATCACATCCAAGGGTCTTTCAACTGGGTGACCAGTGCAGAATTATGATGTCACAATGCTCCCTTAGGCAGATCACAGACAAGGGTCTGTCACCTGGGTGACCAGTGCACAGTTGTGATGTCACAATGCCCACTTTGGCGGATCACAGACAAGGGTCTGTTACCACGGTGACCAGTGGAGTGTTATGATGTCACAATGCCCCCTTAGGCAGATCACAGACAATGGACTGCCACCTGGGTGACCAGTGCAGAGTTATTAAGTCACAATGCCCACTTAGGCAGATCACAGACAAGTGGCTGTCACCTGGGTGACTGGTGCAGAGTTATGATGTCACAATGCCCCCTTAGGCAGATCAAAGACATGGGTCTGTCACCGGCGTGCCCAGGGCAGAGTTATGATGTCACAATGCACGCTTATGCAGATCACAGACAAGGGTCTGTCACCTGGGTCACCAGTGCTGGTTTAAGATGTCACAATGCCCCCTTTGGCAGATCACAGACAGGGGTCTGTCACCTGGGTGACCAGCACAGAGTTATGATGTCACATTGACACCTTAGGCAGATAAAAGACAAGGGTCTTTCAACTGGGTGCACAATGCCGAGTTAAAATGTCACAGTGCCCACTTGGGCAGATCACAGAAAAGTGTCTGTCACCTGGGTGACCAGTGCACCGTTATGAGGTCACAATGCGTCCTTAGGCAGATCACAGACAAGGGTGTGTCAACTGGGTGACCCGTGCAGAGCTATGATGTCACAATGCCCTCTTAGGCAGATCACAGTCAAAGGTCTGTCACCTGGGTGTCCAGTGCACAGTTATGATGACACATTGCCCACTTAGGCAGATCACATACAAGGGTCTTCCACCTGGGTGACCAGTGCAGAGTTATGTTGTCACAATGCCCCCTTAGGCAGATCACAGACAAGGGTCTTTCACCTTGGTGTCCAGTGTTCAGTTACGATGTCTCAATGCCCCCTTAGGCAGATCACAGAAAAGGGTCTGTCTCCACAGAGACGACTGCAGAGTTATGATGTCACAATGCCCCTTTAGGCAGATTACAGACAAGGGTCTGTCACCTGGGTGACCAGTGCAGAGTTATCATGTCACAATGCCCCCTTAGGCAGATCACAGACAAGGGTCTGTCAGCTGGGTGACCCGTGCAGAGTTGTAATGTAACAATGCCCCCTAAGGCAGATCACATACAAGGTTCTTTCACCTGGGTGACCATTGCACAGTCATGATGTCACAATGTCCCCTTAGGCAGATCAGAGACAAGGGTCTGTCACCTGGGTGACCACTGCAGAGTTATGATATGAAAATGCCACCTTAGGCAGATCACAGACAAGGACCTGTAACCTGGGTGACCAGTGCAGAGTTATGGTGTCACAATTCCCCCTTAGGCAGATCAAAGACAAGGGTCTGTCACCTGCGTGTCCAATGAAAGTTTATGATTTCACTATGCTCCATGATGCAGATCACAGACAAGGGTCTGTCACCTGGGTGACCAGTGCAGAGTTATGATGTCACAATGCCCCCTTAGGCAGATCACAGAAAATGGTCTGTCACCAGGGTGAACAGTGCAGAGTTATGATGTCACAATGCCCCCTTAGGCAGATAACAGTGAAGGGTCTGTCACCTGGGTGACGAGTACGCAGTTATGATGTCACTTTGCCCCCTTAGGCAGATCACAGATAAGGGTCTGTCACCACGTTGACCAGTGCAGAGTTATGATGCCACAATGACTCCTTTGGCAGATCAGAAACAATGGTCTGTCAACTGAGTGACCAGTGCACAGTTATGATATCATTGTTCCCCCTTAGGCAGATCACAGACAAGGGTCTGTCACCACAGTGACCATTGCAGAGTTATGATGTAACAATGCCCACTTAGGCTGATCACAGACAAGGACCTGTAACCTGGGTGGCCCGTGCATGGTTAAGATGTCACAATGCCCCTTAGGCAGTTCAAAGACAAGGGTCTGTCACCTGGGTGTTCAGTGCAGAGTTATGATGTCACAATGCCCCCTTATCAGATCACAAACAACAGTCTGTCTCCTGGGTGACTAGTGCAGTTATGATGTCACTTTGCCCCCTTAGGCAGATGAGAAACAAGGTTCTGTCACCTGGGAGACGAGTGCACAGTTATGATGTCACTTTGCGCCCGTAGGCAGATCACAGACAAGCGTCTGTCACCACGGTGACCAGTGCAGAGTTATGATGCCCCAATGCCCCGTTAGGCAGAATACAAACAAGGGAATGTCACCTGGGTTACCAGTGCACAGTTATGATGTCACATTGCCCCCAAAGGCAGATCACAGAGAAGGGTCTGTCACCATGGTGACCAGTGCAGAGTTATGATGTCACAATGCCCCCTAAGGCAGATTGTAGACATGGGTCTGCCACTTGGGTGAGCAGTGCAGACTTATGATGTCACAATGCCCCCTTAGGCAGATCACGGACAATGGCCTCTCACCTGGGTGAGCAGTGCAGAGTTGAGATGTCACACTGCCCCCTTAGGCAGATCACATAGAAGGTTCTGTCACCTGCATGACCAGTGCAGAGTAATGATGTCACTTTACCCCGTTAGGCAGATCACAGAAAAGGGTCTGTCACCACGGTGTCCAGTGCAGAGGTATGATGTCACAATGCCCCCTTAGGCAGATCACAGACAAGGTTCTGTCACCTGGGTGACCAGTGCACAGTTTTGATGTCACAATGCCCCCTTAGGCAGATCACACTAATGGGTACGTCACCACGGTGGACAGTGCAGAGTTATGATGTCACAATGGCCCCTTAGTCAGATAAGAGACAAGGATCTGTCACCTTGGTGACCAGTGCAGAGTTATGATGTCACAATGCCCCCTAAGGCAGATCGCAGAAATGGGTACGTCACCACGGTGACCAGTGCAGAGTTATAATGTCACAATGGCCCCTTAGTCAGACAAGAGACAAGGATCTGTCACCTGGGTGACTAGTGCAGAGGTATGATGTCACAATGCCCCCTGAGGCAGATCACGGACAAGGGTGTGTCACCAGGATGACCACTGCAGAGTTATTATGTCACAATGTCCCCTTAGGCAGATCACATACAAGGGTCTGTGACGTGGGTTACCAGTGCAGAGTTATATTTTCACAATGCCCCCTTAGGCAGATCACATACAAGGGTCTTCCAACTGGGTGACGACAGCAGAGTTATGATGTCACAATGCCCCCTTAGGCAGATCACAGAAAAGGGTCTGTCACCTGGGTGACCAGTGCACTGTTATGGTGTCACAATGCCCCGTTAGGCAGATCACAGAGAAGGGTCTGGGTCCTCGGTTTCCAGTGTAGAGTTATAGTGTCACAATGCCCATTTAGGCAGATCACATAAAAGGGTCTTTCATCTGGGTGACCAGTGCAGAGTTGTGATGTCACAATGCCCTGTTAGGCAGATCACAGACAGGGGACTGTCACTTGGGTCACCAGGGCACATTTATGATGTCAAAATGCCCCCTTACGCAGATCACAGACAAGTGTGTGTCACCACGGTAACCAGTGCAGAGTTATGATGTCACAATGCCCCCTTAGGCAGATCACAGACAAGGGCCTGTCACCTGGGTGTCCCGTGCAGAGTTATGATGTCACAATGCCCCCTTAGGCAAATCACGGACAAGGGTCTGTCACTAGGTTGACCAGTGCAGACTTATGATGTCACAATGTCACCTTAGGCACATCACAGACAAGGGTCTCTCACCTGGGTTAACAGTGCACAGTTATGATGTCACAATGCCCCCTTAGGCCGATCAGAGACAAGGGTCTGTCACAACGGCAACCAGTGCAGAGTTATGATGTCACAATGCCCCCTTAGGCAGATCAAAGGCAAGGGTCTCTCACCTGGGTGACCAGTGCAGAGTTATGATGTCACAATGCTCACTTAGGCATATCAAAGGCAAGGGTCTGCCACCTGGGTGACCAGTTCAGAGTTATTATGTCACAATGCCCCTTATGTAGATCACAGACAAGGGTCTGTCACCAGGGTGTCCAGTGCAGACTTATGATGTCACCATGGCCCTGTAGGCAGAACACAGACAAGGGTCTCTCACCTGTTTGACCAGTGCAGTGTTACGATGTCACAATGCCCCATTACGCAGATCAAAATCAAGGGTCTTTCACCTGTGTGATCCGTGCAGAGTTATGATGTCACAATTCCCCTTAGGCAGATAACAGAGAAAGGCCTGTCACCTGGGTGACCCTTGCAGAGTTATGATGTCACACTGCCCCTTTAGGAAGATCACAGACAAGGACCTGTCACCTGGGTGCCCAGTGCAGTGTTATGATGTCACAATGCCCCCTTAGGCGGATCACAGACAACGGCATGTCACCTGGGTGCCCAATGCAGAGTTATGATGTCACAATGCCCCCTTAGGCACATCACCTACAAGGGCTTGTCACCTGGTTGTCCAGTGCAGAGTTATGATGTCAAAATGACCCTTTAGGGAATTCACAGACAACGGCCTTTCACCTCGTTGCCCAGTGCAGTGTTATGATATCACAATTCCCACTTAAGCTGATCAAAGACAAGGGTCTGTCACGAGGGAGACCCGTGCAGAGTTATGATGTCACAATGTCCCCTTAGGCAGATCAAAGGCAAGGGTCTGTCACCTGGGTGACTACTGCAGAATTATGATGTCACAATGCCCCCTTAGGCAGATCACAGACAAGGGTCTGTAACCTGGGTGACAAATGCAAAGTTATGATTTCACAATGGACCCTTAGGCACATCACATACAAGGGTCTGTCACCACGTTGGCCAGTGCAGAGTTATGATTTCACAATTCCCCCTTAGTCAGATCACAGACAAGGGTCAGTCACCTGGTTGTCCCGTGCAGAATTAGGATGTCACAATGCCCTCTTAGGCTGATCACAGACAAAGGCATGTCACCTGTGTGCCCAGTGCAGAGTTATTTTGTCACAATGCCCCCTTAGGCACATCACTGACATGGGCCTGTCAACTGGGTGCCCAGTGCAGAGTTATGACGTCACAATGCCCCCTTAGGCAGATCACAGACAAGGGCCTCTCACCTAGGTGCCCCGTGCAGAGTTATGACGTCACAATGCCCACTTAAGCAGATCGTAGACAAGGGTATTTCACCAGGGTGACCTGTGCAGAGTTATAATGTCACAATGCACCCTTAGTCAGATCACAGACAAGGGTGTGTCAGCTGGGTGACCTGTGTGGAGTTATGATGTCTCAATGCCCCTTATGCAGATCACAGAAAATGCTCTTTCACCTGGGTGACCAGTGCAGAGTTATGATGTCACAATGCCCCCTTAGGCACATCACAGAAAAGGGCCTGTCACCTAGGTGCCTAGTGCAGAGTTATGACGTCACAATGCACCCTTAGGCAGATCATAGACAAGGGCCTGTCACCTAGGTGTCCAGTACAGAGTTATGATGTCACAGTGCCCACTGAAGCAGATCTACAACAAGGGTCTTCCACCAGGGTGACCCTTGCAGAGTTGTAATGTCACAATGCATCCATTGGCAGATCACAGACAAAGGTCTGTCACCTGGGTGACCTGTGCGGAGTTATGGTGTCACAATGACCCCTTAGGCAGATCACAGAAATGGGTTTGTCACCTGGGTGACCAGTGCAGAGTTATGATGTCACTGTGCCACCTTAGGCAGATCACAGACAAGAGTCTGTCACCTGGGTGACCAGTGCACAGTTATGATGTCACAATGCCCCCTTAGGCAGATCAAAGACAAGGGTCTGTCACAACGGCAACCAGTGCAGAGTTATGACGTCACAATGCTCCCTTAGGCAGATCACAGTCAAGGGACTGTCACCTGGGTGACGAGTGCAGAGATATGAAGTCACAATTTTCCATAGGCAGATCACAGACGAGGGTTTGTCACCGGGTGACCAGTGCAGAGTTGTGATGTCACAATGCCTCCTTAGGCAGATCACATACAAGGATCTTTCACCTGGGTGATCAGTGCACAGTTATGATGTCACAATGCCCCCTTAGTCAGATGGAAGACAAGGGCCTGACACCTGAGTGACCACTGCATGGTTATGATGTCACAATGCCCCTTTGGACAGATCACGGAGAAGGGTCTGTCACCACGGAGGCCAGTGCAGAGTTATGATGTCACAATGCCCCCTTAGGCAGATTACAGACAACGGACTTTCTACTGGGTTACCAGTGCAGAGTTATGATATCACAATGCCTCCGTAGGTAGATCACAGACAAGGGTCTGTCACCTGGGTGACCAGTGCACACTTCTGATGTCACAATTCCCCCTTTGGCGGATCACATAAAAGGGTCTGTCACCACGGTGACCATTGCAGAGTTACAATGTCACAATGCCCCCTTAGGCAAAACACAGACAATGGTCTGTCACCTGGGTGACCAGTGCAGAGTTATGATGTCACAATGCCCCTTTTGGCAGATTAAAGACAAGGGTCTGTCACCGGCGTGCCCAGTGCAGAATTATGATGTCACAATGCACCCTTATGCAGATCACAGACAAGGGTCTGTCACTTGGGTGACCAGCGCAGAGTTATGATGTCACAATGCCCCCTTGGGCAAATCACAGAAAATTGTCTGTCACCTGGGTGATGAAAGCACAGTTATGATGTCACAATGTCCCCTTAGGCAGATCACAGACAAGGGTCTGTCACCACCGTGACCAGTGCAGAGTTATGATGTCACAATGCCCGCTTAGGCAGATCACAGACAAGTGTCTGCCACCTAGGTGACCAGTGCAGAGTTGTGATGTCACAATGCACCCTTATGCATATAAGAGAGAACGGTCTGTCACGTGGGTCACCAGTGCAGGTTTATGATGTCACAATGCCCCCTTTGGCAGATCACATACAAAGGTCTGTCAACTGGGTGACCAGTGCAGAGTTATGATGTCACAAGGCCTCTTTAGGCAGATCACGAACAAGGGTCTGACACCAGGGTGACCAGTGCAGACTTATGACGTCCCAATGCCTCCTTAGCCAGATCACGGACAAGGTTGTGTCACCAGGGTGACTTGTGCAGGGTTATGATGTCACAATGCGCCCTTAGGCAGATTACATACAAGGGTCATTCACCTGGGTGACCAGTGCAGAGTTATGATGTCACAATGCCCCCTTAGGCAGATCACAGACAGGGGTCCGTCACCTGGGCGACCCTTGCGGAGTTATGATTTCACAATGCACCCTTAGGCAGATCACAGTCAAAGGTGTGTCACCTTGGTGACCAGTGCTGAGTTATGATGTCACAATGCCCCCTTAGGCAGATCACATAGAATGGCCTTTCACCTGGATGACCAGTGCACAGTAATGATGTAACAATGTCCCCTTAGGCAGATCACAGAATAGGGTCTGTCACCTGGTGACCAGTGCAGAGTTAAGATGTCACAATGCCACCTTAGGGAGATCACAAACAAGGGTCTGTCACCTGGGTGACCAGGGCAGAATTATGATGTCACAATGCCACCTTAGGCAGATCACAGACAATGGTCTGTCACCTGGGTGACCAGTGAAGAGTTATGATGTCACATTGCCCCCATAGGCAGATCACATACAAGGGTCTGTCTCCTGGGTGACAAGTGCAGACTTATGATGCCGCAATGCACCCTCAGGCAGATCAAAGGCAAGGGTGTCTCACCACCGTGACCAGTGCAGAGTTATGATGTTAGAATGTCCCCTTAGGCAGATCACAGACAAGGGTCTGTCACCTGGGTTACCAGTGCAGAGTTATAATGTCACAATACAGCCTTAGGCAGATCACATCCAAGGGTCTTTCAACTGGGTGACCAGTGCAGAATTATGATGTCACAATGCTGCCTTAGGCAGATCACAGACAACGGTCTGTCACCTGGGTGACCAGTGCACAGTTGTGATGTCACAATGCCCACTTTGGTGGATCACAGACAAGGGTCTGTCACCACGGTGACCAGTGGAGATTTATGATGCCACAATGCCCTCTTAGGCAGATCACAGACAATGGACTGCCACCTGGGTGACCAGTGCAGAGTTATTAAGTCACAATGCCCGCTTACGCAGATCAAAGACAAGTGTCTGTCACCTGGGTGACCAGTGCAGTGTTATGATGTCACAATGCCCCCTTAGGCAGATCGAAGACAAGGGTCTGTCACCGGCGTGCCCAGGGCAGAGTTATGATGTCACAAAGCACCCTTATGCAGATCACAGACAAGGGTCTGTCACCTGGGTCACCAGTGCAGGTTTATGATGTAACAATGCCCCCTTTGGCAGATCACAGACAGGGGTCTGTCTCCTGGGTGACCAGCACAGAGTTATGATGTCACATGGACACCTTAGGCAGATCACAGACAAGGGTCTTTCAACTGGGTGCACAATGCAGAGTTAAAATGTCACAGTGCCCACTTGGGCAGATCACAGAAATGTGTCTGTCACCTGGGTGACCAGTGCACCGTTATGATGTCACAATGCCTCCTTAGGCAGATCAAAGACAAGGGTCTGTCACCTCGGTGACCCGTGCAGAGTAATGATGTCACAATGCCCCCTTAGGCAGATCACAGTCAAAGGTCTGTCACCTGGGTGACCAGTGCACAGTTATGATGACACATTGCCCACTTAGGCAGATCACATACAAGGGTCTTCCACCTGGGTGACCAGTGCAGAGTTATGATGTCACAATGCCCCCTTAGGCAGATCACAGACAAGGGTCTTTCACCTTGGTGACCAGTGTTCAGTTATGAGGTCACAATGCCCCCTTAGGCAGATCACAGAAAAGGGTCTGTCACCACGGAGACGACTGCAGAGTTACGATGTCACAATGCCCCTTTAGGCAGATCACAGACCAGGGTCTGTCACCTGGGTGACCAGTGCAGTGTTACGAAGTCACAATACCCCCTTAATCAGATCACACACATGGATCTGTCAACTGGGTGACCCGTGCAGAGTTATGATGTCACTGGGCCCCCTTAGGCAAATGAAAGACAATGGTCTGTCACCTGGGTGACCAGTGCAGACGTATGACGTCACCATGCACCCTTAGGCAGTTCACATGCAAGGGTCTGTCTCCTGGGTGACCAGTGCAGAGTTATGACCTCACAATGACCCTTTAGGCAGATCACGAACAAGGGTCTGTCACCACAGTGATCAGTGCAGAGTTATGACGTCATAATGCCCCCTTAGGCAGATCACAGACAATGGTCTGTCAGCTGGGTGACCAGTGTGGAGTTATGATGTCACAATGCCCCCTTTAGCAGATCACATACAAGGATCTGTCACCTGGGTGAGCAGTGCACTGTTATGATGTCACCATTCACCCTTAGGCAGATCACGGACAAGGGTCTGTCACCAGGGTTACCACTGCAGAGTTATGATGTCACAATTCCCCCTTAGGCAGATCACATACAAGGGTCTTTCACCTGGGTGTCCAATGCAGAGTTACGATGTCACAATGCCCCCTTAGGCAGATGACAGACAAGGGTCTGTCTTCTGGGCGACCAGTACACAGTTATATTGTCACAGTGCCCCCTTAGGCAGATCACAGAAAAAGGTCTCTCCCCACGGTGAACAGTGCCGGGATATGATGCCACAATGCCCCCTTAGGAAGAACACAGACAAGGGTCTGTCACCTAGGTGATGAGTAGAGAGTTATGATGTCACAATGCCCACTTAGGCATATCAAAGACAAGGGTCTGTCTCCTTGATGACTCGTGCACAGTTATGAAGTCACCATGCCCCCTTAGGCAGATCACAGACAAGGGTCTGTCTCCTGGGTGTCCCGTGCAGGATTATGGTGTCAGAATGCCCCCTTTGGAAGATAACAGACAAGGGTCTGTCACCTGGGTGACCAGCACATAGTTACTATGCCACAATGCCCCCTTAGGCAGATCACCGAAAATGGTCTGTCTCCTGGGTGACCTGTGCAGAGTTATGATGTCACAATGCCCCCTTAGCTAGATCACAGAGAAGAGTCTGTCACCTAGGTGACGAATACAGAGTTGTGATATCACAATGCCGACTTAGGCATATCAAAGTCAAGGGTCTTTCACTTGGGTGACCAGTGCAGAGTTATGATGTCATAATGCCCCCTTGGGCGGATCACAGACAAGTGTCTCTCACCATGGTGACGAGTGCAGAGTTATGATGTCATAATACCCCTTTAGGGAGATCACAGACAAGCGTCTGTCACGTCGTTGTCCAGTGCAGAGTTATGATGTCACAATGCTGCCTTAGGCAGATCACGGACAAAGGTTTGTCACCTGCGTGACCAGTGCAGAGTTATGATGTCACAATGCCCCTTTCGGCAGATCACAGACAAAGGTCATTCACCTGGGTGACCAGTGCATAGTTATGATGTCATAATGCCCCCTTGGGCGGATCATAGACAAGGGTCTCTCACCACAGTGACCAGTGCAGAGTTACGATGTCACAATGTCCTCTTTGGCAGATCACAGACAAGGTTCGGTCACCTGGGTGACCAGTGCATAGTTACGATGTCATAATGCCCCCTTGGGCGGATCACAGACAAGGGTCTGTCACCACGGTGACCAGTGCAGAGTTATGATGTCTCAATGCATCCTTATGCAGATCACAGACAAGGGTCTGTCACCTGGGTCACCATTGCAGGTTTATGATGTCACAGTGCCCCCTTTGGCAGATCACAGACAAGGTTCTGTCACCTGGGTGACCAGCGCAGAGTTATGATGTCACATTGACACCTTAGGCAGATCACAGACAAGGGTCTTTCAACTGGGTGCCCAGTGCAGAGTTAAAATGTCACAGTGCCCACTTGGGGAGATCACAGAAAAGTGTTTATCACCTGGGTGACCAGTGCACAGTTATGATGTCACAATGCCTCCTTGAGCAGATCACAGACAAGGGTCTGTCACCAGGGTGACCCGTGCAGAGTTATGATGTCACAATGCCCCTTTAGGCAGATCACAGACAAGGGTCTGTCAGCTGGGTGTTCCGTGCAGAGTTATATTGTAACAATGCACCCTATGGCAGATCACATACAAGGTTCTTTCACCTGGGTGACCATTGCATAGTCATGATGTCACAATGTACCCTCAGGCAGATCACTGACGAGGGTCTGTCACCTGGGTGACCACGGCAGAATTATGATATCAAAATGCCACATTAGGCAGATCACAGACAAGGACCTGTAACCTGGGTGACCAGTGCAGAGTTATGATGTCACAATTCCCCCTTAGGCAGATCAAAGACAAGGGTCTGTCACCTGCGTGTCCAATGCAAGGTTATGATTTCACAATGCCCCATTATGCAGATCACAGACAAGGGTCAGTCACCTGGGAGACCAGTGCAGAGTTATGATGTCACAATGCCTCCTTAGGCAGATCACAGAAAATGTTCTGTCACCTGGGTAAACAGTGCAGGGTTATGATGCCCAATGGCCCCTTAGGCAGATCACAGAGAAGTGTCTGTCACCTGGGTGACACGAGCAAAGTTATGATGTCACAATGGCCCCTTAGGCAGATCAAAGATATGGGTCGGTCACCTGGGTAAACAGTGCAGATTTATTATGTCACAATGGCCCCTTAGGCAGATCACAGACAAGGGTCTGTAATCTGGGTGACCAACGCAGAGGTATGATTTCACAATGCCCCTTAGGCAGATCACAGACAAGGGTATGTCTCCTGGGTGACCAGTGCACAGATATGATGTCACAATGTCCCCTTAGGCATATCACAGACAAGGGTCTCTCACCCTGGTGACCAGTGCCGAGTTATGATGTCACAATGACCCCTCAGGCAGATCAAAGTCAAGAGCCTGTCACCTTGGTGACCCGTGCAGAGTAATGAAGTCACAATGCCCCCTTAGGCAGATCACAGACAAGGGTCTGTCACCTGGTGACCAGTGCAGAGTTATGATGTCACAATGCCATGTTAGGCGGAACACAGTCAATGGTCTGTCACCTAGGTGAGCATTGCAGAGTTATGATGTCACAATGCCACCTTAGGCGGAACACAGTCAATGGTCTGTCACCTGGGTGACCAGTGCAGAGTTATGATGTCACAATGCCTCTTAGGCAGATCACCGACAAGGATCTGTCACCTGGGTGACCAGTGCAGGGTTATGATGTCACAATACCCCGTTAGGCAGATCACAGACAATGGTCTGTCACCTAGGTGACGAGTACAGTGTTATGATGTCACAATGCCCACTTAGGCATATCAAAGACAAGGGTCTGTAACCTGGGAGACCCGTTCTGAATTATGATGTCACAATGGCCCCTTTGGCAGATCACAGACCATGGTCTGTCACCTGTGTGACCAGTGCACAGTTATGATGTCACAATGCCCCCTTAGGCAGATTAGAGACAAGTGTCTGTCACCATGGTGACCAGTGCAGAATTATGATGCTACAATGACCCTTAGGCAGATCAGAAAGAAAGGTCTGTGACCTGGGTGACCAGTGCAGAGTTATGATCTCACAATGCCCCCATAGGGAGACCACAGACATGGTTCTGTCACCTGGGTGACCAGTGCAGAGTTATGACGTCACAATGCCCCCTTAGGCAGAACACAGACAATGGTCTGTCACCTGGGTGTCCATTGCAGAGTTATGATGTCACAATGCCCCCTTCGGCTGATCACAGACAAGGGTCGGTCACCTGGGTGACCTGTGCAGAGTTTTGATGTCATAATGCCCACTTCGGCGGATCACAGACAAGGGTCTATCACCACTGTGACCAGTGTAGAGTTATGATATCATAACACCCCTTTAGGCAGAAGACACACAAGGGTCTGTCCCCTGCATGATCAGTGCCGAGGTATGATGTCACAAAGCCCCTTCGACACATCACAGACAAGGGTCTTTCTCGTGGGTGACCCGTGCAGAGTTATGATGTCACAATGCCGCCTTAGGTGGATCACAGACAATGGTCTGTCACCTGGGCGACCAATGCAGAGTTATGATGTCACAATGCCCCTTTCGGCAGATCACAGACAAAGGTCGGTCACCTGGGTGACCAGTGCATAGTTATAATGTCATAATGCCCCCTTGGGCGGATCCCAGACAAGGGGCTCTAACCACAGTGACCAGTGCAGAGTTACGATGTCACAATGTCCCCTTTGGCAGATCACAGACAAGTTCGGTCACCTGGGTGACCAGTGCATAGTTACGATGTCATAATGCCCCCGTGGGCGGATCACAGACAAGGGTCTGTCACTACGGTGACCAGTGCAGAGTTATGATGTCACAATGCCCCCTTAGGCAGATCACAGACAAAGGTATCTCAAGACGGTGAACAGTGCCGAGTTATGATGCCACAATGCACCCTTAGGCAGATCACAGACAAAGGTCTGTCTCCTGGGTGACCAGTGTACAGTTATATTGTCACAATGCCCCCTTTAGGCAGATTACAGACAAGGGTCTGTCACCTGGGAGAGCAGTTCTGAATTATGATGTCACAATGCCCCCTTTGGCAGATCACATAGAAGGGTCTGTCACCTGGGTGACCAGTGCACAGTTATGATGTCACAATGCCCCCTTAGGCAGATCAGAGACAAGGGTCTGTCACAAAGGCGACCAGCGCTGAGTTAAGATGTCACAATGCCCCCTTAGGCAGATCACAGACAACGGTCTGTCACCTGGGTCACTAGTGCAGTGTTATGATGTCACAATGCCCCCTTAGGCTGTTCACAGACAAGGGTCTGTCACCTGCGTGACCAGTGCAGTGTTATGATGTCATAATGCCCCCTTGAGTCGATCACTGACAAGGGACTCTCACCACGGTGACCAATGCAGAGTTATGATGTCATAATACCCCTTTAGGCAGATAGGAGACAAGGGTCTGTCACCTGGGTGAACAGTGCAGAGGTATGATGTCACAAAACCCCCTTAGGCAGATCACATACAAGGGTCTGTCACCTGGGTGACCAGTGCAGAGTTATGATGTCACAATGACCCTTTGGCAGATCACGAAGAAAGGTCTGTCACCAGGGTGACCAGTAGAGAGTTATGACGTCACAATACCCACCTAGGCAGATCACGGATAAGGGTCTGACACCTCGGTGACCAGTGCAGAGTTATGATGTCACAATGCCCCCTTAGGCATTTCACAGACAAGGGTCTGTCACCTGGGTGACCAGTGCAGATTGATGAGGTCACAATGCCCCCTTAGGCAGATCACTGAAAAGGGTCTGTCGCCAGGGTGACCAGTGCAGAGTTATGACGTCACAATACCCCTTAGGCAGATCACGAACAAGGTTTGTCTCCTGGGTGACCAGTGCAGAGTTATGGTGTCACAATGCCCCCTTAGGCAGATCTCTTACAAGAGTCTGTCACCGGGGTGAGCAGTGCAGAGTTATGAGATCACCATGCCCCCTTAGGCAGATCACGAACAAGGTCTGTCTCGTGGGTGACCAGTGCAGAGTTATGATGTCACAATTACCCCATATGCACGCCACAGACAATGGTCTCTCACCACGATGACCAGTGCCGAGTTTCAATGTCACTATGCCACCTTAGGCAGACCACAGTCAAGGGCCTGTCACCTGGGTGACCCATGCAGAGTTATGAAGTCACAATGCCCCTTACGCAGATCACAGACAAGGGTCTGTAAACTTGGTGACCCATGCAGAGTTATCATGTCACAATACCCTCTTAGTCAGATCACGGTCAAGGGTCTGTCACGTGGGTGACCAGTACAAAGTTATCATGTCACAACGCCCCCTTAGGCAGATCACAGACAAGGGTCTGGCATCTGGGTGACCAGTGCAGAGCTACGAAGTCACAATGCCCCCTTAGGCAGAACACAGACAAGGGTCTGTCACCTGGGTGACCCGGGCAAAATTATGATGTCACAATGACCCCTTAGGCAGATCACAGACAAGGGTCTGTCACCTGGGTGAAAAGTGCAGACTTATGATGTCACAGTGCCCCCTTAGGCAGATCACAAACAATAGTCTGTCACCTGGGCGACTAGTGCAGAGTTATGATGTCACAATGCCCAATTAGGGAGATCACAAAAAAGGGTCTGTCACGAGGGTGACCAGTGAAGATTTATGATGTCACAATGCCCCTTAGGCAGATCGCAGACAAGGGTCCATCATCTGGGTGAGCAGTTCAGCGTTATGAAGTCACAATGCCCCCTTAGGCAGGTAACATACAAGGGTCATTCACCTGGGTGACCAGTGCAGGCTAATGATGTCACAATGCCCTCTTAGGCAGATCACAGACACAGGTCTGTCACCTGGGTGACCCGTGCAGAGTTATGAAGTCACAATGCCCACTTAGGCAGATGACAGACAGGCGTCTGTCTCCTGGGTGACCCATGCAAAGTTGTGATGACACAATGCCCCCTTAGGCAGATCACAGACAAAGGTCTGTCACCTGGGTGACCAGTGCAGAGACATGATGTCACAAGGCCACCTTAGGCAGATCACATACAAGGGTCATTCATCTGGGTGACCAGTGCACAATCATGATGTCACAATGTCCCCTTCAGCAGATCACAGACAAGGGTCTGTCAGCTGGTGACCAGTGAAGAGTTATGATGTCAGAATGTCACCTTAGGCAGATCACAGACAAGGGTCTGTCACCTGATTGACCAGTGCAGATTTATGATGTCCGAATGATCCCTTAGGCAGATCACGGACAAGGTCAGTCTCCTGGGTGACCAGTGCACAGCTATGATGTCACAATGCCCCCTTAGGCACACCACAGACAAGGGTCTCTGACAACGGTGACCAGTGCAGAGTTATGAAGTCATAATACCCCTTTAGGCAGATCAGAGCCAAGGGAGTGTCACCTGGGTGACCACTGCAGAGGTATGATGTCACAAAGCCCCCTTAGGCAGATCACATACAAGGGTCTGTCACCTGGGTGACCAGTGCAGAGTTATGATGTCATAATGACCCCTTAGGCAGATCACAGAGAAGGGTAAGTCACCTGTGTGACGAGTGCAGAGTTATGATGTCACAATGCCCCTTAGGCAGATCACAGAAAATGGTCTGTCAACTGGGTGACCCGCGAAGAGTTACAATGTCACAATGCCCGCTTAGGCAGATCAGAGACAAGGGTCTGTCACCTGGGTGACCAGCACAGGGTTATGATGTCACAATGCCTCCATAGGCAGATCACAGACAAAGGTCTGTAACCTGGGTGACCAGTGCAGAGACATGATGTCACAATGCCCCCTTAGGCAGATCACATACAAGGGTCTTTCACCTGGGTGACCAGTGCACAATCCTGATGTCACAATGTCCCCTTAGCCAGATCACAGACAAGGGTCTGTCACCTGGTGACCAGTGCAGAGTTATGATGTCACAATGCCCCCTTAGGCAGATCACTTACAAGGGTCTGTCACCTGGTGACCAGTGCAGAGTTATGATGTCACAATGCCCCCTTAGGCAGATCACTTACAAGGGACTTTCACCTGGGTGACCAGTGCAGAGTTATGATGTCACAATGCCCCCTTAGGCAGATCACAGACAAGGGACTGTCACCACGGTGACCAGTGCAGAATTATGATGTCACAATGCCCCCTTAGGCAGATCACAAACAAAGTTCTGTGATCTGGGTGACCAGTGCAGATTTATGACGTCACAATGTCCCCTTAGGAAGATCACAGACAAGGATCTGCCACCTGGGTGACCAGTGCACAGTTATGATGTCACAATGACACCTTAGGCAGATCACAGACAAGGGTCTGTCACCTTGGTGACCAGTGCAGAGTTATGATGTCACAATGCCCCTTAGGTAGATCACCGACAAGTGTCTGTCACCTCGGTGACCAGCGCAGAGTTATGATGCCACAGTGACCCCTTAGGCAGATCACAGGCAAATATATGTCACCTGGGTTCCCCGTGCAGAGTTATGATGTCACAATGCCCCCTTAGGAAGATCACAGAAATGGGTCTGTCACCGGGGTGACCAGTGCACTGTTATGATGTCACAATGCCCCCTTAGGCCATTCACAGACAAGGGTCTGTCACCTGCGTGACCAGTGCAGTGTTATGCTGTCATAAGCCCCCTTGGGTCGATCACTGACAAGGGACTCTCACCACGGTGACCAGTGTAGAGTTATGATGTCATAATACCCCTTTAGGCAGATCAGAGAGAAGGGTCTGTCACCTGGGTGACCAGTACAGAGGTATGATGTCTCAAAGCCCCCTTAGCCAGATCACATACAAGGGTCTGTCACCTGGGTGACAAGTGCAGAATTATGATGTCACAATGACCCTTTAGGCAAATCACAAACAAGGATCTGTCACCAGGGTGAGCAGTACAGGGTTATGACGTCACAATGCCCCCTTAGGCAGATCACGGACAACAGTCTGTCATCTGGGTGACCAGTGCAGAGTTATGAGGTCACAATGCCCCCTTAGGCAGATCACATACAAGGGTCTGCCACCTGGGTAAGCAGTGTAGATTTATGAGGCCATCATGCCCCTTTAGGCAGATCACAGACCAGGGTCTGTGGCCAGGGTGACCAGTGCAGAGTTAGAACGTCACAATGCCCCCTTAGGCAGATCACGGACGAGGGTCTGTCACCTGGGTCACTAGTGCAGTGTTATGATGTCACAATGCCCCCTTAGGCCGTTCACAGACAAGGGTCTGTCACCTGCGTGACCAGTGCAGTGTTATGATGTCATAATGCCCCCTTGGGTCGATCACTGACAAGGGTCTCTCACCAGTGTGACCAATGCAGAGTTATGATGTCATAATACCCCTTTAGGCAGATCGGAGACAAGGGTCTGTCACCTGGGTTAACAGTGCAGAGGTATGATATCACAAAACCCCCTTAGGCAGATCACATACAAGGGTCTGTCACCTGGGTGACCAGTGCAGAGTTATGATGTCACAATGATCCTTTGGCAGATCACGAAGAAAGGTCTGTCACCAGGGTGACCAGTAGCGAGTTATGACTTCAAAATACCCACCTAGGCAGATCACAGATAAGGGTCTGTCACCTCGGTGACCAGTGCAGAGTTATGATGTCACAATGCCCCCTTAGGCAGATCAAATACAAGGGTCTGTCACCTGGGTGAGCAGTGCAGCGTTATGAGGTCACAATGCCCCCTTAGGCAGATCACGAACAAGGTTTGTCTCCTGGGTGACCAGTGCAGAGTTATGATGTCACAATGCCCCCTTAGGCAGATCTCTTACAAGGGTCTGTCACCGGGGTGAGCAGTGCAGAGTTATGAGATCACAATGCCACCTTAGGCAGATCACGGACAAGGTCTGTCTCGTGGGTGACCAGTGCAGAGTTATGATGTCACAATTACCCCTTAGGCACGCCACAGACAATGGTCTCTCACCACGATGACCAGTGCCGAGTTTTGAGGTCACTATGCCACCTTAGGCAGACCACAGTCAAGGGCCTGTCACCTGGGTGACCAGTGCAGAGTTATGAAGTCACAATGCCCCTTAGGCAGATCACAGACAAGGGTCTGTCAACTTGGTGACCCATGCAGAATTATCATGTCACAATGCCCCCTTAGGCAGATCACGGTCAAGGGTCTGTCACGTGGGGAACCAGTAGAAAGTTATGATGTCACAATGCCCCCTTAGGCAGATCACAGACATGGGTCTGGCATCTGGGTTACCAGTGCAGAGCTACGAAGTCACAATGCCCCGTTAGGCAGAACACAGGGAAGGGTCCCTCACCACAGTGACCACTGCAGGGTTATGATGTCAGAATGCCCCTTTGGGAGATCACAGACAAGTTTCTGTCACCTGGGTGACCAGTGCAGAGTTATGATGTCAGAACGCCTCCTTAGGCAGATCATTGACAAGGGGCTCTCACCTGGGGACCAGTGCAGAGTTATGAGGTCACAATGCCCCTTTAGTCAGATCACGGACAAGGGACTGTCACCAGGGTGATCAGTGGAGAGTTAGGATGTCACAGTGCACCCTTAGGCAGATCACAGAAAAGGGTCTTTCACCAGGGTGACCAGTACAGGGTTATGATGTCACAATGCCCCCTTAGGCAGATCAAAGTTAGGGGTCTTTCACCTGCGTGTCCAGTGCAGACTTAAGATGTCAAAATACCCCCTTAGGCAGATCACAGACAAGTGTCTGTCACCTGTGTGACCAGTGCAGAATTATGATGTCACAATGCCCCCTTAGGCAGATCACAGACAAATGTCAGTCACCACGGTGACCAGTGCAGAGTTATAATGCCACAATACCCCCTTAGACCGATCACAGACATAGGTCTCTCACCTGGGAGACCAGTGCAGAATTATGATGTCAAAATGCCCCCTTTGGCTGATCAGAGACAAGGTTCTGTATCCAGGGTGACAAGTGCAGAGTTAAGATGTCACAAGGAACCCTTAGGCAGATAACAGACAAGTGTCTGTCACCAGGGTTACCAGTGTAGAGGTATGATGTCACAATGCCCCCTTTGGCAGATCAGAGACAAGGTTCTTTCTCCGGGATGACAAGTGCAGAGTTATAATGTCAGGATGCCCCCTTAGGCAGATGACGGACAAGCGTCTTTCACCTGGGTGACCAGTGCAGAGTTATGATGTAACCATGCCCCCTTAGGCAGGTCACAGACAAGGGTCGGTCACCACGGTGACCACCGCAGAGTCATGATGTCAAAATGCCCCCTTAGGCAGATCACAGACAAGGGTCTGTCACCTGGGTTACCAGTGCAGAGTTATGTTGTCACAATGACCTCTTAGGCAGATCACAGACAAGAATTTGTCACCTTGGTGACCAGTGCACAGTTATGATGTCACAATGCCCTCTTAGGCAGAACACAGAGAAGGGTCCCTCACCACAGTGATGATTGCAGAGTTATGATGTCACAACGCCCCCTTTGGGAGATCACAGAGAAGGGTTTGTCACCTGGGTGACCAGTGCTGAGTTAGGAAGTCACAGTTCCCCCTTAGGCATATCACAGACAAGGGTCTGTCACCTGGGTGACCAGTGCAGGGTTCTGATGTCACAACGCCCCCTTAGGCAGATCAGAGAGAAGGGTCTGTCACCTGGGTGACCAGTGCAGGCATGTGATGTCACAATGCACCCTTAGGGAGATTACAGATAAGATTGGGTCAGCTGGGTGACAAGTGCTGAGCAATGATGTCACAACTCCCCCTTAGGCAGATCACAGACAAGGTTCTTTCACCTGGGTGACCTGTGCAGGGTTATGATGTCACAATGCCCCCTTAGGCCGATCACAGACAAGGTTCTGTGACCTGGGTGACCAGTGCAGTTCTATGATGTCACAATGCCCCCTTAGGCAGATCACAGACAAGGGTCGGTAACCTAGGTGACCAGTGCACAGTTATGATGTCACAATGCCCCTTAGGGAGATCACAGACAAGGGTCCCTCACCACGGTGGCCAGTGCAGATTTATGATGTCACAATGCCCCCTTAGGCAAATCACAGACAAGGGTCTGTAACCAGGGAGAGTAGTGCAGAGTTATGATGTCACAATGCACCCTTAGGCAGATCAGAGGCAAGGGTCTGTCACCTGGGGGACCAGTGCCGAGTTAGGATGTCACAATGCCCCCTTAGGCATTTCAAGGACAAGGGTCTTTCACTCGGTAGACAAGTGCAGAGTTATGATGCCACAATGCCCCCTTAGGCAGATCACAGACATGGGTCTGTCACCTGGGTGACCAGTGCACAGTTATGATGTCAAAATGCCCCTTAGGGAGATCACAGACAAGGGTCTCTCACCACGATTGCCAGTGCAGAGTTATGATGCCACAATTCCCCTTTAGGCAGATGACAGACAAGGGTCTGGCACCATGGTGACCCGTGCAGAGTTATGATGTCACAATGCCCCCTTAGGCAGATCGCAGACAAGGGTCTGTCACTTGGTTGACCAGCGCAGAGTTGTGAAGTCACAATGCCCCTTAGGCAGATCAGAGACAAGGGTCTGTCACCTGGGTGAAAAGGGCGGAGATATGATGTAACAATGCCCCTTACGCAGATGACAGACAAGGGTCTGTCACCAGGGTGACCAGTGCAGGGTTATGATGACACAATGCCCTATTAGGCAGATCACGGACAAGGGTCTGTCACCAGGGTGACCAATGCAGAGTTAGGATGTCACAATGCCCCCTTAGGCAGATCAAACACAAGGATCTTTCACCTGGGAGACCAGTGCAGAGTTATGATGTCACGATGCCCCCTTACGCAGATCACAGATAAGGGACGGTCACCTGGGTGACCAGTGCACATTTATGATGTCTCAATGCCCCCTTAGACAGATCACAGACAAGGGTCTGTCACCTCGGTGACTAGTGCAAAGTTATGATGTCACAATGCCTCCATAGGCAGATCACAGACAAGGGTCTGTCACCTCGGTGACTAGTGCAAAGTTATGATGTCACAATGCCTCCATAGGCAGATCACGGACAAGGGTCTGTCACCAGGGTGACCAGTGCAGAGTTATGATGTCACGATGCCCCATTAGGCGGATCACAGACAAAGGTCTGTCACCTGGGTGACCGGTGCACATTTATGATGTCACAATGCCCCTTAGGCAGTTCACAGACAAGGGTCTGTCACCAGGGTGACAAGTGCAGAGTTATGATGTAACAATGCCCCCTTAGGCGGATCACAGACAAGGCTCAGTCACCTGGGTGTCCAGTGCAGGGTTATGAAGTTGCAATGCCCTCTTAGGCAGATCAGAGACAAAGGTCTGTCACCTGCGTGACCAGTGCATATTTATGATGTCTCAGTGCCCCCTTAAGCAGATCAGAAACAAGGGTCTGTCACGTGGGTGACGAGTGCCGAGTCATGATGTCACATTGCAACCTTAGGCAGATTACAGACAAGGGTCTGTCACCACGGTGACCAGTGCAGAGTTATGATGCCACAATGCCCCCTTAGGCAGATCACAAACAATGGTCTGTCACCTGGTTGACCAGTGCACAGTTATGATGTCACAATGCCCCTTAGGGTGATCACAGACAAGAGTCTCTCACCACGGTGGCCACTGCAGAGTTATGATGTCACAATGCCCCTTTAGGCAGATGACAGACAAGGGTCTGTCACCATGGTGACCAGTGCAGAGTTATGATGTCACAATGCCCCCTTAGGTGAATCACATAAAAGGGACTGTCAGCTGGGTGACCAGTGCAGAGTAATGATGTCACAATGCCCCCTTAAGCAGATCACAGACAAGGGTCTGTAACCAGGGTGACCAGTGCAGAGTTGTGATGTCACAATGCCCCCTTAGGCAGATCACAGACAAGGGTCTGTCACCTGGGTGACGCGTGCAGCGTTATGATGTCCCAATGCCCGGTAGTCACATCAAAGACAAGGGTCTGTCACCTGGTTGTCCAGTGCAGAGTTATGATGTCAAAATGCCACCTTAGTCAGATCAAAAATAAGGGTCTGTCTCCTGGGTTACCAGTGCACAGTTATGTTGTCACCTTGCTCCCTTAGGCAGATCACAGACAGGGTTCTGTCACCACAGTGATCAGTGCAGGATTATTATGTCACAATGCCCCCTTAGGCAGATCACAGACAAGGGTCTGTCACTTGGTTGACCAGCGCAGAGTTGTGATGTTACAATGCCCCCTTAGGCTAATCACAGAAAAGGGTCAGTCAGCTGGTTGACCAATGCAGAATTATGATGTCACAATGCCCCCTTAGGCGGATCAGAGACAAGGCTCTGACACCTGGGTGCCCAGTGCAGAGTTATGATATCACAATGCCCCGTTAGGCAGATCACGGACAAGTGTCTGTAACCAGGGGGACCAGTGCAGAGTTATGATGTCACAATGCCCCCTTAGGCAGATCACAGACAAGGTTCTGTCACCTGGGTGACCAGTGGTGAGTTATGATGTCACAATGCCTCCTTCGGCAGATCTCATACAAGGATCTTTCACCTGGGCGACCAGTGCAGAGTTCTGAGGTCACAATGCCACATTAGGAAGATCAGAAACAAGGGTCTGTCACCTCGGTGACCAGTGCAGAGTTTTAATGCCACAATGCCTCTTTAGGCAGATCACAGACAAGTGTCTGTCACCTCGGTGACTAGTGCAGAGTTATGATGTAACAATGGCCCCTTAGGCGGATCACAGACAAGTGTTTGTCACCGGGGTGACCAGTGCAGAATTATGATGTCTCAGTGCCCTCTTAAGCAGGTCACAAACAAGGGCCTGTCACCTGGATGACGAGTGCCGAGTTATGATGTCACGTTGCCACCTTAGGCAGATCAGAGACAAGGGTCTGTCACCTGGGTGACCCGTGCAGCGTTATGATGTCAGAATGCACGTAGTAAGATCAAAGACAAGGGTCTGTCACCACGGTGACCAGTGCAGAATTATGATGCCACATTGCCCCCTTATGCAGATCACAAACAATGGTCTGTCTCCTGGGTGACCAGTGCACAGTTATGATGTCACAATGCCCCTTTAGGCAGATCACAGAAAAGGTTGTGTCACCACGTTGACCAGTGCAGAGTTATGATGTCACAATGCCCCCTTAGGCAGATCACAGACAAGGGTCTGTCACCTGGGTGACGAGTGCTGAATTATGATGTCACAATGCCCCCTTAGGCAGATCACAGACCAGGCTCTGTCACCTGGGAGACCAGTGCAGGTTTATGATGTCACAGTGCCCCATTAGGCAAATCAGAGACAAGGGTCTGTCACCTGGGTGACCTGTGCAGAGGTATGATGTCACAATGCCCCCTTAGGCAGATCACGGACAAGGTTCTTTCACCTGTGTGACAAGTGCAGAGTTATGATCCCACAATCCCCACGTAGGCAAATCACAGACAACCGTCTGTCACCTGGGTGTCCAGTGAACAGTTATGATGTCACAATGCCCCCTTAGGGAGATCACAGACAAGGGTCTCTCACCACGCTGACCAGTGCAGAGTTATGATGTCACAATGCCCACTTAGGCAGATCACAGACAAGGGTGTGTCACTTGGGTGTCCAGTGCAGAGTTATGATGTCACAATGCCCCCTTAGGCAGATCACAGACAAGGGTCTTTCACTCGGGTGACAATGGCAGATTTATGATGCCACAATGCCCCCTTAGGCAGATCACAGACAAGGGTCTGTCACCTGGGTGACCAGTGCACAGTTATGATGTCACAATGCCCCTTAGGGAGATCACTGTCAAGGGTCTCTCACCACGGTGGCCAGTGCAGAGTTATGATGTCACAATGCCCCTTTAGGCAGATGACAGACAAGGGTCTGTCACCATGGTGACCAGTGCAGAGTTATGATGTCACAATGCCCCCTTAGGCGAATCACAGACAAGGGTCTGTAACCAGGGTGACCAGTGCAGAGTTGTGATGTCACAATGCCCCCTTAGTCAGATCACAGACAGGGGTCTGTCACCTGGGTGTCCAGTGAAGAGTTATGATGTCACAATGTCCCCTTAGGCAGATCACATACAAGGGTCTGTCACCTGAATGACCAGTGCAGAGTTATGACGTCACAATGCCCACTTAGGCAGATCACAGACAAGGGTCTGTCACCTGGGTGAGCCGTGCAGCGTTATGATGTCCCAATGCCCGATAGTCAGATCAAAGACAAGGGTCTGTCACCTGGTTGTCCAGTGCAGAGTTATGATGTCAAAATGCCACCTTAGTCAGATCACAAACAAGGGTCTGTCTCCTGGGTTACCAGTGCACAGTTATGATTTCACTTGGCTCCCTTAGGCAGATCACAGACAGGGATCTGTCACCACGGTGATCAGTGCAGGATTTTTATGTCACAATGCCCCCTAAGGCAGATCACAGACAAGGGTCTGTCACCTGGGTAACCAGTGCACAGTTATGATGTCTCAATGCCCCCTTAGGCAGATCAGAGACAACGGTGTATCACCACGGTGACCAGTGCAGAGTTATCCTGTCACAATGCCCCCTTAGGCAGATCACAGACATGGGTCTGTCACCTGGGAGACGAGTGCTGAATTAGGATGTCACAATGCCCCCTTAGGCAGATCAGAGACAAGGCTCTGTCACCTGGGTGAACAGTGCAGAGTTATGATGTCACAATGCCCCCTTAGGCAGAACGCGGACAAGGGTCTGTCACCAGGGTGACCAGTGCAGGGTTAGGATGTCAAAATGCCACATTAGGCGGATCATAGACAAAGGTCTGTCACCTGGGTGACCAGTGCACAGTTATGAGGTCACAATGCCCCCTTAGGCAGTTCACAGACAAGGGTCTGACACCAGGGTGACAAGTGCAGAGTTATGATGTAACAATGCCCCCTTAGGCGGATCACAGAAAAGGGTCAGTCACCTGGGTGACCAGTGCAGGGTTATGATGTCGCAGTGGCCTCTTAGGCAGATCGGAGACAAAGGTCTGTTACCTGCGTGACCAGTGCATAGTTATGATTTCACAATGCCCCCTTAGGCAGATCAATGACGAGGGTCTGTAACCAGGGTGACCAGTGCAGAGTTATGATGTCACAATGACCCCTTAAGCAGATCACAGACAAGGGTCTGTCACCTGAGTGACCAGTGCAGAGTTATGATGTCTCAGTGCCCCCTTAAGCAGATCACAAACAAGGGTCTGTGACCTGGGTGACGAGTGCAGAGTTATGATGTCACAATGCCCCCTTAGGCAGATCACAAACAAGGGTCTGTCTCCTGGGTTACCAGTGCACAGTTATGATGTCACTTTGCTCCCTTAGGCAGATCACAGACAGGGTTCTGTCAACACGGTGATCAGTGCAAAATTATTGTGTCACAATGCACCCTTAGGCAGATCACAGTCAAGGGTCTGTCACCTGGGTGACCAGTGCACAGTTATGATGTCTCAATGTCCCCTTAGGCGGATCACAGACAACGGTGTGTCACCACAGTGACCAGTGCAGAGTTATGATGTCACAATGCCACCTTAGGCAGATTACAGGAAAGGTTGTGTCACCACGTTGACCATTGCAGAGTTATAATGTCACAATTCCCCCTTAGGCAGATCACAGACAAGGGTCTGTCACCTGGGTGATGAGTGCTGATGTATGATGTAAAAATGTCCCCTCAGGCAGATCACAGAGAAGGCTCTGTCACCTGGGAGACCAGTGCAGTGTTATGATGTCACAATGCCCCCTTAGGCCGATCAGAGACAAGGGTCTGTCACCTGGGTGACCTGTGCAGAGGTATGATGTCACAATGCCCCCTTAGGCAGATCACGGACAAGGGTCTTTCACCTGTGTGACAAGCACAGAGTTATGATCCCACAATGCCCGCTTAGGCAAATCACAGACAACGGTCTGTCACCTCTGTGTCCAGTGAACAGTTATGATGTCACAATGCCCCCTTAGGGAGATCACAGACAAGGGTCTCTCACCACGCTGACCAGTGCAGAGTTATGACGTCACAATGCCCCCTTAGGCAGATCACATTCAAGGGCCTGTCAACTGGGTGACCTGTGCAGAGTTATGATGTCACAATGCCCCCTTAGGGAGATCAGAGACAAAGGTCTGTCACTTGGGTGACTAGTGCAGAGTTATGATGTCAAAATTCCCCCTTAGGCCGATCACAGACAAGGGTCTGTCACCTGGGTGACCAGTGCACAGTTATGATGTTACAATGCCCCGTTATGCAGATCACATACAAGGGTCTGTCTTCACGGTGACCAGTGCAGAGTTATGATGTCACAATGCCCCCTCAGACTGATCACAGACAAGGGTCTGTCACCAGGGTGAACAGTGCAGAGTTATGATGTCACAATGCTCCTTTAGGCAGATCACGGACAAGGTACTGTTACCAGGGTGACCAGTGCAGAGTTAGGATGTCACAATGCCCCCTTAGGCATATCACAGACAATGGTCTGTCACCTGGGTGACCAGTGCAGGGTTTTGATTTCACAATGCCCCCTTAGGTAGATCACATACAAGGGTCTGTCACCTGTGTGACCAGTGCACAGTTATGATGTCACAATGCCCCCTTAGGCAGATCACAGACAAGGGTCTGTGAACTCGGTGACCAGTGCAGAGTTATGATGACAAAATGCTTCTTTAGGCAGATAACAGACAGGTGACCAGTGCAGAGTTATGATGTCACAATGCCCCTTAGGCATATCACAGTCAAGGGCCTTTCACCTGGGTGACCTGTGCAGGGTTATGAAATCACAATGCCTAATTAGGTAGATCACAGACAGGGGTCTGTCACCTGGGTGACCCATGCAGTGTTATGATGTCACATTGCCCACTTTGGAAGATCTCAGACAAGGGTCTGTCACCTGGGTGACCAGTGCACAGTTATGATGTCACAATGCCCCCTTAGGGGGATCACAGACATTTGTCTGTCACCATGGTGACCCACGGAGTGTAATGAAGTCACAATGCCCCCTTAGGCAGATCCCAGACAAGGTTCTATCACCTGGGTGACACGTGCAGAGTTATGATGTCACAATGCCCTAATAGGCAGATCACAGAAAAGGGTCTGTCGCCTCGGTGACCAGTGCAGAGTTATGATGTCACAATGCTCCCTTAGGCAGATCAGAGACAAGGGTCTTTCACTACGGAGGCCATTGTAGTGTTATGGTGTCACAATGCCCCTTTAGGCAGATCACAGACAAGGTTGTGTCACCTGTGTGACCAGTACAGAGTTATGATGTCACACTGCTCCTTATGCAGATCACAGTCAAGGTTCTGTCACCTGGGTGACCAGTGCAAGGCTTTGATGTCAGAATGCCCCCTTTGGAAGATCACAGACAAGGGTTTTCACCTGCGTGACCTCCTCTCGGTTATGATGTCGCAATGCCCCTTAGGCAGATCACAGACAAGGGAATGTCACCTGGGTGACCAGTGCAGAGTTATGATGTCACAATGCCAACTAAAGCAGATCAAAGACATGGGTGTGTCACCAGGGTGTCCCGTGCAGAGTTGTGGTGTCACAATGCAACCTTAGGCAGATCACGGAAAAGGCTCTGTCACCAAGGTGACCAGTGCAGGGTTATGATGTCACAATGCCCCTTTGGCAGTTCAGAGAGATGGGTCTGTCACCTGGATGACCAGTGCAGTGGTATGATGCCTCAATGCCCACTAAGGCAGATCGCAGACAAGGGCCTGTCAGCTGGGTGACCCTTGCAGAGTTATGATGACACAATGCCCCCTAAGACAGATCAAAGTAATGGGACAGTCACCTGGGTGTTCAGTGCAGACTTGTGATGTCTCAATGCCCCTTAGGCAGGTCACAGACATGGGTCTGACACCTGGGTGACCACTGCACAATTATAATGTGACAATGCCCCCTTAGGCAGATCACAGACAACGGCCTGGCACCTGGGTGACCCGTGCAGAGTTATGAAGTCACTATGCCCCCTTAGGCAGAACACGGACAAGGGTCTGTCAACAGGGTTACCAGTGCAGAGTTAGGATGTCACAGTGACCCCTTAGGCAGATCACAGACAAGGGACTCTCCCCTGGGTGACGAGTGCAGAGTTATGATATCAAAATGCCACCTTAGGCAGATCACAGACAAGGACCTGTAACCTGGGTGACCAGTACAGAGTTATGATGTCACAATGCCCCATAAGGCAGGTCACAGACAAGGGAATGTCACCTGGGTGCCCAGTGCAGATTTATGATGTAACAATGCCCACTTAAGCAGATCAAAGAAAAGGATCTGTCACCAGGGTGACCCGTGAAGAGTTGTGATGTAACAGTGCCTCCTGAGGCAGATCACGGACAAGGGTCTGTCACAAGGGTGACCATTGAAGGGTTAGGATGTCACAATGCCCCCTTAGGCAGATCAAAGAAATGCATCTGTCACCTGGGTGTCCACTGCAGACCTGTGATGTCACAATGCCCCTTAGGCAGATCAGAGACAAGGGTCTGTCACCTGGTTGACCAGTGCAGAATTATGATGTCACAATGCCCCCTTAGGCAGATCAGGGATAAGGGTCTGACACCAGGGTGACCAGTGCATAGTTATGATGACACAATGCCCCCTTAGGCAGACCAGAGACAAGGGTCTGTCACCTGGGTGACCAGTGCAGGGATATGATTTCGCAATGCCCCCTTAGGCAGATTACTGACAAGGGTCTGTCGCCACGGTCACCAGTGCAGAGTTATGATGTCACAATGCCCCCTTAGGCAGATCACAAGCAACGCTCTGTCACCTGTGTGACCAGTGCAGGTTTATGATGTCAGAATGCCCACTTAGGCAGATCAAGGACAAGGGTCTGTCACCTGGGTGACGAGTGCATTATTATGTTGTCACAATGCCCCCTTAGGGAGATCACAGACAAGGGTCTCTCACCACGCTGACCAGTGCAGAGTTATGACGTCACAATGCCCCCTTAGGCAGATCACATTCAAGGGCCTGTCAACTGGGTGACCTGTGCAGAGTTATGATGTCACAATGCCCCCTTAGGGAGATCAGAGACAAAGGTCTGTCACTTGGGTGACTAGTGCAGAGTTATGATGTCAAAATTCCCCCTTAGGCCGATCACAGACAAGGGTCTGTCACCTGGGTGACCAGTGCACAGTTATGATGTTACAATGCCCCGTTATGCAGATCACATACAAGGGTCTGTCTTCACGGTGACCAGTGCAGAGTTATGATGTCACAATGCCCCCTCAGACTGATCACAGACAAGGGTCTGTCACCAGGGTGAACAGTGCAGAGTTATGATGTCACAATGCTCCTTTAGGCAGATCACGGACAAGGTACTGTTACCAGGGTGACCAGTGCAGAGTTAGGATGTCACAATGCCCCCTTAGGCATATCACAGACAATGGTCTGTCACCTGGGTGACCAGTGCAGGGTTTTGATTTCACAATGCCCCCTTAGGTAGATCACATACAAGGGTCTGTCACCTGTGTGACCAGTGCACAGTTATGATGTCACAATGCCCCCTTAGGCAGATCACAGACAAGGGTCTGTGAACTCGGTGACCAGTGCAGAGTTATGATGACAAAATGCTTCTTTAGGCAGATAACAGACAGGTGACCAGTGCAGAGTTATGATGTCACAATGCCCCTTAGGCATATCACAGTCAAGGGCCTTTCACCTGGGTGACCTGTGCAGGGTTATGAAATCACAATGCCTAATTAGGTAGATCACAGACAGGGGTCTGTCACCTGGGTGACCCATGCAGTGTTATGATGTCACATTGCCCACTTTGGAAGATCTCAGACAAGGGTCTGTCACCTGGGTGACCAGTGCACAGTTATGATGTCACAATGCCCCCTTAGGGGGATCACAGACATTTGTCTGTCACCATGGTGACCCACGGAGTGTAATGAAGTCACAATGCCCCCTTAGGCAGATCCCAGACAAGGTTCTATCACCTGGGTGACACGTGCAGAGTTATGATGTCACAATGCCCTAATAGGCAGATCACAGAAAAGGGTCTGTCGCCTCGGTGACCAGTGCAGAGTTATGATGTCACAATGCTCCCTTAGGCAGATCAGAGACAAGGGTCTTTCACTACGGAGGCCATTGTAGTGTTATGGTGTCACAATGCCCCTTTAGGCAGATCACAGACAAGGTTGTGTCACCTGTGTGACCAGTACAGAGTTATGATGTCACACTGCTCCTTATGCAGATCACAGTCAAGGTTCTGTCACCTGGGTGACCAGTGCAAGGCTTTGATGTCAGAATGCCCCCTTTGGAAGATCACAGACAAGGGTTTTCACCTGCGTGACCTCCTCTCGGTTATGATGTCGCAATGCCCCTTAGGCAGATCACAGACAAGGGAATGTCACCTGGGTGACCAGTGCAGAGTTATGATGTCACAATGCCAACTAAAGCAGATCAAAGACATGGGTGTGTCACCAGGGTGTCCCGTGCAGAGTTGTGGTGTCACAATGCAACCTTAGGCAGATCACGGAAAAGGCTCTGTCACCAAGGTGACCAGTGCAGGGTTATGATGTCACAATGCCCCTTTGGCAGTTCAGAGAGATGGGTCTGTCACCTGGATGACCAGTGCAGTGGTATGATGCCTCAATGCCCACTAAGGCAGATCGCAGACAAGGGCCTGTCAGCTGGGTGACCCTTGCAGAGTTATGATGACACAATGCCCCCTAAGACAGATCAAAGTAATGGGACAGTCACCTGGGTGTTCAGTGCAGACTTGTGATGTCTCAATGCCCCTTAGGCAGGTCACAGACATGGGTCTGACACCTGGGTGACCACTGCACAATTATAATGTGACAATGCCCCCTTAGGCAGATCACAGACAACGGCCTGGCACCTGGGTGACCCGTGCAGAGTTATGAAGTCACTATGCCCCCTTAGGCAGAACACGGACAAGGGTCTGTCAACAGGGTTACCAGTGCAGAGTTAGGATGTCACAGTGACCCCTTAGGCAGATCACAGACAAGGGACTCTCCCCTGGGTGACGAGTGCAGAGTTATGATATCAAAATGCCACCTTAGGCAGATCACAGACAAGGACCTGTAACCTGGGTGACCAGTACAGAGTTATGATGTCACAATGCCCCATAAGGCAGGTCACAGACAAGGGAATGTCACCTGGGTGCCCAGTGCAGATTTATGATGTAACAATGCCCACTTAAGCAGATCAAAGAAAAGGATCTGTCACCAGGGTGACCCGTGAAGAGTTGTGATGTAACAGTGCCTCCTGAGGCAGATCACGGACAAGGGTCTGTCACAAGGGTGACCATTGAAGGGTTAGGATGTCACAATGCCCCCTTAGGCAGATCAAAGAAATGCATCTGTCACCTGGGTGTCCACTGCAGACCTGTGATGTCACAATGCCCCTTAGGCAGATCAGAGACAAGGGTCTGTCACCTGGTTGACCAGTGCAGAATTATGATGTCACAATGCCCCCTTAGGCAGATCAGGGATAAGGGTCTGACACCAGGGTGACCAGTGCATAGTTATGATGACACAATGCCCCCTTAGGCAGACCAGAGACAAGGGTCTGTCACCTGGGTGACCAGTGCAGGGATATGATTTCGCAATGCCCCCTTAGGCAGATTACTGACAAGGGTCTGTCGCCACGGTCACCAGTGCAGAGTTATGATGTCACAATGCCCCCTTAGGCAGATCACAAGCAACGCTCTGTCACCTGTGTGACCAGTGCAGGTTTATGATGTCAGAATGCCCACTTAGGCAGATCAAGGACAAGGGTCTGTCACCTGGGTGACGAGTGCATTATTATGTTGTCACAATGCCCCCTTAGGGAGATCACAGACAAGGGTCTCTCACCACGCTGACCAGTGCAGAGTTATGACGTCACAATGCCCCCTTAGGCAGATCACATTCAAGGGCCTGTCAACTGGGTGACCTGTGCAGAGTTATGATGTCACAATGCCCCCTTAGGGAGATCAGAGACAAAGGTCTGTCACTTGGGTGACTAGTGCAGAGTTATGATGTCAAAATTCCCCCTTAGGCCGATCACAGACAAGGGTCTGTCACCTGGGTGACCAGTGCACAGTTATGATGTTACAATGCCCCGTTATGCAGATCACATACAAGGGTCTGTCTTCACGGTGACCAGTGCAGAGTTATGATGTCACAATGCCCCCTCAGACTGATCACAGACAAGGGTCTGTCACCAGGGTGAACAGTGCAGAGTTATGATGTCACAATGCTCCTTTAGGCAGATCACGGACAAGGTACTGTTACCAGGGTGACCAGTGCAGAGTTAGGATGTCACAATGCCCCCTTAGGCATATCACAGACAATGGTCTGTCACCTGGGTGACCAGTGCAGGGTTTTGATTTCACAATGCCCCCTTAGGTAGATCACATACAAGGGTCTGTCACCTGTGTGACCAGTGCACAGTTATGATGTCACAATGCCCCCTTAGGCAGATCACAGACAAGGGTCTGTGAACTCGGTGACCAGTGCAGAGTTATGATGACAAAATGCTTCTTTAGGCAGATAACAGACAGGTGACCAGTGCAGAGTTATGATGTCACAATGCCCCTTAGGCATATCACAGTCAAGGGCCTTTCACCTGGGTGACCTGTGCAGGGTTATGAAATCACAATGCCTAATTAGGTAGATCACAGACAGGGGTCTGTCACCTGGGTGACCCATGCAGTGTTATGATGTCACATTGCCCACTTTGGAAGATCTCAGACAAGGGTCTGTCACCTGGGTGACCAGTGCACAGTTATGATGTCACAATGCCCCCTTAGGGGGATCACAGACATTTGTCTGTCACCATGGTGACCCACGGAGTGTAATGAAGTCACAATGCCCCCTTAGGCAGATCCCAGACAAGGTTCTATCACCTGGGTGACACGTGCAGAGTTATGATGTCACAATGCCCTAATAGGCAGATCACAGAAAAGGGTCTGTCGCCTCGGTGACCAGTGCAGAGTTATGATGTCACAATGCTCCCTTAGGCAGATCAGAGACAAGGGTCTTTCACTACGGAGGCCATTGTAGTGTTATGGTGTCACAATGCCCCTTTAGGCAGATCACAGACAAGGTTGTGTCACCTGTGTGACCAGTACAGAGTTATGATGTCACACTGCTCCTTATGCAGATCACAGTCAAGGTTCTGTCACCTGGGTGACCAGTGCAAGGCTTTGATGTCAGAATGCCCCCTTTGGAAGATCACAGACAAGGGTTTTCACCTGCGTGACCTCCTCTCGGTTATGATGTCGCAATGCCCCTTAGGCAGATCACAGACAAGGGAATGTCACCTGGGTGACCAGTGCAGAGTTATGATGTCACAATGCCAACTAAAGCAGATCAAAGACATGGGTGTGTCACCAGGGTGTCCCGTGCAGAGTTGTGGTGTCACAATGCAACCTTAGGCAGATCACGGAAAAGGCTCTGTCACCAAGGTGACCAGTGCAGGGTTATGATGTCACAATGCCCCTTTGGCAGTTCAGAGAGATGGGTCTGTCACCTGGATGACCAGTGCAGTGGTATGATGCCTCAATGCCCACTAAGGCAGATCGCAGACAAGGGCCTGTCAGCTGGGTGACCCTTGCAGAGTTATGATGACACAATGCCCCCTAAGACAGATCAAAGTAATGGGACAGTCACCTGGGTGTTCAGTGCAGACTTGTGATGTCTCAATGCCCCTTAGGCAGGTCACAGACATGGGTCTGACACCTGGGTGACCACTGCACAATTATAATGTGACAATGCCCCCTTAGGCAGATCACAGACAACGGCCTGGCACCTGGGTGACCCGTGCAGAGTTATGAAGTCACTATGCCCCCTTAGGCAGAACACGGACAAGGGTCTGTCAACAGGGTTACCAGTGCAGAGTTAGGATGTCACAGTGACCCCTTAGGCAGATCACAGACAAGGGACTCTCCCCTGGGTGACGAGTGCAGAGTTATGATATCAAAATGCCACCTTAGGCAGATCACAGACAAGGACCTGTAACCTGGGTGACCAGTACAGAGTTATGATGTCACAATGCCCCATAAGGCAGGTCACAGACAAGGGAATGTCACCTGGGTGCCCAGTGCAGATTTATGATGTAACAATGCCCACTTAAGCAGATCAAAGAAAAGGATCTGTCACCAGGGTGACCCGTGAAGAGTTGTGATGTAACAGTGCCTCCTGAGGCAGATCACGGACAAGGGTCTGTCACAAGGGTGACCATTGAAGGGTTAGGATGTCACAATGCCCCCTTAGGCAGATCAAAGAAATGCATCTGTCACCTGGGTGTCCACTGCAGACCTGTGATGTCACAATGCCCCTTAGGCAGATCAGAGACAAGGGTCTGTCACCTGGTTGACCAGTGCAGAATTATGATGTCACAATGCCCCCTTAGGCAGATCAGGGATAAGGGTCTGACACCAGGGTGACCAGTGCATAGTTATGATGACACAATGCCCCCTTAGGCAGACCAGAGACAAGGGTCTGTCACCTGGGTGACCAGTGCAGGGATATGATTTCGCAATGCCCCCTTAGGCAGATTACTGACAAGGGTCTGTCGCCACGGTCACCAGTGCAGAGTTATGATGTCACAATGCCCCCTTAGGCAGATCACAAGCAACGCTCTGTCACCTGGGTGACCAGTGCAGTGTTATGATGTCACAATGCCCCCTTAGGCAGATCACAGACAAGGGTCTGTCAACTGGATGACCAGTGCAGAGTTGTGATGTCACAATGCCCCCTTAGGCAGATCATAGACATTGGTCTGTCACCTAGGTGATCAGTGCAGAGTTATGATGTCACAATGCCCCCTTAGGCCGATCACGGACAAGGGTCTGTCACCAGGGTGAACAGTGCAGAGGTATGATGACACAATGCCCCCTTAGGCAGATCATCATCAAGGCTCTGGCACCTGGGTGACGAGTGCAGAGTTATGATATCACAATGCCCCCTTAGGCAGATCACATACAAGAGTCTCTCTCCACGGTGACCAGTGAAGAGTTATGATGTCAATATGCCCCTTAGGCAGATCACAGTCAAGGGCCTTTCACCTTGTTGACCTGTGCAGGGTTATGAAATCACAATGCCTACTTAGACAGATCACAGACAGGGGTCTGTCACCTGGGTAACCCATGCAGAGTTATGATGTCACAATGCCCACTTTGGCAGATCTCGGACAAGGGTCTGTCACCTGGGTGACCAGTGCACAGTTATGATGTCACAATGCCCCCTGAGTGGGATCACAGAAACGTGTCTGTCACCACGGTGACCCGTGGAGTGTAATGAAATCACAATGCTTCCTTAGGCCGATCACAGACAAGTTTCTGTCACCTGGGTGACCCCTGGAGTGTTTTGAAATCACAATGCCCCCTTAGGCAGATCACAGAAAAGAGTCTGTCTCCTCGGTGACCAGTGCAGAGTTGTGATGTCACAATGCCCCCTTAGGCAGATCACAGACAAGGGTCTCTCACGGCGGTGACAAATGCAGTCTTTCGATAACACAATGCCCGCTTAGGCAGATCAGACAAGGGTCTGTCACCTGGGTGACCAGTTCAGGGTTATAATGTCACAATGCCCCCTTAGGCAGATTAGAGACAAGGGTCAGTCACCTGGTTGAGCAGTGCAGAATTATGATGTCCCAATTCCCCCTTAGGCAGATCATGGACAAGGGTCTGACACCAGGGTGACCAGCGCATAGTTTTGATGTCACAATGCCCCCTTCGGCCGATCACAGAGAAGGCTCTGTCACCTGGGTTACCAGTGCAGGGTTATGATGTCACAATTCCCCCTTAGGCAGATTACAGACAATGGTGTGTCACCACGGTGACCAGTGCAGAGATATGATGTCACAATTGCCCCTTAGATAGATCACAGACAAGGGTCTGTCACCTGGGTGACCAGTGCAGAGTTATGATGTCACAATGCCCACTTAGGCAGATCACAGACAGGGATCTGTCACCTGGGTGACCCGTGCAGAGTTATAATGTCACAATTTCACTTTGGCAGATCACAGGCAAGGGTCTATCACCTGGGTGACCAGTGCACAGTTATGATGTCACATTGCCCCCTTAGTGGGATCACAGACAAGTTTCTGTCACCACGGTGAACCGTGGAGTGTTTTGAAGTCACAATGCCACCTTAGGCAGATCACAGGCAAGGTTCTGTCACCTGGGTGACCCTTGGAGTGTTATGAAATCACAATTCCCGCTTCGGCAGATCACAGAAAAGGGTCTGTCTCCTCGGTGACCTGTGCAGAGTTATGATGTCACAATGCCCCCTTAGGCATATCACAGACAAGGGTCTCTCACCGCAGTGACAAGTGCAGTGTTTAGATATCACAATGCCCCCTTAGGCAGATCAGAGAAGGGTCTGTAACCTGGGTGACCAGTACAGAGTTACGATGTCACAATGCCCCCTTAGCCATATCACAGACAAGGGTCTGTCACCTGGGTGACCAGTGCACTATTATAATGTCACAATGCCCTCTTAGGCAGATCAGAGACAAGGGTCTGTCACCTGGTTGAGCAGTGCAGAATTATGATGTCAGAATCCCCCTCAGGCAGATCTCGGACAAGGGTCTGACAACAGGGTGACCAGTGCATAGTTATGATGTCGCAATGCCCCCTTAGGCAGATCACAGACAACGGTCTGTCACCTGGGTGACCAGCGCAGTGTTATGATGTCACAATGCCCCCTTAGGCAAATTACAGACAAGGATCTGTAACCACGGTGACCATTGCAGAGTTATGATTTCGCAATACTCCCTTAGGCCGTTCACAGACAAGGGTCTCCAACCTGGGTGACCAGTGCAGAGTTATGTTGTCACAATGCCCCCTTAGGCAGATCACAAACAAGGTTTTGTCACCTTGGTAACCAGTGCAGGGTTATGATGTCACAATGCCCCCTTAGGCAGATCACAAACAAGGGTCTGTCACCTGGATGAGCAGTACAGAGTTATGATGTCACAATGCCCCCGTAGGCAGATCACGCACAAGGTTCTGTCAGCTGGGTGACCAGTGCAGGTTTATGATGTCACAATGCCCCCTTAGGCAGATCAGAGACAAGGGTCTGTCACCTGGTTACCAGTGCAGGGTCATGATGTCACAATGCCCATTTAGGCAGATCAGAGACAAGGATCTCTCACCTGGGTGACCATTGCAGAGTTATGATGTCACAAAGCCACCTTAGGCAGATCACGGACAAGTGTCTGTAACCACCATGACCTGCGCAGAGTTATGATGTCACAACGCCCCTTAGGCAGATGACAGACAAGTGTCTGTCACCTGCGTGACCAGGGCACAGTTATGATGACACAATGCCCCCTTAGGCAAATCACAGAGATGGGTCTCTCACCATAGTGACCAGTGCAGTGTAATGATGTCACAATGCCCCCTTAGACAGATCACAGTCAAGGGCCTGTCACCTGGGTGACCAGTGCAGAGTAATGATGTCACAGTGCCCCCTTAGGCAGATCACAGACAAGGGTCTGTCACCTGGGTGACCAGTGCAAAGTTTTGATGTCACAATGCCCACTTAGGCAGATCAGAGACAATGATCTGTCACCTAGGAGACCAGTGGAGAGTTATGATATCACAATGCCCCCTTAGGCAGATCACAGAGAAGGATCTGTCACCACGTTGACCATTGCAGATTTACGATGTCACAATGCCCCCTAAGGGAGATCACAGACAAGGGTCTGTCACCTGGGTGACCAGTGCAGGGTAATGATGTCACAATGCCCCCTTAGGCAGATCAGAGACAAAGGTCTGTCAGCTGGGTGAGCAGTGCAGAGTGATGATGTCACAATGCTCCCTTGGGCAGATCAGTGAAGAAGGTCTGTCACCATGGTGACCAGAGCAGAGTTAGGATGTTACAATTCCACCTTAGGCAGATCACAGACAACGGATTGTCACCTGGGTGACCCATGGCGAGTTATGATATCAAATTCCTAGCTTAGGCAGATGACAGACAACGACCTGTAACTTGGGTGAAGAGTGCAGAGTTATGAGGTCACAATGTCCCCTTAGGGAGATCAAAGACAGATGTCTGTCACCTGCGTGTCCAGTGCAGAGTTATGATGTCACAGTGCCCCCTTAGGCAGAACACAGACCAGGGTCTGTCGCCTGGGTGACCAGTGCAGAGTTTTGATGTCACAATGCCCAGTTAGGCAGATAACAGACAACGGTCTGTCACCTCGGTGACCAGTGCAGAGTTATGATGTCACAATGCCCCCTTAGGCAGATCACGGACAAGTGTCTGTTACCAGTGTGACCACTGCAGAGTTATGATGTCACAATTCCCCCTTAGGCAGATCAGAGACAAGATTCTGTCACCTGGGTGACCAGTGCAGAGTTATGATGTCACAATGCCCCCTTAGGCAGATCACAGACAAGCATCTGTCACCTGGGTGACTGGTGCACTGTTATGACGTCACAATGCCCCCTTGGGCAGATCACAGACAAGGGTCCCTCACCACCGTGACCAGTGCAGAGTTATGATGTCACAGTGCCCCGTTAGGCACATCACAGACAAGGGTTTGTCACCTGGGAGACCAGTGCAGAGTTATGATGTCACAGTTCCCCCTTAGGCATATCACAGACAAGGGTCTGTCACCTGGGTGACCAGTGCAAAATTTTGATGTCACAATGCCCACTTAGGCAGATCAGAGACAATGATCTGTCACCTAGGAGACCAGTGGAGAGTTATGATATCACAATGCCCCCTTAGGCAGATCACAGAGAAGGATCTGTCACCACGTTGACCATTGCAGATTTACGATGTCACAATGCCCCCTAAGGGAGATCACAGACAAGGGTCTGTCACCTGGGTGACCAGTGCAGGGCAATGATGTCACAATCCCCCCTTAGGCAGATCAGAGACAAAGGTCTGTCAGCTGGGTGAGCAGTGCAGAGTGATGATGTCACAATGCCCCCTTGGGCAGATCAGTGAAGAAGGTCTGTCACCATGGTGACCAGAGCAGAGTTAGGATGTTACAATTCCCCCTTAGGCAGATCACAGACAACGGATTGTCACCTGGGTGACCCATGGCGAGTTATGATATCAAATTCCTAGCTTAGGCAGATGACAGACAACGACGTGTAACTTGGGTGAAGAGTGCAGAGTTATGAGGTCACAATGTCCCCTTAGGGAGATCAAAGACAGATGTCTGTCACCTGCGTGTCCAGTGCAGAGTTATGATGACACAGTGCCCCCTTAGGCAGAACACAGACCAGGGTCTGTCGCCTGGGTGACCAGTGCAGAGTTTTGATGTCACAATGCCCAGTTAGGCAGATAACAGACAACGGTCTGTCACCTCGGTGACCAGTGCAGAGTTATGATGTCACAATGCACCTTAGGCAGATCACGGACAAGTGTCTGTTACTAGTGTGACCACTGCAGAGTTATGATGTCACAATTCCCCCTTAGGCAGATCAGAGACAAGATTCTGTCACCTGGGTGACCAGTGCAGAGTTATGATGTCACAATGCCCCCTTAGGCAGATCACAGACAGGCATCTGTCACCTGGGTGACTGGTGCACTGTTATGACGTCACAATGCCCCCTTGGGCAGATCACAGACAAGGGTCTCTCACCACGGTGACCAGTGCAGAGTTATGATGTCACAATGCCCCGTTAGGCACATCACAGACAAGGGTTTGTCACCTGGGAGACCAGTGCAGAGTTATGATGTCACAGTTCCCCCTTAGGCATATCACAGACAAGGGTCTGTCACCTGGGTGACCAGTGCAGAGTAATGATGTCACAATGCAGACTTAGGCAGATCACAGAGAAGGGTCTCTCACCACGGTGACCAGTGCAGAGTTATGATTTCAGAATGCCCCATTAGGCAGATCACAGACAAGGGTCTGTCACCTGGGGGACCAGTGCAGAGATACGATGTCACAACGCCCCGTTAGGCAGATCAAAGACAGGGGTCTGTCACCTGCGTATCCAGTGCAGAGTTATGATGTCACAATGCCCCCTTACACAGATCACAGTCAAGGGTTTGTCACCTGGGTGACTAGGGCACAGTTATGATGTCACAATGCCCCCTTAGGCAGATCACAGAAAAGGGTCTGTCACCTGGGTGACCAGCGCAGAGTTCTGATGTCACAATGCCCCATTAGGCAGATCAGAGACAAGGGTCTGTTTCCTGGGTGACCAGTGCGGAGTTGTGATGTCACAATGCCCCCTTAGGAAGATCACAGACAAGGGTCTCTCACCACGGTGACCACTGTAGAGTTATGATGTCACAATGCCACCTTAGGGGGATCACAGACAAGTGTCTGTCACCACGGTGACCCTTGGAGTGTTATGAAGTCAGAATGCCCCCTTAGGCTGATCATAGACAAGGTTCTGTCACCTGGGTGACACCTGCAGGGTTATGATGTCACAGTGCCCTCTTAGGCAGATCACAGACAAGGGTCTGTCACATGGGTGACCACTGCAGAGTTATGATGTCACAATGTCACCTTAGGCATATCACGGACAAGGGTCTGTAACTATAGTGACCAGTGCAGAGTTATGATGTCACAATGCCCCCTTAGGCCGATCACGGACAAGGATCTGTCGGCTGGATGTCCAGTGCAGACTTATGATGTCACAATGCCGCATTAGGCAGATCACATAGAAGTGTCTTTCACCAGGGTGACCAGTGCAGATTTATGCAGTCACAATGCGCCTTAGGTAGATCACAGACAACGGACTATCACCACGGTGACCAGTGCAGAGTTATGATGTCACAATGCCCCTTAGGCAGATCACAGACAATGGCCTTTCAATTGGGTGACCCGTGGAGAGTTATGATGTCACAATGCCCACTTAGGCAGATCACAGACAGGGATCTGTCACCTGGGTGACCCGTGCAGAGTTATAATGTCACAATTTCACTTTGGCAGATCACAGGCAAGGGTCTATCACCTGGGTGACCAGTGCACAGTTATGATGTCACATTGCCCCCTTAGTGGGATCACAGACAAGTTTCTGTCACCACGGTGAACCGTGGAGTGTTTTGAAGTCACAATGCCACCTTAGGCAGATCACAGGCAAGGTTCTGTCACCTGGGTGACCCTTGGAGTGTTATGAAATCACAATTCCCGCTTCGGCAGATCACAGAAAAGGGTCTGTCTCCTCGGTGACCTGTGCAGAGTTATGATGTCACAATGCCCCCTTAGGCATATCACAGACAAGGGTCTCTCACCGCAGTGACAAGTGCAGTGTTTAGATATCACAATGCCCCCTTAGGCAGATCAGAGAAGGGTCTGTAACCTGGGTGACCAGTACAGAGTTACGATGTCACAATGCCCCCTTAGCCATATCACAGACAAGGGTCTGTCACCTGGGTGACCAGTGCACTATTATAATGTCACAATGCCCTCTTAGGCAGATCAGAGACAAGGGTCTGTCACCTGGTTGAGCAGTGCAGAATTATGATGTCAGAATCCCCCTCAGGCAGATCTCGGACAAGGGTCTGACAACAGGGTGACCAGTGCATAGTTATGATGTCGCAATGCCCCCTTAGGCAGATCACAGACAACGGTCTGTCACCTGGGTGACCAGCGCAGTGTTATGATGTCACAATGCCCCCTTAGGCAAATTACAGACAAGGATCTGTAACCACGGTGACCATTGCAGAGTTATGATTTCGCAATACTCCCTTAGGCCGTTCACAGACAAGGGTCTCCAACCTGGGTGACCAGTGCAGAGTTATGTTGTCACAATGCCCCCTTAGGCAGATCACAAACAAGGTTTTGTCACCTTGGTAACCAGTGCAGGGTTATGATGTCACAATGCCCCCTTAGGCAGATCACAAACAAGGGTCTGTCACCTGGATGAGCAGTACAGAGTTATGATGTCACAATGCCCCCGTAGGCAGATCACGCACAAGGTTCTGTCAGCTGGGTGACCAGTGCAGGTTTATGATGTCACAATGCCCCCTTAGGCAGATCAGAGACAAGGGTCTGTCACCTGGTTACCAGTGCAGGGTCATGATGTCACAATGCCCATTTAGGCAGATCAGAGACAAGGATCTCTCACCTGGGTGACCATTGCAGAGTTATGATGTCACAAAGCCACCTTAGGCAGATCACGGACAAGTGTCTGTAACCACCATGACCTGCGCAGAGTTATGATGTCACAACGCCCCTTAGGCAGATGACAGACAAGTGTCTGTCACCTGCGTGACCAGGGCACAGTTATGATGACACAATGCCCCCTTAGGCAAATCACAGAGATGGGTCTCTCACCATAGTGACCAGTGCAGTGTAATGATGTCACAATGCCCCCTTAGACAGATCACAGTCAAGGGCCTGTCACCTGGGTGACCAGTGCAGAGTAATGATGTCACAGTGCCCCCTTAGGCAGATCACAGACAAGGGTCTGTCACCTGGGTGACCAGTGCAAAGTTTTGATGTCACAATGCCCACTTAGGCAGATCAGAGACAATGATCTGTCACCTAGGAGACCAGTGGAGAGTTATGATATCACAATGCCCCCTTAGGCAGATCACAGAGAAGGATCTGTCACCACGTTGACCATTGCAGATTTACGATGTCACAATGCCCCCTAAGGGAGATCACAGACAAGGGTCTGTCACCTGGGTGACCAGTGCAGGGTAATGATGTCACAATGCCCCCTTAGGCAGATCAGAGACAAAGGTCTGTCAGCTGGGTGAGCAGTGCAGAGTGATGATGTCACAATGCTCCCTTGGGCAGATCAGTGAAGAAGGTCTGTCACCATGGTGACCAGAGCAGAGTTAGGATGTTACAATTCCACCTTAGGCAGATCACAGACAACGGATTGTCACCTGGGTGACCCATGGCGAGTTATGATATCAAATTCCTAGCTTAGGCAGATGACAGACAACGACCTGTAACTTGGGTGAAGAGTGCAGAGTTATGAGGTCACAATGTCCCCTTAGGGAGATCAAAGACAGATGTCTGTCACCTGCGTGTCCAGTGCAGAGTTATGATGTCACAGTGCCCCCTTAGGCAGAACACAGACCAGGGTCTGTCGCCTGGGTGACCAGTGCAGAGTTTTGATGTCACAATGCCCAGTTAGGCAGATAACAGACAACGGTCTGTCACCTCGGTGACCAGTGCAGAGTTATGATGTCACAATGCCCCCTTAGGCAGATCACAGACAAGCATCTGTCACCTGGGTGACTGGTGCACTGTTATGACGTCACAATGCCCCCTTGGGCAGATCACAGACAAGGGTCCCTCACCACCGTGACCAGTGCAGAGTTATGATGTCACAGTGCCCCGTTAGGCACATCACAGACAAGGGTTTGTCACCTGGGAGACCAGTGCAGAGTTATGATGTCACAGTTCCCCCTTAGGCATATCACAGACAAGGGTCTGTCACCTGGGTGACCAGTGCAAAATTTTGATGTCACAATGCCCACTTAGGCAGATCAGAGACAATGATCTGTCACCTAGGAGACCAGTGGAGAGTTATGATATCACAATGCCCCCTTAGGCAGATCACAGAGAAGGATCTGTCACCACGTTGACCATTGCAGATTTACGATGTCACAATGCCCCCTAAGGGAGATCACAGACAAGGGTCTGTCACCTGGGTGACCAGTGCAGGGCAATGATGTCACAATGCCCCCTTAGGCAGATCAGAGACAAAGGTCTGTCAGCTGGGTGAGCAGTGCAGAGTGATGATGTCACAATGCCCCCTTGGGCAGATCAGTGAAGAAGGTCTGTCACCATGGTGACCAGAGCAGAGTTAGGATGTTACAATTCCCCCTTAGGCAGATCACAGACAACGGATTGTCACCTGGGTGACCCATGGCGAGTTATGATATCAAATTCCTAGCTTAGGCAGATGACAGACAACGACGTGTAACTTGGGTGAAGAGTGCAGAGTTATGAGGTCACAATGTCCCCTTAGGGAGATCAAAGACAGATGTCTGTCACCTGCGTGTCCAGTGCAGAGTTATGATGACACAGTGCCCCCTTAGGCAGAACACAGACCAGGGTCTGTCGCCTGGGTGACCAGTGCAGAGTTTTGATGTCACAATGCCCAGTTAGGCAGATAACAGACAACGGTCTGTCACCTCGGTGACCAGTGCAGAGTTATGATGTCACAATGCACCTTAGGCAGATCACGGACAAGTGTCTGTTACTAGTGTGACCACTGCAGAGTTATGATGTCACAATTCCCCCTTAGGCAGATCAGAGACAAGATTCTGTCACCTGGGTGACCAGTGCAGAGTTATGATGTCACAATGCCCCCTTAGGCAGATCACAGACAGGCATCTGTCACCTGGGTGACTGGTGCACTGTTATGACGTCACAATGCCCCCTTGGGCAGATCACAGACAAGGGTCTCTCACCACGGTGACCAGTGCAGAGTTATGATGTCACAATGCCCCGTTAGGCACATCACAGACAAGGGTTTGTCACCTGGGAGACCAGTGCAGAGTTATGATGTCACAGTTCCCCCTTAGGCATATCACAGACAAGGGTCTGTCACCTGGGTGACCAGTGCAGAGTAATGATGTCACAATGCAGACTTAGGCAGATCACAGAGAAGGGTCTCTCACCACGGTGACCAGTGCAGAGTTATGATTTCAGAATGCCCCATTAGGCAGATCACAGACAAGGGTCTGTCACCTGGGGGACCAGTGCAGAGATACGATGTCACAACGCCCCGTTAGGCAGATCAAAGACAGGGGTCTGTCACCTGCGTATCCAGTGCAGAGTTATGATGTCACAATGCCCCCTTACACAGATCACAGTCAAGGGTTTGTCACCTGGGTGACTAGGGCACAGTTATGATGTCACAATGCCCCCTTAGGCAGATCACAGAAAAGGGTCTGTCACCTGGGTGACCAGCGCAGAGTTCTGATGTCACAATGCCCCATTAGGCAGATCAGAGACAAGGGTCTGTTTCCTGGGTGACCAGTGCGGAGTTGTGATGTCACAATGCCCCCTTAGGAAGATCACAGACAAGGGTCTCTCACCACGGTGACCACTGTAGAGTTATGATGTCACAATGCCACCTTAGGGGGATCACAGACAAGTGTCTGTCACCACGGTGACCCTTGGAGTGTTATGAAGTCAGAATGCCCCCTTAGGCTGATCATAGACAAGGTTCTGTCACCTGGGTGACACCTGCAGGGTTATGATGTCACAGTGCCCTCTTAGGCAGATCACAGACAAGGGTCTGTCACATGGGTGACCACTGCAGAGTTATGATGTCACAATGTCACCTTAGGCATATCACGGACAAGGGTCTGTAACTATAGTGACCAGTGCAGAGTTATGATGTCACAATGCCCCCTTAGGCCGATCACGGACAAGGATCTGTCGGCTGGATGTCCAGTGCAGACTTATGATGTCACAATGCCGCATTAGGCAGATCACATAGAAGTGTCTTTCACCAGGGTGACCAGTGCAGATTTATGCAGTCACAATGCGCCTTAGGTAGATCACAGACAACGGACTATCACCACGGTGACCAGTGCAGAGTTATGATGTCACAATGCCCCTTAGGCAGATCACAGACAATGGCCTTTCAATTGGGTGACCCGTGGAGAGTTATGAAGTCACAATGCCCACTTAGGCAGATCACAGACAGGGGTCTGTCACCTGGGTGACCTGTGCAGAGTTATGATGTCACAATGCCCCCTTTGGCAGACCACAGACAATGGTCTGTCACCTGGGTGACGAGTGCACAGTTATGATGTCACAATGCCCCCTTTGGGGGATCACAGACAAGTGTCTGCCACCACGGTGACCCGTGGAGTGTTATGAAGTCACAATGCCCCCATAGGCAGATCACAGACAAGGTTCTGTCACCTGGGTGACACCTGCAGAGTTATGATATCACAATGCCCCCTTAGGCAGATCACATACATGGGAATTTCACCTGAGAGTCCAGCACAGGATTGTGATGTCACAATGTCCTCTTAGGCAGATCACAGAGAAGGGTCTGTCACCTCGGTGACCAGTGCAGAGTTATGATGTCACAATGCCCCCTTAGGCAGATCACAGACAAGGGTCTCTCACCACGGCGACGAGTGCAGTGTTATGATGTCACAGTGTCCCCTTAGGCAGATCACAGACAAGGTTCTGTCATCTGGGTGACCAGTGCAGAGTTATGATGTCACAATGCCCCTGTAGGCAGATCACAGACAAGGGTCTGACACCTGGGTGACCAGTTCAGAGTTATGATGTCACAATGCCTCCTTAGGCAAATCACAGACAAGGGTCAATCACCTGGGTGACCAGTGCTGAGTTGTGATGTCACAATGCCCTCTTAGGCAGATCAGAGACAAGGGTCTGACACCTGGTTGATCAGTGCAGAGTTATGATGTCACAATGCCCCCTTAGGCAGATCACAGACAAGGGTCTGTCACCACGGTGACCAGTGCAGAGTTATGAAGTCACAGTGCCCCCTTAGGCAGATCACAGACAAGTATCTGTCTCCTGGGTTACCAGTGCAGAGTTGTGATGTCACAATGCCCCCTTAGACAGATGACAGGCAAGGGTCTGTCACATGGGTGTCCAGTGCAGAGTTATTATGTCACAATGCCCCTTAGGCAGATCACATACATGGGTCTTTATCCTGAGTGTCCAGTGCAGAGTTATGATGTCACAATGCCCCCTTAGGCAGATCACAGACAAGGTTCTGTCACCTGGGTGATCAGTGCAGGGTTATGATGTCACAATGCCCTGTTAGGCAGATGAGAGACAAGGTTCTGTCTCCTGGGTGACCAGTGCAGGGTTCTGGTGTCACAATGCCCCCTTACGCAGATCAGAGACAAGGGTCTGTTTCCTGGGTGACCAGTGCAGAGCTATGATGTCACAATGCCCCCTTAGGCAGATCACAAAAAAGAGTCTGTAACTATAGTGACCAGTGCGCAGTTATGATGTAACAATGCCACCTTAGGGGGATCACAATTGTCTGTCACCACGGTGACCCGTGGAGTGTTATGAAGTCACAGTGCCCCCTTAGGCAGATCACCGACAAGGTTCTGTCACATGGGTGACCACTGCAGAGTTATGATGTCACAATGCCCCCTTAGGCAGATCACTGTCAAGGTCCTGTCACCTGGGTGACCTGTGCAGTGTTACGATCTCACAATGCCCTCTTAGGCAGATCACAGACAAGGGTCTGTCACCTGGTTGACCAGTGCAGTGTTATGATGTCACAATGCACCCTTAGGGAGATCACAGAGAAGCGTTTGTCACCTGGGTAACCAGTGCAGTGTTATGATGTCACAATGCCCTCTTAGGCAGATCACTGACAAGGGCCTGTCGCCTGGGTGACCAGTGAAGTCTTGTGATGTCACAATGTCCCCTTAGGGAGTTCACAGTCAAGGCTCTGTCACCTGCGTGACCAGTGCAGAGTTAAGATGTCACAATGCCCCCTTAGGCAGATAACACACAAGGGTCTGTCACCTAGGTAACCAGTGCAGATTTGTGATATCACTATGACCCCTCAGGCAGATCAGAGACAAGGGTCTGTCACCTGGGTGACCAGTGCAGAGTGGTGATGTCACAATGCCAACTTAGGCAGATCACAGACAAGGGTCTGTCACCTGGGTGACCAGTGCCCAGATATGACATCATAATGACCCCTTAGGCACCTCACAGACCACGGTCTGCCACCTGGGTGAAGAGTGCAGAGTTATGATGGCACAATGCCCACTTAGGGAGATCAAAGACAAGGTTCTGGCACCTGGGTGACCAGTACAGAATTATGATGTCACAATGCCTCCTTAGGCAGATCACACACAAGGATCTGTAACCTGGGTGACCAGTGCAGACTTATCATGTCACAATGTCCCCTTAAGCGGATCACAGACAAGGGTTTGTCACCATGGTGACCTGTGCAGAGTTATGATGTCACAAGGCCCCTTAGGTAGATCAGAGACAAGAGTCTGTCACCTGTGTGACCCGTGCAGAGTTGTGATGTTACAATCCCCATTAGGCAAATCACACACAAGGGTCTGTCACCGTGGTGACCAGTGAAGTGTTATGATCTGGCAATGCCCCCTTAGGCAGATCAAAGACAAGGGTATTTCACCTGGGTGACCAGTGCAGAGTTCTGATATCCCCATGCCCCGTTAGGCAGATCAAAGACAAGGCAATGTCACCTGGCTGACCAGTGCAGAGTTGTGATGTCACAATGCCCCTTATACAGATCACAGACAAGTGTCTGTCACCTGGGTGACCAGCGCAGATTTATGATGTCCCAATGCTCCCTTAGGCAGATGACATACAAGGGTCGGTCACCTGGGTGTCCAGTGCAGAGTCATGATGTCACAATGCCCCTTTAGGCAGATCACAGACAAGGGTCTGTCACTACGGTGACCAGTGGAGAGTTATGATGTCATAATGCCCCCTTAGGCAAATCACAGACAAGAGTCTGTCACCTGGGTGACCCATGCAGAGTTATGATATCACAATGCCCCCTTAGCTAGATCACAGACAGGGGTCTGTCACCAGGGTGAACCTTGCAGAGTAATGATGTCACAATGACCCCTTCAGCAGATCAGAGACAATGGTCTGTCACCTGCGTGACGCGTGCTGTGTTATGATGTCACAATGCCCCCTTAGGCAGATCACAGACAAGAGAGTGTCACCTGGGTGACCAGTGCACTGTTACTATGTCACAATGCCCCCTTAGGCAGTTCACAGACAAGAGTCTGTCACCTGCGTGACCAGTGCAGAGTTAAGATGTCACATTGAGCCCTTAGGCATATCACAGACAAGGTTCTGTCATCTCGGTAACCAGTGTAGAGTTATGATGTCACAATGACCCCTTTGTCAGATCAGAGAAAAGGGTCTGTCACCTGGGTGACTAGTGCAGAGTTGTGATGTCACAATGCCCCCTTAGGCAGATCACAGACAAGGGTCTGTCACCTCGGTGACCAGGGCAGATTTGTGATGTCACAATGCCCCCTTAGGCAGATCAAATACAAGGGTCGGTCACCTGTTTGACCAGGGCAGAGTTATGATATCACAATGCCCCTTTAGGCAGATCACAGACAAGGGTCTGTCACCTGAGTGACCAGTGCAGAGTTATGATGTCACAATGGCCCCTTAGGCAGATCACAGACAAAGCTCTGTCACCACGGTGACCAGTGCAGAGTTATGATGTCACAATGACTCCTTAGTCAGATTAGAGACAAGGGTCTGTCACCTGGGTGACTAGTGCAGATTTATGATGTCACAATGCCCCCTTAGGCAGATCACAGACAAGGGTCTGTCACCTGGGTGATCAGTGCCCAGTTATGATGACACAATGCCCCCTTAGGCTGCTCACAGACAACGGTCTGTCATGTGGGTGACCAGTGCAGATTTATGATGTCACAATGCCCACTTAGGGAGATCAAAGACAAGGTTCTGTCACCTGGGTGACCAGTGCAGAATTATGATATCACAATGCCCCCTTAGGCAGGTCACAGACAAGGGTCTGTCACCTGGGCGACCAGTGCAGAGTTATGATGTCACAATGACCCTTAGGCAGATCACAGACAATGGTCTGCCACCTTGGTGATCAGTGCAGAGTTACGTTGTCTCAATGCCCCCTTAGGCAGATCACAGACAAGGGTCTTTCACCTGGATGACCAGTGCAGGGTTACGATGTCGCAATGCCCCGTTAGGCAAATCAAAGACAAGGCTATGTCACCTTGCTGACCACTGCAGAGTTCTGATGTCACAATGCCCCGTTATGCAGATCACAGACAAGGGTCTGTCACCTGGGTGACCTGCGCAGATTTATGATGTCACAATGCCCCCTTAGGCAGCTCACAGACAAGTGTCTGTCACCTGGGAGACCAGTGCAGAGTTGTGATGTCACCATGGTCCCTTAGGCAGATCACAGACAAAGTTCTGACAGTGCAGTGAACAGTGCAGAATTATGATGTCACAATGCACCCTTAGGCATATCACGGACAATTGTCTGTCACCTGGGTGACCCATGTAGAGTTCTGATGTCACAATGCCCCTTTAGGCAGATCACAGACACGGGACTGTCATGTGGGTGACCCTTGCAGGGTTATGATGTCACAATGCCCTTTAGGCAGATCACAGACAAGGGTCTGTCACCTTGGTGACCAGTGCAGAGTTATGATGTCACAATGCCCCCTTAGGCAGATCACAGACAAGGGTCTGTCACCTGGGTGACCAGTGCATAGTTATGATGTCACAATGCCCACTTAAGCAGATCAAAGTTAAAGGTCTGTCACCATGGTGGTCCTTGCAGAGTTATGATGTCACAATGCGCCATTAGGCAGATTACAGAAAAGAGTCTGTCACCTGGGTGACCCGTGCAGAGTTATGATATCACAATGCCCCCTTAGGCAGATCACAGACAATGGTCTGTCACCTGGGTGAACAATGCAGAGTTATGATGTCACAAAGTCCCCTTGGGCAGATCACAGACAAGGGTCTGACACCTGGGTGACCATGGCTGTGTTATGATGTCACAATGCCACCTTAGGCAGAGCACAGGCAAGGGTCTGTCACCTGTATCACCAGTGCAGAGCTATGATGTCTCAAAGCCCCCTTAGGCATATCTCAGACAAGGGTCTTTCACCTGGGTGACCAGTGCAGAGTTATGATGCCAAAATGCCCCCTTCGGCAGATGACAGTCAATGGTCTGTCACCTGGGTGCCCAGTGCAGAGTTATCATGTCACAATGACCCATTAGGCAGATCAAAGTAAAGTGTGTGTCACCTGCGTGTCCAGCGCAGAATAATGATGTCACAATGCCCCCTTAGGCAGATCACTCACAAGGGTCTGTCACCTGGGTGAGCAGCGCAGAGTTGTGATATCACAATGCACCCTTACGCAGATAAGAGACAAGGGTCTGTCACCTGGGTGACCAGCACAGAATTATGATGTCACAATGACCCCTTATGCCAATCACAGACAAGTGTCTGTCACCTGGCTGTCAAGTGCAGAGTTATCAAGTCTCAATGCCCACTTAAGCAGATCAAAGTAAAGGGTCTGTCACCTGGGTGACCAGTGCAGAGTTATGATGTCACAATGCCCACTTAGGCAGATCACAGACAAGGGCCTGTCAGCTGGGTGTCCCGTGCAGTGTTATGATGTCTCAATGCTCCCTTAGGCGGACCACAGACAGGGGCATGTCACATGAGTGACCAGTAGAGTGTTATGATATCCCAATGCCCACTTAAGCAGATCAAAGTAAAGGGTCTCTCACCAGGTTGATCCTTGCAGAGTTATGATGTCACAATGCACCCTTAGGCAGATTACAGAAAAGAGTCTGTCACATGGGTGACCCGTGCAGAGTTATGATGTCACAATGCCCCCTTAGGCAGATCACAGACAAAGGTCTGTCTCCTGTGTTAACAGTGCAGAGTTATCATGCCACAATGCCCCCTTAGGCAGATCACAGACAAGGGTCTGTCACCAGGGTGACCAGCGCAGAATTATGATGTCACAATGCCCCCTTAGGCAGATGACAGTCAATGGTCTGTCACCTCGGTGACCCGTGCAGAGTTATGATAACACAATGCACCCTTAGGCAGACCACAGACAAGGGCCTGTCATCTGAGTGACAAGTGCAGAGTTATGATGTCACAATGCCCACTTAAGCAGATCAAAGTAAAGGGTCTGTCACCAGGGTGACCCTTGCAGAGTTATGAAGTCACAATGCACCCTTAGGTAGATCACAGAGAAGAGTCTGTCATCTGGGTGACCCATGGAGAGTTATCATGTCACAATGCCCCCTTAGGCAGATCACAAACAAGTGTCTGTCACCTGTGTCACCAGTGCAGAGTTATGATGTCTCTGATCTGCCAAAGGGGTCATTGTGACATCATAACCCAGCACCGGTCACCCAGGTGACAAAACCTTCTTTGTGATCTGCCTAAGGGGTCATTGTGACATCATAACACAGCACTGGTTACCCCGGTGACAGACCCTTGTCTGTGATCTGCCTAAGGTGGCATTTTGACATCAGAACTCTACACTGGTCACCCAGGTGACAGAACCTTGCCTACGATGTGCCTAAGGTGGCATTGTGATATCATAACTCTGCACTGGTCACTCAGGTGACAGACCCTTGCCAGTGATTTGCCTAAGGGGGCATTCTCACATAATAACTCCACACTGGTCACCCTTTTGACAGACCCTGGCCCGTGATCTGCCAAAGGGGACATTGTGACATCATAACTCTGCACTGGTCACCAAGGTGACAGATCCTTGTCTGTGATCTGCCTAAGGGGGCATTGTGACATCATAACCCTGCGCTGGTCACCCATGTGACAGGCCCTTGTCTGTGATCTGCCTAAGGGGGAATTGTGATATCATAACTCTGCACTGGTCTCCCGGGTGAAAGAACCTTGTCTGTGATCTGCCTAAGGGGACATTGTGACATCAGAAGCCTGCACTGGTCACCCGCGTGACAGGCCGTTGTCTGTTATCTGCCTAAGGGGGCATTGTGATAACATTACTCTGCACTGGTCCCCCAGGTGACAGGCCCTTAACTGTGATATGCCTAACGGGTCATTGTGATGTAATAACTCTGCACTGGTCACACTGGTGACAGACACCTGCCCGTGATCTGCCTTCGGGGCATTGTGACATGATAACTCTGCACTGGTCACCGAGGTGACAGACCATTGTCTTTGATCTTCCTAAGGGGGCATTGTGAGCTCATAAATCTGCACTTGTCACCTTGGTGACAGATCCTGGACTCGGATCTGCATAAGGGGCCATTGGGACATCATAACTCTGCACTGGTCACCAAGGTGAAAGACCCTTGTCTAGGATCTACCTAAGGGAGCATTGTGACATCATAACTCTGCAATGGTCACCCAGGTGAAAGACCCTTCTCTGTGATGTGCCAATCGGGCATTGTGACATCATAACTCCACACGGGTCACCTAGGTGACAGACTCTTGTATGTGATCTGTCTAAGGGGGAATTGTGTCATCACAACTCTGTACTGGTCACCCAGGTGACAGACCCTTGTCTTGGATCTGCCTAAGGGGTCATTGTGACATCATAACGCTTCACAGGTCCCCCAGGTGACAGACCCTTGTCTGTGATCTGCCTAAGGGGGCACTGTGACATCATAACGCTTCACTGCTCACCCAGGTGACAGACCCTTGTCTGTGATCTGTCTAAGGGAGCATTGTGACATCATATCTCTGCACAGGTCACCCAGGTGAGAGACGCTTGTGTGTGATCTGCCTAAAGGGGTATTGTGACATCATAACCCTGCACTGGTCACCGAGGTGACAGAACCGTGTCTCTGATCTGCCTAAGTCTCCATTGTGACATCATAACTCTTCACTGGTCACGCAGGTGACAGACCCTTGTCTGTGATCTGCTTAATGGGGCATTGTGACAACATAACTCTGCACTGGTCACCCAGGTGACAGACCCTTGTCTGTAATCTGCATAAGGGGGCATAGTGACATCATAACTCTGCACTGGTCACCGAGGTGACAGACCCATGTCTTTGATCTGCCTAAGGGGACATTGTGACATCATAAATCTGCACTTGTCACTTTGGTGACAGACCCTTGACTGTGATCAGCCTATGGCGCCATTGTGACATCATAGCACTACACTGGTCAGCTAACATACAGACCCTTCTCTGTGATCTGCGTGAGGGTGCATTGTGACATCATGATTCTGCACTGGTCACCCAGGTGACAGACCCTTGTCTTTGATGTGCCTAAGTGGGCATTGTGACATCATAACTCTGCACTGGTCACCCAGGTAACTGAACCTTACTTGTGATCTGTCTAAGGGGGCATTGTAACGTCATAACTCTGGACTGAGAACCCAGGTGGAAGGCCCTTGTCTGTGATCTGCCTAAGGGGCATTATAACATCATAACTCTGCACTGGTCACATAGGAGACAGACCATTGTCTGTGATCTGCCTAAGGGTGCAATGTGACATCGTAACTCTGCATTGGTCACCCAGGTGGCAGACCCTTGCCTGAGATCTGCCTAAGGTGGCATTGTGGCGTAGTAACTCTGCACTGGGCTCTCAGGTGACTGACCCTTGTCTTTGATCTGCCAAAGTTGGCATTGTGAAATCATAACTCTGCATGTGTCACCCAGGTGACAGGCCCTTGTCTGTGATCTGCCTATGGGGGCATTGAGACATCATAACTCTGCACTGGTCACCCCGGTGAAAGACCCTTACCTTTGATCTGCCTAAGGGGTCAGTGTGACATCATAATTCTACACTGGTCACCTAGGTGACAGACCCTTGACTGTGATCTGCCTAAGGGGGCATTTTGACGTCATAACTATGCACTGGGAAGTCAGGTGGCAAGCCCTTGTCTGTGATCTCCTTAAGGGGTTATTGTCACATGATAACCGTGCACTGGTCACCCAGGGGACTGACCCCTGTCTATGATCTGACTAAGTGAACATTGTGACATCATAACACCACACTGGTTACCCAGGAGACAGACCCTTGTCTGTTATCTGCCTAAGGGGGCATTGTAACATCATAACTCTGCATGGGTCACCCAGGTGACAGACACTTGTCTGTGATCTGCCTAAGGGGGCATTGTGACATCATAACCCTGCACTGGTCACCCACGTGACATTCCCTTGCCGATGACCTGCCTAAGGAGGCATTGTGACGTCATAACTCTTTACTGGACACGCAGGTGAGACGCTCTTGTCTGTGATCTCCCTAAGGGGGCGTTCTGACTTCATAACTCTGCACTGGTCTCACAGGTGACGGACCATTGTCTGTGATCTGCCTAAGGGGCCATTGTGACATTGTAACTCTGCAATGGTCACCCAGGTGGCAGACCTTTGCCAGTGATCTGCTTAAGGTGGCACTGTGACATCATAACTCTTCTCTGGTCACTCAGGTGACAGACCCTTTTCTGTGATCTGGCTAAGGTGGCATTGTGACATCATAACTCTGCATGGGTCACCCAGGTGACAGGCCCTTGTCTGTGATCTGCCTAAGGGAGCATTGAGACATCATAACTCTGCACTGGTCACCCAGCTGAAAGAAAATTATCTTTGATCTGCCTAACGGGGCATTGTGATATCATAACTCTGCACTGGTCACCGAGGTGACAGACCGTTGTCTTTGATCTGCCTAAGGGGGCATTGTGAAATCATAAATCTGCACTGGTCACCTTGGTGGCAGACCCTTGTCTGTGATCTGCGTGAGGGGCCCTTGTGACATCATAACTCTGCGCTGATCACCCAGGAGACAGACCCTTTTCTGTCATCTGCGGAAGGGGGCATTGTGAAATCATAAATCTGCACTGGCCACCCATGTGACACACCCTTGTCTGGGATCTTCCTAAGGGGCCATTGTGACATCATAACTCTGCACTGGTCACCCAGCTGACAGACCCTTGTCTGTGATCTGTGTAAGGTGGCCTTGTGACATCATAACTCTACGCTGGTCACCCAGGTGTCAGACCCTTGTCTGTCATCTGCCTAAGGGGACATTGTGACATCATAACTCTGCACTGGTCACCGAGGTGACAGACCCATGTCTTTGAACTGCCTCAGGGGGCATTGTGACATCATAAATCTGCATTTGTCACTATGGTGACAGACCCAGGTCTGTGATCTGCCTAAGGGTGCATTGTGACATCAAAACACGGCAGTGGTCACCCATGTGACAGACCCTTGTCTGTGATCTGCCTAAGGGGGCATTGTGACATCATAACTCTGCACCAGTCACCCAGGTGACAGACACTTGTCTGTGATCTGCCTAAGTGGGCATTGTGACGTAATAACTCTGCACTGGTCACCAAGGTGACAGATCCTTGTCTGTGATCTGCCTAAGGGGGCATTGTGACATCATAACCCTGCGCTGGTCACCCATGTGACAGGCCCTTGTCTGTGATCTGCCTAAGGGGGAATTGTGATATCATAACTCTGCACTGGTCTCCCGGGTGAAAGAACCTTGTCTGTGATCTGCCTAAGGGGGCATTGTGACATCAGAAGCCTGCACTGGTCACCCGCGTGACAGGCCGTTGTCTGTTATCTGCCTAAGGGGGCATTGTGATAACATTACTCTGCACTGGTCCCCCAGGTGACAGGCCCTTAACTGTGATATGCCTAATGGGTCATTGTGATGTAATAACTCTGCACTGGTCACACTGGTGACAGACACCTGCCCGTGATCTGCCTTCGGGGCATTGTGACATGATAACTCTGCACTGGTCACCGAGGTGACAGACCATTGTCTTTGATCTTCCTAAGGGGGCATTGTGACCTCATAAATCTGCACTTGTCACCTTGGTGACAGACCCTGGACTCGGATCTGCGTAAGGGGCCATTGGGACATCATAACTCTGCACTGGTCACCAAGGTGAAAGACCCTTGTCTAGGATCTACCTAAGGGAGCATTGTGACATCATAACTCTGCACTGGTCACCGAGGTGACAGACCCATGTCTTTGAACTGCCTCAGGGGGCATTGTGACATCATAAATCTGCATTTGTCACTATGGTGACAGACCCAGGTCTGTGATCTGCCTAAGGGTGCATTGTGACATCAAAACACGGCAGTGGTCACCCATGTGACAGACCCTTGTCTGTGATCTTCCTAAGGGGGCATTGTGACATCATAACTCTGCGCTGGTCACCCAGGTGACAGACCTTTGTCTGTCATCTGTCGAAGGTGGCATTGTGACTTCCTAACTCTGCATTGGCCACCCAGGTGACAGACCCATGTCTTTGATATTCCTAAGGGGCATTGTGACATCATAAATCTGCACTGGTCACTGTGGTGAGAGACCCTTGTCGGTGATCTGCCTAAGGCGCCATTGTGACATCAAAACTCTGCGGTGGTCACCCAGGTGACAGACCCTTGTCTGTGATCTGCCTAAGGGGGCATTGTGACATCATAAATATGCACTGGTACCCCAGGTGACAAACCTCAGACTTTGAACTGCCTAAGGGGCATTGTGACAGCATAACTCTGCTCTGGCCACCCAGATGACAAACCCTTGTTTGTGACCTTCTTAAGAGGGCATTGTGTCATCATAACTCTCCACTGGTCACCCAGGTGACAGACCCTTCCCTGTGATCTGCCTAACGGGGCATTGTAACGTCAAAACTCTGCACTGGGCCCCCAGCTGGCAGGCCATTTTCTGTGATCTGCCTAAGGGGGAATTGTGGCATCATAACTCTGCACTGATCACCCAGGTGACAGACCCTTGTCTTTGATCTGCCTAATGGGGCACTGTGACATTATAACTCTGCAATGATCACCCAGGTTACAAACCCTTGTCTGTGATCTGCCTAAGGGGACATTGTGACATCATAACTCTGCACTGGTCACGCAGGTCAGAGACCCTTTTCTGTGATCTGCCTAAGGTGGCATTGTGTCATCATAAGTGCTTGGGTCAACCAGGTGACAGGCCTTGGTCTGTGATCTGTCTATGCGGGCATTGAGACATGATGACTCTGCACTGGTCACCCAGGTGAAAGACCTTGTCTTTGATCTGCCTAAGGCGGCATTGTGACATCATAAATCTGCACTGGTCACCGAGGTGTCAGAACCTTGTCTTTGATCTGCCTAAGGGGGCATTGTGACATCATAAATCTGCACTGGTCACATTGGTGACAGACCATTGTCTCTGATCAGCATAATGGGCCATTGTGGCATCATAACTCTGCGCTGGTCACCCAGGTTACAGACCGTTGTCTGACATCTGCCGCAGAGGTCATTGAGACATCATTACTCTGCACTGGCCACCCAGGTTACAAACCCTTGTCTCTGATCTGCCTAAGGGGCCATTGTGACATCATAACTCTGCACTGGTCACCCAGGTGACAGGCCCTTGTCTGTGATCTGCCTAAGTTGATATTTTGACATCATAACTCTGCACTGGTCACCCAGGTGACAGACCCTTGTCTGTGATCTGCCTAAGGGGGATTTGTGACATTATAACTCTGCACTGGTCACCCAGGTGACAGATCCTTGTCCATGATCTCTCTAAGGGGATATTTTGACATCATAACTGCGCTGGTCAACCAGGTGTCAGAGCTTTGTCTGTCATCTGCTGAAGGGGCATGGTCACATCATAATTCTGCACAGGCCACCCAGGTGACAGACCCTTGTCTTGGATCTGCCTAAGTGGACATAGTGATATCATATCTCTGCACTGGACACCCCAGTGAGAGACCCTTGTCTTTGATCTGCCTAAGGGGGCATTGCGACATCATAACTCTGCACTGGTCACCCAGGTGACAGACCGTTGTCTGGGATCTGCCTATTTGGGCCTTGTGACATCATAACCCTTCACTGGACATGCAGTTGACAGACCCTTGACTTTGATTTGCCTAAGGTGGCATTGTGACACCATAGCTCTGCACTGGTAACGCAGGTGACACACCCTTGTCTGTGATATGCGTAACGGGCCATTGTATCATCATAATTCTGCGCTGGGCACCCAGGTGACAGACCCTTGTCTGCCATCTGCTGAAGCGGGCATTGTGACATCATAACCCTGCACTGGAAACCCAGGTGTCAGATCCTTGTCTTTGATCTGCCTAAGGGGCATTGTGACATCATAACTCTGCTCAGGTGACGGTGGTGACTGACCCCTGTCTGTGATCTGTCTAAGGGGCCATTGTGACCTCATAAATCTGCAGTGGTCACCCAGGTGAAAGACCCTTGTCTGTGATCTGGCTAAGGGGGCATTGTGACAACATAATAATGCACTCGTCACCCAGGTGACAGACCCTTGTCCTTGATCTGCCTAAGTGGGCATTCTGACATCATAAACCTGCACTGGTCACACAGGTGACAGAGCCTTGTCTGTGATCTGCCTAATGGGGCATTATGACATCATTACTCTGCACTGGACACCCAGGTGGCATGCCCTTGTCTGTGATCTGCCTAAGGGGTCATTGTGACATCGTAATTGTGCACTGAGCACTCAGGAGACAGGCCGTTGTCTGAGATCTGCCTAAGGGTTCATTGTGATATAATACGTCTGTGCTGGTCACCCAGGTGACAGACCGTTGTCTGTGATCTGGCTAAGGGGGCATTGTGACATCATAACTCTACACGGAGCACCCAGGAGACAGGCTCTTGTCTGTCATCTGCCTAAGAGGGCATTGTGACATCTTAACTCTGAACTGGGCACCCAGGTGACAGGCTCTTTTGTGTGATCTGCCTAAGGGGGCATTGTGAGATCATAACTCTGCACTGGGCACTGTGGTGACAGACCCTTGTCTGTGATCAGTCAAAGGAAGCATTGTTACATCACAACTGTGCAAGGGTCACACAGGTGACAGACCATTGTCTGTGATCTGCCTAAGGGGGCTTTTTGACATCATAACTCTGCACTGCTCACCTAGGTGTCAGACCCTTTTCTGTGAACTGTCTAAGAGGGAATTGTGACATCATAACTCTTCACTGGTAACCCAGGTGACTGATCCTTGTCTGTGATCTGCCTAAGGGGGCATTGTGACATCATAACTCTGCACTAGACACGCAGGTGACACACCCTTGTCTGTGATATGCCTAAGGATGTATTGTGACATCCTAACTGTGCACTGGAAACCCAGGTGACAGATCATTTTCTGTGATCTGCCTAAGGGGGCATTGTGACATCATAACTCTGCACTGGTCACCATGGTGACAGACGCTTGTCTGTGATCTGCCTAAGGGGGCATTGTGACAACATAATTATGCAGTGGTCATCCATGTGACAGACCCTTGTCTTGATCTGCCTAAGTGGGCATTCTGACATCAAAGCTCTGCACTGGTCACTCAGGTGACAGACTCTTGTCGGAGATCTGCCTAAGGGGGCGTTGTGACATCATACGTCTGCTCTGGTAATCCAGGTGGCAGGACCCTGTCTGTGATCTGCCTAAGGGGGCATTGTGACGTCATAATTCTGCACTGAGCACTCAGGAGACAGCCCCTTGTCTGTGATCTCCCTAAGGGGTCATTGTGACATACTACATCAGCGCTGGTCACCCAGGTGACAGACCCTTGTGTGTGATCTTGCTAAGGGCGCATTGTGACATCATAACTCAGCACTGGCACCGAGATGACAGGCCCTTCTCTGTGATCTGCCTAAAGGGGCTTTGTGACGTCATAACTCTACACTCGTCTCCGAGGTGTCAGAACCTTGTCTTTGATCTGCATAAGGGGGCATTGAGACATCATACCCCTGCACTCGTCACCTAGGTGACAGGCCCTTGACTGTGATCTACCTAAGGGTGCATTTTGACCTCATAACTCTGCACTGGGCACCCAGGTGACAGGCCCTTCTCTGTGATCTGCCTAAGTGGGCACTGTGACATCATAACTCTGCACTGGTCATCCAGGTGACAGACCATTGCCTGTGGTCTCCCTAAGGGGGCATTGTGACATCATAACTCTGCCTGGTCACCCTTTTGACAGACACTATTTCGTTATCTGCCTAAGGGGGAATTGTGACATCATAAGTCTGCACTGGTCACCCAGGTGATAGACCCTTGTCTGTGATCTGCCTAATGGGGCACTGTGACATCATAAGTCTGCACTGGTCACCTTGGTGACAGACACTTGTCTGTGATCTGCCTAAGGGTGCATTGTGACATCATAACTCTGCTCTCGTGACCCAGGTGACAGACACTTCTGTGTGATGTGCCTAAGGGGGCATTGTGACATTATAACTCTGCAGTGGTCACACAGGTGACAGACCCTTGTCTGTGATCTGACTAAGGGGGCTTTCTGACATCATAACTCTGCACAGGTCACACAGGTGTCAGACCCTTGTCTGTGATCTGCCTAAGGGGGCATTGTGCCATCGTAACTCTGCAATGGTCACCAAGGTGGCAGACCCTTGCCTGTGATCTGCCTAAGGTGGCATTGTGACATCATAACGCTGCACTGGACACCCAGGTTACATGCCCTTCTCTTTGATCTGCCTAAGGGGACATTGTGACATCATAACTCTGCACTGGTCACCCAGGTGACAGACCCTTGTCTTTGATCTGCCTTAGAGGGCTTTGTGACATCATAAATCTGCATGGGTCACCCAGGTGACAGGCCCTTTTCTGTGGTCTGCCTATGGGGGCACTGAGACATAACTCTCCACTGGTCACCCAGGTGACAGACCCTTGTTTGTGATCTGCCTAAGGGGCCATTGTTACATCATAACTCTGCACTCGACACCCAGCTGACAGACCATTGTCTTTGATCTGCCTAAGGGGGCATTGTGACATCATAACTCTGCACTTGTCACGCAGGTGAAAGACCCTTCTCTTTGAACTGCCTAAGGTTGCATTGTGACATCATAACACTGCACTGGTCACCCAGGTGACAGACCCTTGCCTGTGATCTGCCTAAGGGAGTATTGTGACATCATAACTCTGCACTGGTCACACAGGTGACAGGCCATTGTCTGTGATCAGCCTAAGTGTGCATTATGATTTCATAACTCTCTACTGGGCACCCAGGTGACAGGCCCTTGTATTTGATTTGCCTAAGGGGGCGTTGTGACATCGTAACTCTGCAGTGGTCCCCCAGGTGACAGACCTTTCTCTGTGATCTCCCTAATTGTGCATTGTGACATCATAACTCTGCGCTGGTCACCCAGGTGTCAAAACCTTGTCTGTCATCTGCCGAAAGGGGCATTGTAGCATCATAACTCTGCACAGGCCACCCAGGTGACAGACCCTTGTCTGTGTTCTGCTTAATGGGGCACTGTTACATCATAACTCCGCTCTCGTGACCCAGGTGACAGACCCTTCTATGTGATGAGCCTAAGGGGCATTGTGACATTATAACTCTGCAGTGGTCACACAGGTGACAGATACTTGTCTGTGATCTGACTAAGGGGGCATTGTGACATCATAACTCTGCAATGCTCACCCAGGTGACAGACCCTTCTTCATGATCTCCCTAATGGGGCATTGTGACAGCATAACTCTGCACTGGTCACCCTTGTGTCAGACCTCTTTTCGTTATCTGCCTAAGGGGGCATTGTGACATCATAACACTGCACCCGTTACCCTGGTGACACATTGTTGACTATGATCTGCATAAGGGGGCATTGTGACATCATACATCTGCACTGGTCACCCAGGTGACAGACCCTTGTCCGTGATCTGCCTAAGGGGGCATTGTGACATCATAACACTGCACAGCTCACCCAGGTCACACACCCTTGTGTGTGATCTGCCTAAGGGGGCATTATGACATGAGAGCTCCGCAGTGGTCACACAGGTGACAGACCCATGTCTTTGATCTGCCTAAGGGGGCATTGTGACATCGTAACACTTCACTGGTCACTGTGTTGACAGACCGTGTTCTGTGATCTGCCTAAGGGGGCATTGTGAAATCATAACTCTGCACGGGTCACTCAAGTGACAGTACCTTGTCTGTGATCTCCCTAAGGGTTCACTGTGACATCATAAATGTGCACGAGTCACCCTGGTGACAGAACCTTGTCTTTGATCTGCTTAAGTGGGCATTGTGACATCATAACTCTGCATTGGTCAGCTAGGTGACGGACCTTTGTCTTTGTTCTGCCTTAGTGGGCATTGTGACATCATACCTCTGCACTGGTCACCCTTGTGACAGACCCTTTTTCGTTATCTGCCTAAGGGGGCATTGTGACATCATAGCACTGCACTGGTGACCCCGATGACAGACCCTTGTCTGTGATCTGCCTAAGGGGGCATTGTGACAATAAAAGTCTGCACTGGTAACCCAGGTGACAGACCCTTGTCTGTGATCTGCGTAAAGGGGCATTGAGACATCATAACTCTGCACGTGCTACCCAGGTGACAGACCCTTGTCTGTGATCTGCCTAAGGGGGCATTGTGACATCTTAACTCTGCACTATTCACCCACGTGGCAGACCCTTGTCCGTGATTTGCTAAGGGGGCATTGTGACATCATAACACTCCACTGGTCACCCAGGTCACAGACCCTGGCCTGCGATCTGCCTCAGGGGCCATTGGGACATCATAGCGCTGCACTGGTCACCCAGCTGACAGACCCTTGTCTGTGATCTGCCTAAGGGGGCATTGTGATAGCATAACTCTGCACTACTCACCGTGGTGACAGACCCTTGTCTGTGATCTGCCTTCAGGGGCATTGTGACATAATAACTCTGCACTCGTCAGCCAGGTGAAAGAAACTTGTCTGTGATCTACCTAAGGGGGAATTTTGACTTCATAACTCTACACTGGTCACCCAGGTGACAGATCCTTGTCTGTGATCTGCCTATGGGACCATTGTGACATCATAACTGCACGGGTCACCCAGGAGACAGACCCTTGACTGTGATCTGCCTAAGGGTTCCTTGTGACATCATAACTGTGCAGGAGTCACCCTGGTGACAGAACCTTGACTGTGACCTGCTTAAGTGGGCATTGTGACGTCATAACTCTGCACTGGTCAGCTAGGTGACCGACCCTTTTTTTTGTTCTGCCTAAGGGGGCATTGGGACATCATAACTCTGCTCTCGACACACAGGTGACAGACCACTGTATTTGGTCTTCCTAAGGGGGCATTGTGACATCATAACTCTGCACTGGTCACCCAGGTGGAAGACCCTTCTCTGTGAGCTGCCTGAGGGGGCATTTGGACATCATAACTCTGCACTCGACACCCAGGTTTCAGACCCTTGTCTTTCATCTGCCTAAGTGGGCATTGTGAAATCATAACTCTGCACTGGTCACCCAGGTGACAGACCCTGGTCTGTGATCTGCCTAAAGGTGCATAGTGACATCATAACTCTGCAGTGGTCACTCAGATGACAGACCATTGTCTGTGATCTGCCCGAGGGAGCATTGTGACATCATAACTCTGCACTGGACACCTAGGTGACAGATCCTTGTTTTGATCTGCCTAAAGGTGCATTGTGAGATCATACCTCTTCAGTGGTCACCCAGGTGACAGACCCTTGTCTGTGATCTGCCTAAGGGGTCATTGTGACATCATAACACTTCACTGGTAACCCAGCTGACAGACCCTTTTCAGTGATCTGCCTAATGTGGCATTGTGGCAACATAACTCTGCATGGATTACACAGGTGACAGGCCCTTGTCTGAGATCTGCCATAGGGGCATTGTGACATCATAACTCTGCACTTGTCACCTAGTTTACAGAACGTTGTCTGTGATCTGCGTAAGGGTGCATCGTGACATCATAACTCTGCACTTGTCACGTAGTTTACAGAACCTTGTCTGTGATCTGCGTAAGGGTGAATTGTGACATCATAATTCTGCAATGGTCACCTAGGTGACAGACCCTTGTTTTTCAACTGCCGAAGGTGGCTTTGTGACATCATAAATGTGCACTGGTCACCGAGGTGACAGACTCTGATCTGTGATCTGCCGAAGGGTGCATCGTGACATCATAAATCTGCAATGGTCACCCAGGTGACAGAGCCGGGTCTGTGATCTGCCTAAGGGGTCATTGAGACATCATAACTCTGCACTGGTCACCCAGGTGACAGAACCTTGTCTGTCAACTCTCGAAGGGGGCATTGTGACATAATAACTCTGCACTGGCCACCCAGGTGAGAGACCCTTATCTTGGATCTGCCTAAGGGGGCATTGTTGCATCATAACTCTGCACCGGACACCCAAGTGACAGACCCTTGTCTCTGATCTGCCTAAGGGGGCATTGTGACATCATAATTCTGCATTGTTCACCCAGGTGACAAACCCTTGTCTGAGAGCGGCCTAAAGGGGCAATGTGACATCAAAACTCTCCACTGGTAACCCAGGTGACCGATCCCTGTCTTTGATCTGCCTAAGGGGTCATTGTGACATCATAACTCTGCAGTGGTCAACTAGGTGACAGATCCTTTTCTGTGAGCTGCCTGAGGGGGCATTGTGACATCATAATACTGCACTGGCCACCCAGGTGACAGACCCATGTCTGAGATTTGCCTAAGGGGGCATTGTGACATCATACCACATCACTGGTATCCCATGTGACAGACCCTTTTCTGTGATCCGCCTAATGTGTCATTGTGACATCATAACTCTGCACTGGTCACCCAGGTGACAGACCATTGTCTGTGATCTGCCCAAGGCGGAATTGTGACATCATAACTCAACACTGGTCACCAAGGTGACAGACTCCTGTCTTTGATCTGCCTAAGGGGGCATTGTGACATCATACCCCTGCACTGGTCACCCAGGTGACAGACCCTTGTCTTTGATCTCCCTAAGGAGGCATTGTGACACCATAAATCTGCACTGGTCACCCAGTTGGCGGACCAAGGTCTGTGATCTGACTAAGGGTGCATTGTGACATCATAACTCTGCAATAGTCACCCAGGTGACAGACCCTGGCCTGTGATCTACATAAGGGGCAATGTGACATTGTAACCCTGCACTGGTCACCCAGGTGACAGACCCTTGTCTGTGATCTGCCTAAGCAGGAATTGTGACATCATAACTCTGCACTGGTCACCCAGGTTACAAGACATTGTCTGTGATCTGACAAAGCGGGCATTGTGATGTCATAACTCTGGGCTTGTCACGCAGGTGACACACCCATGTATGTGATCTGCATGACAGGGCATTTTGACATAATAACTCTGCACTGGTCACCCAAGTGGCAGACCCTTTGTCCGTGATCTGCCAAAGGGGTAAAAAGGGGGAATTTTGACTTCATAACTCTGCACTGGTCACCCAGGTGACAGACCCTTGTCTCTGATCTGGCTTAGTGGGCATTGTGACATCATAAATCTGCACTAGTCACCCAGGTGACAGACCCTTGTCTGCGAACTGCGAAGCGGGGCATTGTGACATCATAATTCTGCGCTGGTAACCCAGGTGACAGACCCTTTCCTGGGATCTGCCTAAGGGGGCATTGTGACATCATAACTCTGTGCGGGTCACCGAGGTGACAGACCCTTGTCTGTGATCTTCCTAAGGGGTCATTGTGACATCATAACTCTGCACTGGTCTACGTGGTGACAGACCTTTGTCTTTGATCTGTCTAAGGGGGCATTGTGACATCATAACTGTACACTGGACACCTAGGTGATGGACCATTGTCTGTGATCTGCCTAAGGGCATTGTGACATCATAACTCTGCACTGGTCACACAGGTGACGGACCCTTTTCTGTGAGCTGCATAAGGGGGCATTGTGACATCATAACACTGCACTGGCCACCCAGGTGACAGACACTTGTCTGGGATCTGCCTAAGGGGGTATTGTGACATCATAACTCAGCACTGGATACCCAGGTGACAGACCCTAGTCTTTGATCTGTATAAGGGGGCATTTTGACATCATAACTGTGTGCTGGTCACCCAGGTGACAGACCATTTTCTGTGATCTGCCTAAGGGGGCACTGTGACATCATAACTCTGCACTTGTCACCCAAGTGACACAACCTTGTCTGTGTTCTGCCTAAGGGGAAAATGTGAAATCATAACTCTGCTCTGGTCACCCAGGTGACAGGCCCTTCTCTGTCATCTGCCTAAGGGGGGATTGTGACATCATAATTCTACACTGGTCACACAGGAGACAGACCCTTGTCTATGATCTGCCTAAGGAGGCATTGTGAGATCGTAAATCTGCCATGGTCACCCATGCGGCAGACCCTTGCCTGTCATCTGCCTATGGGGGCATAGAGACATCATAAGTCTGCACTGGCCACAAAGGTGCTAGAGTCTTTTCTGTGATCTGCCTAAGGGGGCATTATGATATCATAAATCTGCACTCAACACCCAGGTGACAGATCTTAGTCTGTGATCTGCCTAAGGGGGCATTGAGACATCATAAGTCTGCACTGGTCACCCAGGTGAAAGACCCGTGTCTTTGATCTGCCTAAGGGGGCATTGTGACATCATAACTCTGCACTGGTCACCCAGGTGACAGACACTGGTCTGTGATCTGCCTAAGGCTGCATTCTGACATCATAACTCTGCTGTGGTCAACCAGGTGTCAGACCCTTGTCTGTGATCTGCCTAAGAGGGCTTTGTGACATCATAAATCTCCGCTGGTCACCCAGGTGTCCAACCCTTGTCTGTGATCTGCCTAAGGGGCATTGTGACATCATAACTCTGCACTGGCCAACCAGGTGAGACACCCTTGTCTGTGAGCTGCCTGAGGGGGCATTGTGACATCATAATTCTGCCCTGGTCACCCAGGTATCAGACCCCTGACTTTCATCTGCCTAAGTGGGCATTGTGACATCATTACTCTGCACTGGTCACACATGTGACAGACCCTTGTCTGTGATCTGCCTAAGGGGGCATTGTGACATCATAACTCTGCACTGGTCATTGTGGTGACATATCCTTGTCTGTGGTCTGCCTAAGGTGGCATTGTGACATCATAACTGAGCACTGGTCACCGTGGTGACAGACCCTTGTCTGTTATCTGTCTAAGGGGGCTTTTTGACATCACAAATGTGCACTGGTCACCGAGGTGACGGACCCTTGTCTGTGATCTGCCTAAGGGGTCATTGTGCCATCATAACACTGCACGAGTCACCCAGGTGACAGACCCTTGTCTGTGATCTGCCTTAGGGTGCATTGTGATATCATAACTTTGCACTGATCACCCAAGTGACAGACCCTTGTCTGTGATCTGCCTAAGGGGGCATTGTGACATCATAACTCTGCACTGGTCACACATGTGACAGACCCTTGTCTGTGATCTGCCTAAGGGGGCATTGTGACATCATAACTCTGCACTGGTCATTGTGGTGACATACCCTTGTCTGTGGTCTGCTTAAGGGGGCATTGTGACATCATAACTGAGCACTGGTCGCCGTGGTGACAGACCCTTGTCTGTGATCTGTCTAAGGGGGCTTTGTGACATCACAAATGTGCACTGGTCACCCAGGTGACGGACCCTTGTCTCTGATCTGCCTAAGTGGTCATTGTGCCATCATAACACTGCACGAGTCACCCAGGTGACAGACCCTTGTCTGTGATCTGCCTTAGGGTGCATTGTGATATCATAACTTTGCAGTGGTCACCCAGGTGACAGAACATTGTCTGCGATCTGCCTAAGGGGGCAATGTGACATCATAACTCTGCACTGGACACGTGGGTGACAGACCCTTGACTTCGACCTGCCAAAGGGGGCATTGAGACATCATAACTCTGCACTGGTCACCGTCATGAGAGACCCTTGCCTGTGATCTGCCTAAGTTGATATTGTGACATCATAACTGTGCACTGGTCACCCAGGTGAGAGACCCTTGTCTGTGATCTGCCTAAGGGGGCATTGTGACATCATAACTCTGCACTGGTCACACAGGTGACAGACCCTTGTCTGTGATCTGCCTAAGGGTGTATTGTGACATCATAACTCTGCAAAGGTCACACAGGTGACAGACCATTGTCTGTGATCTGCCTAAGGGGGCATTGTGCCTTCAGAACTCTGCACTGGTCAGCGTGGTAACAGAACCTTGAGTGTGATCTGCCTAAGGGGGCATTGTGACATCAGAACTGTGCAGGGATCACCGTGGTGAGAAACCCTTGTCTGTGATCTTTCTAAGGGGCATTGTGACATCACAACTGTGCACTGCTCATCCAGGTGATGGACCCTTGACCGTGATCGGCCTAAGTGGTCATTGTGACATCAAAATTCTGCACTGGTCACCCAGGTGACAGAACCTTGTCTGCGATATCCTTAAGGGGGCATTGTGACATCATAATTCTGCACTGGACACCCAGGTGTCAGACCGTTGTCTTTGATCTCCTTAAGTGGGCATTGTGACATCATAACTCTGCACTGGTCACCCAGGTGACAGGCCCTTGTCTGTGATCTGCCTAAGGGGAAGTTGTGATATCATAAGTCCGCCCTGCTAACCCAGGTGACAGACACTTCTCTGTGATATGCCTTAGAGGGCATTGTGACTTCACAACACTGCACTGGTCACCCTGGTGACAGACCGTTGTCGGTGATTTGCCCAAGGGGGCATTGTGATATCATAACACTGCACTGGTCCCCCAGGTGACAGACCCTTGTCTCCGATCTGCCTAAGGGTGCATTGTGACATCATAATCCTGCACTGGTCACCCAGGTGACAGACCCTTGTCTGTGATCTGCCTAAGGGGGCATTGTGACATTATAACTCTGCCCTTGTCACCCAGGTGACAGGCCCTTGTCTGGGATTTGCCTAAGGGGCATTGTGACCTCATAATTCTGCACTGGTCACCATAGTGACAGACCCTTGACTGTGATCTGCCTAAAGTGGCATTGTGACATCATAACTGTGCACTTGTCACCCAGGTGACAGACCCTTGCCTGTGATCTGCCTAAGGGGGCATTGTGACATCATAACTCTGCACTGGTCACCCAGGTGAAAGAATCTTGTCCATGATCTGCCTAAGGGGACACTGTGACATCATAATACTGTACTGGTCACAGTGGTGTCAGACTCTTTCCGAGATCTACCTAAGGGCATTGTGACATCATAACTCTGCACTGGGCACGCAGGTGACAGGGCCTTGTCAGTGATCTGCCTAAGGGGGCATTGTGACATCATAACTCTTCAGTGGTCACACAGGTGACAGACCCCTGTCTATCATCTGTCTAAGCGGGCATTGTGATATCGTAACTCTGCAATGGTCACCGAGGTGGCAGAACCTTGTCTGTGATCTGACTAAGGGAGCATTGTGACATCATAATTCTGCACTGGACACCCAGGTGACAGACCCTTGTCTTTGATCTGCCTAAGGCGGCATTGTGACATCATAACTCTGCACTGGTCACCGTGGTGACAGTCGTTTGTCTGTGATCTGCCTAAGGGGGCATTGTGACATCACAGCTCTGCACTGGTCACCCAGGGGAAAGACCCTGGTCTGTGATCTGCCTAAGGGGGCATTGTGACATCATAACTCTGCACTGGTCTCCCTGGTGACTGGCCCTTGTCTGTGATCTCCCTAAAGGGGCAATGTCATATCATAACTCTGCAGTGGTCACCCAGGTGACAGACCCTTGTCTGTGATATGCATAAGGGGGCATTGTGACATCATAACTCGGCACTGGTCACCCTGGTGACAGACCCTTGACGGTGATCTACTTAAGGGGGCATTGTGACATTCTAAACCTGCACTGGTCACCCAGATGACAGACCCGTGTGTCTGATCTTCCTAATGGGGCATTTTAACATCATAAACATGCACAGTTCACCCAGGTGACAGACCCTTGTCTGTCTTCTGCCTAAGTGGGCATTGTGACATCATAACTGGGCACTGGTCACCCAGGCGGCATACCCTTGTCTGTAATCCGCGTAAGGTGGCATGGTGACATCATAACTCTGCACTGATCACCCTGGTGACAGATCATTGTCTGTGATCTGCCTAAGGAGGCATTGTGACATCATACCACTGCATGGGTCACCCAGGTGACAGACTCTTGCCTGTGATCTGCCTAAGGGGGCATTGTGACAGCCCAACTCTGCACTGGTCAGTGAGGTGCCAGAGGTTTGTCTTTGATCTGCCTAAAGGGGCATTGTGACATCATAACTCTGCACTGGTCACCCAGGTGAAAGACCCTTTGCTCTGATCTGCCAAAGGGGGCATTGTGACAACATAACGCTAAACTGGTCACCAAGGTGACAGACGCTTGTCTGTGATCTGCCGAAGGGGGCATTGTGACATCATAATTGTGCACTGGTCAGCCACGGGACAGAACCTTGTCTTTGATCTCCCTAAGTGGGCATTGTGACATCATACATCTGCACTGGTCACCCAGGTGACAGGCCATTGTCTCTGATCTGCCTAGGGGGGAATTGTGACATCATAACTCTGCACTGGTCACCCAGGTGACAGACCCTTGTCTGTGATCTCCCTAAGGGGTCATTGTGACATCATACCTCTGCACTGGTCTTCGTGGTGACAGAACCTTGTCTGTGATCTGCCTAAGGGGGCATTGTGACGTCATAACTCTGCACTGGTCACCCAGGTGAAAGACCATTGTCTCTAATCTGCGTAACGGGCATTGTGACAACATAATTCTGCACTGGTCAAGAAGGTGACACACCCTTGTCTGTAATCTGCCTAAGGGTCATTGCGACATCATAACACTGCACTGGTCACCCCGGAGACGGACCTTGTCTGTGATCTGCCTAAGGGGGCATTGTGACATCATATCTCTGCACTGGTCACTCAGGTGAAAGACCCTTGTCTGTGATCTGCCTAAGGGGGCATTGTGACGTCATAACTCTGCCCTGGTCACCCGGGTGAAAGACCCTTGTCTGTGATCTGCCTAAGGGGGCATTGTGACATCATAAGCCTGCACGGGTCACCCAGGTGACAGACCCCTGTGTGTGATCTGCCTAATGGGGCATTGTGACATCATAACTTTGCACAGGTCATCATGGTGACAGACGCCTGTCTGTGATCTACTTAAGGGGCCATTCTGACATCATAACTGTGCACTGGTCACCCAGGTGACAGACACTTGTCTGTGATCTGCCTAAGGGTGCATTGTGACATAATAACTCTTCCCTCGTCACCCAGGTGACAGACCCTTGTCTGAGTTCTCCCTAACGGTGCAATGTGACATCATAAATCTGCACTGTTCCTCGCGGTGACAAACGCTTGCCTGTGATGTGCCTAAAGGGCCATTGTGACATCATAACTGTGCACTGGTCACCCAGGTGACGGACCCATGTCTGTGAACTGCCGAAGGGGGCATTGTGACATCATAAGTCTGCACTGGTCACCCAGGTGAAAGACCATTGTCTGTGAACTGCCTAAGGGGGCATTGTGACAGTATAATTCTGCACTGGTCACCGTGGTGACAGACCTTTGTCTGTGATTTGCCTAAGGGGCGATTTTGACTTCATAACACTGCACTGGTCACCCAGGTGACAGACACTTCTCTGTGATCTGCCTAAAGGGGCATTGTGACATCATCACTCTGCGCTGGTAACCCAGGTGTCCGACCCTTGTATGTGATCTGCCTAAGGGGGCATTGTGACATCATCAATCTGCACTGGTCACCCAGGTGACAGACCCTTGTCTGTGATCTGTCTAAGGGGGCATTGTGACAGCACAACTCTGCACTGGTCAGCGAGGTGACAGAGCCTTGTCTTGGATCTGCCTAACGGGGCATTTTGACATCATGACTCTGCACTGGTCACCCAAGTGAAAGACCCTTTTCTGTGATCTGCCTAAGGGGGCATTGTGACATCATAACACTGCACGGGTCACGCAGGTGACCGGCCATTTTCTCTGATCTGCCGAAGGGGGCGTCGTGACATGATAACTCTGCACTGGTCACCCAGGTAACAGACCCTTGTCTGTGATCTGCTTAAGGGGGCATTGTGACATCATATCTCTGCACTGGTCACCCAGGTGACAGACCCTTTTCTATGATCTCCCTAAAGGGGCATCGTGACATCATAACTCTGCACTGGTCATCGTGATGACAGACCCTTGTCTGGGATATGCCTAAGGGGGCATTGTGACATCATAACTCTGCGCTGGTCACCCAGGTGAAAGACCCTTGTCTCTGATCTGCCTAACGGGGCATTGTGACAACATAACGCTGCACTGGTCAAGAAGGTGACAGACCCTTGTCTGTAATCTGCCTAAGGGTCATTGTGACATCGTAACTCTGCAATGGTCACCCAGGAGACAGACCTTGACTGTGATCTGCCTAAGGGGGCATTGTGACATCATATCTCTGCACTGGTCACTCAGGTGAAAGACCCTTCTCTGTGATCTGCCTAAGGGTGCATTGTGACATCCTAACTCTGCACTACCACCCGGGTGACAGATCATTGTGTGTGATCTGCCTAAGAGGGCATTGTGACATCATACACCTGCATGGGTCACCCAGGTGACAGACTCTTGCCTGAGATCTGCCTAAGGGGCATTGTGACAGCACAACTCTGCACTAGTCAGTGAGGTGACAGAGGCTTGTCTTTGATCTGCCTAACGGGGCATTGTGACATAAAGACTCTGCAGTGGTCACCCAGGTGAAAGACCCTTTTCTCTGATCTGGCTAAGGGGGCATTGTGACAACATAACGCCGCACTGGTCACCAAAGCGACAGACCCTAGTCTGTGATCTGCCTATAGGTCATTGTGACATCATAACTCTGCACTGTTCACCCAGGTGACAGAGGCTTCTCTGTGATCTGCCTAAGGGGGCATTGTGACATCATAATTCTGCACTGTTCAGCGACGGGACAGAACCATGTCTTTGATCTCCCTAAGTGGGCATTGTGACATCATACCTCTGCACTGGTCACCCAGGTGACAGGATCTTGTCTGTCATCTGCCTAAGGGGCACTGTGACATCATAACACTGCATGGGTCACCCAGGTGACAGGCCATTTTCTCTGATCTGCCTAAGGGGGCATTGTGACATCATAACTGTGCACTGGTCACCCAGGAGACAGACCCTTGTCTGTGATCTGCGTAAGGGGGCATTGTGACATCATAACTCTGCACTGGTCACCCAGGTGACAGACCATTGTCTGTGATCTCCCTAAGGGGGCATTGTGACATCATACCTCTGCATTGGTCATCATGGTGACAGACCCTTGTCTGTGATCTGCCTCAGGGGGCATTGTAACATCATAACTCTGCACTGGTCACCCAGGTGGAAGACCCTTGTCTGTGATCTGCCTAAGGGGGAATTGTGACATCATCACTCTGCACTGGTCACCAAGGTGACAGACCCTTCTCTGTGATCTGCCTAAGGGGGCACTGTGACATCATAACTCTGCACGGTTCACCCAGGTGACAGACCCTTGTGTGTGATCTGCCTAAGGGAGCATTGTGACATCATAACTCTGCACAGGTCACCATGGTGACAGACCCTTGTCTGTGATCTGCTTAAGGATCCATTGTGATATCATAACTGTGCTCTGGTCACACAGGTGCCGGACACTTTTCTGTGATCTGCCTAAGGGGGCATTGTGACATCATAACTCTTCCCTGGTCACCCAGGTGACAGACCCTTGTCTGCGTACTCCCTAAGGGTGCACTGTGACATCATAACTCTGCACTGGTCATCGTGGTGACAGACGTTTCCCTGTGATCTACCTAAAGGAGCATTGTGACATCATAACTGTGCACTGGTCACCCAGGTGACAGACCCACGTCTGCGATCTGCCGAAAGGGGCATTGTGACCTCATAAGTGTGCACTGGTCACCCAGGTGAAAGACCCTTGTGTGTGAACTGCCTAAGGGGGCATTGTGACATCATCAATCTGCCCCAGTCACCCTGGTGACAGACCCTTGTCTGTGATCGGCCTAATGGCGCATTGTGACAGCACAACTCTGCACTGGTCAGCGAGGTGACAGAGCCTTGTCTTTGATATGCCTAACGGGGCATTTTGACATCATAACTCTGCACTGGTTACCCAAGTGAAAGACCCTTGTCTGTGATCTGCCTAAGGGGGCATTGTGAGAACATAATTCTGCACTGGTCACCCAGGTGACAGAACCTTGTCTGTGACCTCCCTAAGTGGGCATTGTGACATCATACCTCTGCACTGTTCACACACGTGACAGTCTCTTGTCTGTGATCTGCCTAAGGGTGCATTGTGACATCTTAACTCTGCATTGGTCACGCAGGTGACAGACCGTTCTCTGTGCACTGCCTATGGGGCCATTGTTACATCATTACCCTGCTCTGGTCACCCAGGTGACAGGATCTTGTATGTGATCTGCCTAAGGGGGCATTGTGACATCATAACACTGCACGGGTCATGCAGGTGACAGGCCATTGTCTCTGATCTGCTGACGGGGGCGTTGTGACATGATAACTCTGCACTGGTCAACCAGGTGACAGACCCTTGTCTGTGATCTGCCTTAGGGGGCATTGCGACATCATATCTCTGCACTGGTCACCGAGGTGACTGACCCTTTTCTGTGATCTCCCTAAGGTGGCATTGTGACATCATAACTCTGCACTGGTCACCGTGGTGACAGACCCTTGTCTGTGATCTGCCTAAGGGGGCATTGTGACATCATAAATCTGCACTGGTCACCCAAGTGACAGACCCTTGTCTGCGATCTGCCTAAGGGGGCATTGTGACAACATAACGTTGCACTGGTCACCAAGGTTACAAGTCACTGGTCACAAGGCAAGACTCTTGCCTGTGAACTGCGTAAGGGGGCATTGTGACATCATAACTCTGCACTGGTCACCCAGATGACAGACGCTTCTCTGTGAGCTGCCCAAGTGGGCATTGTGACATCATAATTCTGCACTGTTCACCCACGGGACAGAACCTTGTCTTTGATCTCCCTAAGTGGGCCTTGTGATATCACACCTCTGCACTGGTCACCCAGGTGACAGGATCTTGTCTGTGATCTGCCTAAGTGGACACCGTGACATCATAACAGTGCATGGGTCACCCAGGTGGCAGGCCATTCTCTCTGATCTGCCGAAGGGGGCATTGTGACATCATAAATCTGCACTGGTCACCCAAGTGACAGACCCTTTCCTGCGGTCTGCCTAAGGGGGCATTGTGACATCATAACTCTGCACTGGTCACCCAGGTGACAAACCCTTGTCTGTGATCTCCCTAAATAGGCATTGTGACATCATAACTCTGCACTGGTCACCCAGGTGTCCAACCCTTGTATGTGATCTGCCTAAGGGGGCATTTTGATATCATCAATCTGCACTGGTAACCCAGGTGACAGACCCTTGTCTGTGATATGCCTAAGGGGGCATCGTGACAGCACTACTCTGCAGTGGTCAGCGAGGTGACAGAGCATTGTCTTGGATCTGCCTAACGGGGCATTTTGACATCATGACTCTGCACTGGTCACCGAACTGAAAGACCCTAGACTGTTATCTGCCTAAAGGGGCATTGTGACATCATAACACTGCACGGGTCATGCAGGTGACAGGCCATTTTCTCTGATCTGCCGAAAGGGGCGTTGTGACATGATAACTCTGCACTGGTCACCCAGGTGACAGACCGTTGTCTGTGATCTGCCTTTGGAGGCATTGTGACATCATATCTCTGCACTGGTCACCCTGGTGACACACCCTTTTCTGTGATCTCCCTAAGGGGGCATCGTGATATCATAACTCTCCACTGGTCATCGTGATGACAGACCCTCGTCTGGGATATGCCTAAGGGGGCATTGTGACATCATAACTCTGCACTGGTCACTCAGGTGAAAGACCCTTGTCTGTGATCTGCCTAAGGGGGCATTGTGACATCATAACTCTGCACTGATCACCCGGGTGACAGGTCATTGTCTGTGATCTGCCTAAGGGGGCATTGTGACATCATATATCTGCATGGGTCACCCAGGTGACAGACTCCTGCCTGGGATTTGCCTTAGGGGGCATTGTGATAGCACAACTCTGCACTGGTCAGTGAGGTGACAAAGCCTTGTCTTTGATCTGCCTAACGGGGCATTGTGACATCATAAGTCTGCACAGGTCACCCAGGTGAAAGACCCTTGTCTCTGATCTGCCTAAGTGGGCATTGTGACAACATAACGCTGCACTGGTCAAGAAGGTGACAGACCCTTGTCTGTAATCTGCCTAAGGGTCATTGTGACGTCATAACTCTGCACTGGTCACCCAGGAGAGAGACCCTTGTCTGTGATCTGCCTAAGGTTGCATTGTGACATCATATCTCTGCACTGGTCACTCAGGTGAAAGATCCTTGTCTGTGATCTGCCTAAGGGGGCATTGTGACATCATACACCTGCATGGGTCACCCAGGTGACAGACTCTTGCCTGTGATCTGCCTAAAGGGTCATTGTGACAGCACAACTCTGCACTGGTCAGTGAGGTTACAGAGGCTTGGATTTGATTTGCCTAAATGGGTATTGTGACATCATAACTCTGCACTGGTCACCCAGATGAAAGACCCTTTTCTCTGATCTGCCTAAGGGGGCATTGTGACATCATCAATCTGCACTGGTCACCCAGGTGACAGACCCTTGTCTGTGAAATGCCTAAGGGGGCATTGTGACAGCACAACTCTGCACTGGTCAGCGAGTTGACAGAGCCTTGTCTTGGATCTGCCTAACGGGGCATTTTGACATCATGACTCTGCACTGGTCACCCAACTGAAAGACTCTAGTCTGTGATCTGCCTAAGGGGGCATTGTGACATCATAACACTGCACAGGTCACGCAGGTGACAGGCCATTTTCTCTGATCTGCTGAAGGGGGCGTTGTGACATGATAACTCTGCACTGGTCACCCAGGTTACAGGCCATTGTCTGTGATCTGCCAAAGGGGGCATTGTGACTTCATAACCCTGCACTGGTCACCCAGGTCACAGACCCTGGACTGCGATATTCCTAAGGGGTCATTGTGACATCATAACTCTGCATTGGTCACCTTGGTGACAGACCCTTGTCTTTGATCTACCTAAGGGGTCATTGTGAAATCATAACCCTGCACTGGTCACCGTGGTGTGAGACCCTTGTCTGTGATTGCCTAAGGGAGCGTTGTGATATCATAACTGAGCAGTGGTCACCCAGGTGACAGACCCTTGTCTGTGATCAGGCTAAGGGGGCATTGTGATATCATAACTCTGCACTGGCCACACAGGTGAAAGACCCTTGTCTGTGATCTGCCTAAGGGGGCATTGTTACATCATAACTCTTCACTTGTAAACATGCTGACAGACCCTTCTCTGTGATCTGCCTAAGGGGGCGTTGTGACATCATAATTCTGCACTGGTCACCCAGGTGTCAGACCCTTTTCTGTGATCTGCCTAAGGGGAAATTGTGACATCATAACTCTGCGCTGGTCACCCAGGTGACTGTCCCTTGACTTTGATCTGCCTAAGTAGGCATTGTGACATCATAACTCTTCACTGGTAACCCAGGTGACAGACCCTTTTCTGTGATCTGCCTAATACGTCATTGTGACATCATAACTCTGCACTGGTCACCCAGGTGACAGACCCTTGTCCGTTATCTGCCTGAGGGGACATTGTGACATTATATTTCTGCACGGGTCACCAAGGTTACAGTCTCTTGTCTGTGATCTGCCTAAGGGTCCTTGTGACATCATAATTCTGCACTGGTCACCCAGGTGACTGATCCTTGTCTGTGATCTGCCTAAGTGGGCATTGTGACATCATAACTCTGCACCGGTCACCCAGGTTACAAGACCTCGTGCTGTGATCTGCCTAAAGTGGCATTGTGATGTCATAACTCCGCACTTGTCACGCAGGTGACAGACCCTTGCCTGTGATCTGCCTAAGGGGGAATTTTGACATAATAACTCTGCACTGGTCACCCAGGTGACAGACTTTTGTCCGTGATCTGCCAAAGGGGGAATTGTGACTTCATAACTCTGCACTGGCCACCCAGGTAACAGACCCTTGTCTCTGATCTGGCTTTGTGGGCATTGTGACATCATAACTCTGCACTGGTCACTGTGGTGAGTGACCATTGTCTGTGATCGGCCTAAGGGGGCGTTGTGACATCATAACTGTGCACTGGTCACCCAGGTGAAAGAACCTTGTCTGTGATCTGCCTAAGGGTGCATTGTGACATCATAACTTTGCACTGGTCACCCACGTGAAAGACTCTTGCCTGTGATCTGCCTAAGGGGGCATTGTGACATCATAACTCTTCACTGGTCACCCAGGTGACAGACCCTTGTCTTTGATCTGCCTAAGGGGGCGTTGTGACATCATAACTCTGCACTGGTCACCCAAGTGACAGACGCTTGTCTGTGATCTGACTAAGGGGCATTGTGACATCATAACTCTGCAGGGGTCACACAATTGAGAGACCCTTGTCTGTGATCTGCCTAAGGGGCATTGTGACATCATAACTCTCCACTGGTCACCCTGGTGCAATCCTTTGTCTGTGATCTGCCTAAGGGGGCATTCCGACATCATAATTCTGCACTGGACACCAAGGTGACAGAACCTTGATTTTGTTCTGCCTAAGTGGGCAATGTGACATCATAACCCTGCACTGGTCACCCAGGTGACAGACCCTTGTCTGTGATCTGCCTAAGGGGGCATTGTGATATCATAATTCTGCCCTTGTCACCCAGGTGGCAGACCATTGTCGGTGATCTGCCTAAGGGGGCATTGTGACATCATAACTCTGCACTGGTCACCCAGGTGTTGGTCCCTTGTATGTGATCTGCCTAAGGGGGCATTGTGACATCAAAACTCTGCGACTGTCACCCAGGTGACAGACACTTGTCTGTGATCTCTCTAAGGGGGCATTGTGACACCATAACTGTGCACTGGTCACCCAGGTTACAGACCCTTTTCTGTGATCTGCCTAAGGGGGCATTGTGACATCATAACTCTGCACTGGTCCCCAAGGTGAAAGACGCCTGTCTGTGACCTGCCTAAGGGGGCATTGTGACATCATAACTCTGCACAGGTAACCCAGGTGAGAGAACCTTGTCTGTGTTCTGCCTAAGGGGGCATTGTGTCACCACTACTCTGCACTGGTCACCCAGGTGACTGACCCTTGTCTGTGATCTGAGTAAGGGGGCATTGTGACATCATAATTCTGCACTGGTCACCCAGGTGACAGACCCCTGTCTGAGATCTGCCAAAGCGGTCATTGTGACATCACAACTTTTCAATGGTCACCCAGGTGACAGACACCTGTCTGTGATCTGTCTAAGGGGGCATTGTGACATCATAACTCTGTATTGGTCACCCTGGTGACAGAACCTTGTCTGTGATCTGCCAACGGGGGCATTGTGACATCATAACTCTGCACTGGTCACCCAGGTGGGATACCCTTGTCTGTGATCTGCCTAAAAGCCCTTTGTGACATAATAACTCTACACTGGTCACACAGGTGACAGACGCTTGCCTGTGGTGTGCCTAACTGTGCATTGTGACATCATAACTCTGCACTGGTCACCCAGGTGAGAGACCCTTGTCTGTGATCTGCGTAAGTGTTCATTGTGACATCATACCCCTGCACTGGTCACCCAGGTGACAGACCCTTGTCCGTTATCTGCCTAAGGGGGCATTGTGACATTATAACTCTGCACGGGTCACCAAGGGTACAGTCCCTTGTCTGTGATCTGCCTAAGCGTCATTGTGACATCATAATTCTGCACTGGTCACCCAGATGTCTGATCATTGTCTGTGATCCGCATAAGTGGGCATGGTGACATCATAACTCTGCACTGGTCACCCAGGTTACAAGACCTTGTCTGTGATCTGCCTAAGGTGGCGTTGTGATGTCATAACTGTGCGCTTGTCACGCAGGGGACAGACCCTTGTCTGTGATTTGCCTAAGGGGACATTTTGAAGTAATAACTCTGCACTCGTCACCCAGGTGACCCACCCTTGTCCGTGATCTACCAAAGGGGCAATTGTGACTTCATAACTCTGCACTGGCCACCCAGGTGACAGACCCTATTCTCTGTTCTGGCTTAGAGGGCATTGTAACATCATAACACTGCACTGGTCACCGAGGTGACAGACTGTTGTCTGTGATCTGCCTATCGGGGCATTGTGACATCATACCTCTGCGCTTGTCACCCAGGTGACAGACCCTTGTCTGGGATCTGCCTAAGGGGGCATTGTGACATCATAACACTGCGCTCGTCACCAAGGTGACAGACCCTTGTTTTGATCCGCCTAAGGGGCCGTTGTGACATCACAACACTGCACCGGTCAACCAGGTGGCAGACCCTTGTCTGTGATCTTCCAAAGGGGGCATTGTGACATCATAACTTTGCACTGGTCACCCAGGTGTCAGACCCTTGTCTGTGATCTGCCTAAAGCGGAATTGTGATATCATAACTCTGCCCTTGTCACCAAGGTGACAGACCCTTGTATGTGATCTGCCTAAGGGGGCATTGTGACATCATTACTCAACACTGGTCACCAAGGTGACAGACTCCTGTCTTTGATCTGCCTATGGGTGCACTGTGACATCATAACACTGCATTGGTCACCAAGGTGACAGACCATTGTCTTTGATGTGCCTAAGGGGCATTGTGATATCATGACTCTGCATTGGTCACCAAGGTGACAGACCATTGTCTTTGATGTGCCTAAGGGGCATTGTGACATCATAAATCTGCACTGGTCACCCAGGTGACAGACGCTTGTCTGTGATCTGACTAAGGGGCATTGTGACATCATAACTCTGCAGGGGTCACACAAGTGAGAGACCCTTGTCTGTGATCTGCCTAAGGGGCATTGTGACATCATAACTCTCCACTGGTCACCCTGGTGCAATCCTTTGTCTGTGATCTGCCTAAGGGGGCATTCTGACATCATAATTCTGCACTGGTCACCAAGGTGACAGAACCTTGACTTTGTTCTGCCTAAGTGGGCAAAGTGACATCATAACCCTGCACTGGTCACCCAGGTGACAGACCCTTGTCTGTGTTCTGCCTAAGGGGGCATTGTGACATCATAACTCTGCCCTTGTAACCCAGGTGGCAGACCATTGTCGGTGATCTGCCTAAGGGGGCATTGTGACATCATAACTCTGCACTGGTCACCCAGGTGTCGGTCCCTTGTCTGTGATCTGCCTAAGGGGGCATTGTGACATCATAATTCTGCGAATGTCACCCAGGTGACAGACACTTGTCTGTGATCTGTCTAAGGGGGCATTGTGACACCATAACTGTGCACTGGTCACGCAGGTTACAGACCCTTTTCTGAGATCTGCCTAAGGGGGAGTTGTGACATCATAACTCTGCACTGGTCCCCCAGGTGAAAGACGCCTGTCTGTGACCTGCCTAAGGGGGCATTGTGACATCATAATTCTGCACGGGTCACCCAGGTGACAGAACCTTGTCTGTGATTTGCCTAAGGGGGCGTTGTGTCACCACAACTCTGCACTGGTCACCCAGGTGACCGACCCTTGTCTGTGATCTGACTAAGGGGGCATTGTGACATCATAATTCTGCACTGGTCACCCAGGTGACAGACCCCTGTCTGAGATCTGCCTAAGCGGTCATTGTGACATCACAACTTTTCAGTGCTCACCCAGGTGACAGACACTTGTCTGTAATCTGTCTAAGGGGGCATTGTGACATCATAACTCTGCATTGGTCACCCTGGTGACAACCTTGTCTGTGATCTGCCAACGGGGGCATTGTGACATCATAACTCTGCACTGGTCACCCAGGTGAGATACCCTTGTCTGTGATCTGCCTAAAAGCCCTTTGTGACATAATAATTCTGCATTGGTCACGCAGGTGACAGACGCTTGCCTGTAGTGTGCCTAACTCTGCATTGTGACATCATAACTCTGCACTGGTCACCCAGGTGAGAGACCCTTGTCTGTGATCTGTGTAAGTGTTCATTGTGACATCAAAACCCTGCACTTGTCACCCAGGTGACAGACCCTTGTCCGTTATCTGCCTAAGGGGGCATTGTGACATTATAACTCTGCACGGGTCACCAAGGGTACAGTCCCTTGTCTGTGATCTGCCTAAGGGTCATTGTGACATCATAATTCTGCACTGGTCACCTAGATGTCTTATCATTGTCTGTGATCTGCATAAGTGGGCATGGTGACATCATAACTCTGCACTGGTCACCCAGGTTACAAGACCTTGTCTGTGATCTGCCTAAGGTGGCGCTGTGATGTCATAACTCTGCGCTTGTCACGCAGGGGACAGACCCTTGTCTGTGATCTGCCTACGGGGACATTTTGAAGTAATAACTCTGCACTAGTCACCCAGGTGACTCACCCTTGTCCGTGATCTGACAAAGGGGAAACTGTGACTTCATAACTCTGCACTGGCCACCTAGGTGACAGACCCTATTCTCTGTTCTGGCTTAGTGGGCATTGTAACATCATAACAATGCCCTGGTCACCCAGGTGACAGACCGTTGTCTGTGATCTGCCTATCGGGGCATTGTGACGTCATACCTCTGCGCTGGTCACCCAGGTGACAGACCCTTGTCTGGGATCTGCCTAAGGGGGCATTGTGACATCATAACACTGCGCTGGTCACCAAGGTGACAGACCCTTGTTTTGATCCGCCTAAGGGGCCGTTGTGACATCACAACACTGCACCAGTCAACCAGGTGGCAGACGCTTGTCTGTGATCTTCCAAAGGGGTCATTCTGAAATCATAACAGTGTACTGGCCACCCAGGTGACAGACCCTTGTCTATGACCGCCATAGGGGGGCATTGTTACATCATAAACCTGCACTTGTCACCGTGGTGACAGACCCTTTTCTGTGATCTGCCTAAGGGGGCATTGTGACATCATAACTCTGCATTGGTCACCCTGGTGACAGACCCTTGCCCGTGATCTGCCTAAGAGTACATTGTGACATCATAACTCTGCACAGGTCACCCAGGTGACAGACCCTTGTCTCTGATCTGCCTAAGGGGCATTGTGACATCATAACACTGCAATGGTCACCCAGGTGACAGACCCTTCTCTGTGATCTGCCTAAGGGGCCTTGTGACATCATAACTCTGCGCTGGTCACCCAGGTGAGAGACCCATGTGTGTGATCTGCCTAAGTGTAAATTGTGACATCATAAGTCTGCGCTGGTCACCCAGGAGACAGGCCCTTGCCTGTGATCTGCCTAAGGGGGCATTGTGATATCATAAAACTGCACTGGTCACCCAGGTGACAGACCCTTGTCTATGATATGCCTAAGCGGGCATTGTGACATCATAACTCTGCACTGGTCACCCTGGTGACAGACAATTGTCCGTGATCTGCCTAAGGGGGCATTGTGACATCATAACTCTGCCCTGGTCACCCAGGTTAAAGACAGTTGTCTGTGAAATGAGTGAGGGGGAATTGTTACATCCTAACTCTGAGCGGGTCACATAGGTGACAGACCCTTGTCTATGATCTGCCTAAGGGGGAATCGTGACATCATAACTCTGCACTGGTCACCCAGGTGGCAGTTCCTTGTCTGTGATCTGCGTAAGGGGGCATTGTGACATCTTAGCCCTGCACTTGTCACCCAGGTGAAAGACCCTTGTCTGAGATCTGCCTAAAGGGGCATTGTGATACCATAATTCTGCACTGGTCACACAGGTGACAGACCCTTGTCTGTGAACTGCCTAAGGGGGCATTTTGATATCACAACTCCGCACTGGTCACCCAGGTGACCGAACCTTGTCTGTGATATGACTAAGGGGGCGTTGTGACATCACAACTCTGCATTGGTCACCCTGGTGACAGACCCTTGCCCGTGATCTGCCTAAGGGGACACTGTGAAATCATAACTCTGCACAGGTCACCCAGGTGAGGGACCCTTGTCTGTGGTCTGCCTAAGGGGACATTGTGACACCATAACTATGCGCTAGTCACCCAGGTGACACACCCTTATCTGTCATCTGCTTAAGGGGGCATTGTGATATCATAATTCTGCACTGGACACCCAGATGACAGAACCTTGACTTTGATCTGCCTAAGGGGGCATGGTGACCTCATAACACTGCACTGGTCACCCAGGTGACAGGCCCTTGTCTGTGATCTGCCTAAGGGGGCATTGCGATATCATAAATCTGCACTGGTCACCCAGGTGAGAGACCATTGTCTCTGATATGCCTACGGGGGCATAGTGACATCACAACTCTGCACTGTTCACCCAGGTTAAAGACCCTTGTCTGTAATCTGACAATGGGGGCATTGTGACATCCTAATTCCGTGCGGGTCACAGATATGACAGACCCTTTTCTATGATCTGCCTAAGGCGGAATTGTGACATCAAAACTCTGCACTGGTCACCCAGGTGACAGACCCTTGTCTGTGATCTGCCTATGGGGGCATTGTGATATCATAACTCTGCACTGGTCACCCAGGTGTCAGACCCTTTTCTGCGATCTGCCTAAGGCTGCATTGTGACATCATAATTCTGCACTGTTCACCGTGGTGACAGACCCATGTTTGTGATCTGCTTAAGGGGGCATTGTGACATCATAACACTGCACTGGTCACCCAGGTGACAGGCCCTTGTCTGTGATCTGCCTAAGGGGGCATTGCGATATCATAAATCTGCACTGGTCACCCAGGTGAGAGACCATTGTCTCTGATATGCCTACGGGGGCATAGTGACATCACAACTCTGCACTGTTCACCCAGGTTAAAGACCCTTGTCTGTAATCTGACAATGGGGGCATTGTGACATCCTAATTCCGTGCGGGTCACAGATATGACAGACCCTTTTCTATGATCTGCCTAAGGCGGAATTGTGACATCAAAACTCTGCACTGGTCACCCAGGTGACAGACCCTTGTCTGTGATCTGCCTATGGGGGCATTGTGATATCATAACTCTGCACTGTTCACCCAGGTGTCAGACCCTTTTCTGCGATCTGCCTAAGGCTGCATTGTGACATCATAATTCTGCACTGTTCACCGTGGTGACAGACCCATGTTTGTGATCTGCTTAAGGGGGCATTGTGACATCATAACAGTGCACTGGTCACCAAGGTGACAGAACCTTGTCTGTGATCTGCCTAAGGGGGCATTGTGATATCATAGCTCTGCACTGGTCACCCAGGTTAAAGACCCTTGTCTGTGATCTGACTATGGGGGCATTGTGACATCCTAACTCCTTGCGGGTCACAGAGGTGACACACCGTTGTCTATGATCTGCCTAAGGGGGAATTGTGACATCATAACTCTGCACCGGTTAACCTTGTGACAGACCCTTGTTTGTGATCTCACTACGGGGTCATTGAGACATCATAACTCTGTACTGGACACCCAGGTGTCAGACCACTGTCTCTGATCTGTATAAGGCGGCAATGTGACATCATAACTCTGCAGTGGTCACCCAGGTGACAGATGCTTGTCTGTGATCTGCCTAACGGGGCATTGTGACATCTTAGCTCTGCACTGGTCGCCCAGGTGGAAAACCCTTGTCTGAGATCTGCCACAGGGGGTATTGTGACATCATAAGTCTGCACTGGTCACCCAGGTGACAGACCCTTGTCTGTGATCTGTTTAAGGGGGCATTGTGATATCATAACTCTGCACTGGTCTCCCAGGTGAGAGACCCATGTGTGTGATCTGACTAAGGGGTAATTGTGACATCATAGGTCTGCACTGGTCACCCAGGTGACAGGCCCTTTTCTGTGATCTGCCTAAGGGGGCATTGTGATATCATAAAACTACACTGGTCACCCAGGTGACAGACCCTTGTCTGTGATATGCCTAAGCGGGCATTGCGACATCATAATCCTGCACTGGTCACTCTGGTGACAGACACTTGTCCGTGATCTGCCTCAGGGGGCATTGTGACATCATATCTCTGCACTGGTCACCCAGGTTAAAGACCATTGTCTGTGAAATGACTGAGGGGGAATTGTTACATCCTAACTCTGAGCGGGTCACATAGGTGACAGACCCTTGTCTATGATCTGCCTAAGGGGGAATCGTGACATCATAACTCTGCACTGGTCACCCAGGTGACAGATCCTTGTCTGTGATCTGTGTAAGGGGGCATTGTGACATCTTAGCCCTGCACTTGTCACCCAGGTGACCGACCCTTGTCTGTGATATGCCTAAGGGGGCATTGTGACATCATAACTCTGCATTGGTCACCCTGGTGACAGACCCTTGCCCGTGATCTGCCTAAGGAGATACTGTGAAATCATAACTCTGCACAGGTCACCCAGGTTAGGGACACTTGTCTGTGATCTGCCTAAGGGGACATTGTGACACCATAACAATGTGCTAGTCACCCAGGTGACACACCCTTGTCTGTCAACTGCTTAAGGGGGCATTGTGATATCATAATTCTGCACTGGACACCCAGATGTCAGAACCTTGTCTTTGATCTGCCTAAGGGGCATGGTGACCTCATCACTCTGCACTGGTCACCCTGGTGACAGGCCCTTGTCTGTGATCTGCCTAAGGGGGCATTGCGATATCATAAATCTGCACTGGTCACCCAGATGGGAGATCCTTGTCTCTGATATGCCTAAGGGGGCACTGTGACATCATAACTCTGCACTGGTCATTGTGGTGCCATACCCTTGTCTGTGATCTGCCTAAGGGGGTATTGTGACGTCATAACTGTGCACTGTTCACCGTGGTGACAGACCATTGTCTGTGATCTGTCTAAGGGGGCATTGTGACATCACAAATGTGCACTGGTCACCCAGGTGAGGGACCCTTGTCTGTGATCTGCCAAAGGGGCATTGTGACATAAAAACTCTGCACTTGTGGCCAAGGTGAAAGACCCTTGTCTGTGCTTTTCCTAAGGGGGCATTTTGACATCATAACTCTGCACTGGACACCAAGGTGACAGACCCATGTCTATGATCAGCCAAAGGTTTCATAGTGACATCATAACTCTGCACGGGTCACCCAGGTGACAGACCCTTGCCTGTGATCTGCCTTGGGGTGCATTGTGACATCATAACTCTGCACTGGTCACCCTGGTGACACACCCTTGTCGGTGATCTGCCTAAGGGGCCATTGTGACATCATAAGTCTGCACTTGTGACCCAGGTGACAGACCCTTGTCTGTGCTCTGCCTAAGGGGGCATTGTGACATCATAATTATATAGTGGTCACCCCGGTGACAGACCCTTTTCTGTGATCTCACTAACGGGGCATTGTGACACCATAACTCTGCACTGGTCACCCAAGTGACAGACCCTTTTCTGTGATCTGCCAAAGGGGCATTGTGACATCATGACACTGCGCCGGTCACCCAGGTGACATACCCTTGTCTGTGATCTGCCTAAGTGTGCAATATGACATCGTAACTCTTCACTGGACATGCAGGTGACAGACCCTTGACTCCGATCTGCCTAAGGGGACATTGTGACATCATAACTCTGCACTGGTCACCCAGGATACAGGCCCTTGACTGTGATCTGCCTAAGGTGTCATTTTGATAGCATAATTCTGCACTGGTCACCCAGGTGACATTCCTTTGTCTGTGATCTGCCTAAGGGGTCATTGTGACATCCTAACTCTGCACTGGTCACCCATGTGACAAACTATTTTCTCTGATCTGCCTAAGGTTGCCTTGTGACATCATAACACTACACTTGTCACCCAGGTAACAGACCCTTGCCTGCGATCTGCCTAAGGGGGCATTGTGACATCACAACTGTGCACGGGTCAAACAGGTGACAGACCCTTGTCTGTAATCTGCCTAAGGGGGCATTGCAACACCTTAAGTCTGCACTGGTCACTGTGGTGAGACACCCTTTTCTGTGATCTAGCTAAGGTGGTATTGTGACATCATAACTGTGTGCTGGTCACACAGGTGACAGACCCTTGTGTGTGATCTGCCTTAGGGGGCATTGTGACATCATAACTCTGCACTGGTCACCATGGTGACACACCCTTGTCTGTGATCTGACTAAGGCGGCATTCTGACATCATAATCCTGCAGTGATCACTCAGGTGACAGACCCTTGTCTATGATCTGCCAAACGGGGCATTGTGACATCATAAATGTTCACTGGTCACCCAGGTGACAGACACTTGTCTGTGATCTGTCTATGAGGCCATTGTGACATCATAATTCTGCACTGGTCACCCTGGTGACAGACCATTCTCTGTGATCTGCCTAAGGGGGCCGTGTGACGTCATAACTATGTACTGGTCACCCTGCTGAGAGACCATTGTTTGTGATCTGCGTAAAGGCGCTTTGTGACATCATAACTCTGCACTGGACACCCAGGTGAGAGACGATTGTCTGTGATCTGTCGAAGGGGGCATTGTGACATCATAACTCTGCACTGGGAACCATGGTGACTGGCCCTTGTCCTTTATCTGTCTAAGGTGGCATTGTGATATCATAACTCTGCACTGGCCTCCCAGGTGACAGTCCCTTGTCTGTGATCTGCCTAAGGGGGCATTGTTACATCATAACCCTGCACTGGTCTCCCTGGTGACAGACCCTTGTTCGTGATCTGCCTAAGGGGGCATTGTGACTTCATAATTCTGCACTGGTCACCCAGGTGACAGACCCTTGTTTTTGATCTCCCTAAGGTGTCATTGTCATATCATAACCCAGCACTGGTCACCCAGGAGACAGACCCTTTTCTGTGATCTGCCTCAGGGGGCATTGTGACATCATAACTCTGCTCTTATCACCCCGTTGGGAAACCCTTGCCTGTGATCTGCCTAAAGGGGCATTGTGACATCGTAACTCTGCGCTGGTCACCCAGGTGAGAATCCCTTCTCTGTGATCTGCCTAATGGGGCAATGTGACATCATAAATCTGCACTGGTCACCCTGGTGACAGACCCTTGTCTGCGATCTGCCTAAGGGGGCAATGTGACATCATAACTCTGCTCTGGACACGCAGGTGACAGACCTTTGTCTTTGATCTGCCTAAGGGGCATTGTGACATCATAACTCTGCACTGGTCATCCAGGTTACAGGCCGTTGCCTGTGATCTGCCTAATGTGGCATTGTGCTATCATAGCTCTGCACAGGTCACCCAGGTGACAGTCCCTTGTCTGTGATCTGCCTAAGGGGGCATTGTGATATCATAACTCTCCACTGTACACCCTAGTGTCATACCCATGTCCGTGATCTGCCTAAGGGGGAATTGTGACATCATAAATCTACACTGGTCATCCAGGTGACACACCCTTGTGTGTGATGTGCCTAAGGGGCCATTGTGACATCATAACGCTGCACTGGTCAGCCTGGTGACACACCCTTGTTTGTGATCTGCCTAAGTGGGCATTGCGACATCATAACTCTGTACTGGTCATTGTGGTGACATACCCTTGTCTGTGATCTGCCTAACGGGGCATGGTGACATCATAACTGTGCCCTGGTCACCGTGGTGACAGACCATTGTCTGTGATCTGTCTAAGGGGGCTTTGTGACATCACAAATGTGCATTGGTCACCCAGGTGACGGACCGTTGTCTGTGATCTGCCTAAGGGGTCATTGTGTCATCATAACACTGCACGAGTCACCCAGGTGACAGACCCTTGTCTGTGATCTGCCTTAGGGTGCATTGTGTCATCATAACTTTGCACTGGTCACCCAGGTGACAGAACCTTGTCTGTGATCTACCTAAGGGGGCAATGTGACATCATAACTCTGAACTGGACACGTAGGTGACAGACCCTTGACTTCGACCTGCCAAAGGGGGCATTGAGACATCATAACTCTGCACTGGTCACCGTCATGAGAGACCCTTGTCTGTGATCTGCCTAAGTTGGTATTGTGACATCATAACTGTGCACTAGTCACCCAGGTGAGAGACCCTTGTCTGTGATCTGCCTAAGGGGGCATTGTGACATCATAATCCTGCACTGGTCACCCACGTGAAAGACCCTTGTCTGTGATCTGCCTAAGGGTGTATTGTGACATCATAACTCTGCAATGGTCACACAGGTGACAGACCATTGTCTGTGATCTGCCTAAGGGGGCATTGTGCCTTCATAACTCTGCGCTGGTCAGCGTGGTGACAGAACCTTGAGTGTGATCTGCCTAAGGGGGCATTGTGACATCAGAACTGTGCACTGGTCACCGTGGTGACAAAACCTTGTCTGTGATCTTTCTAAGGGGCATTGTGACATCACAACTGTGCAGTGCTCACCCAGGTGACGGACCCTGGACCGTGATCGGCCTAAGTGGGCGTTGTGACATCATAATTCTGCACTGGTCACCCAGGTGACAGAAACTTCTCTGCGATCTCCTTAAGGGGGCATTGTGACATCATAACTCTGCACGGGTCAAAAAGGTGTCAGACCCTTGTCTGTGATCTGCCTAAGGGGGCACTGCGTCATCATAACTCCGCACTGCTCACCGTGGTGAGACACCCTTGTCTGTGATCTGCCTAAGGGGGCATTGTGACATCATAACTCTGCACTGGTCACGCAGGTGACAGACCCTTGTCTGTGATCTGCCAAAGGGAACATAGTGATATCAAATCTCTGCTCTGGTCACGCAGGTGACAATCCCTTGTCTGTGATCTGCCTAGGTGGACTTTATGACATCATAACTCTGCACGGGTCATCGTGGTGACAGACCCTTCACTGTGATCTGCCTAAGAGGGCATTGTGACATCACAACAGTGCACTGGTCACCCAGGCGACGGACCCTTGTCTTTGATCTGCCTAAGAGGGCATTGTGACATCATAAATCTGCACTTGTTGCCCAGGTGAAAGACCCTTGTCTCTGATCTTCCTAAGGGGGCATTGTGACATCATAACCCTGCAGGGGACAGCAATGTGACAGACCCTTGAATTTGATCAGCCAATGGGGGCAATGTGACATCATAACGCTGGAGAGTTCACCCAGGTGACAGACTCTTGTCTGTGATCTGCCTTAGGGGGCATTGTGACATCATAAATCTGCATGGGTCAAACAGGTGACAGACCCTTCTCTGTGATTTGCCTAAGGGGGCATTGCAACATCATAACTCTGCACTGGTCACCGTGGTGAGACACCCTTTTCTGTGATCTGCCTAAGGTGGTATTGTGACATAATAACCTTGCACTGGTCACACAGGTGACAGACACTTGTCTGTGATCTGCCTTAGGGGTATTGTGACATCATAACTCTGCACTGGTCACCATGGTGACACACCCTTGTCAGAGATCTATCTAAGGTGGTATTGTGACATCACAACTGTGCACTGGTCACACAGGTTACAGACCCCTGTCCGTGATCTGACTTAGGGGTCATTGTGACATCATAACTCTGCACTGGTCACCCACGTGACAGACCCTTTACTCTGATCTGCCTAAGGGGGCATTGTGACATCATAACACTACACTGGTCACCCAGGTGACAGACTCCTGCCTTCGATCTCACTAAGGGCACATGATGACATCATAATTCTGTACTGGTCACCCAGGTGACAGACCCTTGTCTGTGATCTACCTAAGGGGGCAATGTGTCATCATAACTGTGCACTGATCACCCAGGTGACAGACTCTTGACTTTGATCAGCCTAAGGGAGCATTTTGACATCATAACTCTTCTGTGGTCACCCAGGTTACAGGCCCTTGCCTGTGATGCGCCTAGGGTGGCATTGTGATATCCAAACTCTGCCCTGGTCACCCAGGTGACATTCCCTTGTCTGTGATCTGCCTAAGGGGGCATTGTGTCATTCTAACTCCGCACTGTTCACCCTGGTGACAGAACCCAGTCCGTGATCTGCCTAAGAGGGCATTTTGACAATGTAACTCTGCACTGGTCACCCAGGTCACAGACCCTTTTCTCTGATCTGCCTAAGAGGCATTGTGACATCATAACACTACATTGGTCACCCAGGTGACAGAACCTTGTCTCTGATCTGCCTAAGGTGTCATTGTCATATCATAGCCCTGCACTGGTCACCCTGGTGACAGTTACTTGTCTGTGATCTGCCTAAGGGGGCATTGTGACATCATAAACCTGCACTGGTGACCCAGGTTACCGACCCTTGTCTGTCATATGCCTAAATCTGCATTGTGACATCATAACTCTGCACTGGTCACCCAGGTGACAGACCCCTGACTGTGATCTGCCTAAGGTGGCGTTGTGACATCATAAATCTTCATTGGACACACAGGTGACAGACCCTTGCCTGTGATCCATCTAAGGGGGCATTGTGACATCATAACTCTGCAGTGGTCTCCCAGGTGACAGACCCTTGTCTGTGATCTGCCTAAGTCTGCATTGTGACAACGTATCACTGCACTGACCACCAGGTTACAGGCCCTTTTCTGTGATCTGCCTAAGGTGGCATTGTGATATCATAACTCCGCACTGTTCTCCCACGTGACAGTCCTTTCTCTGTGATCTGCCTAAGGGGGCATTGTGACATCCTACCTCTTTACTGGTCACCCTGGTGACTGACACTTGCCTGAGATCTGCCTAAGTCTGCATTGTTACAACATAATTCTGTACTTGTCACCCAGGTGACAGATCCTTGCCTGTGATCTGCCTAAGGGGGCATTGTGACATGATAACCCTGCCCTAGTCACTGCAGCGACAGACCCTTGTCTGTAATCTACCTAAGGGGCCATTGTGACATCATAACTCTGCACTGGTAACCCAGGTTACAGAACCTTGTCTGTGATCTGCCTAACGGGGCATTGTGACATCATAACTCTGCACTGGTCACCCAGGTGCAGACTGTTGTCTGTGATCGGCCTAAGGGTCATTGTGACATCATAATTCTGCACTGGTCAGCCAGGTGACTGACCCTTGTCTTTGATCTGCCTAAGTGGGCATTGTGACGTCATAACTCTGCGCTGGTCACTCAGGTGACAGACCCCTGTCTGTGATCTCCTTAAGGGGGCATTGTGACATAATAACTCTTCACTGGTCACCCAGGTGACAGACCCTTGTCTGTGATCTGCTTAAGGGGACATTGTGACATCATTGCTCTGCACTGGTCACCCAGGTTACAGAAACTTGTCTTTGATCTGGCTATCTGGACATTGTGACATCATAAATCTGCACTGGTCTCGCAGGGGACAGACCCTTGTCTGTGATCTGCCTAAGGGGGCATTGTGACATGTTAACTCTGCGCTGGTCACCCAGGTGACAGACCCCTGTCTGTGATCTCCTTAAGGGGGCATTTTGACATAATAACTCTTCACTGGTCACCCAGGTGACAGTCCCTTGCCTGTGATCTGCTTAAGGGGACGTTGTGACATCAGAACTCTGCACTGGTCAACGTATTGACAGACCCTTGACTGTGATCTGCGTAAGGGGACATTGTGACATCGTAACTCTGCCATTGCCAACCAGGTGACAGACCCTTTTCTGTGATCTGCCTGATAGGGCATTATGGCATCGTAACTCTGCACTGGTCACCCAGCTGACAGATCCTTGTCTGTGTTCTCCTTAAGTGGGCATTTTGACATCATAACTCTTCACTGGTCACCCAGGTGACAGACCCTTGTCTCTGATCTGCCTAAGGGGACATTGTGACATCATAACTCTGCCATTGTCAACCAGGTGACAGACCCTTTTCTGTGATCTGCTTGAGTGGGCATTGTGACATTATAACTCTGCACTGGTCAGTCAGGTGACAGTCCATTGTCTGTGATCTGCCTAAGGGGGCATTGTGACATAATAACTCTGTGCTTTTCACCCACGTGACAGAACCTTGTCTGTGATCTGCCTAAGGGGGCATTGTGACATCATAACTCTGCACTGGTCACCCAGGTGACAGAACCTTGTCTTTGACCTGGGTAAGTGGGCATTGTGACATCATAACTCTGCACTAGTCATCGTGGTAACAGATCCTTGACTGTGATCTGCCTAAGGGGGCATTGTGACATCACAAACCTGCACTGGTCACCCAGGTGACAGAAACTTGTCTGTGATATGCCAAAGGGGGCAGTGTGACATCATCACTCTGTGCTGGTCAACCAGGTGGCAGACCGTTTTCTGGTATTTGCCTAATTGGTCATTGTGACATCATAACTCTGCGCTGGTCACCCAGGTGACCCACTCTTGTCTGTGATCTGCCTAAGGGGGCATTGTGACATCGTAACTCTGCACTGGTCAACGTGGTGACAGACCCTTGTCTGTGTTCTGTCTAAGAGGGCCTTGTGTCATCATACCTCTGCACGGGTCACCCAGGGGAAAGACCCTAGTCTGTGATCTGCCTAATTGGGCATTGTGACATCACAAAAGTGCACTGGTCACCCAGGTGACAGAAACTTGTCTGTGATGTGACTAAGGAGGCATTGTAACATCATAACACTGCACTGGACATGCAGGTGACAGATTCTTGTCTTTGATCTGCCTAAGGGGGCATTGTGACATCATAACTCTGCACGGGTAACCATGATGAAAGGACCTTGTCTGTGATCTGCCTAAGGGGGCATTGTGACATCATAACACTGCACGGGTACAACAGCTCACAGACCCTTGTCTGTGATCTGCCTAAGGGGGCATTGTGACATCATAAATCTGCACTGGTCACCCAGGTATCAGACCCCTGAGTGTTTTCTGCCTAAGGGGACATTGTGACATCATAACTCTGCACTGGTCAACCAGGTGAGAGACCCTTGTGTGTGATCTGTCTAAGGTGGCATTGTGATATCATAAATCTACACTGGTCACCCTGGTGACAGTCCCTTGTCCGTTATCTGCCTGCGGGGGCATTGTGACATCATAACTCTGCACGGGGCACCCAGGTGAGAGACCCTTGCCTGTGATCTGCCTAAAGGGTCTTTGTGACATCATAAACCTGCACTGGTCTCCCAGGTGACAGACCCTTGTCTGTGATCTGCCTAAGTCTGCATTCTGAAAACATAACTCTGCACTGGTCACCCAGGTTACAGGCCCTTGTGTGTGATCTGCTTAAGGGGGCATTGTGACATCATAACTTTGCACTGGTCACTACGGTGACTGACCCTTGTCTGTGATCTACCTAAGGGGCCATTGTGACATCATAACTCTGCACTGGTCACCCAGGTGACAGACTCTTGTCTGTGATCTGCCTAAGGGGGCATTGTGGCACCATAATTCTGCACTGGTCACCCAGGTGACAGACCCTTGCCTTTGATGTGCCTAAGTGGGCATTGTGACATCATAACTCTGCCCTGGTCACCCAGGTGACAGAACCTTGCCTGTGATCTGCCTAAGGGGGCATTGTGACATCATAACTCTGCATGGGTCACCGAGGTGACAGACCTTTTTCTGTGATCTGTCTAAGGGGGAATTGTGACATCATAACTCTGCACTGGTCACCCAGGTGACAGCCCCTTGTCTGTGACCTGCCTAAGGGTCATTTTGACATCATAAATATGCACTGGTCACCCAAGTGAATGACCCTTGTCTTTGATCTGCCTAAGTGGGCATTGTGACATCATAACTCTTCACTGGTCACCCAGGTGACAGACCCTTGTCTGTGATCTGCCTAAGCGGGCATTGTGTCATCATAACCCTGCACTTGGCACCCAGGTGACAGACCCTTGTCTGTGATCTGTCTAAGGGGGCATTTGGACATAATAACTCTGCTCTGGTCACCCAGGTGACAGACCCTTCTTTGTGATCTGCTTAAGGGGGCATTGTGACATCATAAATCTGCACTGGTCACCCAGGAGACAGACCCTTCTCTGTGATCTGCCTAAGGGGGCATTGTGACATCGTAACTCTGTGCTGGTCACCCAGGTGACAGACCGTTTTCTGGGATCTGCCTAAAGGGGTATTGTGACATCATAACTCTGCACTGGTCAACGTGGTGACAGACCCCTGTCTGTGATCTGTCTAAGGGGGCATTGTGACTTCATAACACTGCACGGGACGCACAGGTGACAGACCCTTGTCTGTTATCTGCCTAGGGGGACATTGTGACATCATAACTCTGCACTGGTCATCCAGGTGACAGACCATTGTCTGTGATCTGCCTAAGGGGATATTGTGACATCATAACTGTGCACTGGTCACCCAGGTGACAGACCCTTGTCTGTGATCTGTCTAAGGGGGCTTCTGAAATCATAACTCTGTACAGGTAACCCTGGTGACAGTACCTTGTCCGTGATCTGCATAAGGGGGCATTTTGACATCATAAATCTGCACCGGTCACCCAGGTGAGAGACCCTTGTCTGTGATCTGCCTAAAGGGGCTTTGTGACAAAATAACCCTGCAATGGGCTCCCAGATGACAGACCTTTTTCTGTGATCTGCCTAACTCTGCATTGTGACATCATAACTCTGCACTGGTCACCGAGGTTACAGGCCCTTGTCTGTGATCTGCCTAAAGTGTCATTGTGATATCATAACTGTGCACTGTTCACCCAGGTGACAGTCCCTTTTCCGTGATCTGCCTAAGGGGGCATTGTGACATCCGAACTCTGCACTGGTCACCCTGTTGACAGACCGTTGTCCTTGATATGCCAAAGGGGGCATTGTGACTGCATAACCCTGAACTGGTCACCCAGGTGACGGAATATTTTCTCTGATCTGCCTAATGGGGCATTGTGATATCATAAGCCTGCACTGGTCACGCAGGTGACCGACGCCTGTCTGTGATCTGCCGAAGTCTGCATTGTGACCTCATAACTCTGCTCTGGTCACCCAGGTGCCAGACACTTGTATGTGATCTGCCTAAGGGGCATTGTGACATCATAAGTATGCACTGATCACCGTGGTGACAGACCCTTGTCTGTGATCTAACTGGCCATTGTGACATCATAAGAGTGCATGGGTCACCCAGGTGACAGACTCTTGTCTGTGATCTGCCTACGCGTACATTGTGACATCATAACTCTGCACTGGTCACCCAGGTGACAGACCTTGTTCTGTGATCTGTCTAAGGAGGCATTGTGACATCATAACTCTGAACAGGTCACCGTGACGACAGACCCTTGTAGATAATCTGCCTAAGGGGGCATTGTGACATTATCCCTCTTCACTTGTCACCCAGGTGAAAGACCCTTGTCTGTGATCTTCCTAAGGGGGCATTGTGATATCATAACCCTGCACCGGTCACCAAGGTGACAGACCCTTGTCTTTCATCTCCCTAAGGGGGCATTGTGACATCATAACCCTGCACTGGTCACGCAGCTGACAGGCTCTTTTCTGTAATCTGCCTAATGCGGCATTGTGATATCATAACTCTTCACTGGAGACCCAGGTGACAGACCGTTGTCTGTGATATGCCTAAGGGGTAATTGTGACTTCGTAACTGGTCTCTCTGGTGACAGACTCTTGTCCGTGATATGCCTAAGTGGGCATTGTGACATCATAACCCTGGACTGGTCACCTAGGTGACAGACCCTTGTCTTTGATCTGTCTATGTGGGTATTGTGACTTAATAACTCTGCACAGGTCACCCAGGTGACCGACCCCTGACTTTGATCTGCCTAAGGGGGCATTGTGACATCGTAACCTTCACTGGTCACCCAGGTGACAGACCCTTCTGTGTGATCTGTCTAAGGGGGCATTGTGACATCTTAACTCTGCTGTGGTCAGCTTGTTGACAGTCCCTTGACTGTTATCTGCCTAATTTGGCATTGTGACATCATAATTCTGCAGTGGTCAGCGACGGGAGAGAACCTTGTCTTTGATCTCCCTAAGTGGGCATTGTGACATCATACCTCTGCACTGGTCACCCAGGTGACAGGATCTTGTCTGCGATCTACCTAAGGGGCACTGTGACATCGTAACATAGCATGGGTCACCCAGGTGACACCCATTGTCTGTGATCTGCCTAAGGGGGCATTGTGACCTCAAAACTGTGCACTGGTCACCCAGGTGACAGACACTTGTCTGTGATCTGCCTAAGGGGGCATTGTGACATCATAACTCTTCACTGGTCACCCAGGTGACAACCCTTTTCTGTTTTCTCCCTAAGGGTGCACTGTGACATCATAACTCTGCACTGGTCATCGTGGTGACAGACGCTTGCCTGTGATCTACCTAAAGGGGCATTGTGACATCATAACTGTGCACTGGTCACCCAGGTGACGGACAAATATTTGTGATCTGCCGAAGGGGGCATTGTGACATCATAACTCTGCACTGGTCACCCAGTTGAAAGACCCTTGTCTGTGAACTGCCTAAGGGGGCATTGTGACATCATAACTCTGCACTGGTCACCGTGGTGACAGACCTTTGTCAGTGACTTGCCTAAGGGGCCATTGTGACTTCATAACTCTGCACTGGTCACCCAGGTGACAGACCCTTCTCTGTGATCTGCCTAAAGGGGCATTGTGACATCATAACTCTGCACTGGTCACCCAGGTGTCCGACCCTTGTATGTGATCTGCCTAAGGTGGCATTTTGACATCATCAGTCTGCACTGGTCACCTAGGTGACAGACCCTTGCCTGTAATCTCCCTAAGGGGGCATTGTGACAGCACAACTCTGCACTGGTCAGTGAGGTGACAGGCCCTTTTCTGTTATCTGCCTAAGGGAGCATTTTGACATCATAATTCTGCTCTGGTCACCCAGGTGACAGAACCTTGTCTTTAATCTACGTAAGTGGGCATTGTGACATCGCAAATCTGCGCTGGTCACCCAGGTGACAGACCCTTGTCTGTGTTCTCCCTAAAGGGGAATTGTGACATCATAACTCTGCACTGATCACCCGGGTGACAGATCCTTGTCTGTGATCTGCCTAAGGGGGCACTGTAACATCATACCCCTGCATGGGTCACCCAGGTGACAGACTCTTGCCTGTGATCTGCCTAAGGGGGCATTGTGACAGCACAACTCTGCACTGGTCAGTGAGGTGACAGAGGCTTGTCTTGGATCTGCCTAACGGGGCATTGTGACATCATAACTCTGCACTGGTCACCCAGGTGAAACACCCTTTTCTCTGATCTGCCTAAGGGGGCATTGTGACAACATAATGCTGCACTGGTCACGAAGGTGACAGACGCTTGTCTGCGATCTGCCTAAGGGGGCATTGTGACATCATAATTCTGCACTGTTCAGCCATGGGACAGAACCTTGTCTTTGATCTCCCTAAGTGGGCATTGTGACATCATACCACTGCACTGGTCACCCAGGTGACAGGATCTTGCTGTGATCTGCCTAAGGGGGCAATGTGACATCATAACACTGCATGGGTCACCCAGGTGACAGGCCATTGTCTCTGATCTGCCTAAGGCGGCATTGTGACATCATAACTCTGCACGGGTCACCCAGGTGACAGACCCTTCTTTGTGTTCTGCCTAAGCGGGCATTGTGACATCATAATTCTGCACAGGTCATCCTGGTGACAGACCCTTGTCTGTGATCTGCTTAAGGGGCCATTGTGACATCATAACTGTGCACTGGTCACCCAGTTGACAGACACTTGTCTGTGATCTGCCTAAGGGGTCATTGTGACATCATAACTGTGCACTGGTCACCCAGGTGACGGACCCATGCCTGTGATCTGCTGAAGGGGGCATTGTGACATCATAAGTCTGCACTGGTCACCCAGGTGAGAGACCCTTGTCTGTGAACTGCCCAAGGGGGCATTGTGACAGTATAACTCTGCAGTGGTCACCGTGGTGACAGACCTTTGTCTATGATTTGCCTAAGGGGCCATTGTGACTTCATAACTCTGCACTGGTCACCCAGGTGACAGACCCTTCTCTGTGATCTGCCTAAAGGGGCATTGTGACATCATAACTCTGCACTGGTAACCGAGGTGTCCGACCCTTGTATGTGATTTGCCTAAGGGGGCATTGTGACATCATCAATCTACACTGGTCACCCAGGTGACAGACCCTTGTCTGTGATCTGCCTAAGGGGCATTGTGACAGCACATCTCTGCACTGGTCAACGAGGTGACAGAGCCTTGTCTTCGATCTGCCTAACGAGGCGTTTTGACATCAAGTCTCTGCACTGGTCACCCAAGTGAAAGACCCTTGTCTGTCATCTGCCTAAGGGGGCATTGTGACATCATAACACTGCACGGGTCACGCAGGTGACAGGCCATTTTCTCTGATATGCGTAAGGGGGCGTTGTGACATGATAACTCTGCACTGGTCACCCAGGTGACAGACCGTTGTCTGTGATCTGCCTTTGGAGGCATTGTGACATCATATTTCTGCACTGGTCACCCAGGTGACAGACCCTTTTCTGTGATGTCCCTAAGGGGGCATTGTGACATCATAACTCTGCACTGGTCATCCTGATGACAGACTCTGGTCAGGGATATACATAAGGGGGCATTGTGACATCATATCTCTGCACTGGTCACTCAGGTGAAAGAGCCTTGTCTGTGGTCTGCGTAAGGGGGCATTGTGACATCATAACTCTGCACTGATCACCCGGATGACAGGTCATTGTCTGTGATCTGCCTAAGAGGGCATTGTGACATCATACCCCTGCATGGGACACCCTGGTGACAGACTCTTGCCTGTGATCTGCCTAAGGGGGCAGTGTGACATCATAACACTGCACCGGTCACCCCGGTGAAAGACCCTTTTCTCTGATCTGCCTAAGGGGGCATTGTGACAACGTAACGCTGCACTGGTCACCCAGGTGACAGACGCTTTTCTGTGATCTGCCTAAGGCGGCATTGTGACATCATAATTCTGCACTGTTCAGCGACGGGACAGAACTTTCTCTTTGATCTCCCTAAGTGGGCAATGTGACATCATCCCTCTGCATTGGTCATCCAGGTGACAGACTCTTGCCTGTGATCTGCCTAAGGGGGCATTGTGATAGCACAACTCTGCACTAGTCAGTGAGGTGACAGAGCCTTGTCTTTGATCTGCCTAACGGGGCATTGTGAAATCATAACTCTGCACTGGTCACCCAGGTGAAAGACCCTTGTCTCTGATCTGCCTAATGGGGCATTGTGACAACATAACGCTGCACTGGTCAAGAAGGTGACAGACCCTTGTCTGTAATCTGCCTAAGGGTCATTGTGACATCATAACTCTGCACTGGTCGCCCAGGTGACAGACGCTTGTCTGTGATCTGCCTAAGGGGGCATTGTGACATCATAATCCTTCACTGTTCACCCACGGGACAGAACCTTGTCTTTGATCTCCCCAAGTGGGCATTGTGACATTATACCTCTGCACTGGTCACCCAGGTGACAGGATCTTGTCTGTGATCTGCTTAAGGGGCCATTGTGACATCATAACTGTGCACTTGTCGCCCAGGTGACAGACACTTGTCTGTGATCTGCCTAAGCGGGCATTGTGACATCATAACTCTGCACCGGACACCAGGTTGACAGACCCTTCTCTGTGATCTGCCTAAGGGGGCATTGTGACATCATAACTCTGCACGGGTCACCATGGTGACAGAACCTTGTCTCTGATCTGCTTAAGGGGCCATTGTGACATAATAACTGTGCACTGGACACCCAGGTGGCTGACACTTGCCTGTGTTCTGCCTAAGGGGGCACTGTGACATCATAACTCTGCACTGGTCATCGTAGTGACAGACGCTTGCCTGTGATCTGCCTAAAGGGGTATTGTGACATCATAACTGTGCACTGGTCACCCAGGTGACGGACCCATGTCTGTGATCTGCCGAAGCGGGCATTGTGACATCATAAGTCTGCACTGGTCACCCAGGTGAAGGACCCTTGTGTGTGATCTGCCCAAGGGGGCATTGTGACATCATAACTCTGCACCGGTCACCGTTGTGACAGACCTTTGTCTGTGATTTGCCTAAGGAGCCATTGTGACTTCACAACTCTGCACTGGTCACCCAGGTGACCGACCCTTGTATGTGATCTGCCTAAGGGGGCATTGTGACATCATCTGTCTGCACTGGTCACCCTTGTGACAGACCCTTGTCTGTGATCTCCCTAAGGGGGCATTGTGACAGCACAAGTCTGCACTGGTCAGTGAGGTGACAGAGGCTTGTCTTTGATCTGCCTAACGGGGCATTTTGACAGCATAATCCTGCACTGGTCACCCAGGTGACAGTACCTTGTCGGTAATCTCCCTAAGTGGGCATTGTGACATCATACCTCTCCACTGTTCACACACGTGACAGTCTCTTGTCTGTGAGTTGCCTAAGGGGTCATTGTGACATCATAACTGGGCACTGGTCACCCAGGTGACCGACCCTTCTCTGTGATCCGCCTAAGGGGGCATTGTGACATCAGCACTCTGCACTAGTCACCCATGTGAAAGACCCTTGTCTCTGATCTGCCTAAGGGTCATTGCGACATCGTAACTCTGCAATGGTCACCCAGGTGACAGAACCTTGCCTTTAATCTACGTAAGTGGGCATTTTGACATGATAAATCTGCACTGGACACCCAGGTGACAGACCCTTGTCTGTGTTCTCACTAAGGGGGCATTGTGACATCATAACTCTGCACTGATCAACCTGGTAACAGATCATTGTCTGTGATCTGCCTAAGGGGGCATTGTGACATCATACCCCTGCATGGGTCACCCAGGTGACAGACTCTTGCCTGTGATCTGCCTAAGGGGGCATTGTGACAGCACAACACTGCACTGGTCAGTGAGGTGACAGAGGCTTGTCTTTGATCTGCCTAACGGGGCATTGTGACAGCATAACTCTTCACTGGTCACCCAGGTGAAAGACCCTTGTCTGTGATCCGCCTAAGGGGGCATTGTGACATCCTAACTCTTCACTGGTCACCCAGGTGAAAGACCCTTTTCTCTGATTTGCCTAATGGGGCATTGTGACAACATAACGCTGCACTGGTCACCAAGGTGACAGACGCTTGTTTGTGATCTGCCTAAGGGGGCATTTTGACATCATAATTCTGCACTGTTCAGCGACGGGACAGAACCTTGTCTTTGATCTCCCTAAGTGGGCATTGTGACATCATACCTCTGCACTGGTCACCCAGGTGACAGGATCTTGTCTGTGATCTGCCTAAGGGGGCACTGTGACATCATAACCCTGCATGGGTCACCCAGGTGACAGGCCATTGTCTCTGATCTGCCTAAGGGGTCATTGTGACATCATAACTCTGCACTGGACACCCAGGTGACAGACCCTTGTCTGTGATCTCACTAAGGGGCATTGTGACATCATACCTCTCCACTGGTCATCGTGGTGACAGAGCCTTGTCTGTGATCTGCCTAAGGGGGCATTGTGACATCATAACCCTGCACTGGTCACCAAGATGACAGACCCTTCCCTGTGATCTGCTTAAGGGGCACTGTGACATCATAACTCTGCACTGGTCACCCAGGTGACAGACCCTTCTCTGTGATCTACCTAAAGGGGCATTGTGACATCATAACTCTGCACTGGTAACCCAGGTGTCCAACCTTTGTATGTGATCTGCCTAAGGGGGCATTGTGACATCATCAATCTGCACTGGTCATCCAGGTGACAGACCCTTGTCTGTGATCTCCCTAAATAGGCACTGTGACATCATAACTCTGCACTGGTCATCGTGATGACAGACCATTGTCTGGGATATGCCTAAGGGGGCATTGTGACATCATAACTCTGCACTGGTCACTCAGGTGAAAGACCCTTGTCTCTGATCTGCCTAAGGGGTCATTGTGACATCATAACTCTGCAATGATCACCCGGGTGACAGACCATTGTCTGTGATCTGCCTAAGGGGGCATTGTGACATCATACCTCTGGATGGGTCACCCAGGTGACAGACTCTTGCATGGGATCTGCCTAAGGGGGCATTGTGATATCACAACTCTGCACTGTTCAGTGAGGTGACAGAGCCTTGTCTTTGATCTGCCTAACGGGGCATTGTGACATCATAACACTGCACGGGTCACCCAGGTGAAAGACCCTTGTCTCTGATCTGCCTAAGGGGGCATTGTGACAACATAACGCTGCACTGGTCAAGAAGGTGACAGACCCTTGTATGTAATCTGCCTAAGGGTAATTGTGACATCATAACTCTGCACTGGTCGCCCATGTGACAGACGCTTGTCTGTGATCTGCCTAAGGGGACATTGTGACATCATAATCCTGCACTGTTCACCCACGGGACAGAACCTTGTCTTTGATCTCCCCAAGTGGGCATTGTGACATTATACTTCTGCACTGGTCACCCGAGTGACAGATCATTGTCTGTGATCTGCCTAAGAGGGCATTGTGACATCATACCCCTGCATGTGTCACCCAGGTGGTAGACTCTTGCATGTGATCTGCCTAAGGGGGTATTGTGACAGCACAACTCTGCACTGGTCAGTGAGGTGACAGAGGCTTGTCTTTGATCTGCATAACTGGGCATTGTGACATCAAAACTCTGCACTGGTCACCCAGGTGAAAGACCCTTTTCTCTGATCTGCCTAAGGGGGCATTGTGACATCGTCAATCTGCACTGGTCACCCATGTGACAGACCCTTGTCTGTGAAATGCCTAAGGGGGCATTGTGACAGCACAACTCTGCACTGGTCAGCGAGGTGACAGAGCCTTGTCTTGGATCTGCCTAACGGGGCATTTTGACATCATGACTCTGCACTGGTCACCCAACTGAAAGACCCTAGTGTGTGATCTGCCTAAGGGGGCATTGTGACTTCATAACACTGCACGGGTCACGCAGGTGACAGGCCATTTTCTCTGATCTGCCGAAGGAGTCGTTGTGACGTGAGAACTCTGCACTGGTCACCCAGGTGACAGACCGTTGTCTGTGATCTGCCTTTGAAGGCATTGTGACATCATATCTCTGCACTGGTCACCCAGGTGACAGACCCTTTTCTGTGATCTCCCTAAGGGGGCATTGTGACATCATAACTCTGCACTGGTCATCGTGATGACAGACCCTTGTCTGGGATATGCCAAAGGGGGCATTGTGACATTATAACTCTGCACTGGTCACTCAGGTGAAAGACCCTTGTCTGTGATCTGCTTAAGGGGGCATTGTGACATCATAACTCTGCACTGATCAACCGGGTGACAGACCATTGTCTGTGATCTGCCTAAGGGGGAATTGTGACATCATACCTCTGCATGGGTCACCCAGGTGACAGACTCTTGCCTGGGATCTGCCTAAGGGGGCATTGTGATAGCACAACTCTGCACTGGTCAGTGAGGTGACAGAGGCTTGTCTTTGATCTGCCTAACGGGGCATTGTGACATCATAACTCTGCACGGGTCACCCAGGTGAAAAACCCTTGTCTCTGATTTGCCTAAGGGGGCATTGTGACAACATAACGCTGCACTGGTCAAGAAGGTGACAGACCCTTGTCTGTAATCTGCCTAAGGGTCATTGTGACTTCATAACTCTGCACTGGTCACACAGGAGACAGAACCTTGTGTGTGATCTGCCTAAGGGGGCATTGTGACATCATATCTCTGCACTGGTCACTCAGGTGAAAGACCCTTGTCTGTGATCTGCCTAAGGGGGCATTGTGACGTCATAACTCTGCACTGATCACCCGAATGACAGATCATTGTCTGTTTTCTGCCTAAAAGGGCATTGTGACATCATACCCCTGCATGGGTCACCCAGGTGACAGACTCTTGCATATGATCTGCCTAAGGGGACATTGTGACAGCACAACTCTCCACTGGTCAGTGAGGTGACAGAGGCTTGCCTTTGATCTGCCTAACTGGGCATTGTGACATCAAAACTCTGCACTGGTCACCCAGGTGACAGACTCTTGCATGTAATCTGCCTAAGGGGGCACTGTGATAGCACAACTCTGCACTGGTCAGTGAGGTGACAGAGGCTTGTCTTTGATCTGCATAACTGGGCATTGTGACATCAGAACTCTGCACTGGTCACCCAGGTGAAAGACCCTTTTCTCTGATCTGCCTAAGGGGGCATTGTGACATTGTCAATCTGCGCTGGTCACCCATGTGACAGACCCTTGTCTGTGAAATGCCTAAGGGGGCATTGTGACAGCACAACTCTGCACTGGTCAGCGAGGTGACAGAGCCTTGTCTTGGATCTGCCTAACGGGGCATTTTGACATCATGACTCTGCACTGGTCACCCAACTGAAAGACCCTAGTGTGTGATCTGCCTAAGGGGGCATTGTGACATCATAACACTGCACGGGTCACGCAGGTGACAGGCCATTTTCTCTGATCTGCCGAAGGAGTCGTTGTGACATGAGAACTCTGCACTGGTCACCCAGGTGACAGACCGTTGTCTGTGATCTGCCTTTGAAGGCATTGTGACATCATATCTCTGCACTGGTCACCCAGGTGACAGACCCTTTTCTGTGATCTCCCTAAGGGGGCATTGTGACATCATAACTCTGCACTGGTCATCGTGATGACAGACCCTTGTCTGGGATATGCCAAAGGGGGCATTGTGACATTATAACTCTGCACTGGTCACTCAGGTGAAAGACCCTTGTCTGTGATCTGCCTAAGGGGGCATTGTGACATCATAACTCTGCACTGATCAACCGGGTGACAGACCATTGTCTGTGATCTGCCTAAGGGGGAATTGTGACATCATACCTATGCATGGGTCACCCAGGTGACAGACTCTTGCCTGGGATCTGCCTAAGGGGGCACTGTGATAGCACAAATCTGCACTGGTCAGTGAGGTGACAGAGGCTTGTCTTTGATCTGCCTAACGGGGCATTGTGACATCATATGTCTGCACTGGTCACTCAGGTGAAAGACCCTTGTCTGTGATCTGCCTAAGGGGGCATTGTGACGTCATAACTCTGCACTGATCACCCGAGTGACAGATCATTGTCTGTGATCTGCCTAAGAGGGCATTGTGACATCATACCCCTGCATGGGTCACCCAGGTGACAGACTCTTACATATGATCTGCCTAAGGGTACATTGTGACAGCACAACTCTCCACTGGTCAGTGAGGTGACAGAGGCTTGCCTTTGATCTGCCTAACTGGGCATTGTGACATCAAAACTCTGCACTGGTCACCCAGGTGAAAGACCCTTTTCTCTGATCTGCCTAAGGGGGCATTGTGACATCATCAATCTGCACTGGTCACCCATGTGACAGTCCCTTGTCTGTGAAATGCCTAAGGGGGCATTGTGACAGCACAACTCTGCACTGGTCAGCGAGGTGACAGAGCCTTGTCTTGGATCTGCCTAACGGGGCATTTTGACATCATGACTCTGCACTGGTCACCCAACTGAAAGACCCTAGTGTGTGATCTGCCTAAGGGGGCATTGTGACATCATAACACTGCACGGGTCACGCAGGTGACAGGCCATTTTCTCTGATGTGCCGAAGGGGGCGTTGTGACATGATAACTCTGCACTGGTCACCCAGGTGACAGACCATTGTCTGTGATCTGCCTTTGAAGGCATTGTGACATCATATCTCTGCACTGGTCACCCAGGTGACAGACTCTTTTCTGTGATCTCCCTAAGGGAGCATTGTGACATCATAACTCTGCACTGGTCATCGTGATGACAGACCCTTGTCTGGGATATGCCAAAGGGGGCATTGTGACATCATAACTCTGCACTGGTCACTCAGGTGAAAGACCCTTTTCTGTGATCTGCCTTTGAAGGCATTGTGACATCATAACTCTGCACTGATCAACCGGGTGACAGACCATTGTCTGTGATCTGCCTAAGGGGGCATTGTGACATCATACCTCTGCATGGGTCACCCAGGTGACAGACTCTTGCATGGGATCTGCTTAAGGGGGCACTGTGATAGCACAACTCTGCACTGGTCAGTGATGTGACAGAGCCTTGTCTTTGATCTGCCTAACGGGGCATTGTGACATCATAACTCTGCACGGGTCACCCAGGTGAAAGACCCTTGTCTCTGATCTGCCTAAGGGGGCATTGTGACAACATAACGCTGCACTGGTCAAGAAGGTGACAGACCGTTGTTTGTAATCTGCCTAAGGGTCTTTGTGACATCATAACTCTGCACTGGTCACCCAGGAGACAGACCCTTGTGTGTGATCTGCCTAAGGGGGCATTGTGACATCATATCTCTGCACTGGTCACTCAGGTGAAAGACCCTTGTCTGTGATCTGCCTAAGGGGGCATTGTGACATCATCAATCTGCACTGATCACCCGAGTGACAGATCATTGTCTGCAATCAGCCTAAGGGGGCATTGTGACAGCACAACTCTACACTGGTAAGCGAGGTGACAGAGCCTTGTCTTTTATATGCCTAACGGGTCATTTTGACATCATAAATCTGCACTGGTTACCCAAGTGAAAGACCATTGTCTGTGATCGGCCTAAGGTGGCATTGTGACATCATAACTCTGCACTGGTCACCCAGGTGACAGACCCTTGAATGTGATCTCCATAAGGGGGCATTGTGACATCATAACTCTGCACGGGTCACCCAGGTGACAGACCCTTGTGTGTGATCTGCCTAAGGGGGCATTGTGACATCATAACCCTGCACAGGTCACCATGGTGGCAGACCCTTGTCTGTGATCTGTTTAAGGGGCCATTGTGACATCATAACTGTGCACTGGTCAACCAGGTGACAGACACTTGTCTCTGATCTGCCTAAGGGTGCATTGTGACATCATAACTCTTCACTGGTCACCCAGGTGACAGACCCTTGTCTGTGTTCTCCCTATGGGTGAACTGTGACATCATAACTCTACACTGGTCATCGTGGTGACAGACGCTTGCCTGTTATCTGCCTAATGCGGCATTGCGATATCATAACTGTGTACTGGTCACCCAGGTGACGGACCCATGTCTGTGATCTGCCGAAGGGGGCATTGTGACATCACAAGTCTGCACTGGTCACCCAGGTTAAAGACCCTTGTCTGTGAACTGCCTAAGGGGGCATTGTGACAGTATAACTCTGCACTGGTCACCGTGGTGACAGACCTTTTTCTGTGATTTGCCTAAGGGGCCATTGTGACTTCATAACTCTGCACTGGTCACCCAGGTGTCCGACCCTTGTATGTGATCTTCCTAAGGTGGCATTGTGACATCATCAATCTACACTGGTCACCCAGGTGACAGACCCTTGTCTGTGATCTGCCTAAGGGGGCATTGTGACAGCACAACTCTGCACTGGTCAGCGAGGTGAGAGAGCCTTGTCTTGGATCTGCCTAACGGGGCATTTTGACATCATGTCTCTGCACTGGTCCCCCAAGTGAAAGACGCTTGTCTGTGATCTGCCTAAGGGGGCATTGTGACATCATAACACTGCACGGGTCACGCAGGTGACAGGCCATTTTCTCTGATCTGCCAAAGGGGGCGTTGTGACATGATAACTCTGCACTGCTCACCCAGCTGACAGACCGTTGTCTGTGACCTCCCTTTGGGGGCATTGTGACATCATATCTCTGCACTGGTCACGCAGGTGACAGACCCTTTTCTGTGATCTCCCTAAGGGGGCATTGTGACATCATAACTCTGCACTGGTCATCGTGATGACAGACCCTTGTCTGGGATATGCCTAAGGGGGCATTGTGACATCATATCTCTGCACTGGTCACTCAGGTGAAAGACCCTTGTCTGTGATCTGTGTAAGGGGGCATTGTGACATCATAACTCTGCACTGATCACCTGGGTGACAGGTCATTGTCTGTGATCTGCCTAAGAGGGCATTGTGACATCATACCCCTGCATCGGTCACCCAGGTGACAGAATCTTGCCTGTGATCTGCCTAAGGGGGCATTGTGACAGCACAACTCTGCACTGGTCTGTGAGGTGACAGAGGCTTGTCTTTGATCTGCCTAACGGAGCATTTTGACATCATAACTCTGCACTGGTCACCCCGGTGAAAGACCCTTTTCTCTGATCTGCCTAAGGGGGCATTGTGACAACATAACGCTGCACTGGTCACCAAAGTGACAGACCCTTGTCTGTGATCTGCCTAAGGGGGCATTGTGACATCATAACTCTGCACTGGTCTCCGAGGTGAGATACCCTTGTCTGTGATCTGCCTCAGTGGGCATTGTGACATCATAACGGTGCACTGGTCAACCAGGTGACAGACCCTTGTCTGTGATCTGCCTAAGGGGGCATTATGACATCATAACTCTGCACTGGTCACCCAGGTGACAGACCCTTGTCTCTGATCTGCCTAAGGGGGCATGGTGACATCATAATTCTGCACTGGTAACCCAGATGACCGTCCATTGTCTGTGCTTCGCCTAAGGGGGCATTGGGACATCATAACTCTGCGATGGTCACCGAAGTGACACACCCTTGTCTGTAATCTGCCTAAGGAGGCATTGTGACATCATAACTCTGCCCTGGTCACCGTGGTGACAAACCCTTGTCCGTGATCTGTCTAAGGTGGCATCCTGACATCCTAACTATGCACTTGCCACCCCGGAGAAAGAACCTTGTCTCTGATGTGCCAACGGGGGCATTGTGACATCATAATTCTGCACTGGTCTCCCAAGTGAGAGATCTTTGCCTGTGATCTGCCCAAGGGGGGCATTGTTACATCATAACTCAGCACTGGCCACCGTGGCGGCAGACGCTTCTCTATGATCTGCGTAAGGTGGCATTTTGACATCATAACTGTGCACTGGTCACTCAGGTGACAGACCCTTGTCTGTGATCTGCCTAAGGGGGCATTGTGACATCTTAACTCTGCACTGGACTCTCAGGTGAAAGACCCTTGTCTGTTATCTGCCTAACGGGGCACTGTGACATCCTAGCTCTACACTGGTCTCCCTGGTGACCGACCTTTTTCCGTGATTTGCCTAAGGGGGCATTGTGACATTATAACTCTGCACTAGTGACCCAGGTGACAGACCCTTGTCTCTGATCTGCCTAAAGCGTCTTTGTGACATCATAACACTCCTGTGGTCACCCAGGGGACAGACACTTGTCTGAGATCTGCCTAATTGGGCACTGTGACTTCTTAACTCAGCATTGGTCAGCCAGGTGACAGACCCTTCTCTGTGACCTCCCAAAGGGGGCATGGTGACATCATAACTCTGCAATGGTCACCGTGGTGAGGGACCCTTCTCTGTGTTCTGCGTAAGGGGGCATTGTGACATCATAACAGTGCACTGGTCATCCAGGAGACAAATCCTTCTCTGTGATCTGCCTAAGAGGGTGTTGTGACATCATAACTCTGCCCTGGTCACCCAGGTGACAGACCCTTGTCTGTGATCTGCCTAAGGGGGCATTGTGACATCACAACACTGCACGGGTCACGCAGGTGACAGGCCATTGTCTCTGTTCTGCCGTAGGGGGCGTTGTGACATGATAACTCTGCACTGGTCATCGTGGTGACAGACCCTTGTCTGGGATCCGCCTATGGGGGCATTGTGTCATCATAACTCTGCACTGGTCACTCAGGTGAAAAACCCTTGTCTGTGATCTGCCTAAGGGGGCATTGTGACATCATAACTCTGCACTGATCACCCGGGTGACAGACCATTGTCTGTGATCTGCCTAAGGGGGCATTGTGACATCATCCCTCTGCATGGGTCATCCAGGTGACAGACTCTTGCCTCTGATCTGCCTAAGGGGGCATTGTGATAGCAAAACTCTGCACTAGTCAGTGACGTGACAGAGCCTTTTCTTTGATCTGCCTAACGGGGCATTGTGACATCATAACTCTGCACTGGTCACCCAGGTGAAAGACCCTTGTCTCTGATCTGCCTAAGGGGGCATTGTGACAGCATAACACTGCACTTGTCAAGAAGGTGACAGACCCTTGTCTGTAATCTGCCTAACGGTCATTGTGATATCATGACTCTGCACTGGTCGCCCAGGTGACAGACGCTTGTCTGTGATCTGCCTAAGGGGGCATTGTGATATCATAATTCCGCACTGTTCACCCATGGGACAGAACCTTGTCTTTGATCTCCCCAAGTGGGCATTGTGACATTATACCTCTGCACTGGTCACTCAGGTGACAGGATCTTGTCTGTGATCTGCTTAAAGGGCCATTGTGACATCATAACTGTGCACTTGTCGCCAAAGTGACAGACACTTGTCTGTGATCTGCCTAAGCGGGCATTGTGACAACATAACTTTGCACTGGTCACCAAGTTGACAGACCCTGCTCTGTGATCTGCCTAAGGGGGCATTGTGACATCATAACTCTCCACAGGTCACCATGGTGACAGACCCTTGTCTCTGATCTGCTTAACGGGCCATTGTGACTTCATAACTGTGCACTGGTCACCCAGGTGACAGACACTTGTCTGTGATCTGCCTAAGGGGGCATTGTGACATCATAACTCTGCACGGGTCACCCAGGTGACAGATCGTTGTCTGTGATCTGCCTAAGGGGGCAATGAGAAATCATAATTCTGCACGGGTCACCCTGGTGACAGACCCTTTTCTTTGATCTGGCTAAGGGGGCATAATGACATCTTAACACTGCATGGGTCACCCAGCTGACAGAGCCTTGTCCGTGATCTGCCTAAGGGGGCGTTGTGACATCATAACTCTGCGTTGGTTACCCTGGTGACAGATCACTGTCCTTGATCTGCCTAAGGGGGCATTGTGACATCATAGCACTGCACTGGTCACGCAGGTCAGAGACCGTTGTCTCCGATCTGACAAAGGGGGCATTGTGACATCATAACTCTGCACTGGTCTCCCAGGTGACAGACCATTCTCTCTGGTCTGCCTAAGGGGGCATTGTGACATCATAAGTCAGCACTGGTCACCCAGCTGACAGACAATTTTCTGTAATCTCCCTAAGGGGACATTGTGACATCATAACTCTGCACTGGTCACCCTGGTGAGAGACCCTTGTCTGTGATCAACCTCAGGGGGAATTGTGACATCATAACTCTGCACTGGTCACCGTGGTGACACACCCTTGTCTGTGATCTGCCTAAGAGGGCAGTGTAACATCATAACAGTGCACTGGTCACCCAGGTGACAGACCCTTGTCTGTGATCTGCATAAGGGGGCATTGTGAATTCATAACTGAACACTGGTCACGCAGGTGAAAGACCCTTGTGTGTGATCTGTCTAAGGAGACACTGTGACATCATAACTCTGCACTGGTCACCCATGTGACAGACCCTAGTCCGTTATCTGCCGAAGGGAACATTGTGACATCATAACTCTGCACTGGTCACCCTGGTGACAGACCCTTGTCCGTGATCTGCCTAAGGAGGGCTTGTGACATCATAAATGTGCACTGGTCACCCAGGTGACAGACCCTTGTCTGTGATCTGCCTAAGGGGGCATTGTGACATCAGAAGACAGCACTGGGCACCCAGCTGACAGACAATAGTCTGTAATCTCCCTAAGGGGGCATTGGGACATCATAACTCTGCACTCGTCACGATGGTGAGAGACCCTTTTCTGTGATCTGCCTAAGGGGGCATTGTGACATGATAACTATGCACTGGTCACCGCGGTGACACACCCTTGTCTGTGATCTGCCTAAGGGGGCATTGTGACATCATAACTGTGCACTGGTCTCCCAGGTGACAGACCCTTGCCTGTAATCCGCCTAAAGGGGAATTCTGAAATCAAAACTAAGCACTGCTCTCCGTGGTGAGAGACCCTTGTCTGTGATCTTCCTAAGGGGGCATTGTGACATCATGACTGTGCACTGGTCACCCAGGTGGCAGACCTTTGTCTGTGATCTGCCTAAGGGGGCATTGTGACATCATAACTCTGCATTGGTCACCCAGGTGAAGGACATGTGTATGTGATCTTCCTATGGGGGCATTGTGACATCATAACTCTGCACGAGACACCCAGGTGACAGACCCTTGTCTGTGATCTGCCTAAGGGGTCATTGTGACATCATAACTCTGCATTGGTCACCCTGGTGACAGACCCTTGTCGGTGATCTGCCTAAGGGGGCATTGTGACATCATAAATGTGCACTGGTCACCCAGGTGACAGACCCTTGCCTCTGATCTGCCTAATGGGGCATTGTGACATCACAAAACTGCACTAGTCACCCAGGTGACAGAACCTTGTCTTTGATCTGCCTAAGGGGGCATTGTGACATCATAAGTCAGCACTGGTCACCCAGCTGGCGGACAATTTCCTGTAATCTCCCTAAGGGGGCATTGTGACATCATAACTCTGCACTGGTCACTGTGGTGAGAGACCCTTGTCTGTGATCTTCCTCAGGGGGAATTGTGACATCATAACTCTTCACTGCTCACCGTGGTGACATACCCATGTCTGTGATCTGCCTAAGGGGGCATTGTAACAACATAACTGTCCACTGGTCACCCAGGTCACAGACCCTTGTCTGTGATTTGCCTAAAGGGGCATTGTGACATCATAACTCAGCACTGGTCACCCAGGTGAAAGACGCTTGTATGTGATCTGCCTAAGGAGACACTGTGACATCATAACTCTGCACTGGTCACCCAGGTGACAAATCCTTGTCCGGGATCTGCTGAAGAGGGCTTTGTGACATCATAACTCTGCATTGGTCACCATGGTGACAGATCATTGTCCGTGTTCTGCCTAACGGGGCATAGGGACATCATAGCTCTGCACTGGTCACCCTGGTGACAGACCCTTGTCTCTGATCTGCCAAATAGAGCATTGTGACATCATAACTCTGCACTTGTCACCCAGGAGACAGACCATTGTCTGTGACCTGCTTAAGGGGGCATTGTGACATCATAACTCTGCACTGGTCACCGTGGTGACAGACCCTTGTCTGTGATCAGCCTAAGGGGGCATTGTGACATCATGACTCTGCACTTCTCACCCAGGTGACAGACCCTTGTCTGTGATCTGCCTAAGGAGGCATTGTGACATCATAACTCTGCACTGGTCACCGAGGCGACAGACCCTTCTCTGTGATCTGCCTAAGGGGTCATTGTAACATCTTAACTCTACACTGGTCACCCAGATGACAGACCCTCGTCTGTGATCTACCTAAGGGGTCATTGTGTCATCATAACTCTGCACTGGTCTCCGTGGTGAGAGACCCTTGTCTGTGATCTGCCTAAGAGGGCATTGTGACATGATAACTGTGCACTGGTCACCCAGGTGACAGACCCTTGTCTGTGATCTCTCTAAGGGGGCATTGTGACATCATAACTCTGCACTGGTCACCCAGGAGAAAGACCCTGGTATGTGATCTGCATAAGTGGGCATTGGGACCTCATAACTCTGCACTGGTCACCCAGGTGACAGACCCTTGTCTGCGGTTTTCCTAAGGGGGCATTGTGACATCATAACTCTGCACTGGTCACCCTGATGTCAGACCTTTGAACGTGATCTGCCAAAGGAGGCCTTGTGACATCATAACTGTGCACTGGTCACCCAGGTGACAGACCCTTGTCTCTGATCTACCTAAGGGGGCATTGTGATATCATAACCCTGCACTGGTCACCCGGATGACAGACCCTTGTCTTTGATCTGGCTAATGGGGCATAGTGACAGCATAACACTGCATGGGTCACCCAGGTGACAGACCCATGTCCGTGATCTGCCTAAGGGGGCGTTGTGACATCATAACTCAGCGTTGGTTGCCCGAGTGAGAGATAATGGTCCTTGATCTGCCTAAGGGGGTATTGTGACATCATAGCTCTGCACTGGTCACGCAGGTGAGAGAACCTTGTCTCTGATCTGCCAAAGGGGGCATTGTGACATCATAACTCTGCACTGGTCACCCAGGTGACAGACCATTATCTCTGATCTAACTAAGTGGGCATTGTGATATCATAACCCTGCACTGGTCACCCAGGTGACAGAACCTTGTCTGTGATCTGCCTAAGGGGGCATTGTGACATCAGAAGTCAGCACTGGGCACCCAGCTGACAGACAATTGTCTGTAATCTCCCTAAGGAGGCATTGTGACATCATAACTATGCACTGGTCACCTTGGTGACACACCCTTGTCTGTGATCTGCCTAAGGGGGCATTGTGACATCATAACTGTGCACTGGTCACCCAGGTGAAAGACCCTTGTATGTGATCTGCCTAAGGAGACACTGTGACATCATAGCTCTGCACTCGTCACCCTGGTGAGAGACCCTTGTTTCTGATCTGCCAAGTAGGGCATTGTGACATCATAACTCTGCACTTGTCACCCAGGTGACAGACCATTGTCTGTGATCCTCCTAAGGGGGCGTTGTGCCATCATAACCCTGCACAGGTCACCGTGGTGACAGACCCTTGTCTGTGCTCAGCCTAAGGGGGCATTGTGACATTATAACTCTGCACTTGTCGCCCAGGTGACAGACCCTTGTCTGTGATCTGCCTAAGGAGGCATTGTGACATCATAACTCTGCACTGGTCACCGAGGTGACAGACCCTTGTCTGTGATCTGCCTAAGGGGTCATTGTGACACCATAACTCTGCACTGGTCACCCAGGTTGCAGACACTCATCTGTGATCTGCCTAAGGGGGCATTTTGACATCATAACTCTGCACTGGTCTCCGTGGTGACAGACCCTTGTCTGTGATCTGCCTCAGGGGGCATTGTGACAGGATAACTGTGCACTGGTCACCCAGGTGAGAGACCCTTGTCTGTGATCTATCTAATGAGGCATTGTGACATCATAACTCTGTACTGGTCACCCAGGAGAAAGACTGTTGTTTGCGATCTGCCTAAGTGGGCAGTGGGACATCATAACTCTGCACTGGTCACCCAGGTGACAGAACCCTTGTCTGCGATCTTCCTAAGGGGGCATTGTGACATCATAACTCTCCACTTGTCACCCTGGTGTCAGTCCCTTTCCGTTATCTGCCTAAGGAGGCCTTGTGACATCATAACTGTGCACTGGTCACCCAGCTGACAGAACCTTGTCTGTGAACTGCCTAAGGGGGCAATGTGACATCATAAGTCAGCACTGGTCACCCAGCTGACAGAAAATTGACTGTAATCTCCCTAAGGGGGCATTGCGACATCGTAATTCTGCAGTTGTCACTGTGGTGAGGGACCCTTTTCTGTGATCTGCCTAAGGGGGCATTGTGACATTATAACTATGCACTGGTCACCATTGTGACACACCCTTGTCTGTGATCTGCCTAAGGGGACATTGTGACATCATAACTGTGCACTGGTCACCCAGGTGAGAGACCCTTGTATGTGATCTGCCTAAGGGGGAATTGTGACACCATAACTCAGCACTGGTCTCCGTGATGAGAGATCCTTCTCTGTGATCTGCGTAAGGGGTCATTGTGATATCATAACTTGCACCGGTCACCCTGGTGACAGACCCTTGTCCGTGACCTCCCTACGGGGGCATTGTGACATCATAACTCTGCACTGGTCACCCAGGGGACAGACCCATGTCTCTGATCTGCCTAAGGGGCATTGTCACATCATAGTTCTGCAGGGGTCACCCAGGTGACAGGCCCTTGTCTTTGGTTTGCCTAGGTGTTCATTTTGACTTCATAACTCTACTCGGGTAATGCAGGTGACAGTCCCTTTTCTGTGAACTGCCTAAGGGGGCATTGTGACATCATCACACTGCACTAGTCACCCAGGTGTCAGACCCTTGTCTGTGGTCTGCCAAAGGGGCATTGTGACATAATAACTCTGCCACGGTCATCCAGGTGACAGAACCTTGTCTGTGATCTGCCTAAGGGTGCATTGTGACATCATAACTCCGCAATGGTCACCCAGGTGAAAGACCCTTGTATATGATCTGCCTAAGGGGGTATTGTGACTTCATAGGTCTGCCCTGGTCACCCAGGTGACAGACCCTTGTCTGTGATGTGCCTTAGCGGGTAGTGTGACATCATAACTCTGCACTGGTCACCATGGTGACAGACCATTATCTGTGATCTGCCTAAGGGGTCATTGTGACAACATAACTGTGCACAGGTCAACCAGGTGAAAGACCCTTGTCTGTGATCTGCCTAAGGGGATATTGTGACATCATAACTCTGCACTGGTCACCCATTTGAAAGACCGTTGTATGTGATCTGACTAAGGGGACATTGTGACATCATTACCCTGCACTGTTCACCCAGGTGACAGACTCTTGTCTGTGATCTGCCTAAGGGGGCATTGTGACATCATAACTCTGCACGGGTCAGCCAGGCGACAGACTCTTTTCTGTGATCTGCCTAAGGGGGCATAGTGTCTTCATAACTCTGCACGGGTCACCCAGGTGACAGGCCCTTGACTGTGATCTGCCTAAGGGGGCATTGTGACATCATAACTGTGCACTGGTCACCCAGGTGACAGACCCTTGTCTGTGATCTGCCTAAGGGTGCATTGTGACATCAGAACTCTGCACAGCTCACTCAGGTGAAATACCATAACTGTGATCTACCTAAGGGGGCATTGTGACATCATAACTGTGCACTGGTCACCCAGGTGACAGACCTTGTCTGTGATCGGCCTAAGGAAGATTTGTGACATCATAACTGAGCACTAGTCACCGAGGTGACAGACCCTTGACTGTAATCTGCCTAAGGGGGCATTGTGACATCTTAAGTGTGCACTGGTAACCCTGGTGACAGACCCTTGTCTGTGATCTGCCTAAGGAAAATTAGTGACATCATAACCCTGTACTGGTCACTGTGGTGACAGACCCTTGTCTGTGATATGCCAAAGGGGGCATTGTGAATTCGTAATTGTGCACTGGTGACCAAGGTGACAGACCCTTGTCTGTGATCTGCCTAAGGTGGCATTTTGACATCATAACTCTGCATGGGTCACCCAGGTGACAGGCCCTTGAGTGTGATCTGCGTAAGGGGGCATTGTGACATTCTAACTCTGCACTGGTCACCGAGGTGACAGACCCTTGTCGGTGATCTGCCTAAGGGGTCATTGTGTCTGCATAACTGTGCACTTGTCTCCCAGGTGACAGACCCTTGCCTGTGATCTGCCTAAGGGGGCATTGTGGCATCATAACTGTGCACTGGTCACCCAGGTGACAAATCCTTGTCTGTGATCTGCCTAAGAAGGCACTGTGATGTCATAAGTCTGCCCTGGTCACCCAGGTGACAGACCCTTGTCTGTGATCTGGCTAAGGGAGCATGTTGACATCATAACTCTGCACTGGTCACCCAGGTGACAGACCCTTGTCTGTGATGTGCCAAAGGGGGCATTGTGACATCATAACTCTGCACTGGTCACCGTGGTGACAGACTCTCGTCTGTGATCTGCCTAACGGATCATTGTGACATCATAACTCTGCAATGGTCACCCCGGTGAAAGACTGTTGTATGTGATCTCTCTAAGACGGCACTGTGACATCATAACTCTGCACTGGTCACCCAGGTGACAGACCCTTGTCTGTGATCTGCCTAAAGGGTCATTGTGACATCATCAATCTTCACGGGTCACCCAGGTGGCAGACCATTGTCTGTGATCTGCCTAAGGGTGCATTGTGACTTCATAACTCTGCACTGGTCAACCAGGTGACAGGCCCTTGACTGTCATCTCCCTAAGGGGGCATTGTGACATCATAACTCTGCGCTGGTCTCCGTGGTGAGAGACCCTTGTCTGTGATCTCCCTAAGGGGGGCATTGTGACATCATAACTGTGCACTGGTCACCCAGGTGACAGACCCCGATCTGTGATCTGCCTAAGGGGGCATTGTGACATCATAAATCTGCACTGGTCACCCAGGTGAAAGACCCTTCTATGTGATCTGCCTAAGGGGGCATTGTGACATCATAAGCCAGCACTGTTCACCTAGCTCACAGACAGTTGTCTGTAATCTCCCTAAGGGGGCATTGGGACATCATAACTGTCCTCTGATCACCGTCGTGAGAGTCCCTTGTCTATGATCTGCCTAAGGGGGCATTTTGACATCATAACTCTGCACTGGTCACCGTGGTGACACACCCTTGTCTGTGATCTGCCTAAGGTGGAATTGTGACATCATAACTCTGCACTGGTCTCCGTGGTGAGAGACCCTTGTCTGTGATCTGCTTTAGGGGGAATTGTGACATCATACCTGCGCACTGGTCACCCTGGTGACAGACCCATGACTCTGATCTGCCTAAGGGGGCATTGTGACATCATAACTCTGCACGGGTCACTCAAGTGACAGACCCTTTTCGGTGATATGCCTATGGGGCCATAGTGACTTCCTAACTCTGCACTGGTCACTCAGGTGACAGGCCCTTGACTGTGATCTGCCTAAGGTGGCATTGTGACATCGTAACTCTGGTCTGGTCACCGTGGTGAGATACGCTTTTCTGTGATCTGCCTAAGGGTGTAATGTGACACCATAAATGTGCACTGGTCACCCAGGTGACAGACCCTTGTCTGTGATCTGCCTAAGGGGGCATTGTGACTTCATAACTCTGCACAGGTAACCGAGGTGTAAGACTTTTGTATGTGATCTGCCTAAGGGGACATTGTGACATCCTAAATCTGCACTGGTCTCCCAGGTGACAGACCCTTGTCCGTGATCTGCCTAAGGGGGCGTTGTGATATCATAACTCTGCATTGGTCACCCTGGTGACAGAACCTGTCTGTGATGTGCCTAAGGGTTCATTGTGACATCATACCTCTGCACTGGTCACCCACGTGACAGACCCTTGTCTCTGATCTGTCAAAGAGGGCATTGTGACATCATAACTCTGCACTGGTAACCCAGGTGACAGACCCTTGTCTGTGGTCTTCCTAAGGGGGCATTTTGAAATCATAACTCTGCATAGGTGACCCAGGTAACAGACCCTTGTCTGTGATCTGCCTAAGGAGGTATTGTGACATCATAACTCTGCACTGGTCACCGTGGTGACAGAACCTTGTCCGTGATCTGCCTAAGTGGGCATTGTGACTTCATATCTGTGCACTCCTCACCCAGGTGACTGACGCTTGTCTGTGATCTGCCTAAGGGGGCATTGAGACATCATAACACAGCACTGGTCCCACTGGTGAAAGACCCTTGTATGTGATCTGCCTAAGGAGGCATTGTGATATCATAACTCTGAACGGGTCACCCGGGTGACAGACCATTGTCTGTGATATGCCTAAGGGGTCACTGTGACGTCATAACTCTGCACGGATCACCCAGGTGACAGGCCCTTTACTGTGATCTGCCTAAGGGGGCATTGTGATATCTTAACTCTGTATTCATCACCTAGGTGACAGTCCCCTGTCTGTGATCTGGCTAAGTGGAATTGTCACATCATAACTCTGTACTCATCACCCAGGTGACACACCCTTGTCTGTGATCTGCCTAAGAGGGCACTGTGATATCAGAAATCTGCACTGGTCATCCAGGTGATTGACTCATATCTTTGATTTGCCTATGGGGGCATTGTGACATCATATCTCTGCACTGGTCACCCAGGTGACAGACCCTTGTCTCTCATCTGCCAAAGGGGGCATTGTGACATCATACCTCAGCAATGGTAACCCAGGTGACTGATCCTAGTCTGTGATCTGCCTAAGGTGGCATTGTGACATCATAAGTCTGCACTGGTCACCCAGGTGACAGACCCTTGTCTGTGATCTGCCTAAAGGGTCATTGTGACATCATCACTCTGCACGGGTCACCCAGGTGGCAGACCCATGTCTGTGATATGCCTAAGGGGTCATTGTGATATCGTAACTCTGCATGGGCCACCCGGGTGACAGACCCTTGTCTGTGATATGCCTAAGGGGGCACTGTGACTACATAACTCTGAACGGGACGTCCAATTGACAGGCCCTTGAATGTGATCTGCCTAAGGGGGCATTGTGACATCATAACTCTGCACTGGTTACCGTGGTGAGAGAGTATTGTCTGTGATCTGCCTAAGGGGACATTGTGACATCATAACTGTGCACTGGTCAAGCAGGTGTCTGACCCTTCTCGGTGATCTGCCTAAGGGGGCATTGTGACATCATAGCTCTGCACTGGTCACCCAGGTGTCCGAACCTTGTGTGTGATCCGCCTAAGGGGGCATTGTGACATCATAACTCTGCACTGGACAACCAGGTGAAAAACCCTTGTATGTGATCTGCCTAAGAGGGCATTGTGACATCAAAACCAGCACTGGTCACCTAGCTGACTGACAATTGTCTGTAATTTCCCTAAGGGGGCATTGTGATATCATAACTCTGCACTGGTCACCGTCGGGAAAGACCCTTGTCTGTGATCTGCCTAAGGGGGCATTGTGACATCATAACTCTGCACTGGTCACCGTGGTGACAGACCCTTGTCTGTGATCTGCCTAATGGGGCATTGTGACATCATAACTGTGCACTGGTCAGCCAGGTGACAGACCTTGTCCGTGATCAGCCTAAGGGGGCATCCTGACATCATAACTCTGCACCTGTCACCCAGGAGAAAAAACATTGTCTCTGATCTGCCAAAGGGGGCATTCTGACATCATAACTCAGCCCTTGTCACCCAGGTGTCAGACCCTTCTCTGTCATCTCCCTAAGGGGGCATTGTGACATCATAACTCCGCAATGGTCACTGTGGTGAAAGACCCTTCTCTGTGATCTGCCTAAGGGAGCATTGTGACATCCTAAAAGTTCACTGGTCACCCATGTGTGAGATCCTTGTCTGTGATTTGCCTAAGAGGGCATTGTGACATCATAACCCTTCACTGGTCACCCTGGTGACCGACCCATGTCTGGGATCTGCCTAAGGGGGCATTGTGACATCATAACTATGCACTGGTCACCGAGGTGACAGACCCTTGTCTTTGATCTACCCAAAGGGGCATTGTGACATCATAACTATGCACTGGTCACCGTGGTGAAAGATCCTTGTCTGTGATCTGCCTAAGGGGTCATTGTGACTTCATAACTCTGCACTGGTCATCCAGGTGAAAGATCCTTGTCTGTGGTCTGCCTAAGGCGGCATTGTGACATCATAACTGTGCAATAGTCACCCAGGTGAAAGACTCTTGTATGTGGTCTGCTTAATGGGGCATTGTGACATGATAACTCTGCACAGGTCAACCAGGTGGCAGACCCGTGTCTGTGATCTGCCTATGGTGGCATTGTGACATCATAACTCCGCACGCGTCTCCATGGTGAGAGACCCTTGTCTGTTATCTGCCTAAGGGGACATTGTGACATCATCAATCTGCACTGGTCACCCAGGTGACAGACCATTGTCTGTGATCTGCCTAAGGGGGCATTGTGACATCATAACTCTCCACTGGTCACCCGGGTGAAAGACTCTTTTCTGTGATCTGCGTAAGGGGGCATTGTGACATCATAACACTGCACGGGTCACCCAGGTGACAGACCCTTGTCTGTCATCTGCCTAAGGGGGCATTGTGACATCATATCTCTTCAATGGTCACCCAGGTGAAAGACCATTGTCTGTGATCTCCTAAGGGGGCATAGTGACTTCATAACTCTGCACGGGTCACACAGGTGACAGGCCCTAGACTGTGATCTGCCTAAGGGGGCATTGTGACATCATAACGCTTCACTGTTCACCGTGGTGAGAGACACTTGTCTGTGATCTCCTTAAGGGGACATTGTGACATCATAATTCTGCACTGTTCTCCCAGGTGAGAGACATTTGTCTGTAATCTGCCTAAGGGGGCATTGTGACATCATAACCCTGCACTGGTCTCCGTTGTGAGAGACGCTTGTCTGTTATCTGCCTAAGGGGGCATTGTGAAATCATAACACTGCACTGCTCACCCAGGTGACAGACCCTTGTCTGTCATCTGACTAAGGAGGCATTGTGACATCGTAACTCCGCACTGGTCACCGTGTTGAGAGACCCTTGTCTGTTATCTTCCTAAGGGGGCATTGTGACATCATAACTCTGCCCTGGTCAAGCAGGTGACAGACCCTTGTCTGTCATCTGCCTAAGGGGGCATTGTGACATCATAACGGTGCACTGGTCACCGAGGTGACCAACCCTTGTCTGTGATCTGCCTAAGGGGGCATTGTAACATTATTACTATGCACTGGTAACCCAGGTGACAGACGCATGTCTGTGATCTGCCTAAGGTGGCATTGTGAAATCATAACTCCGCACTGGTCACTGTGGTGAGAGACCCTTGTCTGTTATCTGCCTAAGGGGGCATTGTGACATCATAACTATGCACTGGTCACCCAGGTGACAGACCCTTGTCTGTGATCTGCCTAAGGGGGCATTGTGACATCTTAACCCAGCACTGGTCACCTGGGTTGCAGACCCTTGTCTGTGATCTGCCTAAGGGGGAATTGTGACATCATAACTCCACACTGGTCACCCAGGTGACAGACCATTGTCTGAGATCTGCCTAAGGGGACATTGTGACATCATAAATCTGCACTGTTCACCCAGGTGACCGACCCTCGTCTGTGTTCTGCCTAAGGGGGCATTGTGACATGATAACTCAGCACTGGTCAATGAGGTGACCGACCCTTGTCTGTGATCTGCCAAATGGGGCTTTGTGACATCTTAACTCTGCACTGGACACCCAGGTGACAGAATCTTGTCTCTGATCTGCCTAAGGGGGCATTGTGACATCATAACTCTGCACTGGTCACCCAGGTGACAGACCCTCGTCTGTGATCTGCCTAAGGTGGCATTGTGACATCATAACTCCGCAGTGGTCTCCATGGTGAGAGACACTTGTCCGTTATCTGCCTAAGGGGGCATTGTGACATCATAAATCTCCACTGGTCACCCAGGTGACAGACCCTTATCTGTGATCTGCCTAAGGGGGCATTGTGACATCATAACTCTGCACTGGTCACCCCGGTGACAGACCCTTGTCTGTGATCTGCCTAAGGGGGAATTGTGACATCGTAACTCTGCACTGGTCACCCGGGTGAAACACCCTTTTCTGTGATCTGCCTAAGAGGGCATTGTGACATCATACTTCTGAACCGGTCTCCCAGGTGACAGACCCTTGTCTTTGATATGCCCAAGTGGGGATTGTGACATCATAACTCGGTACTCATCACCTAGGTGACAGACCCTTGTCTGTTTTGTGCCTAAGGGGCATTGTAACATCATAACTCTGCAAACGTCACCCAGGAGACAGACCATTGTCTGTTATCTGCCTAAGGGGGTTTTGTGACCTCATAACTCTGCGCTGGTCACCCAGGTGACAGATCATTGTCCGTGATCTGCCGAAGGGGGCATTCTCACATCATAACTCTGTACTTGACACCCCGGAGAAAGAAGATTGTCTCTGATCTCCCTAAGGGGGCATTGTGATATCATAACTCTGCTATGGTCACCATGGTGAGAAACCCTTCTCTGTGATCTGCCTAAGGGGGCATTGTGACATCATAACTGTGCATTGGTCACCCAGGTGACAGATAATTGTCTGTAATCTCCCTAAGGGGGCATTGTGACATCATAACTCTGCACTGGTCACCGTTTTGAGAGACCATTGTCTGTGATCTGCCTAAGGGGGCATTGTGACATCATAACTCTGCACTGGTCACCATGGGGCACACCCTTCTGTGTGATCTGCCTAAGGGGTCATTGTGACATCATAACTCTGCACTTGTCACCCAGGAGACATACCTTTGTCTCTTGTCTGCCAAAGGGGGCATTGTGGCATCATAATTCTGCACTGGTCTTCCAGGTGAGAGACCTTTTTCTGTGATCTGCCTAAGGGGCATTGTGACATCATAAGCCTGCACTGGCCTCCGTGGTGAGAGACTCTTGTCTGTTATCTCCCTAAGGGGGCATTGTGACATCATAACTGTGCACTGGTCACCCAGGTGACAGACCCTTGTCTGTCATCTGACTAAGGGGGCATTGAGACATCATAACTCCGCACTGGTCTCCTGGGTAAAAGACCCTTGTTTGTGATCTGCCTAAGGGGACATTGTGACATCATATGTCTGCACTGGTCACCCAGGTGACAGACCCTTGTCCGTGATCTGCCTAAGGGGGCGTTGTGAAATCATAACTCTGCATTGGTCACCCTGGTGACAGAAAATTTTCCGTGATCTGCCCAAGGGGGCATTGTGACATAATAGCTCTGCACTGGTCACACAGGTGACAGACCCTTGTATGTGATCTGCCTAAGGGGCCATTGTGACATCATGAATCTGCAATGGTCACCCAGGTGACAGACCCTTGTCTGTGATCTGCCTAAGGGGGCATTGTGACATCATAACTCTGCACTGGTCACCCAGGTGACAGACCCTTGTCTGTGATCTGCCTAAGGGGGCATTGTGGCATCATAACTCTGCACTGGTCACCCAGGTGACTGACCCTTGCCTGTGATCTGCCTAAGGGGGCATTGTGACATCATAACTCCGCACTGGTCACCGTGTTGAGAGACACTTGTCTGTTATCTGCCTAAGAGGGCATTGTGACCTCATAACTCTGCACTGGTCGCCCAGGTGACATAACCTTGTCTGTGATCTGCCTAAGGGGGCATTGTGACATCGTAGCGGAGCACTCGTCACCGAGGTGACAGACCCTTGTGTGAGATCTGCCTAAGAGGGCATTGTTACATCATAACTCTGCACTGGACACCCAGGTGAGAGACCCTTGTCTGTGATCTGCCTTAAGGGGCTTTGTGACATCATAACTCTGCACAAGTCTGCCAGGTGACAGACCTTTTTCTGTGATCTGCCTAAGGGGACAATGTGACTTCATAACTCTGCACTGGTCCCCCACGTGACAGACTCTTTTCTGTGATCTGCCTAAGGGGACATTGTGACATCATAACTCTGCACTGGTCACCCAGGTGACAGACCCTTGTCTGTGATCTGCATAAGGGGTCATTTTGTCATCATGAATCTACAGTGGTCACCGTGGTGACAGACCCTTGTCTGTGATCTGACTAAGGGGGCATTGTGACACCATAACTCTTCACTGGTCAACCAGGTGACGGACGCTTGTCTGTGATCTGCCTAAAGGGGCATTGAGACATCATAACCCTGCACTGGTCACACAGTTGACAGACCCTTGTCTGAGATCTGCCTAAGTCTGCATTGTGACATGATAACTCTGCACGGGTCACCCAGGTTACAGACCCCTGTCTGTGATCTGCTTTGGGAGGCATTGTGATATCACAACACTGCACTGGCCATTCAGGTGACAGATCCTTCTCTGTGAACTGTCTAAGGGGTCATTGTGATATCATAATTCGGCACTGGTCACCCGGGTGACAGACCCCTGTCTGTGATATGCCTAATGGGTAATTGTGACATCATAACTCTGCACTGGTCACCCAAGTGACAGACCCCTGTTTGTGATCGGCCCAAGGGGGCATTGTGACATCATAACTCTTCACTGGTCAACCAGGTGACAGACCCTTGTCTGTGATCTGCCTAAGGGTGCATTGTCACATCATAACTCTGCGCTTGTCACCCAGGAGACATACCCTTGTCTGTGATCTGCCGAACGGGGCATTGTGACATCATAACTCTGCACTGGTCACCGTGGTGACAGACCTTTTCTGTGATCTGCCTATGCGAGCATTGTGACATCATAACTCTGCATGGGTCAACGTATTGACAGACCCTTGATTGTGATATATCTTAGGGGGCATTGTGACATCATAACTGTGGACTGGCCACCCAGGTGATGAACCCTTGTGTGTGATCTGCCTAAGGGGGCATTGTGACATCATAACTCTGCACGGGTCACCCAGGTGACAGACCCTTGTCTGTGATCTGCCTCTGGGGGCATTGTGACATCATAACTCTGCAGTGGTCAGCGTGGTGACAGACCCTTGTCTGTTATCTGGCTAAAGGGCCATTGTGACCTCATAAATCTGCACTGGTAACCCAGGTGACACACCCTCGTGTGTGATATGCCTAAGGGGTCATTGTGACAGCATAATTCTGCACTGGTCACCCAGGTGACAGAACTTGTCTTTGATCTGCCTAAGTGGGCCTTGTGACATCATAATTCTGCACTGATCACCCAGGTGACACACCCTTGTCTGTGATCTGCCTAAGGGGGCTTTGTGACATCATAACTCTGCCCTGGTCACACAGGTGACAGACTTTTGTCTGTGATCTGCCTATGGGGGCACTGTGACATCATAAATCTGCACTCGTCAAACAGGTGACAGACCCTTGTGTGTCATCTGCCTAAGGTGGCATTGTGACATCATAATTCTGCACTCTTCACCGTGGTGACAGACCCTTGTGTGTGATCTGCCTAAGGTGGCAACGTGACATCATAACTGTGGACTGGTCACCCAGGTGACAGGCGTTTGTTTGTGATCTGACTAAGGGGGCATTTTGACATCACAACTATGCAATGGACACCCAGGTGACAGACCCTTGTATGTGATCTGCCTAAGGGGTCATTGTGACATCATAACTCTGCACTGGTCACCCAGGTGACAGAACCTTGTCTGTGATCTGCCTATTGGGGCATTGTGGCATCATAACTCTGCACTGGTCACCCAGGTGACAGAACATTGTCTATGATCTGCCTAATGCGCATGGTGACCTCATAACTCTGCACTGGTCACCCAGGTGACAGACCCATGTCCGTGATCTGCCAAACGGGGCATTGTCACATCATAACTCTGCACTGGTAACCCTGTTGACAGACCCGTGTCCTTGATCTGCCTAAGGGGGCATTGTGACATCATAACACTACACTGGTTACCCAGGTAAGAGATCCTTGTCTCTGATCTGCCTATGGGAGCATTGTGACATCGTAACATTGCACTGGTCACCCAGGAGACAGAACCTTGTCTGTGATCTGCCTAAGGGGGATTGTGACATCATAACTCAGCACACGTCACCAAGGTGACAGACCCTTGACTGTAATCTGCCTAAGGGGGAATTGTGACATCAGAACTCTGCACTGAGCACCGTGGTGACACACCCTTGTCTGTGATCTGCTTAAGGGGGCATTGTGACATCATACCTCTGCAGTGGTCACCGTGGTGACAGACCCTTGTCTTTGATCTGCCTAAGGGGGAAAGTGACATCATAACTGTGCACTGTTCACCCAGGTGACAGACCCTTGTTTGTGATGTTCCTAAGGGTAATTGTGACATCATAACTCTGCACTGGGTACCCAGGTGACATGGCCTTGTCTGTGATCTGCCTAAGGAGGCATTGTAACATCATAACCCTGCACTGGGCACCCAGGTGAGAGGCCCTTGTCTGTGATCTGCCTAATGGGGCATTGTGACATCATAATCCTGCACTTGTCACCCAGGTGACAGGCTCTTGTCTGTGATCTGCCTAAGGGGGCATTGTGATATCTTAAGTCTGCACTGTTCACCCAGGTGAAAGACCCTTGTCCGTGATCTGCCTAAGGGGTCATTGTGACATCATAATTCTGCCCTGGTCACCCAGGTGACAAAACCTTGTGTGTGATCTGCCTAAGGGGGCATTGTGACATCATAACACTACACGGGTCAACGAGGTGACAGACCCTTGTCTGTGATCTGCCTAAGGGTGCATTATCACATCATAACTCTGCACGGGTCACCCTGGTGACAGACCCTTGTCTTTGATCTGCTTAAGTGGGCATTGTGACATCATAATTCTGCACAGGGCACTCAGGTGACATGCCCTTTTCTGTGATCTGCCTAATGGTGATTGTGTCGTCATAACTCTGCACTGGGCAAGCAGGTGACAGGCCCTTGTTGTGATCTGCCAAAGGGGGCATTGTGACATTATAAATCTGCACGGTCACCAATGTGTCAGGCCCTTGTCTGTCATCTGCCTAAGGGGCCATTGTGACATCATAACACTGCACCGGTCACCCAGGGGACACACCCTTGTCTATGATCTGCGTAAGGGGGCTTTGTGACATCATAACTCTGCACGCGTCACCCAGGTGACAGACCCTTTCCTGTGATCTGCCTAAGGGGGCGTTGTGAAATCATAACTCTGCACGGGTCACCCAGGTGACAAACCCTTGTCTGTGATCTGCCTAAGGGGCCATTGTGACATCATAACTCTGCAGTGGTCACCCAGCTGACAGACCGTTGTCTGTGGTCTGCCTAATGGGGCATTGTGACATCACAACTCTGCAATGGTCACCCTGGTGAAAGACCCGTGTCTGTCATCTGCCTAAAGGGGCATTGTGACTTCATAACTCTGCAATGGTCACCCAGGTGAGATTCCCATGCCTTTGATCTGCTTAAGTGGGCATTGTGACATCATACCTCTGCACTGGGCACATAGGTGTCAGGCCCTTATCTGTGATCTGCCTAAGGCTGCATTGTGACATCATAAATCTGCACTGGGCACCCAGGTGACAGGCCCTTGTCTGTGATGTGCCAAAGGGGGCATTGTGACAACATAATTCTGCGCTGGTCAACCAGGTGACAGACCCTTGCCTGTGATCTGCTTAAGGGGGCATTGTGACATCACAACTCTGCGTTGGGTAACCAGGTGACAGGCCCTTTTCTGTGTTCTGCAAAGGGGGCATTGTGACATCATAACTCTGCACGGGTCACCAATGTGTCAGGCCCTTGAGTGTGACCTGCCTAAGACGGCATTGTGACATCACAACACTGCACGGGTCACACAGGTGAAAGATCCCTGTCTGTGATCTGCCTAAGGGTGCATTGTGACATCTTAACTCTGCACGGGACACCAAGGTGACAGAACCTTGTCTGTGATCTGCCTAAGGGGGCATTCTGACATCACAATTCGGCACTGGTCACCCAGGTGAAAGATCCTTGTATGTGATCAGCTTAAGGGGCATTGTGACATCATAAATGTGCACTGGTCACCCAGGTGAAAGACCCTTGTCTGTGATCTGCCTAAGGGGGCATTGTGACATCATAACTCTGCACTTGACACCCAGGTGACAGACCCTTGTCTGTGATCTGTCTAAGGGGGCATTGTGACATCACAACTCTGCACTGGTCACCCACTTGACAGACCCTTGTCTGTGATCTGCCTAAGGGGGCATTGTGACATCATAACTCTGCACTGGTCACTGTGGTGACACACCCTTGCCTGTGATCTGCTTAAGGGGGCATTGTGACATCATAACTGTGCACTGGTAACCCTAGTGACAGACCCTTGTCTGTGATCTGCCTAAGGGGGCATTGTGATATCACAACTCTGCACTGCTCACATAGTTGTAAGACCGTTGTATGTGATCTACCTAAGGGGACATTGTGACATCATAACTGTGCACTGGTCACCCAGGTGACAGACCCTTGTCTGTGATCTGCCTAATGGGACATTGTGACATCATAACTCTGCACTGGACACCCAGGTGAAAGACTCTTGTCCGTGATCTGCCTAATGGGGCATTGTGACATCATAACTCTGCACTGGTCACCCAGGTGACAGACCCTTGTCTCTGATCTGACAAAGGGGCCATTGTGACATCATAACTCTGCGGTGCTCACCATGTTGACAGACCCTTGTCTGTGATCTACCTAAGGTAGCATTGTGACGTCATAACTGTGCACTGGTTACCTAGGTGACAGACCCTTGTCTGTGATCTGCCTAAGGGGTCAAAATTATATCATAACTGTGCACTGTTAACCCAGGTGAGAGACCCTTGTCTGTGATCTGCCTAAGGGGACATTGTGACATCATAAGCCTGTACTGGTCACCCTCGTGAGAGACACTCGTCCGTGATCTGCCTAAGGGGGCATTGTGACATCGTAACTCTGCACGGGTCACCCAGGTGACAGGCCCTTGGTCGTGATCTGCCTAAGGGGGCATTGTGACATCACAACTCTGCACTGGTCACCTAGGTGACAGATCCTTGTCTCTTATCTGACTAAGGGGCCATTGTGACATTATAAATCTGCACTTGTCACCGTGGTGACGTACCCATTTCTGTGATCTGCCTAAGGGGGCATTGTGACATCAAAACTGTGCACTGGTCACCCAGGTGACAGACCCTTGTCTGTGATCTGCCTAAGGGTGCATTGTGACATCACACCTCTACACTGGTCACCATGGTGACTGACCTTTCTCGGTGATCTGCCTAAGGGGGTAATGTGACATCATTACTCTGCACTGGTCATCCAGGTGACAGAACCTTCTATGTGATCTGCCTAAGGGGGCATTGTGACATCACAACTCTGCACTGGTCACCCTGGTGACAGACCGTTGTCCGTGATCGGCCTAAGGGGGCATTGTGACATCATAACTCTCCACTGCTGACCCAGTTGAAAGACCCTTGTATGTTATCTGCCTAAGGGGGCATTGTGACTTTATAACTCTTCAGTGGTAATCCAGGTGACAGACCCTTGTCTGTGATCTGCCTAAGGGGATATTGTGACATCATAACTCTGCACTGGTCACCCTGGTGACAGACCGTTGTCCGTGATCTGCCTAAGGGGGCATTGTGACATCATAATTCTGCACTGGTCACCCAGGTGACAGACCCTTGTCTCTGATCTGACAAAGGGGCCATTGTGACATCATAACTCTGCGGTGCTCACCATGGTGACAGACCCTTGTCTGTGATCTGCCTAAGGTAGCATTGTGACGTCATAACTTTGCACTGGTTACCTAGGTGACAGACCCTTGTCTGTGATCTGCCTAAGGGGTCAAAATTATATCATAACTGTGCACTGTTTACCCAGGTGAGAGACCCTTGTCTGTGATCTGCCTAAGGGGACATTGTGACATCATAAGACTGCACTGGTCACCCTCGTGAGAGACACTTGTATGTGATCTGCCTAAGGGGGCATTGTGACATCGTAACTCTGCACGGGTCACCCAGGTGACAGGCCCTTGGTCGTGATCTGCCTAAGGGGGTATTGTGACATCACAACTCTGCACTGGTCACCTAGGTGACAGATCCTTGTCTCTTATCTGACTAAGGGGCCATTGTGACATTATAACTCTGCACTTGTCACCGTGGTGACGTACCCCTTTCTGTGATCTGCCTAAGGGGGCATTGTGACATCAAAACTGTGCACTGGTCACCCAGGTGACAGACCCTTGTCTGTGATCTGCCTAAGGGTGCATTGTGACATCACACCTCTACACTGGTCACCGTGGTGACTGACCCTTCTCGGTGATCTGCCTAAGGGGGTAATGTGACATCATTACTCAGCACTGGTCATCCAGGTGACAGAACGTTCTATGTGATCTGCCTAAGGGGGCATTGTGACATCACAACTCTGCACTGGTCACCCTGGTGACAGACCGTTGTCCGTGATCGGCCTAAGGGGGCATTGTGACATCATAACTCTCCACTGCTGACCCAGTTGAAAGACCCTTGTATGTTATCTGCCTAAGGGGGCATTGTGACTTTATAACTCTTCAGTGGTAACCCAGGTGACAGACCCTTGTCTGTGATCTGCCTAAGGGGACATTGTGACATCATAACTCTGCACTGGTCACCCTGGTGACAGACCGTTGTCCGTGATCTGCCTAAGGGGGCATTGTGACATCATAACTCTGCACTGGTCACCCAGGTGACAGACCCTTGTCTCTGATCTGACTAAGGGGCCATTGTGACATCATAACTCTGCACTGCCCCCCCAAGTGACAGACCGTTGTCTATAATCTGCCTTAGGGTACATTGTGACATCATAACTCTGCACTGGTCACCGTGGTAACAGACCCTTCTCTGTGATCTGCCTTTGGGGGCAAAGTGACATTATAACTGTGCTCTGGTCACCCAGGTGACAGACCATTGTTTGTAATCTGCCTAAGGGTGTATTGGAGCATCATAACTCTGCACTGGTCACTGTGGTGACACACCCTTTTCTGTGAACTGCCTTAGGGGGCATTGTGACATGATAACTCTGCACTGGTCACTATGGTGACAGACCTTTTCTGTGATATGCCTAAGGGGGCAAAGTGACATTATAACTGTGCACTGGTCACCGAGGTGACAGACCATTGTTTGCAATCTGCCTAAGGGGGCATTGGGGCATCATAACTCTTCACTGGTCACCGAGGTGACAGACGCTTGTCTGTGATCTGCCTAAGGTGGCAAAGTGACATCATAACTGTGCACTCGTCACCCAGGTGACAGACCCTTTTTTGTGATCTGCCTAAGGGGGCAAAGTGACATCATAACTGTGCATTCGTCACCCAGGAGACAGACCATTGTGTGTGATCTGCCTAAGGGGGCATTGTGACATCATAACTCTGCACTGTACACCCAGGTGACAGACGCTTGTCTTTGATCTGCCTAAGGGGCATTGTGACATCATAACCATGCACGAGTCACCCAGGTGACAGGCCCTTGTCTGTGATCTGCCTAAGTGGGCATTGTGACATCATAACTCTGCACTGGTCACCGTGGTGACAGACCCTTGTCTGTGATCTGCCTAAGGGGGCAAAGTGACACCATAACAGTGCATTGGTCACACAGGTGACAGACCATTGTTTCTGATCTCCCTAAGGGTTCATTGTGGCATCATAACTCCGTAGTGGTCAATGTGGTGACAGACCCTTCTCTGTGATCTGCCTAAGGGGGCAAAGTGACATCATAACTGTGCACTCGTCACCCATGTTACAGACCCTTGACTGTGATCTGCCTAAGGGGGCATTGTGACATCATAATTCTGCACGGGTCACCCAGGTGACTGACCCTTGTCTGTGATCTGCCTAAGGGGGCACTGTGACATCATAACTCTGCACGGGTCACCCAGGTGGCAGACCATTGTTTGTGATCTGCCTAATGGGGCATTGTGACATCATAACTCTGCACTGGTCACCCAGGTGAGAGGCCCTTGACTGTGATATGCCTATGGGGGCACTGTGATATCATAACTCTGCACTGGTCACTGTGGTTAGAGACCCTTGTCTGTGATCCGCCTAAGGGGGCATTGTGACATCATAACTGTGCACTGGTCACCCAGGTGACAGACCCTTGTCTGTGATCCACCTAAGGGGGAATTTTGACATCATACTTTGCAGTGGTCACCCAAGTGACAGACCCTTTTCTGCAATCTGCCTAACGAGGCATTGTGACATCATAACTCTGCACTGGACACCCAGGTGAAAGAACCTTGTATGTGATCTGCCTAAGGGGGCATTGTGACATCATAACTCTGCACTGGTCACCCAGGTGACAGACCCTTGTGTGTGATCTTCCTAAGGAGCAAAATGACATCATAACTGTGCACTGGTCACCCAGGAGACAGACCCTTGTTTGTGATCTGCCAAAGGGGCGTTGTAACATCATAACACTGCACTGGTCACCCAGGTGACAGATCCTTGTCTGTGTTCTGCCTAAGGGGGCATTGTGACAAAATAACTGTGCACTGGTCACCCAGGTGACAGACCGTTTTCTGTGATCCGCCTAAGGGGGCATTGTGACATCATAACTCTGCATGCGTCACCCAGCTGACAGGCCCTTCAATGTGATCTGCCTAAGAGGGCATTGTGACATCATAACTCTGCACTGGTCACCGTGGTGAGACACCCTTGTCTGTGATCTCCCCAAGGGGGCATTGTGACACCATAACTGTGCACTGGTCACCCAGGTGGCAGACCATTGTTTGTGATGTGCCTAAGGGGTGCATTGTGGCATCATAACTCTGCAATGGTCACCGTGGTGACAGACCCTTGCCTGTGATCTCCCTAAGGTGGCAATGTGACATCACAACTGTGCACTCATCACCCAGGTGACAGACTCCTGTTTGTGTTCTCCCTAAGGGGGCATTGAGACATCATAACTCTGCACTGGTCACCCAGGTTACAGACCCTTGTCTGTGATCTGCCTAAGGGGGTATTGTGACATCATAACACTGCACTGGTCACCCAGGTGACAGACCATTGTCTATGATCTGCCTAAGGGGACTTTGTGACATCATAACTGTGCACCGGTCACCCTGGTGACAGACCGTTGTCTGTGATTAACCTAAGGGGGCATTGTGACATCATAACTGTGCACTGATCACCCAGGTGAAAGATCCTTGTATGTGATCTCCCTAAGGGGGCATTGTGATATCATAACTCTGCATTGGTCACCCAGGTGATAGACCCTTGTCCGTGATCTGCCTAAGGGGGCATTGGGACATCATAACTCTGCACTTGTCACCCTGGTTGCAGACCCTTCTCCGTGATCTGCCTAAGGGTGCATTGTGACCTCATAACTCTGCACTGCTCACCCAGGTGACAGAACCTTGTCTGTGATCTGTCTACGTGGGCATTGTGACATCATAACTGTGCACTGGTCACCCAGGTGACAGACCCTTGTCTCTGATCTGCCTAAGGGGGCATTGTGGCATCATAACTCTGCACTGGTCTCCCTGGTTACAGACCCTTGTCCGTGATCTGCCTAAGGGGGCATTGTGATATCATAACACTGCACTGGTCACCCTGTTTACAGACCCTTGTCCGTGATCTGCCTAAGGGGGATTGTGACATCATAACTCTGCACTGGTCACCCAGGTGACAGACCCTTGTCTGTGATCCGCCTAAGGGGGCATTGTGACATCATAACTCTGCACTGGTCACCCTGGTCACAGACGCTTGTCTGTGATCTGCCTAAGGGGCATTGTGACATCATAACTCTGCACTGGTCACCCTGGTTACAGACCCTTGTCAGTGATCTGCCTAAATGGGCATTGTGACATCATCACTCAGCACTGGTGACCCTGGTGACGGACCCTTGTCTCTGCTCCGCCTAAGGGGACATTGTGACATCATAACTCTGCACTGGTCACCCCGTTGACAGACCCTTGTCTGTGATCTGCCTAAGTGGGCATTGTGACATCATAACTGTGCACTGGTCACCCAGGTGGCAGACCATTGTTTGTGATCTGCCTATGGGGGCATTGTGGCATCATAACTCTGCAATGGTCACCGTCGTGACAGACCCTTGCCTGTGATCTCCCTAAGGTTGCAATGTGACATCATAACTGTGCACTCATCACCCAGGTGACAGACTCCTGTTTGTGTTCTGCCTAAGGGGGCATTGAGACATCATAACTCTGCACTGGTCACCAAGTTACATTCCCTTGTCTGTGATCTGACTAAGGGGGCATTGTGACATCATAACGCTGCACTGGTCACTCAGGTGACAGACCATTGTCTATGATCTGCCTAAGGGGGCATTGTGACATCATAACTGTGCACCGGTCACCCGGGTGACAGACCCTTGTCTGTGATCTACCTACGGGGGCACTGTGACATCATAACTGTGCACTGGTCACCCAGGTGAAAGATCCTTGTATGTGATCTCCCTAAGGGGGCATTGTGATATCATAACTCTGCATTGGTCACCCTAGTGATGGACCCTTGTCCGTGACCTGCCTAAGGGGGCATTGGGACATCATAACTCTGCACTGGTCACCCTGGTTGCAGACGCTTCTCCGTGATCTGCCTAAGGGGGCATTGTGACATCATAACTCTGCACTGCTCACCCAGGTGACAGAACCTTGTCTGTGATCTGTCTACGTGGGCATTGTGACATCATAACTGTGCACTGGTCACCCAGGTGACAGACCGTTGTCTCTGATCTGCCTAAGGGGGCATTGTGACTTCATAACTCTGCACTGGTCTCCCTGGTTACAGACCCTTGTCCGTGATCTGCCTAAGGGGGCATTGTGACATCATAACTCTGCACTGGTCTCCCAGGTGACAGACCCTTGTTTCTGATCCGCCTAAGGGGGCATTGGGACATCATAACTCTGCACTGGTCACCCTGGTTGCAGACGCTTCTCCGTGATCTGCCTAAGGGGGCATTGTGACATCATAACTCTGCACGGGTCACCCAGTTGACAGGCCCTTGAATATGATCTACCTAAGGGGGCATTGTGACATCATAAGTGTGCACTGGTCACCCAGGTGACAGACCCTTGTCTGTGATATGCCTAAGGGGGCACTGTGACATCATAAGTCTGCACTTGTCACCCAGGTTAAAGACCCTTGTCCGTGATCTGCCTAAGGGGGCACTGTGACATCATAACTCAGCACTCGTCACCGTGATGGTAGACCCTTGTCTATGATCTGCCTAATGGGGCAAAGTGACATCATAACTGTTCACTGGTCACCCAGGTGACAGACCATTGTTTGTGATCTGCCTAAGGGGGCATTATGGCATCATAACTCTGCACTGGTCACCCTGGTGACAGACCCTTGTCTATGATCTGCCAAAGGTGGTAATGTGACATCATAACTGTGCACTCGTCACACAGGTGAGAGACCCTTGTTTGTGATCTCCCTAAGGGGTCATTGAGACATCATAACTCTGCACTGGTCATCCAGGTGACAGACCCTTGTCTGTGATCTGCCTAAGGGGGCATTGTGACATCATAACCCTGCACTGGTCACCCTGGTGACAGACTCTCCTCTCTGATCTGCCTAAGAGGGCATTGTGACATCATAATCCTGCACTGGTCACCCAGGTGACAGACCCTTGTCTGTGATCCGCCTAAGGGGGAATTGTTACATCATAACATTGCACTTGTCACCCAGGTGACAGAACCTTGTCTGTGATCTGCCTAAGGGGGCATTGTGATATCATAACTCTGCACTGGTCACCAAGGTGGCAGACTCTCGTCTGTGATCGACCTAAGGGGTCATTGTGACATCATAACTCTGCACTGGACACCTTGGTGACAGACCCTTGTCTGTGATCCGCCTATGGGGGCATTGTGACATCATAACTCTGCACTTGTCACCAAGGTGACAGACTCTTGTCTGTGATCTGCCTAAGGAGGCATTGTGACATCATAACTCTGCACTGGTCACCGAGGTGACAGACCCTTGTCTGTAATCTGCCTAAGGGGGCACTGTGACATCATAACTCTGCACTGGTCACCCAGGAGAAAGACCCTTTTATGTGATCTGCCTAAGGGGATATTGTGACATCATAACTGTGCACCGGTCACCCAGGTGACAGACCCTTGTACGTGATCTGCCTTAGGGGCGTTGTGACATCATAACTCTGCAATGGTCACCCTGGTGACGGATCCTTTTCCGTGATCTGCCTAAGGGGGCATTGTGACATCATCCCTCTTCACTGGTCAACCAGGTGACAGACCCGTGTCTCTGATCTGTCAAAGGGGGCATTGTGACATCATAACTCTGCACTGGTCACCCAGGTGTCAGACACTTGTCTGTGATCTGCCTAAGGGGGTATTGTGATATCATAACTCTGGACTGGTCACCCAGGTGTCAGACCCTTGCCTGTTATATGCCTAAGGGGGCGTTTTGACATCATAACTCTGCAATGGTCAACCCTGTGACAGATCCTTGTGTGTGATCTGCCTAAGGGGGCATTGTGACATCATACCTCTGAACTGGTCACCCAGGTGACACACCCTTGTCTCTGATCTGTCAAAGAGGGCAATGTGACATCATAGGTGTGCACTGGTCACCCAGGTGACAGACCCTTGTCTGTGATCTGCCTAAGGGGGCATTGTGACATCATAACTCTAGACTGGTCACCCAGGTGAAAGACCCTTGTCTGTGATCTGCCTAAGGGGGTATTGTGACATCATAACTCTGCACTGGTCACCGTGCTGACAGACTCTTGTCTGTGATCTGCCTAAGGGGGCATTGTGGCAACATAACTGTGCACTGGTCACCTAGGTGACAGACCCTTGTCCGTGATCTGCTTAAGGGTACATCCTGACATCATAAATCTGCACTTGTCACGAAGGAGAAAGAACCTTGTCTCTGATCTGCCAAGGGGGGCATTGTGATATCATAACTCTGCACTGGTAACCCTGGTGAAAGACCCTTGCACGTTATCTGCCTAAGGGGTCATTGTGACATCATAACTCTGCACTTGTCACCCAGGAGACAGACCTTTGTCTCTGATCTTCCAAAAGGGACATTGTGACATCATAATTCTGCACTGGTCTCCCAGGTGAGAGACCTTTGTGATCTGCCTAAGGGGGCATTGTGACATCATAACTCCGCACTGGTCACCTGGGTGACAGACCCTTGTTTGTGATCTGCCTAAGGGGGAATTGTGACATCATCACTCTGCACTTGTCACCGCGGTGACAGAACCTTGCTTGTGGTCTGCCTAAGGTGGCATTGTGACATCATGATTCTGCACTGGTCTCTGAGGTGACCGACCTATGTCTGTGATCTGCCCAAGGGGGCATTGAGACATCACAACTCTGCAATGGTCACCGTGGTGACAGACCCTTGTCTCTGATCCACCTAAGAGGGCATTGTGACATCATAACACTGCACGGGTCACCCAGGTGACAGACCCTTGTCTGTGATCTGCCTAAAGGGGCATTCTGGCTTGTTAACTCTGCACTGGTCACCAAGGTGACAGGCCTTTGTCTTTGATCTGCCTAAGGGGGTATTGTGGCATCATAACTCTGCACGGTTCTCCCAGGTGACAGGCCCTTGTTTGTGATCTGCCTATGGGGGCATTTGACATCATAACTCTGCACCGGTCACCCAGCTTACAGGCCCTTTTCTGTGATCTACCTAAGGGGTCATTGTGACATCATAACTCTGCACTGGTCACCCAGGTGACAGACACTTGTCTGTGATCTCTCTAAGGGGGCATTATGACATCATAAATCAGCACGGTTAACCCAGGTTACAGACCCTTGTCTGTGATCTGCCTAAGGGGGCTTTGTGACATCATAACTCTGCAGTGGTCACCGTGGTGCCAGACCATTTTCTGTGATCTGCCTAAGGGGGCATTGCGACATCATAACTGTGCACTGGTCACCCAGGAGAAAGACCCTTTTATGTGATCTGCCTGAGGGGGAATTGTGACATCATAACTCAGCACTGGTCACCCAGGTGACACACCATTCACTGTGATCTGCCTAAGGGGGCATTGGGACATCATAACTCTGCACGGGTCACCCCAGTGACAGACCTTTGTCTTTGTTCTGCCTAAGGGGACATTGTGACTTCATAACTCTGTACTGGTCATCCAGGTGACAGACCCTTGTCTGTCATCTGCCTAAGGGGGCATTGTGATATCATAATCTGCACTGGTCTCCCTGGTGACAGACCCCTTTCCGTGATCTCCCTAAGGGGACATAGTGACATCATAACTCTGCAGTGGTCACCGTGGTGCCAGACCGTTGTCTGTGATCTGCCTGGGTCACCCAGGTTACATGTCCTTTTCTGTGAACTGCCTAAGGTGGCATTTTGATATCATAACTCTGCACTCGATACCCATGTGATAGTCCCTTTTCTGTGATCTGCCTAACTGGGCAATGTGACACCTAACTCTGCACTGGTCACCCTGCTGTCAGACCCTTGTCTGTGATCAGCCTAAGGTGGCATTGTGTCATCATAACTCTGCACTGGTCACCCAGGTGACAGACCCTTGTCTCTGACCATCTTAATGGGCATTGTGACATCATAACGCTGCACTGGTCACCCAGGTCACAGACACTTCTCTGTGCTCTGCCTAAGGTGGCATTGTGACATCATAACTGTGCACTGGTCACCCAGGTGACAGACGCTTTTCTCTGATTTGCCTAAGGGGGCATTGTGACATCATAAATCTCCACGGGTCAACCAGTTGACCGACCCTTGTCTGTGATCTGCCTAAGTGTCCATTGTTAAATAATAACTCCGCACTGGACACATAGGTGACAGACCCTTGTCTTTGATCTGCAGAAGGGGGCATTGTGACATACTAACTATGCACTGGTCACCCAGGTTACATGCCCTTGTCTGTGATCTGCCTAAGGTGGCATTTTGATACCATAACTCTGCACTGGTCACCTAGGTTACAGTCCCTTGTCTGTGATCTGCCTAACGGGGCATTGTGTCATCCTAACTCTGCACTGGTCTCTCTGGTGACAGATTCTTGTCCATGATCTGCCTAAGGGGGCATTGTGACATCATAAATCTGCACTTGTCACTCAGGAGACAGACCCTTGTCTCTGATCTGCCTAAGGGTGCATTGTGACATCATAAGTCTGCACTGGTCACCCAGGTGACAGACCCTTGTCTGTGATCTGCCTAACGGGGAATTGTGACATCATAACTATGCAGTGGTCATCATTGTGAGGTACTCTTGTCTGTGATCTGCCTAAGGGGGAATTGTGACATCATAACTCTACACTGCTCACCCAGGTGACAGGCCCTTGTCTGTGATCTGCCTAAGGGGGCATTGTGACGTCATAACTCTCCACGGGTAACCAAGGTGACAGACCCTTGTCTTTCATCTGCCTAAGGGGGCATTGTGACATCATAACTCTGCACGTGTCACCCAGGTTACAGAACCTTGTCTGTGATCTGTCAAAGGGGGCATTGTGACATCATAACTCTGCACGGTTCACCCGCATGACAGACCCGTGTCTTTGATCTGCTTCAGTGGGCTTTGTGGCATCATAACCCTGCAGTGGTCACCCAGCTGACCGGAACTTGTCTGTGAACTGCCTAAGGGAGCATTGTAACATCATAACTCTGCACTGCTCACCCAGGTGACAGACCCTTGTCTGTCATCTGCCTAAGGGGGCATTGTGACATCATAACTCTGCAATGGTCACCCAGGTGACAGTCCCTTGTTTTTGAACTGCTTAATTGGGCATTGTGACATAATAACTCGGCACTGGGCACATAGGTGACAGGCCCTTGTCTGTGATCTGCCTAAGAGGTCATTGTGACATCATAAATCTGCACTGGGCACCCAGGTGACAGGCCCTTGTCTGTGATGTGCCTAAGGGTCATTTTGACATCATAACTCTGCACTGGGTACCCAGGTGACATGCCTTCTTCTGTGATCTACATAATGGGGCATTCTAACATCATAACTCTGCACAGGGCACCCAGGTGACAGGCCCTTGTCTGTGATCTGCCTAATGGGGCATTGTTACATCATAACTGTGCGATTTTCACCCAGGTGACTGACACTTGTCTGTGATCTGCCTAAGGGGGCATTGTGACATCTTAAATCTGCACTGGTCACTCAGGTGAAACACCCTTGTCTGTGATCTGCCTAAGGTGTCATTGTGACATCATAACTCTTCACTGGTCACTCAGGTGACAGACCCTTGTCTGTGATCTGCCTTAGGGGGCATTGAGACATCATAACTCTGCACGGGTCACCCATGTGACAGACCCTTGTCTGTGATCTGCCTAAGGGGGCATTGTGACATCATAACTCTGCACTGGTCACCCAGGTGACAGACCCTTGTCTATGATCTGCCTAAGGGGGAATTGTGACATCATAACTATGCAGTGGTCATCATTGTGAGGTACTCTTGTCTATGATCTGCCTAAGGGGGAATTGTGATATCATAACTCTGCACTGGTCACCCAGATGACAGACCCTTGTCTGTGATCTGCCTGAAGAGGCATTGTGACATCATAAATCTGCACAGGTCACTGAGGCGACAGACTCTTGTCTGTGATCTGCCTAAGGGGGCATTGTGACATCATAAGTGAGCACTGTTCACCCAGGTGACAGAGCCTTGTCTTTGATCTGAGTAAGGGGGCATTGTGACATCATAAACCTGCACTGGTCACCGAGGTTACAGGTGCTTGTCAGTGATCTGCCAATGGTGGCCTTTTGATATCATAACCCTGCACTCATCACCCAAGTGACAATCCCTTGTCTGTGATCCACCTAAGGGGGCATTGTGACATCCTGACTCTGCACTGGTCACCCTGGTGACAGACCCTTGTCTGTGAACTGCCTACGGGGCATTGTGACATCATAACACTGCACTAGTCACCCAGTTGACACACCCTTGTCTGTGATCGGCCTACGGGGGCATTGTGACATCTTAAATCTACACTGGACAACCTGGTGACAGACTCTTGTTTTGATCCGCCTAAGGAGGCATTGTGACATCATAACTCTGCACTGGTCACCGCGGTTACGGACCCTTGTCTGTGATCTACCTAAGGGGGCATTGTGACATCATAACACTGCACTAGTCACCCAGTTGACACACCCTTGTCTGTGATCGGCCTAAGGGGGCATTGTGACATCATAAATCTTCATTGGACATCCAGGTGACAGACCCTTGTTTTTGATCCGCCTAAGGAGGCATTGTGACATCATAACTCTGCACTGGTCACCGTGGTTACGGACCCTTGTCTGTGATCTTGCTAAGTGGGCATTGTGACACCATAACTCTGCACTGGTCACCCAGATGAAAGACCCTTGTCTGTGATCTGCCTGAGGTGGCATTGTGACATCATAACTCTCCGCTGGACACCCAGGTGACAGACCCATGTCTTTGATCTTCCTAAAGGGGCATTGTGACATCATAACTCTACACTGCTCACCCAGGTGTCAGGACCTTGTCTGTGATCGGCCTCAAGGGGCACTGTAACATCGTAACTCTGCACTGGGCACCCAGGTGACAGGCCCTTGTCTGTGATGTGCCTAAGGGGCATTGTGACATCATAACTCTGCAGTGAGTAACCAGCTGACATGCCCTTGTCTGTGATCTGCTTAAGGGGGCATTGTGACAAAATAAATCTGCACTGCTCACCCAGGTGTCAGACCCTTCCCTGTTATCTGCCTAAGTGGGCATTGTGACATCATAACTCTGCACGGGTCACCGAGGTGACAGACCCCTGTCTTTGATCTGCCTAAGGGGGCATTGTGACACCATAACTCTGTACTGGTCAACCAGGAGACAGACCCTTGTCTGTGATCTGCCAAAGGGGGCTTTGTGACATCATAATTCTGCACTTGTCACGCAGGTGACACACCCTTGTCTTTGATATGCCTTGGAGGGCATTGTGACATCATAACTCTGCAGTAGTCACCCAGGTGACCGACTCTTGTCTGTGATCTGCCTAAGGGGGCATTGTGACAACATAACTGCACTGGTCACCCAGGTGACAGACCCTTCTCTGTCATCTGCCTAAGGGGGCATTGTGACATCATAACTCTGCAATGGTCACCCAGGTGAGAGTCCCTTGTCTTTGAACTGCTTAAGTGGGCATTGTGGCATCATAGCTCTGCACTGGGCACATATGTGACAGGCCCTTATCTGTCATCTGCCTAAGGGGTCATTGTGACAGGCCCCTGTCCGTGATCTGACTAAGTGGGCGTTGTGATATCATAACTCTGCACTTGTCTCCCAGGAGACAGTCCCTTGTCTGTGATCTGCCTAAGGGGGCATTGTGACATCAAAACTCTGCACGGGTCACCCAGGTTACAGGTCCTTGTCTGTGATCTGCCTAAGGTGGCATTTTGATATCATAACGCTGCACACGTCAACCAGGTGACAGTCCCTTATCTGTGATTTGCCTAAGGGGTCATTGTGACATTATAAATCTGCCCTGGTCATCCAGGTGACAGACCCTTGTCTGTGATCTGCCTAAGAGGGAATTGTGACATCATAACTCTGCACTGGTCACCCTGGTGACAGACCCTTTTCCGTGATCTGTCTAAGGGGACATTGTGACATCATCACTCTGAGCTGGTCAACCAGGTGACAAACCCATGTCTGTGATCTACATAAGGGGGAATTGTGACATCATAATTATGCACCGGTCACGCAGGAGACACACCATGTTTTCATATGCCTTCCTGGGCATTGTGACATCATAACTCTGCATTGGTCACTGTGGTGACAGACTATTGCCTATTATCTGCCTAAGGGGTCATTGTGACATCATAACTCTGCACTGGTCACCCAGGTGACAGACACTTGTCTGTGATCTCACTAAGGGGGCATTGTGACATCATAAATGTGCACGGGTCACCCAGGTCACAGACCATTGTCTGTGATCTGCCTAAGGGGGCATTGTGACTTCACAACTGTGCACTGGTCACCCAGGTTACAGACCCTTGTCTGTGATCTGCCTAAAGGGACATTGTGACATCATAACCCTGCACTGGTCACTGTGGTAAGAGACCTTTCTCTGCGTTCTGCCTAAGGGGGCATTGTGACATCATAACTCTGCACTGGTGACCCAGGTGACAGACACTTGTCTGTGATCTCACTAAGGGGGCATTGTGACATCATAAATCTGCAAGGGTCACCCAGGTGACAGACCCTTGTCTGTGATCTGCCTAAGGGGGCATTGTTACATCATAATTCTGCAGTGGTCACCGTGGTGACAGACCATTCTCTGTGATCTGCCTAAGGGGGCATTGGGACATCATAACTGTGTACTGGTCACCCAGGTGAAAGACCCTTGTATGTGATCTGCCTAAGGGGGCATTGTGACATCATAACTCAGCACTGGTCACCCAGGTGACAGACCATTCTCTGTGATCTGCCTAAGTTGGCATTGGGACATCATATTTCTGCAGTGGTCTCTCAGGTGACAGACCTTTGTCTGTAATCTGCCTAAGGGGGCATTGTGACATCATAATTCTGCCCAGGTCACCCAGGTTACAGGTCCTTATCTGTGATCTGCCTAACGTGGCATTTTGATATCATAACTCTGCACTCGTCACCCAGGTGACAGTCCTTTGTCTGTGATCTGCCTAACTTGGCATTGTGACAGACTAACTCTGCACTGGTCACCCTGCTGTCAGACCCTTGTCTGTGATCAGCCTAAGGTGGCATTGTGACATCATAACCGTGCACTTGTCACCCAGGTCACAGACACTTCTCTGTGCTCTTCCTAAGGTGGCATTGTGACATCATAACTGTGCACTGGTCACCCAGGTGATGGACGCTTGTCTCTCATCTGCCTGAAGGGGCATTGTGTCATCATAACTCTCCACGAGTCAACCAGTTGACAGACCCTTGTCTGTGATCTGCGTAAGGGGGCATTGTGACTTCATAACTGTGCACTGGTCACCGTCGTGAGAGACCCTTGTCTCTGATCTGCCTAAGGGGGCATGGTGACATCATAACTCTGCATTGGTCACCCAGGTGACAGACCCTTGTCTGTGATCTGCCTAAGGGGGCTTTGTGACATCATAACTCTGCACTGGTCACCCAGGTGACAAACCGTTGTCTGTGATCTGCTAAGTGGGCATTGTGACATAATAACTCCGCACTGGACACGCAGGTGACAGACCCTTGTCTTTGATCTGCAGAAGGGGGCATTGTGACATCATAACTATGCACTGGTCACCCAGGTTACATGCCCTTGTCTGTGATCTGCCTAAGGTGGCATTTTGATACCTTAACTCTGCACTGGTCGCCTAGATTACAGTCCCTTGTCTGTGATCTGCCTAAGGGGCATTGTGTCATTCTAACTATGCACTGGTCACTCTGGTGACAGATTCTTGTCCGTGATCTGCCTAAGGTGGCATTGTGACATCATAAATCGTCACTGGTCACTCAGGGGACAGACCCTTGTCTCTGATCTGCCTAAGGGGGCATTGTGACATCATAACTCTGCACTGGTCACCAAGCTTACATGTGCTTGTCAGTGATCTGCCAATGGTGGCCTTTTGATATCATAACTCTGCACTCGTCACCCAAGTGACAATCCCTTGTCTGTGATCTCCCTAAGGGGGCATTGTGACATCCTAACTCTGCACTGGTCACCCTGGTGACAGACCCGTTTCTGAGATCTGCCTAAGGGGTCATTGTGACATCATAACTCTGCACTGGTCACACAGGTGACAGACCCTTGTCTCTGATCTGCCAAAGGGGGCATTGTGACATCATAACCCTGCACTGGTCACCCACGTGACAGACACTTATCTGTGATCTGCCTTAGGGGGCATTGTGACATCATAACGCTGCACTGGTTACCCATGTGTCAGACAGTTGTCTGTGATCTGCCTACGGGGTCATCGTGACATGATATCTCTGCAATGGTCACCCAGATGACAGACCATTGTCTGTGATCTGCCTAAGGGGGCCTTGTGACATCATAACTCTGCACTGGGCACCCCGGTGAAAGACCCTTGTCTGTGATCTACCTGAGGTGGCATTGTGACATCATAACTCTGCGCTGGACACCAGCTTACAGACCCATATCTTTGATCTGCCTAAAGGGGCATTGTTTCATCATAACTCGACACTGCTCACCCAGGTGACAGGCCCTTGACTGTGATCTGCCTAAGGGGGCATTGTGACATCATAACTGCGCACTTGTCACCCAGTTGACAGACCCTTCTCTGTGATCTGTCTAAGGGGACATTGTGACATCATAACCCTGCACAGGTCACCCTGGTGACAGGCCCTTGTCCGTGATCTGCCTAATGGGGCATTGTGACATCACAACTCTGCACTGGTCACCCAGGTGACAAACCCTTGTCTGTGATCTGCCTAAGTGAGCATTGTGACATCATAACCCTTCACTGGTCACCCAGGTGACAGACCCTTGTCAGTGATCTGCCTAAGGGGGCATTGTGACATTATAATTCTGCCCTGGTCTCCCAGGTAACAGACCCTTGTCTGAGATCTGCCTAAGGGGGCATTGTGACATAACAACTCTGCACTGGTCACTGTGGTCAAAGACCCTTGTCTTTGATCTGCTTAAGTGCGCATTGTGAAATTATAACTCTGCACTGGGCACGCAGGTGATATGCCCTTGTGTCTGGTCTGCCTAAGGGCACATTGTGACATCATAACTCTGCACTGGTCAGCCAGGTGAAAGTCCCTTGTCTGTGATCTGCCTAAGGGGGCATTGTGACATCATAAATCTGCATAGGTCACCCAGGTGACAGACCCTTGTCTGTGAGCTACCTAAGTGGGCATTGTGACATAATAACTCCGCACTGGACACGCAGGTTACAGACCCTTGTCTTTGATCTGCTTAAGGGGGCATTGTGACATCATAACTATGCACTGGTCACCCAGGAAATAGGCCCTTGTCTGTGATCTGCCTAAGGTGGCCATGTGATACCATAAATCTGCACTGGTCTCCCAGGTTACAGTCCCTTGTCTGTGTTTGGCCTAAGGGGGCATTGTGTCATCCTAACTCTGCACTGGTCACCCTGGTGACAGACCCTTGTCTGTTATCAGTCTAAAGGGGAATAGTGACATCATAACCCTGCACTGGTCACCGAGGTGACAGAACCTTGTCTGTGATCAGCCGACCTGGGCCTTCTGACATCATAACTCTGCACTGGTCACCCTCGTGACAGACCCTTTTCCGTGATCTGCCTAAGGGGACATAGTGATATCATAACTCTGCACTTGCCATCCCGGAGACAGAACCTTGTCTCTGATCTTCCAAAGGGGGCATTGTGACAGCAGAACTCTTCACTGCTCACCCAAGTGACAGACCCTTGTCTGTGATCTGCCTAAGGGGACATTGTGACATCATAATTCTGCAGTGGTCTCCCAGGTGACAGACCTTTGTCTGTGATCTGCCTAAGGGTTAATTGTGACATCAAAATTCTGCCCGGGTCACCCAGGTTACAGGTCCTTGTCTGTGATCTGCCTAAGGTTGCATTTTGATATCATAACTCTGCACTCGTCACCCAGGTGACAGTCCCTTGTCTGTGATCTGCCTAACCGGACATTGTGACACACTAACTCTACACTGGTCACTCTGCTGTAAGACCCTGGTCCGTGATAGTCCTAAGGTGGCATTGTGACATCATAACCCTGCACTGGTCACCCAGCTCACAGACACTTCTCTGTGATCTGCCTAAGGTGGCATTGTGACATCATAACTGTGCACTGGTCACCCAGGTGACAGACGCTTGTCTCTGATCTGCCTAAGGGGGCATTGTGACATCATAACTCTCCACGAGTCAACCAGTTGACAGACCCTTGTCCGTGATCTGCCTAAGTGGCCATTGTGACAAAATAACTCCGCATTGGACACGCTGGTGACAGACCCTTGTCTTTGATCTGCTTAAGGGGGCATTGTGACATCATAACTACGCACTGGACACCCAGGTTACATGCCCTTGTCTGTGATCTGCCTAAGGTGGCATTTTGATACCATAACTCTGCACTGGTCACCTAGGTTACAGTCCCTTGTCCGTGATCTGCCTAAGGGGGCATTGTGACATCATAAATCTGCACTGGTCACTCAGGTGACAGCCCTTTGTCTCTGATCTGCCTAAGGGGGCATTGTGATATCATAACTCTGAACTTGTCACCCAGGTGACAGACCCTTGTCTGTGATCTGCCTAAGGGGGAATTGTGACATCATAACTATGCAGTGGTCATCGTTGTGAGGTACTCTTCTTTGTGATCTGCCTATGGGGGTATTGTGACATCATAACTCTGCACTGGTCACCCTGATGACAGACCGTTGTCTGTGATCTGCCTGAAGAGGCACTGTGACATAATAACTCTGCACAGGTCACTGAGGCGACAGACTTTTGTCTGTGATCTGCCTAAGGGGGCATTGTGACATCATAAATGTGCACTGGTCACCCAGGTGACAGACCCTTGTCTTTGATCTGACTAAGGGGGCATTGTGACATCATAACTCTGCAATTGTCACCGAGGTTACAGGTGCTTGTCAGTAATCTGCCAATGGTGGTCTTTTGATATCATAACTCTGCACTCGTCACCCAAGTGACAAACCCCTGTCTGTGATCTGCCTTAGGGGGCATTTTGACATCCTAACTCTTCACTGGTCACCCTGGTGGCAGACCCTTTTCCGAGATCTGCCTAAGGGGGCATTGTGACATCATAACTCTGCAGCGGTCACGCAGGTGACAGACCCTTGTCTCTGATCTGCCATAGGGGGAATTGTGATATCATAACCCTGCACTGGTCACTCAGGTGACAGACTCTTGTCTGTGATCTGCCTAAGGGGGCATTGTGACATCATAACTCTGCACTCGGCACCCAGGTGACAGGCCCTTGTCTGTGTTCTGCCTAAGGGGGCATTTGACATCATAACTCTGCACTGGGCACCCAGGTGACAGGCCCTTGTCTGTGATGTGCCGAAGAGGGCATTATGACATCATATCCCTGCACTGGGCACCCAAGTGAGAGGCCCTTGTCTGTGATCTGCCTAAGGGGACATTGTGACATCATAACTCTCCACTGGTCACCCAGGTGACAGGCCCTTGTCTGTGATCTGCATGAGGTGGCATTTTGATATCATAACCCTGCATTTGTCACCCAGGTGACAAGCCCTTGTCTGTGATCTGCCTAATGGGGCATTGTGACATCATAACTCTGCACTGGTCACTCAGGTTGCAGGCCCTTGTCTGTGATCTGCCTAAGGGGGCATTGTGTAATCAAAACTCCGCGCTGGTAACCCAGGTGACAGGCCCTTGTCAGTGATCTGCCTAAGGGGGCATTGTGACATGATATCTCTGCAATGGTCACCCCTATGACAGACCATTGTCTGTGATCTGCCTAAGGGGGCATTGTGACATCATAACTCTGCACTGGGCACCCAGGTGAAAGACCCTTGTCTGTGATCTGACTGAGGTGGCATTGTGACATCATAACTCTGCGCTGGACACCCAGGTGACAGACCCATGTCTTTGATCTGCCTAAAGGGGCATTGTGTCATCATAACTCGACACTGCTCACCCAGGTGACAGGCCCTTGACTGTGATTTGCCTAAGGGGGCATTGTGACATCATAAATCTACACTGGAGAACCAGGTGACAGACCCTTGTTTTGATCCGCCTAAGGAGGTATTGTGACATCATAACTCTGCACTGGTCACCGTGGTTATAGATCCTTGTCTGTGATCTACATAAGGGGGCATTTTGACATCAAAGCACCGCACTAGTCACCAAGTTGACACACTGTTGTCTGTGATCGGCCTAAGGGGGCATTGTGACATCATAAATCTTCACTGGACAACCAGGTGACAGACCCTTGTCTTTGATCCGCCTAAGGAGGCATTGTGACATCATAACTCTGCACTGGTCACCGTGGTTACGGACCCTTGTATGTGATCTGCCTAAGGGGGCATTGTGACACCAAAACTCTGCACTGGTCACCCAGGTGAAAGACCCTTGTCTGTGATCTTCCTGAGGTGGCATGGTGAAATCATAATTCCACTGGACACCCAGGTGACAGACCCATGTCTTTGATATTCCTAAAGGGGCATTGTGACATCATAACTCTACACTGCTCACCCAGGTGACAGGCCCTTGTCTGTGATCTGCCTAAGGGGGCATTGTGACATCATAACTCTGCACTGGTCACCCAATTGACAGACCCTTCTCTGTAATGTGCCTGAGTTGGCATTCTGACCTCATAACCCTGCACTGGTCAGCCTGGTGACACACCCTTGACCGTGATATCCCTAAGGGGGCATTGTGACATCATAACTCTGCACCGATCAACCAGGAGACAGACCCTTCTCTCTGATCTGCCAAAAGGGGCATTGTGAAATCATAACTCTGCACTGGTCCCCCAGGTGACAGACCCTTGTCTGTGATCTGCCCAAGGGAGCATTGTGACATCATAACTCTTCACTGGTCACCCAGGTGACAGACCCTTGTCTGAGATCTGCCTAAGGGAGCATTGTGACATAACAACTCTGCACTGGTCACCGTGGTGAAAGACCCTTGTCTTTGATCTGCTTATGTGGGCATTGTGAAATCATAACTCTCCACTGGGCACCTAGGTGATATGCTCTTGTCTCTGATCTGCCTAAGGGCATATTGTGACATCATAACTCTGCACTGGGCACCCAGGTGACAGGCCATTGTCTGCAATCTGCTTAAGGGGGCATTGTGACGTCATAACTCTGCACAGATCACCCAGGTGACAGACCCTTGTCTGTGATTTGCCTAAGGGGTCATTGTGACATCATAACTGTGCACGGGTCACCCAGCTGAGAGGCCCTTGACTGTGATCTGCCTAAGGGTGCATTGTGACATCATAACACTGCACGAGTCACCTTTGTGACTGAACTTTGTGTGTGATCTCCCTAAGGGGGCATTGTGACATCATAACACTGCACATGTCACTCAGGTGACAGACCCTTGTCTTTGATCTGCCTAACGGGGCATTGTGACATCATTACTCTGTACAGTTAACCCAGGTGACAGACCCTTGTATATGATCTGCCTAAAGGGGCATTGTGACATCATAACTCTGCTCTGGTGACCGTGGTGAGAGACCCTTGTCTCTGATCTGACAAAGGGGCCATTGTGATATCATAACACTGCACTGGTCACCCAGGTGACAGACCCTTGCTCTGATCTGCCTAAGGGGGCATTGTGACATCATAGTTCTGCCCTGGTCACCCAGGTGACCGACCCTTGTCTTTGATAGGCCTAAGTTGGCATTGTGACATCATAACTCTGCACTGGTCACCCAGGTGACAGACCCTTGTCTGTGATCTGCCTAAGTGTGCATTGTGACATCACAACTTTGCACTGGTCACCCTGGTGACAGACCCATGTCAGTGATCTGCCTAAGGGGGCATTGTGACATCACAACTCTGCACTGGTCACCCAAGTGACAGGCCCTTGTCAGTGATCTTCCTAAGGAGGCATTGTGACATCATAACTCTGCACTGGTCACCCAGGTGTCAGACCCTTGTCTGTGATCTGCCTAATGGGGCATTGTGACATCATAACTCATCACTGGTCACCCAGGTGACAGACCCTTTACTGTGATCTGCCTAAGGGGATATTTGGACATCATAACTCTGCACTGGACACCCAGGTGACATACCCTTGACTTTCATCTGCCTTAAGAGGCATTGTGACATCATAATTCTGCACTGGTCACCCAGGTGACAGGCCCTTTTCTGTGATCTGCCTAAGGGGGCATTGTGACATCATAACTCTCCACTGGTCACCCAGGTGACAGACCCTTGTCTGTGATCTGCCCAAGGGAGCATTTTGACATCATAACTCTTCACTGGTCACCCAGGTGACAGACCCTTGTCTGTGATCTGCCTAAGGGGGCATTGTGACATCTTAACTGTGCACTGGTCACCCAGGTGATAGACACTTGTTGGTAATCTGACTAAGGGGGCATTGTGACTTCATAACTCTGCACTTGTCATGCAGGTGAAAGACCCTTGTCTGTGATCTGACTAAAGGGGCACTGTGACATCATAAGTCTACACTGGTCACCCAGGTGACAGACCCTTGTCTGTGAACTGCGTAAGGGGGCATTGTGACATGGTAACTCTGAATGGGTCACCCAGGTGACAGACCCTTGTCTGTGATCTGCCTAAGGGTGCATTGCGACATGATAACTCTGCACGGTTCACCAAGGTGACAGACCCTTCTCTGTGATCTGCCTAAGTGGGCATTGTGACATCATAACCCCGCACTGGACACGCAGGTTACAGACCTTTGTCTTTGATCTGCCTAAGGGGGCATTATGACATCATAACTCTATACTGGTCACCTTGGTGACAGACCCTTTTCTGTCAACTGTCTAACGGGGCATTGTGACATCATAAACCTGCACTGGTGACCCAGGTGACAGAACCTTGACTTTGATCTGCCTAACGAGGCATTGTGGTATCATTACTCGGCACTGGTCACCCAGGTGACAGGCCCTTGTCTGTGATCTGCCTAATTGGGCATTGTGACGTCATAAATCTGCACTGTTCATCCAGGTGACAGACCCTTGACTGTGATCTGCCTAAGTGGGCATTGTGACATCATAAGTCTGCACTGGTCTCCCTGGTGACAGATCCTTGTCCGTCATCTTTCTAAGGGGGTATTGTGACATCATAACTCTGCACTTGTCACCCAGGAGACAGACCCTTGTCTCCGATCTGCCAAAGGGGGCATTGTGACATCATAACTCTTCACTGGTCACCCAAGTGACAGACTCTTGTCTGTGATCTGCCTGAGGGGGCATTGTGATATCATAATTCCGCACTGGTGTCCCAGGTGACAGACCTTTGTCTGTGATCTACCTAAGGGGGTATTGTGATGTCATAACTCTGCACTGGTCGCCGGGGTTTCGGACCCTTGTCTGTGATCTGCCTAAGGGGGCATTGTGACACCATAACTCTGCACTGGTCACCCAGGTGAAAGACCCTTGTCTGTGATCTGCCTAAGGGGGCATTGTGACAGCATAACTCTGCGCTGGACACCCAGGTGTCAGACCCTTGTCTTTGATCTGCCTAAAGGGGCATTGTGTCATCATAACTCTACACTGCTCACCCAGGTGACAGGCCCTTGTCTGTGATCTGCCTAAGGGGGCATTGTGACATCATAACACTGCACGGGTCACCTATGTGACAGACCCTTGTCTGTGATCTCCCTAACGGGGCATTGTGACATCATAACTCTGCACTGGTCACCCAGGTGACAAACCCTTGTCTGGGATTTGCCTAAGGGGGCATTGTGACGTCATAATTCTGCCCTGGTCTCCCAGGTAACAGACCCTTGTCTGAGATCTGCCTAAGGGGGCATTGTGACATAACAACTCTGCACTGGTCACTGTGGTGAAAGACCCTTGTCTTTAATCTGCTTAAGTGGGCATTGTGAAATTATAACTCTGCTCTGGGCACCCAGGTGATATGCCCTTGTGTGTGATCTGCCTAAGGGCACATTGTGACATCATAACTCTGCGGTGCTCACCATGGTGACAGACCCTTGTCTGTGATCTGCCTAAGGTAGCATTGTGACATCATAACTTTGCACTGGTTACCTAGGTGACAGACCCTTGTCTGTGATCTGCCTAAGGGGTCAAAATTATATCATAACTGTGCACTGTTTACCCAGGTGAGAGACCCTTGTCTGTGATCTGCCTAAGGGGACATTGTGACATCATAAGACTGCACTGGTCACCCTCGTGAGAGACACTTGTATGTGATCTGCCTAAGGGGGCATTGTGACATCGTAACTCTGCACGGGTCACCCAGGTGACAGGCCCTTGGTCGTGATCTACCTAAGGGGGTATTGTGACATCACAACTCTGCACTGGTCACCTAGGTGACAGATCCTTGTCTCTTATCTGACTAAGGGGCCATTGTGACATTATAACTCTGCACTTGTCACCGTGGTGACGTACCCATTTCTGTGATCTGCCTAAGGGGGCATTGTGACATCAAAACTGTGCACTGGTCACCCAGGTGACAGACCCTTGTCTGTGATCTGCCTAAGGGTGCATTGTGACATCACACCTCTACACTGGTCACCGTGGTGACTGACCCTTCTCGGTGATCTGCCTAAGGGGGTAATGTGACATCATTACTCAGCACTGGTCATCCAGGTGACAGAACGTTCTATGTGATCTGCCTAAGGGGGCATTGTGACATCACAACTCTGCACTGGTCACCCTGGTGACAGACCGTTGTCCGTGATCGGCCTAAGGGGGCATTGTGACATCATAACTCTCCACTGCTGACCCAGTTGAAAGACCCTTGTATGTTATCTGCCTAAGGGGGCATTGTGACTTTATAACTCTTCAGTGGTAACCCAGGTGACAGACCCTTGTCTGTGATCTGCCTAAGGGGACATTGTGACATCATAACTCTGCACTGGTCACCCTGGTGACAGACCGTTGTCCGTGATCTGCCTAAGGGGGCATTGTGACATCATAACTCTGCACTGGTCACCCAGGTGACAGACCCTTGTCTCTGATCTGACTAAGGGGCCATTGTGACATCATAACTCTGCACTGCCCCCCCAAGTGACAGACCGTTGTCTATAATCTGCCTTAGGGTACATTGTGACATCATAACTCTGCACTGGTCACCGTGGTAACAGACCCTTCTCTGTGATCTGCCTTTGGGGGCAAAGTGACATTATAACTGTGCTCTGGTCACGCAGGTGACAGACCATTGTTTGTAATCTGCCTAAGGGTGTATTGGAGCATCATAACTCTGCACTGGTCACTGTGGTGACACACCCTTTTCTGTGAACTGCCTTAGGGGGCATTGTGACATGATAACTCTGCACTGGTCACTCTGGTGACAGACCTTTTCTGTGATATGCCTAAGGGGGCAAAGTGACATTATAACTGTGCACTGGTCACCGAGGTGACAGACCATTGTTTGCAATCTGCCTAAGGGGGCATTGGGGCATCATAACTCTTCACTGGTCACCGAGGTGACAGACGCTTGTCTGTGATCTGCCTAAGGTGGCAAAGTGACATCATAACTGTGCACTCGTCACCCAGGTGACAGACCCTTTTTTGTGATCTGCCTAAGGGGGCAAAGTGACATCATAACTGTGCATTCGTCACCCAGGAGACAGACCATTGTGTGTGATCTGCCTAAGGGGGCATTGTGACATCATAACTCTGCACTGTACACCCAGGTGACAGACGCTTGTCTTTGATCTGCCTAAGGGGCATTGTGACATCATAACCATGCACGAGTCACCCAGGTGACAGGCCCTTGTCTGTGATCTGCCTAAGTGGGCATTGTGACATCATAACTCTGCACTGGTCACCGTGGTGACAGACCCTTGTCTGTGATCTGCCTAAGGGGGCAAAGTGACACCATAACAGTGCATTGGTCACACAGGTGACAGACCATTGTTTCTGATCTCCCTAAGGGTTCATTGTGGCATCATAACTCCGTAGTGGTCAATGTGGTGACAGACCCTTCTCTGTGATCTGCCTAAGGGGGCAAAGTGACATCATAACTGTGCACTCGTCACCCATGTTACAGACCCTTGACTGTGATCTGCCTAAGGGGGCATTGTGACATCATAATTCTGCACGGGTCACCCAGGTGACTGACCCTTGTCTGTGATCTGCCTAAGGGGGCACTGTGACATCATAACTCTGCACGGGTCACCCAGGTGGCAGACCATTGTTTGTGATCTGCCTAATGGGGCATTGTGACATCATAACTCTGCACTGGTCACCCAGGTGAGAGGCCCTTGACTGTGATATGCCTATGGGGGCACTGTGATATCATAACTCTGCACTGGTCACTGTGGTTAGAGACCCTTGTCTGTGATCCGCCTAAGGGGGCATTGTGACATCATAACTGTGCACTGGTCACCCAGGTGACAGACCCTTGTCTGTGATCCACCTAAGGGGGAATTTTGACATCATACTTTGCAGTGGTCACCCAAGTGACAGACCCTTTTCTGCAATCTGCCTAACGAGGCATTGTGACATCATAACTCTGCACTGGACACCCAGGTGAAAGAACCTTGTATGTGATCTGCCTAAGGGGGCATTGTGACATCATAACTCTGCACTGGTCACCCAGGTGACAGACCCTTGTGTGTGATCTTCCTAAGGAGCAAAATGACATCATAACTGTGCACTGGTCACCCAGGAGACAGACCCTTGTTTGTGATCTGCCAAAGGGGCGTTGTAACATCATAACACTGCACTGGTCACCCAGGTGACAGATCCTTGTCTGTGTTCTGCCTAAGGGGGCATTGTGACAAAATAACTGTGCACTGGTCACCCAGGTGACAGACCGTTTTCTGTGATCCGCCTAAGGGGGCATTGTGACATCATAACTCTGCATGCGTCACCCAGCTGACAGGCCCTTCAATGTGATCTGCCTAAGAGGGCATTGTGACATCATAACTCTGCACTGGTCACCGTGGTGAGACACCCTTGTCTGTGATCTCCCCAAGGGGGCATTGTGACACCATAACTGTGCACTGGTCACCCAGGTGGCAGACCATTGTTTGTGATGTGCCTAAGGGGTGCATTGTGGCATCATAACTCTGCAATGGTCACCGTGGTGACAGACCCTTGCCTGTGATCTCCCTAAGGTGGCAATGTGACATCACAACTGTGCACTCATCACCCAGGTGACAGACTCCTGTTTGTGTTCTCCCTAAGGGGGCATTGAGACATCATAACTCTGCACTGGTCACCCAGGTTACAGACCCTTGTCTGTGATCTGCCTAAGGGGGTATTGTGACATCATAACACTGCACTGGTCACCCAGGTGACAGACCATTGTCTATGATCTGCCTAAGGGGACTTTGTGACATCATAACTGTGCACCGGTCACCCTGGTGACAGACCGTTGTCTGTGATTAACCTAAGGGGGCATTGTGACATCATAACTGTGCACTGATCACCCAGGTGAAAGATCCTTGTATGTGATCTCCCTAAGGGGGCATTGTGATATCATAACTCTGCATTGGTCACCCAGGTGATAGACCCTTGTCCGTGATCTGCCTAAGGGGGCATTGGGACATCATAACTCTGCACTTGTCACCCTGGTTGCAGACCCTTCTCCGTGATCTGCCTAAGGGTGCATTGTGACCTCATAACTCTGCACTGCTCACCCAGGTGACAGAACCTTGTCTGTGATCTGTCTACGTGGGCATTGTGACATCATAACTGTGCACTGGTCACCCAGGTGACAGACCCTTGTCTCTGATCTGCCTAAGGGGGCATTGTGGCATCATAACTCTGCACTGGTCTCCCTGGTTACAGACCCTTGTCCGTGATCTGCCTAAGGGGGCATTGTGATATCATAACACTGCACTGGTCACCCTGTTTACAGACCCTTGTCCGTGATCTGCCTAAGGGGGATTGTGACATCATAACTCTGCACTGGTCACCCAGGTGACAGACCCTTGTCTGTGATCCGCCTAAGGGGGCATTGTGACATCATAACTCTGCACTGGTCACCCTGGTCACAGACGCTTGTCTGTGATCTGCCTAAGGGGCATTGTGACATCATAACTCTGCACTGGTCACCCTGGTTACAGACCCTTGTCAGTGATCTGCCTAAATGGGCATTGTGACATCATCACTCAGCACTGGTGACCCTGGTGACGGACCCTTGTCTCTGCTCCGCCTAAGGGGACATTGTGACATCATAACTCTGCACTGGTCACCCCGTTGACAGACCCTTGTCTGTGATCTGCCTAAGTGGGCATTGTGACATCATAACTGTGCACTGGTCACCCAGGTGGCAGACCATTGTTTGTGATCTGCCTATGGGGGCATTGTGGCATCATAACTCTGCAATGGTCACCGTCGTGACAGACCCTTGCCTGTGATCTCCCTAAGGTTGCAATGTGACATCATAACTGTGCACTCATCACCCAGGTGACAGACTCCTGTTTGTGTTCTGCCTAAGGGGGCATTGAGACATCATAACTCTGCACTGGTCACCAAGTTACATTCCCTTGTCTGTGATCTGACTAAGGGGGCATTGTGACATCATAACGCTGCACTGGTCACTCAGGTGACAGACCATTGTCTATGATCTGCCTAAGGGGGCATTGTGACATCATAACTGTGCACCGGTCACCCGGGTGACAGACCCTTGTCTGTGATCTACCTACGGGGGCACTGTGACATCATAACTGTGCACTGGTCACCCAGGTGAAAGATCCTTGTATGTGATCTCCCTAAGGGGGCATTGTGATATCATAACTCTGCATTGGTCACCCTAGTGATGGACCCTTGTCCGTGACCTGCCTAAGGGGGCATTGGGACATCATAACTCTGCACTGGTCACCCTGGTTGCAGACGCTTCTCCGTGATCTGCCTAAGGGGGCATTGTGACATCATAACTCTGCACTGCTCACCCAGGTGACAGAACCTTGTCTGTGATCTGTCTACGTGGGCATTGTGACATCATAACTGTGCACTGGTCACCCAGGTGACAGACCGTTGTCTCTGATCTGCCTAAGGGGGCATTGTGACTTCAGAACTCTGCACTGGTCTCCCTGGTTACAGACCCTTGTCCGTGATCTGCCTAAGGGGGCATTGTGACATCATAACTCTGCACTGGTCTCCCAGGTGACAGACCCTTGTTTCTGATCCGCCTAAGGGGGCATTGGGACATCATAACTCTGCACTGGTCACCCTGGTTGCAGACGCTTCTCCGTGATCTGCCTAAGGGGGCATTGTGACATCATAACTCTGCACGGGTCACCCAGTTGACAGGCCCTTGAATATGATCTACCTAAGGGGGCATTGTGACATCATAAGTGTGCACTGGTCACCCAGGTGACAGACCCTTGTCTGTGATATGCCTAAGGGGGCACTGTGACATCATAAGTCTGCACTTGTCACCCAGGTTAAAGACCCTTGTCCGTGATCTGCCTAAGGGGGCACTGTGACATCATAACTCAGCACTCGTCACCGTGATGGTAGACCCTTGTCTATGATCTGCCTAATGGGGCAAAGTGACATCATAACTGTTCACTGGTCACCCAGGTGACAGACCATTGTTTGTGATCTGCCTAAGGGGGCATTATGGCATCATAACTCTGCACTGGTCACCCTGGTGACAGACCCTTGTCTATGATCTGCCAAAGGTGGTAATGTGACATCATAACTGTGCACTCGTCACACAGGTGAGAGACCCTTGTTTGTGATCTCCCTAAGGGGTCATTGAGACATCATAACTCTGCACTGGTCATCCAGGTGACAGACCCTTGTCTGTGATCTGCCTAAGGGGGCATTGTGACATCATAACCCTGCACTGGTCACCCTGGTGACAGACTCTCCTCTCTGATCTGCCTAAGAGGGCATTGTGACATCATAATCCTGCACTGGTCACCCAGGTGACAGACCCTTGTCTGTGATCCGCCTAAGGGGGAATTGTTACATCATAACATTGCACTTGTCACCCAGGTGACAGAACCTTGTCTGTGATCTGCCTAAGGGGGCATTGTGATATCATAACTCTGCACTGGTCACCAAGGTGGCAGACTCTCGTCTGTGATCGACCTAAGGGGTCATTGTGACATCATAACTCTGCACTGGACACCTTGGTGACAGACCCTTGTCTGTGATCCGCCTATGGGGGCATTGTGACATCATAACTCTGCACTTGTCACCAAGGTGACAGACTCTTGTCTGTGATCTGCCTAAGGAGGCATTGTGACATCATAACTCTGCACTGGTCACCGAGGTGACAGACCCTTGTCTGTAATCTGCCTAAGGGGGCACTGTGACATCATAACTCTGCACTGGTCACCCAGGAGAAAGACCCTTTTATGTGATCTGCCTAAGGGGATATTGTGACATCATAACTGTGCACCGGTCACCCAGGTGACAGACCCTTGTACGTGATCTGCCTTAGGGGCGTTGTGACATCATAACTCTGCAATGGTCACCCTGGTGACGGATCCTTTTCCGTGATCTGCCTAAGGGGGCATTGTGACATCATCCCTCTTCACTGGTCAACCAGGTGACAGACCCGTGTCTCTGATCTGTCAAAGGGGGCATTGTGACATCATAACTCTGCACTGGTCACCCAGGTGTCAGACACTTGTCTGTGATCTGCCTAAGGGGGTATTGTGATATCATAACTCTGGACTGGTCACCCAGGTGTCAGACCCTTGCCTGTTATATGCCTAAGGGGGCGTTTTGACATCATAACTCTGCAATGGTCAACCCTGTGACAGATCCTTGTGTGTGATCTGCCTAAGGGGGCATTGTGACATCATACCTCTGAACTGGTCACCCAGGTGACACACCCTTGTCTCTGATCTGTCAAAGAGGGCAATGTGACATCATAGGTGTGCACTGGTCACCCAGGTGACAGACCCTTGTCTGTGATCTGCCTAAGGGGGCATTGTGACATCATAACTCTAGACTGGTCACCCAGGTGAAAGACCCTTGTCTGTGATCTGCCTAAGGGGGTATTGTGACATCATAACTCTGCACTGGTCACCGTGCTGACAGACTCTTGTCTGTGATCTGCCTAAGGGGGCATTGTGGCAACATAACTGTGCACTGGTCACCTAGGTGACAGACCCTTGTCCGTGATCTGCTTAAGGGTACATCCTGACATCATAAATCTGCACTTGTCACGAAGGAGAAAGAACCTTGTCTCTGATCTGCCAAGGGGGGCATTGTGATATCATAACTCTGCACTGGTAACCCTGGTGAAAGACCCTTGCACGTTATCTGCCTAAGGGGTCATTGTGACATCATAACTCTGCACTTGTCACCCAGGAGACAGACCTTTGTCTCTGATCTTCCAAAAGGGACATTGTGACATCATAATTCTGCACTGGTCTCCCAGGTGAGAGACCTTTGTGATCTGCCTAAGGGGGCATTGTGACATCATAACTCCGCACTGGTCACCTGGGTGACAGACCCTTGTTTGTGATCTGCCTAAGGGGGAATTGTGACATCATCACTCTGCACTTGTCACCGCGGTGACAGAACCTTGCTTGTGGTCTGCCTAAGGTGGCATTGTGACATCATGATTCTGCACTGGTCTCTGAGGTGACCGACCTATGTCTGTGATCTGCCCAAGGGGGCATTGAGACATCACAACTCTGCAATGGTCACCGTGGTGACAGACCCTTGTCTCTGATCCACCTAAGAGGGCATTGTGACATCATAACACTGCACGGGTCACCCAGGTGACAGACCCTTGTCTGTGATCTGCCTAAAGGGGCATTCTGGCTTGTTAACTCTGCACTGGTCACCAAGGTGACAGGCCTTTGTCTTTGATCTGCCTAAGGGGGTATTGTGGCATCATAACTCTGCACGGTTCTCCCAGGTGACAGGCCCTTGTTTGTGATCTGCCTATGGGGGCATTTGACATCATAACTCTGCACCGGTCACCCAGCTTACAGGCCCTTTTCTGTGATCTACCTAAGGGGTCATTGTGACATCATAACTCTGCACTGGTCACCCAGGTGACAGACACTTGTCTGTGATCTCTCTAAGGGGGCATTATGACATCATAAATCAGCACGGTTAACCCAGGTTACAGACCCTTGTCTGTGATCTGCCTAAGGGGGCTTTGTGACATCATAACTCTGCAGTGGTCACCGTGGTGCCAGACCATTTTCTGTGATCTGCCTAAGGGGGCATTGCGACATCATAACTGTGCACTGGTCACCCAGGAGAAAGACCCTTTTATGTGATCTGCCTGAGGGGGAATTGTGACATCATAACTCAGCACTGGTCACCCAGGTGACACACCATTCACTGTGATCTGCCTAAGGGGGCATTGGGACATCATAACTCTGCACGGGTCACCCCAGTGACAGACCTTTGTCTTTGTTCTGCCTAAGGGGACATTGTGACTTCATAACTCTGTACTGGTCATCCAGGTGACAGACCCTTGTCTGTCATCTGCCTAAGGGGGCATTGTGATATCATAATCTGCACTGGTCTCCCTGGTGACAGACCCCTTTCCGTGATCTCCCTAAGGGGACATAGTGACATCATAACTCTGCAGTGGTCACCGTGGTGCCAGACCGTTGTCTGTGATCTGCCTGGGTCACCCAGGTTACATGTCCTTTTCTGTGAACTGCCTAAGGTGGCATTTTGATATCATAACTCTGCACTCGATACCCATGTGATAGTCCCTTTTCTGTGATCTGCCTAACTGGGCAATGTGACACCTAACTCTGCACTGGTCACCCTGCTGTCAGACCCTTGTCTGTGATCAGCCTAAGGTGGCATTGTGTCATCATAACTCTGCACTGGTCACCCAGGTGACAGACCCTTGTCTCTGACCATCTTAATGGGCATTGTGACATCATAACGCTGCACTGGTCACCCAGGTCACAGACACTTCTCTGTGCTCTGCCTAAGGTGGCATTGTGACATCATAACTGTGCACTGGTCACCCAGGTGACAGACGCTTTTCTCTGATTTGCCTAAGGGGGCATTGTGACATCATAAATCTCCACGGGTCAACCAGTTGACCGACCCTTGTCTGTGATCTGCCTAAGTGTCCATTGTTAAATAATAACTCCGCACTGGACACATAGGTGACAGACCCTTGTCTTTGATCTGCAGAAGGGGGCATTGTGACATACTAACTATGCACTGGTCACCCAGGTTACATGCCCTTGTCTGTGATCTGCCTAAGGTGGCATTTTGATACCATAACTCTGCACTGGTCACCTAGGTTACAGTCCCTTGTCTGTGATCTGCCTAACGGGGCATTGTGTCATCCTAACTCTGCACTGGTCTCTCTGGTGACAGATTCTTGTCCATGATCTGCCTAAGGGGGCATTGTGACATCATAAATCTGCACTTGTCACTCAGGAGACAGACCCTTGTCTCTGATCTGCCTAAGGGTGCATTGTGACATCATAAGTCTGCACTGGTCACCCAGGTGACAGACCCTTGTCTGTGATCTGCCTAACGGGGAATTGTGACATCATAACTATGCAGTGGTCATCATTGTGAGGTACTCTTGTCTGTGATCTGCCTAAGGGGGAATTGTGACATCATAACTCTACACTGCTCACCCAGGTGACAGGCCCTTGTCTGTGATCTGCCTAAGGGGGCATTGTGACGTCATAACTCTCCACGGGTAACCAAGGTGACAGACCCTTGTCTTTCATCTGCCTAAGGGGGCATTGTGACATCATAACTCTGCACGTGTCACCCAGGTTACAGAACCTTGTCTGTGATCTGTCAAAGGGGGCATTGTGACATCATAACTCTGCACGGTTCACCCGCATGACAGACCCGTGTCTTTGATCTGCTTCAGTGGGCTTTGTGGCATCATAACCCTGCAGTGGTCACCCAGCTGACCGGAACTTGTCTGTGAACTGCCTAAGGGAGCATTGTAACATCATAACTCTGCACTGCTCACCCAGGTGACAGACCCTTGTCTGTCATCTGCCTAAGGGGGCATTGTGACATCATAACTCTGCAATGGTCACCCAGGTGACAGTCCCTTGTTTTTGAACTGCTTAATTGGGCATTGTGACATAATAACTCGGCACTGGGCACATAGGTGACAGGCCCTTGTCTGTGATCTGCCTAAGAGGTCATTGTGACATCATAAATCTGCACTGGGCACCCAGGTGACAGGCCCTTGTCTGTGATGTGCCTAAGGGTCATTTTGACATCATAACTCTGCACTGGGTACCCAGGTGACATGCCTTCTTCTGTGATCTACATAATGGGGCATTCTAACATCATAACTCTGCACAGGGCACCCAGGTGACAGGCCCTTGTCTGTGATCTGCCTAATGGGGCATTGTTACATCATAACTGTGCGATTTTCACCCAGGTGACTGACACTTGTCTGTGATCTGCCTAAGGGGGCATTGTGACATCTTAAATCTGCACTGGTCACTCAGGTGAAACACCCTTGTCTGTGATCTGCCTAAGGTGTCATTGTGACATCATAACTCTTCACTGGTCACTCAGGTGACAGACCCTTGTCTGTGATCTGCCTTAGGGGGCATTGAGACATCATAACTCTGCACGGGTCACCCATGTGACAGACCCTTGTCTGTGATCTGCCTAAGGGGGCATTGTGACATCATAACTCTGCACTGGTCACCCAGGTGACAGACCCTTGTCTATGATCTGCCTAAGGGGGAATTGTGACATCATAACTATGCAGTGGTCATCATTGTGAGGTACTCTTGTCTATGATCTGCCTAAGGGGGAATTGTGATATCATAACTCTGCACTGGTCACCCAGATGACAGACCCTTGTCTGTGATCTGCCTGAAGAGGCATTGTGACATCATAAATCTGCACAGGTCACTGAGGCGACAGACTCTTGTCTGTGATCTGCCTAAGGGGGCATTGTGACATCATAAGTGAGCACTGTTCACCCAGGTGACAGAGCCTTGTCTTTGATCTGAGTAAGGGGGCATTGTGACATCATAAACCTGCACTGGTCACCGAGGTTACAGGTGCTTGTCAGTGATCTGCCAATGGTGGCCTTTTGATATCATAACCCTGCACTCATCACCCAAGTGACAATCCCTTGTCTGTGATCCACCTAAGGGGGCATTGTGACATCCTGACTCTGCACTGGTCACCCTGGTGACAGACCCTTGTCTGTGAACTGCCTACGGGGCATTGTGACATCATAACACTGCACTAGTCACCCAGTTGACACACCCTTGTCTGTGATCGGCCTACGGGGGCATTGTGACATCTTAAATCTACACTGGACAACCTGGTGACAGACTCTTGTTTTGATCCGCCTAAGGAGGCATTGTGACATCATAACTCTGCACTGGTCACCGCGGTTACGGACCCTTGTCTGTGATCTACCTAAGGGGGCATTGTGACATCATAACACTGCACTAGTCACCCAGTTGACACACCCTTGTCTGTGATCGGCCTAAGGGGGCATTGTGACATCATAAATCTTCATTGGACATCCAGGTGACAGACCCTTGTTTTTGATCCGCCTAAGGAGGCATTGTGACATCATAACTCTGCACTGGTCACCGTGGTTACGGACCCTTGTCTGTGATCTTGCTAAGTGGGCATTGTGACACCATAACTCTGCACTGGTCACCCAGATGAAAGACCCTTGTCTGTGATCTGCCTGAGGTGGCATTGTGACATCATAACTCTCCGCTGGACACCCAGGTGACAGACCCATGTCTTTGATCTTCCTAAAGGGGCATTGTGACATCATAACTCTACACTGCTCACCCAGGTGTCAGGACCTTGTCTGTGATCGGCCTCAAGGGGCACTGTAACATCGTAACTCTGCACTGGGCACCCAGGTGACAGGCCCTTGTCTGTGATGTGCCTAAGGGGCATTGTGACATCATAACTCTGCAGTGAGTAACCAGCTGACATGCCCTTGTCTGTGATCTGCTTAAGGGGGCATTGTGACAAAATAAATCTGCACTGCTCACCCAGGTGTCAGACCCTTCCCTGTTATCTGCCTAAGTGGGCATTGTGACATCATAACTCTGCACGGGTCACCGAGGTGACAGACCCCTGTCTTTGATCTGCCTAAGGGGGCATTGTGACACCATAACTCTGTACTGGTCAACCAGGAGACAGACCCTTGTCTGTGATCTGCCAAAGGGGGCTTTGTGACATCATAATTCTGCACTTGTCACGCAGGTGACACACCCTTGTCTTTGATATGCCTTGGAGGGCATTGTGACATCATAACTCTGCAGTAGTCACCCAGGTGACCGACTCTTGTCTGTGATCTGCCTAAGGGGGCATTGTGACAACATAACTGCACTGGTCACCCAGGTGACAGACCCTTCTCTGTCATCTGCCTAAGGGGGCATTGTGACATCATAACTCTGCAATGGTCACCCAGGTGAGAGTCCCTTGTCTTTGAACTGCTTAAGTGGGCATTGTGGCATCATAGCTCTGCACTGGGCACATATGTGACAGGCCCTTATCTGTCATCTGCCTAAGGGGTCATTGTGACAGGCCCCTGTCCGTGATCTGACTAAGTGGGCGTTGTGATATCATAACTCTGCACTTGTCTCCCAGGAGACAGTCCCTTGTCTGTGATCTGCCTAAGGGGGCATTGTGACATCAAAACTCTGCACGGGTCACCCAGGTTACAGGTCCTTGTCTGTGATCTGCCTAAGGTGGCATTTTGATATCATAACGCTGCACACGTCAACCAGGTGACAGTCCCTTATCTGTGATTTGCCTAAGGGGTCATTGTGACATTATAAATCTGCCCTGGTCATCCAGGTGACAGACCCTTGTCTGTGATCTGCCTAAGAGGGAATTGTGACATCATAACTCTGCACTGGTCACCCTGGTGACAGACCCTTTTCCGTGATCTGTCTAAGGGGACATTGTGACATCATCACTCTGAGCTGGTCAACCAGGTGACAAACCCATGTCTGTGATCTACATAAGGGGGAATTGTGACATCATAATTATGCACCGGTCACGCAGGAGACACACCATGTTTTCATATGCCTTCCTGGGCATTGTGACATCATAACTCTGCATTGGTCACTGTGGTGACAGACTATTGCCTATTATCTGCCTAAGGGGTCATTGTGACATCATAACTCTGCACTGGTCACCCAGGTGACAGACACTTGTCTGTGATCTCACTAAGGGGGCATTGTGACATCATAAATGTGCACGGGTCACCCAGGTCACAGACCATTGTCTGTGATCTGCCTAAGGGGGCATTGTGACTTCACAACTGTGCACTGGTCACCCAGGTTACAGACCCTTGTCTGTGATCTGCCTAAAGGGACATTGTGACATCATAACCCTGCACTGGTCACTGTGGTAAGAGACCTTTCTCTGCGTTCTGCCTAAGGGGGCATTGTGACATCATAACTCTGCACTGGTGACCCAGGTGACAGACACTTGTCTGTGATCTCACTAAGGGGGCATTGTGACATCATAAATCTGCAAGGGTCACCCAGGTGACAGACCCTTGTCTGTGATCTGCCTAAGGGGGCATTGTTACATCATAATTCTGCAGTGGTCACCGTGGTGACAGACCATTCTCTGTGATCTGCCTAAGGGGGCATTGGGACATCATAACTGTGTACTGGTCACCCAGGTGAAAGACCCTTGTATGTGATCTGCCTAAGGGGGCATTGTGACATCATAACTCAGCACTGGTCACCCAGGTGACAGACCATTCTCTGTGATCTGCCTAAGTTGGCATTGGGACATCATATTTCTGCAGTGGTCTCTCAGGTGACAGACCTTTGTCTGTAATCTGCCTAAGGGGGCATTGTGACATCATAATTCTGCCCAGGTCACCCAGGTTACAGGTCCTTATCTGTGATCTGCCTAACGTGGCATTTTGATATCATAACTCTGCACTCGTCACCCAGGTGACAGTCCTTTGTCTGTGATCTGCCTAACTTGGCATTGTGACAGACTAACTCTGCACTGGTCACCCTGCTGTCAGACCCTTGTCCGTGATCAGCCTAAGGTGGCATTGTGACATCATAACCGTGCACTTGTCACCCAGGTCACAGACACTTCTCTGTGCTCTTCCTAAGGTGGCATTGTGACATCATAACTGTGCACTGGTCACCCAGGTGATGGACGCTTGTCTCTCATCTGCCTGAAGGGGCATTGTGTCATCATAACTCTCCACGAGTCAACCAGTTGACAGACCCTTGTCTGTGATCTGCGTAAGGGGGCATTGTGACTTCATAACTGTGCACTGGTCACCGTCGTGAGAGACCCTTGTCTCTGATCTGCCTAAGGGGGCATGGTGACATCATAACTCTGCATTGGTCACCCAGGTGACAGACCCTTGTCTGTGATCTGCCTAAGGGGGCTTTGTGACATCATAACTCTGCACTGGTCACCCAGGTGACAAACCGTTGTCTGTGATCTGCTAAGTGGGCATTGTGACATAATAACTCCGCACTGGACACGCAGGTGACAGACCCTTGTCTTTGATCTGCAGAAGGGGGCATTGTGACATCATAACTATGCACTGGTCACCCAGGTTACATGCCCTTGTCTGTGATCTGCCTAAGGTGGCATTTTGATACCTTAACTCTGCACTGGTCGCCTAGATTACAGTCCCTTGTCTGTGATCTGCCTAAGGGGCATTGTGTCATTCTAACTATGCACTGGTCACTCTGGTGACAGATTCTTGTCCGTGATCTGCCTAAGGTGGCATTGTGACATCATAAATCGTCACTGGTCACTCAGGGGACAGACCCTTGTCTCTGATCTGCCTAAGGGGGCATTGTGACATCATAACTCTGCACTGGTCACCAAGCTTACATGTGCTTGTCAGTGATCTGCCAATGGTGGCCTTTTGATATCATAACTCTGCACTCGTCACCCAAGTGACAATCCCTTGTCTGTGATCTCCCTAAGGGGGCATTGTGACATCCTAACTCTGCACTGGTCACCCTGGTGACAGACCCGTTTCTGAGATCTGCCTAAGGGGTCATTGTGACATCATAACTCTGCACTGGTCACACAGGTGACAGACCCTTGTCTCTGATCTGCCAAAGGGGGCATTGTGACATCATAACCCTGCACTGGTCACCCACGTGACAGACACTTATCTGTGATCTGCCTTAGGGGGCATTGTGACATCATAACGCTGCACTGGTTACCCATGTGTCAGACAGTTGTCTGTGATCTGCCTACGGGGTCATCGTGACATGATATCTCTGCAATGGTCACCCAGATGACAGACCATTGTCTGTGATCTGCCTAAGGGGGCCTTGTGACATCATAACTCTGCACTGGGCACCCCGGTGAAAGACCCTTGTCTGTGATCTACCTGAGGTGGCATTGTGACATCATAACTCTGCGCTGGACACCAGCTTACAGACCCATATCTTTGATCTGCCTAAAGGGGCATTGTTTCATCATAACTCGACACTGCTCACCCAGGTGACAGGCCCTTGACTGTGATCTGCCTAAGGGGGCATTGTGACATCATAACTGCGCACTTGTCACCCAGTTGACAGACCCTTCTCTGTGATCTGTCTAAGGGGACATTGTGACATCATAACCCTGCACAGGTCACCCTGGTGACAGGCCCTTGTCCGTGATCTGCCTAATGGGGCATTGTGACATCACAACTCTGCACTGGTCACCCAGGTGACAAACCCTTGTCTGTGATCTGCCTAAGTGAGCATTGTGACATCATAACCCTTCACTGGTCACCCAGGTGACAGACCCTTGTCAGTGATCTGCCTAAGGGGGCATTGTGACATTATAATTCTGCCCTGGTCTCCCAGGTAACAGACCCTTGTCTGAGATCTGCCTAAGGGGGCATTGTGACATAACAACTCTGCACTGGTCACTGTGGTCAAAGACCCTTGTCTTTGATCTGCTTAAGTGCGCATTGTGAAATTATAACTCTGCACTGGGCACGCAGGTGATATGCCCTTGTGTCTGGTCTGCCTAAGGGCACATTGTGACATCATAACTCTGCACTGGTCAGCCAGGTGAAAGTCCCTTGTCTGTGATCTGCCTAAGGGGGCATTGTGACATCATAAATCTGCATAGGTCACCCAGGTGACAGACCCTTGTCTGTGAGCTACCTAAGTGGGCATTGTGACATAATAACTCCGCACTGGACACGCAGGTTACAGACCCTTGTCTTTGATCTGCTTAAGGGGGCATTGTGACATCATAACTATGCACTGGTCACCCAGGAAATAGGCCCTTGTCTGTGATCTGCCTAAGGTGGCCATGTGATACCATAAATCTGCACTGGTCTCCCAGGTTACAGTCCCTTGTCTGTGTTTGGCCTAAGGGGGCATTGTGTCATCCTAACTCTGCACTGGTCACCCTGGTGACAGACCCTTGTCTGTTATCAGTCTAAAGGGGAATAGTGACATCATAACCCTGCACTGGTCACCGAGGTGACAGAACCTTGTCTGTGATCAGCCGACCTGGGCCTTCTGACATCATAACTCTGCACTGGTCACCCTCGTGACAGACCCTTTTCCGTGATCTGCCTAAGGGGACATAGTGATATCATAACTCTGCACTTGCCATCCCGGAGACAGAACCTTGTCTCTGATCTTCCAAAGGGGGCATTGTGACAGCAGAACTCTTCACTGCTCACCCAAGTGACAGACCCTTGTCTGTGATCTGCCTAAGGGGACATTGTGACATCATAATTCTGCAGTGGTCTCCCAGGTGACAGACCTTTGTCTGTGATCTGCCTAAGGGTTAATTGTGACATCAAAATTCTGCCCGGGTCACCCAGGTTACAGGTCCTTGTCTGTGATCTGCCTAAGGTTGCATTTTGATATCATAACTCTGCACTCGTCACCCAGGTGACAGTCCCTTGTCTGTGATCTGCCTAACCGGACATTGTGACACACTAACTCTACACTGGTCACTCTGCTGTAAGACCCTGGTCCGTGATAGTCCTAAGGTGGCATTGTGACATCATAACCCTGCACTGGTCACCCAGCTCACAGACACTTCTCTGTGATCTGCCTAAGGTGGCATTGTGACATCATAACTGTGCACTGGTCACCCAGGTGACAGACGCTTGTCTCTGATCTGCCTAAGGGGGCATTGTGACATCATAACTCTCCACGAGTCAACCAGTTGACAGACCCTTGTCCGTGATCTGCCTAAGTGGCCATTGTGACAAAATAACTCCGCATTGGACACGCTGGTGACAGACCCTTGTCTTTGATCTGCTTAAGGGGGCATTGTGACATCATAACTACGCACTGGACACCCAGGTTACATGCCCTTGTCTGTGATCTGCCTAAGGTGGCATTTTGATACCATAACTCTGCACTGGTCACCTAGGTTACAGTCCCTTGTCCGTGATCTGCCTAAGGGGGCATTGTGACATCATAAATCTGCACTGGTCACTCAGGTGACAGCCCTTTGTCTCTGATCTGCCTAAGGGGGCATTGTGATATCATAACTCTGAACTTGTCACCCAGGTGACAGACCCTTGTCTGTGATCTGCCTAAGGGGGAATTGTGACATCATAACTATGCAGTGGTCATCGTTGTGAGGTACTCTTCTTTGTGATCTGCCTATGGGGGTATTGTGACATCATAACTCTGCACTGGTCACCCTGATGACAGACCGTTGTCTGTGATCTGCCTGAAGAGGCACTGTGACATAATAACTCTGCACAGGTCACTGAGGCGACAGACTTTTGTCTGTGATCTGCCTAAGGGGGCATTGTGACATCATAAATGTGCACTGGTCACCCAGGTGACAGACCCTTGTCTTTGATCTGACTAAGGGGGCATTGTGACATCATAACTCTGCAATTGTCACCGAGGTTACAGGTGCTTGTCAGTAATCTGCCAATGGTGGTCTTTTGATATCATAACTCTGCACTCGTCACCCAAGTGACAAACCCCTGTCTGTGATCTGCCTTAGGGGGCATTTTGACATCCTAACTCTTCACTGGTCACCCTGGTGGCAGACCCTTTTCCGAGATCTGCCTAAGGGGGCATTGTGACATCATAACTCTGCAGCGGTCACGCAGGTGACAGACCCTTGTCTCTGATCTGCCATAGGGGGAATTGTGATATCATAACCCTGCACTGGTCACTCAGGTGACAGACTCTTGTCTGTGATCTGCCTAAGGGGGCATTGTGACATCATAACTCTGCACTCGGCACCCAGGTGACAGGCCCTTGTCTGTGTTCTGCCTAAGGGGGCATTTGACATCATAACTCTGCACTGGGCACCCAGGTGACAGGCCCTTGTCTGTGATGTGCCGAAGAGGGCATTATGACATCATATCCCTGCACTGGGCACCCAAGTGAGAGGCCCTTGTCTGTGATCTGCCTAAGGGGACATTGTGACATCATAACTCTCCACTGGTCACCCAGGTGACAGGCCCTTGTCTGTGATCTGCATGAGGTGGCATTTTGATATCATAACCCTGCATTTGTCACCCAGGTGACAAGCCCTTGTCTGTGATCTGCCTAATGGGGCATTGTGACATCATAACTCTGCACTGGTCACTCAGGTTGCAGGCCCTTGTCTGTGATCTGCCTAAGGGGGCATTGTGTAATCAAAACTCCGCGCTGGTAACCCAGGTGACAGGCCCTTGTCAGTGATCTGCCTAAGGGGGCATTGTGACATGATATCTCTGCAATGGTCACCCCTATGACAGACCATTGTCTGTGATCTGCCTAAGGGGGCATTGTGACATCATAACTCTGCACTGGGCACCCAGGTGAAAGACCCTTGTCTGTGATCTGACTGAGGTGGCATTGTGACATCATAACTCTGCGCTGGACACCCAGGTGACAGACCCATGTCTTTGATCTGCCTAAAGGGGCATTGTGTCATCATAACTCGACACTGCTCACCCAGGTGACAGGCCCTTGACTGTGATTTGCCTAAGGGGGCATTGTGACATCATAAATCTACACTGGAGAACCAGGTGACAGACCCTTGTTTTGATCCGCCTAAGGAGGTATTGTGACATCATAACTCTGCACTGGTCACCGTGGTTATAGATCCTTGTCTGTGATCTACATAAGGGGGCATTTTGACATCAAAGCACCGCACTAGTCACCAAGTTGACACACTGTTGTCTGTGATCGGCCTAAGGGGGCATTGTGACATCATAAATCTTCACTGGACAACCAGGTGACAGACCCTTGTCTTTGATCCGCCTAAGGAGGCATTGTGACATCATAACTCTGCACTGGTCACCGTGGTTACGGACCCTTGTATGTGATCTGCCTAAGGGGGCATTGTGACACCAAAACTCTGCACTGGTCACCCAGGTGAAAGACCCTTGTCTGTGATCTTCCTGAGGTGGCATGGTGAAATCATAATTCCACTGGACACCCAGGTGACAGACCCATGTCTTTGATATTCCTAAAGGGGCATTGTGACATCATAACTCTACACTGCTCACCCAGGTGACAGGCCCTTGTCTGTGATCTGCCTAAGGGGGCATTGTGACATCATAACTCTGCACTGGTCACCCAATTGACAGACCCTTCTCTGTAATGTGCCTGAGTTGGCATTCTGACCTCATAACCCTGCACTGGTCAGCCTGGTGACACACCCTTGACCGTGATATCCCTAAGGGGGCATTGTGACATCATAACTCTGCACCGATCAACCAGGAGACAGACCCTTCTCTCTGATCTGCCAAAAGGGGCATTGTGAAATCATAACTCTGCACTGGTCCCCCAGGTGACAGACCCTTGTCTGTGATCTGCCCAAGGGAGCATTGTGACATCATAACTCTTCACTGGTCACCCAGGTGACAGACCCTTGTCTGAGATCTGCCTAAGGGAGCATTGTGACATAACAACTCTGCACTGGTCACCGTGGTGAAAGACCCTTGTCTTTGATCTGCTTATGTGGGCATTGTGAAATCATAACTCTCCACTGGGCACCTAGGTGATATGCTCTTGTCTCTGATCTGCCTAAGGGCATATTGTGACATCATAACTCTGCACTGGGCACCCAGGTGACAGGCCATTGTCTGCAATCTGCTTAAGGGGGCATTGTGACGTCATAACTCTGCACAGATCACCCAGGTGACAGACCCTTGTCTGTGATTTGCCTAAGGGGTCATTGTGACATCATAACTGTGCACGGGTCACCCAGCTGAGAGGCCCTTGACTGTGATCTGCCTAAGGGTGCATTGTGACATCATAACACTGCACGAGTCACCTTTGTGACTGAACTTTGTGTGTGATCTCCCTAAGGGGGCATTGTGACATCATAACACTGCACATGTCACTCAGGTGACAGACCCTTGTCTTTGATCTGCCTAACGGGGCATTGTGACATCATTACTCTGTACAGTTAACCCAGGTGACAGACCCTTGTATATGATCTGCCTAAAGGGGCATTGTGACATCATAACTCTGCTCTGGTGACCGTGGTGAGAGACCCTTGTCTCTGATCTGACAAAGGGGCCATTGTGATATCATAACACTGCACTGGTCACCCAGGTGACAGACCCTTGCTCTGATCTGCCTAAGGGGGCATTGTGACATCATAGTTCTGCCCTGGTCACCCAGGTGACCGACCCTTGTCTTTGATAGGCCTAAGTTGGCATTGTGACATCATAACTCTGCACTGGTCACCCAGGTGACAGACCCTTGTCTGTGATCTGCCTAAGTGTGCATTGTGACATCACAACTTTGCACTGGTCACCCTGGTGACAGACCCATGTCAGTGATCTGCCTAAGGGGGCATTGTGACATCACAACTCTGCACTGGTCACCCAAGTGACAGGCCCTTGTCAGTGATCTTCCTAAGGAGGCATTGTGACATCATAACTCTGCACTGGTCACCCAGGTGTCAGACCCTTGTCTGTGATCTGCCTAATGGGGCATTGTGACATCATAACTCATCACTGGTCACCCAGGTGACAGACCCTTTACTGTGATCTGCCTAAGGGGATATTTGGACATCATAACTCTGCACTGGACACCCAGGTGACATACCCTTGACTTTCATCTGCCTTAAGAGGCATTGTGACATCATAATTCTGCACTGGTCACCCAGGTGACAGGCCCTTTTCTGTGATCTGCCTAAGGGGGCATTGTGACATCATAACTCTCCACTGGTCACCCAGGTGACAGACCCTTGTCTGTGATCTGCCCAAGGGAGCATTTTGACATCATAACTCTTCACTGGTCACCCAGGTGACAGACCCTTGTCTGTGATCTGCCTAAGGGGGCATTGTGACATCTTAACTGTGCACTGGTCACCCAGGTGATAGACACTTGTTGGTAATCTGACTAAGGGGGCATTGTGACTTCATAACTCTGCACTTGTCATGCAGGTGAAAGACCCTTGTCTGTGATCTGACTAAAGGGGCACTGTGACATCATAAGTCTACACTGGTCACCCAGGTGACAGACCCTTGTCTGTGAACTGCGTAAGGGGGCATTGTGACATGGTAACTCTGAATGGGTCACCCAGGTGACAGACCCTTGTCTGTGATCTGCCTAAGGGTGCATTGCGACATGATAACTCTGCACGGTTCACCAAGGTGACAGACCCTTCTCTGTGATCTGCCTAAGTGGGCATTGTGACATCATAACCCCGCACTGGACACGCAGGTTACAGACCTTTGTCTTTGATCTGCCTAAGGGGGCATTATGACATCATAACTCTATACTGGTCACCTTGGTGACAGACCCTTTTCTGTCAACTGTCTAACGGGGCATTGTGACATCATAAACCTGCACTGGTGACCCAGGTGACAGAACCTTGACTTTGATCTGCCTAACGAGGCATTGTGGTATCATTACTCGGCACTGGTCACCCAGGTGACAGGCCCTTGTCTGTGATCTGCCTAATTGGGCATTGTGACGTCATAAATCTGCACTGTTCATCCAGGTGACAGACCCTTGACTGTGATCTGCCTAAGTGGGCATTGTGACATCATAAGTCTGCACTGGTCTCCCTGGTGACAGATCCTTGTCCGTCATCTTTCTAAGGGGGTATTGTGACATCATAACTCTGCACTTGTCACCCAGGAGACAGACCCTTGTCTCCGATCTGCCAAAGGGGGCATTGTGACATCATAACTCTTCACTGGTCACCCAAGTGACAGACTCTTGTCTGTGATCTGCCTGAGGGGGCATTGTGATATCATAATTCCGCACTGGTGTCCCAGGTGACAGACCTTTGTCTGTGATCTACCTAAGGGGGTATTGTGATGTCATAACTCTGCACTGGTCGCCGGGGTTTCGGACCCTTGTCTGTGATCTGCCTAAGGGGGCATTGTGACACCATAACTCTGCACTGGTCACCCAGGTGAAAGACCCTTGTCTGTGATCTGCCTAAGGGGGCATTGTGACAGCATAACTCTGCGCTGGACACCCAGGTGTCAGACCCTTGTCTTTGATCTGCCTAAAGGGGCATTGTGTCATCATAACTCTACACTGCTCACCCAGGTGACAGGCCCTTGTCTGTGATCTGCCTAAGGGGGCATTGTGACATCATAACACTGCACGGGTCACCTATGTGACAGACCCTTGTCTGTGATCTCCCTAACGGGGCATTGTGACATCATAACTCTGCACTGGTCACCCAGGTGACAAACCCTTGTCTGGGATTTGCCTAAGGGGGCATTGTGACGTCATAATTCTGCCCTGGTCTCCCAGGTAACAGACCCTTGTCTGAGATCTGCCTAAGGGGGCATTGTGACATAACAACTCTGCACTGGTCACTGTGGTGAAAGACCCTTGTCTTTAATCTGCTTAAGTGGGCATTGTGAAATTATAACTCTGCTCTGGGCACCCAGGTGATATGCCCTTGTGTGTGATCTGCCTAAGGGCACATTGTGACATCATAACTCTGCACTGGGCACCCAGGTGACAGGCCATTGTCTGTGGTCTGCCTAAAGGGGCATTGTGACATCATAACACTGCACGGGTCACCTATGTGACAGACCCTTGTCTGTGATCTCCCTAAGGGGGCATTGTGACATCATAACTTTTCACCCGTCACCCTGGGGACAGACCCTTTTCTTTGATCTGCCTAAAGGGGCATTGTGACATCATAAATCTGCACAGTTCACCCAGGTGACAGACCCTTGACTATGATCTGCCTAAGGGGGCATTGTCATATCATAACATTTCACGGGTCACCCAGGTGACAGACCCTTGTCTGTGATGTGCCTAAGGGGGCATTGTGACACCATAACTCTTCACAGGTCACCCAGGTGACAGACCCTTGTCTTTGTTCTGCCTAAGGGGGCATGGTGACATCACAAGTCTGCATTGGTCACCCAGGTGACAGGCCCTGAACTTTGATCGGCCTAAAGGGGCATTTTGACATCATAACTCTACACTGGTCACACGGGTGCAGACCGTTGTCTGTGATCTGCCTAAGGGGGTATTGTGACATCATAACCCTGCAATGGTCACCCTGGTGACAGACCCTTGTCTTTGATCTGCCTAAGAGGGCATTGTGACATCATAACTCTGCACGGGTTACCCTGGTGACATACCCTTGTCTGTGATCTGCCTAAGGGGGCATTGTGATGTCATAACTCTGCACGGGTCACCCAGCTGACAGACCCTTGTGTGTGATCTGCCTAAGGGGGCATTGTGACATCATAACTCTGCACTGGTCACCCAGGTGACAGACCCTTGTCTGGGATCTGCCTAAGTGAGCATTGTGACATCATAACTCTGCACTGGTCACCCTGGTGACAGGCCCTTGTCTCTAATCTGCTTAAGTGGGCATTGTGAAATCATAACTCTGCACTGAGCACCCAGGTGATATGCCCTTGTCTGTGATCTGCCTAAGGGGTCGTTGTGACATCATAACTCTGCACACGTCACCCAGGTGAAAGACCCTTGTCTGTGATCTGCCTAAGGGGACATTGTGACATCATAACACTGCACAAGTCACCCAGGTGAAAGACCCTTGTCTGTGATCTGCTTAAAGGGGCATTGTGACATCATAACTCTGCACGGGTTACCCTGGTGACATACCCTTGTCTGTGATCTGCCTAAGGGCGCATTGTGATGTCATAACTCTGCACGGGTCACCCAGGTGACAGACCCTTGTGTGTGATCTGCCTAAGGGGGCATTGTGACATCATAACTCTACACGGGTCCACCAGGTGACATACCCTTGTCTGTGATCTGCCTAAGGGGGCATTGTGACATCATACCTCTGCACTGGTCATCGTGGTGACAGACCCTTGTCTGTGATCTGCCCAAGGGGACATTGTGACATGATAACTCTGCACTTGTCACCCCGGTGACAGACCCTTGTCTGTGATCTGCCTAAGGGGCGTTGTGAGATCAAAACTGTGTGCTGGTCACCCAGGTGACAGACCCTTGTCTGTGATCTGCCTAAGGGGGCATTGTGACATCTTAACTGTGCACTGGTCACCCAGGTTTCAGAACCTTGTCTGTGATCTGCCTAAGGGGTCATTGTGACATCATAACTCTGCACTCTTCACCCAGGTGGAAGACCCTTGTCTGTGATCTGCTTAGGGGGGAATTGGGACATCATAACACTTCACTGGTGACCCAGGTGAAAGGCCCTTGTCTGTCATCTGCCTAAGGGGGCATTGTGACATCACAACTCTTCACGGGTCACCCAGGAGACAGACCCTTGACTGTGATCTGCCTAAGGGGGCATTGTGACATCATAACTCTGCACTCGGCACCCAGGTGACAGGCCCTTGTCTGTGATCTTCCTAAGGGGGAATTTGACGTCATAACTCTGCACTGGGCACCCAGGTGACAGGCCCTTGTCTGTGATGTGCCGAAGAGGGCATTATGACATCATATCTCTGCACTGGGCACCCAAGTGAGAGGCCCTTGTCTGTGATCTGCCTAAGGGGACATTGTGACATCATAACTCTCCACTGGTCACCCAGGTGACAGTCCCTTGTCTGTGATCTGCATGAGGGGGCATTTTGATATCATAACCCTGCATTTGTCACCCAGGTGACAGGCCCTTGTCTGTGATCTGCCTAATGGGGCATTGTGACATCATAACTCTGCACTGGTCACTCAGGTTGCAGGCCCTTGTCTGTGATCTGCCTAAGGGGGCATTGTGTAATCAAAACTCCGCACTGGTAACCCAGGTGACAGGCCCTTGTCAGTGATCTGCCTAAGGGGGCATTGTGACAACAAAACTCTGCACTGGTCACCCAGGTGACAGACCCTTGTCTGTGATCTGCTAAGGGGGCATTGTGGCATCATAAATCTGCAATGGTCACCCAAGTGACAGGCCGTTTTCTGTGATCTGCCTAAGGGGGCACTGTGACATCAGAACTCGGCACTGGTCACCCAGGTGACAGGACCTTGACTTTGATCTGCCTAATGGGGCATTGTGATATCATAACTCTGCACTAGTCACCCAGGTGAGAGGAACAGGCCTTTGATCAGCCTAAGGGGGCATTGAGACATCATAACTCTGCACTCGTCACCCAGTTGACAGACCCTTGTCTGTGATCTGCCTAAGCCGGCATTGTGACATCATAAGTCTGCACTGGTCAGCCAGGTGTCAGGCTCTTGTTCTTGATCTGCGTAAGGGGGCATTTTGACATAATAACCCTGCACTGGTCACCCAGGAGACAGGCCCTTGTCCTTGATCTGCCTAAGGGGGTATTGTGACATCATAAGTCTGCACGGGTCCTCCAGGTGACAGGCCCATGTCTGCGATCTGCCTAAGGGGGCATTGTGACATCATAACCCTGCACAGGGCACCCAGTATATGATATATATTTGGTGAGCTTTGATATTTCATGTACACTATATAATATGTATTTGGTGTAATTTGGTATTTTATGTACAGTCTGTAATATATATTTTGGGTAGTTTGAAATTTTATGTACAGTATATAATATATATTTGGTGTACTTTTTTTATGTACAGTATTTAACATATATGGTGTAATTTGCAATATTATATACAGTATATACTATATATTTGCTGTAATTTTGTATATTATGTACAGTGTATAATGTATATTTGACGTACTTTGATACTTTATGTCCACTATATTATATATTTTTTGCACATTGTTATTTTTTGTACAGTATATAATATATATTAGGTATACTTTGATATTTTATGTACAATACATAGTATATATTTGGTGTACTTATATATTTTACCTACAGTACCTAACATACATTTGGTGTATTTTGATATGTTATGTATAGTATATAATATATATTTGGTGTACTTTGATATTTTATGTACAGTGTATAATATATATTTTGTGTACTTTGATATTTTATGTACATTATATAAAAAATATTTGCTATACTTTGATTTTTTTTGTACAGTATATAATATATATTTTTGTACTTTGACATTTTATGTCCAGTATATAATATATATTTCGTGTAGTATGATATTGTATGTACAGTATATAACTTATATTTTGTGTATTTTAGTATTTTATGTACAGTATATAATATATATTTGGTGTCCTTTATATTTTATGTACACTATATGATATATAATTTGTGTAAATTGATATTTAATGTAAAGTACATAATATATATTTTTTCTACTTTGATATTTTATGTACAGTAAATAGTATATATTTGGTCTACTTTGATATTTTATGCACAGTATATGATATATGTTAGGTATATTTTCATATATAATGTATAGTATATAATGTATGTTTAGTGTACTTTGATACTTCATGCACAGTATATAATATATATTTGGTTTACCTTGATATTTTATGTACTGTATATAATACATATTTGGTGGAATTTGATATTTTCTGTACATTATATAATATATATTTGGTGTACTTTGATATTTTAAGAACAATATATAATATGTATTTGGTGTACTTTGATATTTTATGTACAGTATATAATATATATTTTGTATAATTTCATATTTTATGTACAGTATATAATATTCATTTGGCATACTTTGATATTTTATATACAGATTATGAATTATATTTGTTGTACTTTGATATTTTATGTGCAGTATATAATATATAGTTGGTGTAGTTTGATGTTTTTTGTAAAGTACATAATATATATTTGTTGTACTTTGATAATTTATATACAGTATATAATATATGTTTGGTGTTCTTTGATATTTTATATACAGTATATAATATATATTTGTTGTATTTTGATATTTTATGTACAGTATATAATATATATTTTGTGTACTGTGATATTTTATGTAAAGTATTTACTATATATTTAGTGTAATTTGATATTTTATGTACAGTATATAATATATATTTGGTGTGCTTTGAAATTTTCTTTACGGTATATAATATACATTTGGTGTACCTTTATATTTTATATAGAGTATATAATATATATTTGGTGTACTTTGATATTTTATGTACAGTATATAATACACTTTTGGTGTATTTTGTTATTTTATTTACACTATACAATATACATTTGGTGTACTTTGATATTTTATGTACATTATATTATATATTTGGTGTACTTTGATGTTTTATGTACAGTATATAATATATTTAGTGTACTTTTAAATTCATGTGCATTATATAATATATATTTGGTGTACTTTGAAATTTTTTATACAGTATATAATATATAATAGTTGTACTTTTATATTTTATGTACAGTTCATAATATGAATTTGGTGTACTTTGATATATTATGTAGAGTATATAATATGCATTTGATGTACTTTTATAATTTATATGCAATATATAATATATATTTTGTGTACTTCAAAATTTTATGTAGAGTATATAATCTATATTTTGTGTACTATGATATTTTATATAGAGTATATAATACATATTTGGTGTAATTTGATATTTTTGTTCAGTGTATAATATATAATTTGTGTATTTTGATATTTTATATAAAGTATGTAATATATATTTGGTGTACTTTGCCATTTTTTCTACAGTATGTAATATATATTTGGTGTACTTTGATATTTTACATACAGTATATAATATATATTTGGTGTACTTTCATATTTTATAGACAGTATATAATATATTTGGTGTACTTTGATATTTTATGTACATTTTATAATATATAATAGGTGTACTTTTATTTTTTATGTACAGTATATAATATATATCTGGTGTACTAGAATATTTTATATACAGTGTATAATATATATTTGTTGTACTTCGATTTTTTATTTACAGTATGTAACATATATTTTGTATACTTTGATATTTTATGTACTGTATATAATATATATTTGGTGTACTTTGGTATTTTTTATACAATATATAATATATAATTGTTGTACTTTGATATTTTATGTACCATATATAAAATATATTTGGTGTAATTTGATATTTTATGTACAGTATATAATTTATATTTTGTGTACTTTGATATTTTATATACTGTATATAATATATAGCTGGTTTACTTTGATATTTTTTGTGCAGTACATAATATATATTTGGTGTACTTTGATATTTTATGTAAAGTATATAATATATATTTGTTCTACTTTGAATTATTATGTACAGTATATAATGTATATTTGTTGTACTTTGATAAATTATGTATATTGTATAATATATATTTGGTGCACTTTGATATTTTATGTGCAGTTTATTATATATATTGTGTGTCCTGTGATATTTTATGTACAGTATGTAATATATATTTGGTGTCCTTTCATATTTTATGTAGAGTACATAATATTAATTGGGTGTACTTTGATATTTTATGTACAGTACATAATATATATTTGGTGTACTTTGATAGTTTATATGCAGGATATAATATATATTTGGTGTACTTTGATATTTTTTGTACAGTATATAATGTATATTTTGTGTTCTTTGATAATTTATCTACAGTTCATAATATATATTTGGTGTACTTTAATATTTTATTTACAGTTTATAATATATTTTTTGTGTATTTTACTATTTTATGTACAGTATATAATATATAATTGGTGTACTTTGATATTTTTTGTACAGTGTATAATACATATCTGGTGTACTGTAATATTTTATGTACAGTATAAAATATATATTTGCTGTACTTTGATATTTTATGTACAGTATTTAATATACATTTGGTGTAGTTTCTTGTTTCTAGTACAGTATATAATACATATTTGGTGTAATTTCATATTTTATGTATAGTATATAATATATATTTCGTGTGCTTTGATATTTTATATTAAGTATATAATATATATTTAGTATGATTTGGTATTTTATGTACAGTATGGAATACATATTTGGTGTATTTTGAAATTTTATGTACTGTATATAGTATATATTGGGTGTACTGTGATATTTTATGTACAGTATATAATAAATATTTTGTGTCAATTCTTATTTTATTTACAGTATATATTACTCTGGTGTAATTTGATATTTTATGTACAGTATATAATATATATTTGGTGTAATTTTATATTTTATGTAGAGTATATAATACATATCTGGTGTACTTTGATATTTTTTGTACAGTATACAATATATATTTTGTGTACTTTGATATTTTATGTGCAGTATATAATATATATTTGCTGTACTTTTCTATTTTATGTGCAGTATATAATACATATTTGGTGTACTGTGATATTTTATGAACAGTATATAATATTTATTTGGTATACTTTCATATTTTATGTACAGTATATAGTATTCATTTGGTGTACTTTGATATTTTATGTACAGTTTATCATGTATATTTGGTGCACATTTATATTTTATGTGCAAAATATAAAATATATTTGGTGTACTTTGATATGTTTTGTACAGTATGTAATATACATTTGGTGTACTTTGATATTTTATTTACAGTTCATAATATATATGGTGTACTTTGATATTTTATGTACAGTATATAATATATACTTGGTGTACTTTTATAATTTATGTACAATACATAATATATATTTAGTGTACTTTGTAATTTTCTGTAGACTATATAACCTATGTTTTGTGTACCTTTAAATTTTATATAGAGTATATAATATATATCCGGTGTAATTTCATATTTTATGTACAGTTTATAATTTATATTTTGTGTACTTTGATATTTTATAAACTGTATATAATATATATTTGGGGTACTTTGATTTTTTTGTGCTGTATATAACATATATTTGGTTTACTTTGATATTTTATGTACAGTATATTATTTATGTTTGGTGTACTTTGATATTTTATATACAGTATATAATATATACTTCGTGTACTTTGATATTTTATATACAGTTTATAATATATATTTGGTGTACTTTGATATTTTATGTGAAGTATACAATATGGATTTGGTGTACTTTGATATTTTATGTGCAGTATTTAACATATACTTGGTGTACTGTGATATTTTATGTACAGTATATAATATTAATTTGGTGTACTTTGATATTTTATTTACAGTATATATTATATATTTGCTGTAATTTTATATTTTTTGTACAGCATATAATATATATTAGGTGTACTTTGATGTTTTATGTACAGTGTATAATGTAAATTTGGTGTCCTTTGTTATTTTATGTACAGTATATAATATATATTTGGTGTATGTTGATATTTTATGAACATTATATAATATACATTTGGTGTACCATGATATTTTATGTACAGTATATAATATATATTTACTGTACTTTTATACTTTATGTACAGTATATAATACAAATTTGGTGTACCTTGATACTTTATGTACACTATATTATATATTTGGTGTACTTTGATATTTTATGTACACTATATTGTATATATTAGGTATAATTTGATATTTTATATACATTATAAAATATATATTTGGTGTACTTCGATATTTTATATACAGTATATTATATGTTAGTTATACTTTGATATTTTATGTACAGTACATATTATATATTTGGTGTGATTTGATATTTTATGTACTTGATATAGTATATATTTGTTGTAAATTGATATTTTATGTACAGTGCATAATATATATTTGGAGTACTTTGATATTTTATTTACAGTATATAATATAAACTTGGGGTACCTTCATATTTTATGTACAGTATGTAATATATGTTTGTGTACTTTGATATTGTACGTACAGTATATAATATATATTTGCTTTACTTTGATATTTTATGTACAGTATGTAATATAAATTTGCTGTACTTTGATATTTTATGTACAGAATATAATACAAATTTGTGGTACTTTGATATTTTATGTATAGTGTATAATACATATTTGTGGTACTGTGATATTATATGTACAGTATATAATACATATTTGTGGTACTTTGCTATTTCATTTACAGTACAAAATATATATTTGGGGTACTTTTATATTTTATGTACACCATATAATATATATTTTGTGTACTTTGATATATTTTGTACAGTATATAATACTAATTTGGGGTACTTTGCTATTTAATGTACAGTACAAAATATATGTTTGGGGTACTTTGATATTTTACGTATAGTATATAATATATATTTGGGGTACTTTTATTTTTCCTGTACAGTATTTAATATATATTTGGGGTATTTTGATATTTTATGTACAGTATATAATACATATGAGGTGTACTTTGATATTTTATGTACAGTATATAATACATATTTGGTGTAGTTTAATATTTTATGTACAGTACATAGTACATATTTGGTGTACTTTTGAAAGGAGTTGGGCACATTACTCAGCCCCGGGCTCACAACAAACAAGCCCAATAAAAACACATCCCATCCTCCCATCCCACCACATATCGCCATATATCTCTCATACTTCCTGAGCCCAGTACAAACACCACCAAGAAAGTCTCCGATAAGGGGAAAGCCGTTCAAAGTTTTACTGAAAGTGCGGGAACCAAAAGAATTCCTTTGTTCCCCTGTAACTTTCAGGCTATAAAAAGCAAACATTCGCATTGTTCAGGGCCCTCTTGTATGCTGTGGAATGGAAGGAGCAGGTTCGAACTTGTAGTAAAGATCCTTGACACTTGGCTTTGACTCTGGACCCTGGTGGTCTTCTTTGGGGAACTAACGGTCTAGGCATAAAACTTTGATATATTATGTGCAGTATATAATACATATTTGTTGTTTTTTGATATTTTATGTACACTATATAATACATATTTTGGTTAGTTTGATATTTTATTTACTATGCATAATACATATTTGGTGTACTTTGATATTTTATGTACAGTATATAGTACATATGTGGTGTACCTTGATATTTTATGTACGGTATATAATACATATTTGGCATACTTTAATATTTTATGTGCTGTATATAATACATATATGTAGTATTTGATATTTTATCTACAGAATATAATACATGTTTTTGGTACTTTGATATTTTATGAACAGTATATAATACGTATTTGGTGTACTTTGACATTTTATGAACTGTATATAATATATATTTGGTGTTGTTTGATATTTTATGTACAGTATATAATTCATATTTGGTGTAATTTGATATTTTATTTACAGTATATAATACATATTTTGTGTAAATTTATATTTTATGTACAGTATAAAATACATATTTTGTTCACTTTGGTATTTTATGTGCAGTATATAGTATATATTTGGGGTACTTTGATATTTAATGTACAGTATATAATACACATTTGTGGTAGTTTAATATTTTATGTACAGTATATAATACATATTTGTGGTACCTTGATATTTTATGTACAGTATACAAGACATATTTGGTGTTCTTTGATAGTTTATGTACAGCATAAAATACTTATTTGATATAATTTTTTATTTTATGTACAGTATGTAATACATATTTCGTGTACTTTGATATTTTATGTACAGCACATAATACAAATTTGGTGTACTTTAATATTTTATCTACAGTAAGTAATACATATATGGTGTACTTTGCCATTTTAAGTACAGTATATAATACATATGTGGTGTACTTTGATATTTTATGAACAGTGTATAATACATATTTGGTGTTCTTTGATATTTTAGGTACAGTATATAATTCATATTTGGTGTACTTTGATGTTTTATGTACAGTATATAATACATATTTTGTGTACTTTGATATTTTATGTACATTAAAAAATACATATTTGGTTCACTGATATTTAATGTACAGTATATAGTGTATATTTGGGGAATTTTGATATTTTATGTACAGTATATAATACATATTTGTGGTACTTTGATATTTTATGTACAGTATGTAATACATATTTGTGGTACTTTGAGATTTTATGTACCGTATATAATACATATTTGGGGTACTTTGGTATTTTATGTACAGTACATAATACATATTTGGGATACTTTGATATTTTATATACTCTATATAATATATGTTTGGTGTACTTTGATATTTTATGTACAGGATAAAATATATATTTGGGGTACTTTGATATTTTATGTGTAGTATATAATATATATTTGGGGTACTTTTATTTTTGATGTACAGTATTTAATATATATTTCGGGTATTTTCATATTTTATGTAGAGCATATAATATATATTTGGGGTACTTTGATATTTTATGTAGACTATATAATATATATTTGGGGTACTTTGATATTTTATACACAGTATATAATACATATTCTGGGTACTTTGATATTTTATGTAGAGTATATAATACATATTTGTGGTACTTTGACATTTTATATAGAGTATATAATGTATATACTCTTTACTTAGGTATTTTATGTACATAATGTAATACATATTTTTGTACTTTTATATTTTCTTCACAGTATATAATACACTTTTGGTGTACTTTGATATTTTATGTAAAGTATATAATTATTTGGTGTACTTTGATATTTTATGTACAGTATATAATACATATTTGGGTAGTTTGATATTTTATGTACAGTATATAATACATATTTGGTGTACTTTGATATTTTATGTATATTACATAATACATATTTTGTGTCTTTTGATATTTTATGTACATTATATAATACATATTAGGTGTAGTTTGAAATTTTATTTACAGTAAATAATACGTAATTGATGTACTTTGATATATTATGTACAGCATATAACACATATGTGGTGAACTTTGATATTTTATGTACAGTATATAATACATATTTGGTGTACTTATTATTATATGTACAGTATATAATACATATATGTTGTATTTGATATTTTATCTGCAGTATATAATACAAGTTTGCGGTACTTTGATATTTTATGAACAGTATATAATACGTATTTGGTGTACTTTCACATTTCATGAACAGTATATAATACATATTGGTGTTCTTTGATATTTTAGGTACAGTGTATAATTCATTTTTGGTGTAACTTGATATTTTATGTACAATATATAATACATCTTTTGTGTACTTTCATATTTTATGTACAGTATAAAATACATGTTTGGTTCAATTTCATATTTTATGTACAGTATATAATACATATTCGGGGTAATTTGACATTTTATGTACGGTATATAATACATATTCTGTGTATTTTGGTATTTTATTTACAGTACATAATACGTTTTTTTGTACTTTTATTTTTTTTTCACAGTATATAATACATTTTTGGTGTACTTTGATATTTTATGTACAGTATATAATATATATTTGCTGTATTTTGGTATTTTATGTACAGTATATAATACATATTTTGTGTACTTTGATATTATCTGTACAGTATAAAATACATATTTGGTTCACTTTGATATTTCATGTACTGTATATAGTATATATTTGGGGAAATTTGATATTTTATGTACAGTATATAATACATTTTTGTTGTACTTGGACATTTTATGTACATTATAGAATACATATTTGTGGTACTTTGATATTTTATGTACCGTATATAATACATATTTGGTGTACTTTGATATTATATATGCAGCATATAAATCATATTTGGTGTACTTTGATATTTTACATACAGTATATAATACAAAGTTCGTGTACATTGAGATTTTATGTACAGTATAAAATACATATGTGGTTCACTTTGATATTTTATGTACACTATATAATAGATATTTGGGGTACTTTGATATTTTATGTACAGTATATATTACATATTTGGGGTATTTTATATTTTATGTACTGTATATAATACATATTTGGGGTACTTTGATATATGTACAGTACATAATACATAATTGGTGTACATTGATATACTATTTACAGTATATAATATATATTTGGTGTTTTTTGATATTTTATGTACACCATAAAATACATATTTCGGTTAGCTGGATATTTTATTTACAGTGCATAACACATATTTGGTGTATTTTGATATTTTATGTACAGTATATAGCACATATTTTGTGTAACTTGATATTTTATAGATGGTATATAATACATATTTGGTGTACTTTAATATTTTTTGTGCAGTATATAATACATATATGTTGTATTTGATATTTTATCTACAGTACATAATACATGTTTGTGGTACTTTGATATTTTATGAATAGTATATAAGTATTTGGTGTACTTTGACATTTTATGAACCGTATATAATACATATTTGGTGTTGTTTGATATTTTATGAAGAGTAGATAATTCATATTTGGAGTAATTTGATATTTTATGTACAGTATATCATACATATTTTGTGTACTTTTATATTTTATGTACAGTATAAAATACATATTTGGTTCATTTTGATATTTTATGTGCAGTATACAGCATATATTTGGGGTACTTTGATATCTTATGTACATTATATAATACATATTTGTGGTATTTTAATATTTTATGTAGAGTATATAATACATATTTGTGGTACTTTGATATTTTATGTACCGTATATAATACATATCTGGTGTACTTTGATATTTTATGTACAGTATGTAATATATATTTGGTGTAGTTTGATATTTTATGTACAGTATATAACACATATTTTGTGTACTTTGATATGTTATGTACGGTAGAAAATACATATTTGGTTCACTTTGATATTTCATTTACTGTATATAGTATATATTTGGGGTACTTTGATATTTTATGTACAGTATATAATACATATTTGCAGTACTTTGAGAGTTTTTGTACAGTATATAATACATATTTGGTGTACTTGGTAATTTATGTACAGTACATAATTCATATTTGGTGTACTTTGATATTTTTTGTACATTATATAATACAAACTTCATGTACTTTGATATTTTATGTACAGTATAAAATACATATTTGGTTCACTCTGATATTTTATGTACACTATATAATATATATTTGTGGTACTTTGATTTTTTATGAACAGTATATAGTAAATATTTGGGGTACTTTGTTATTTTATGTACAGTATATAATACATATTTGGGTCCTTTACATATTATGTACAGTACATAATACATATTTGTGGTACTTTGATATTTTATGTACAGTGTATAATATGTATTTGGTGTACTTTGATAGTTTATGTACAGTATCAAATATATATTTGGGGTACTTTTATATATTATATATTGTAAATAATATATATTTGGGATACTTTTAATTTTCATGTATACTATTTAATACATATTTGGGGTACTTTGATATTTTATGTACAGTATATAATATATATTTGGAGTACATTGATATTTTATGTACAGTATATAATATATATTTGTGGTTCTTTAATATTTTATGTACAGTATGTAACACATATGTGTGGTAATTTGATATTTTATGTACAGTACATAATACATATTTGATGTACTTTGATATTTTATGTACAGTATATAGTATATACTAGGGGTACTTTCATATTTTATATACGGTACATAATAACTATTTGGCATCCTTGGATATTTTAGGTACAGTATATAATACATATTTGGTGTACTTTGATATTATATGTATAGTACATAATACATATTTGGTGTACTTTGATATTTTTTGTACAGTATATAATACATATTTGGTGTACTTTTATATTTTATTCACAGAATATAATACATATTCGGGGTACTTTACTATTTTATGTACTGTATAATACACATTTGGGGTACTTTGATATTTTATCTACAGTATATAATATATATTTAGGGTACTTTGATATTTTATAAGAAGTATAAAATATATATTTGTGGTAGTTTGATATTTTATGTACAGTATTTAATACATATATGGGGTACTTTGATATTTTATGTACAGTATTTAATATATAATTGGGGTACTTTGATATTTTATGTACAGTATTTAATATATAATTGGGGTACTTTGATATTTTATGTACAGTGTAGAATAAATATTTGTGGTACTCTGATATTTTATGTACATTATATAATACATGTTTGGGTACTATGATATTTTATGTAGAGTACATAATATATATTTGGTGTACATTGGTATTTTATGTAATGTATAAAATACGTATCTGGTGTACTTTGTTATTTTATGTATAACATATAATACATATTTGGTGTACTTTGATATTTTATGTACTGCATATAATACATATTTGGTGTACTTTATTATTTTATATATAGTATATAATACATATTTTGTGTAGTTTGATATTTTATGTACGTTATATAATACATATTCTGCATACTTTATTTTATGTACAGTATATAATATATCATATAATATATATCATGTATTATACATAATATATATCATATATTATACATAATATATATCATATATTATACATAATATATATCATATATTATACATAATATATATCATATATTATATATAGTACATGATATATGTTATGTATAATATATATCATATATTATATATAATATATATCATATATTATATATAATATATATCATATATTATATATAATATATATCATATATTATATATAATATATATCATATATTATATATAATATATATCATATATTACATGTTACATATCATGTATTATATGTTATATATCATATATTATCAATAATATATGTCATGTGTGATATAGATTATATATCGTACATTATATAATATATAGCATACGTTATGTAAAATATATCATATATTATATAATATATAACATATTATATTATATATCATATATCATATTATATACCATATAATATTAAATATACATCATACATTCTATTATATATCATGTATTATATAATACATGTCATATATTATATTTATTATATTTGGTATACATGACCTATAAAAGATTATTTACATATCATATAATATATAATTTACAGATTGTATTCTACATTATTTATTTTGTTTGACATATATTATATAAAATATATATTAAATATTTTATATATTATACATTTATTTAATACTGTATATAAAATATTATATATATTTTATATAGTATATAATATATATTATATAGATACATTAAAATATAATATACATTATTGTTCATTATATAATATACATAATATTATATATTATGTAATATATAATATATATAATATATTTTATATATCATGTAAAATATATTATATATTATATAATATGTATAATATATATAACATATTATACATATTATATAAATAATATATAACATATAATATATATTATGTCATATTATATATTTTATATTTTATAAATTATATATTATATGTAATAATTATTTGTAATAATAATTGTTTTACTGCAAACTCTGGCTCACGGGTTCAAGCGATGGCCCTGTGTCAGCCTCCCAGTTAGCTAGGACTACACCATACTGGGAGTACACTTTGTGCCACCATGCCTAGCTATGCTTTTTTTAGTTTTAGTAGAGACAGGATTTCACCGTATTGGCCAGGATTGTCTTGATCTCCTCACGTTGTGATCCTCTTGCCTTGGCCTCCCAAAGTGCTGGGATTAGAGGCCTGAGACAAGATACATATTTTTTAAATGAAGAAAAATTTCAAAGGTACTCTGCTTGGTACAATAATCAAACATATAAATTGAGGAATACAACATAAACATGAAACTTATTGATAACTGCATATGGAAAATACAGATGATAATGGTTTAAATAACATATTTGGAAAGCACTAACTAATAATTTGAAGGGTTTGCATTTGACAGGCAAGTATGAACATACCTTGAATGCAGCAACACAGGTTCCACATGAGAAAAATCATAATCAGGGAAAATGAAACCACTAAGTTTCAATCTGCTCTGAGCTTTGAAAAACTGAGCACAGACAGTGGCACTAATAACCAAGGGCAGGAGATCCCTAATCCCATCACCACGGCAATAGGGCATACATATTCCAGGGTGAAGGCACAATCCACATCATGAGGTCCAACTGCTGCCAATCAGTCAGGAGTGCTTTTACATGTACAGGAAGGTCATTGAAGGCTCAGTGTTTTGTTTCAAAAACTGAATCCCAAGCCCACACATTACTATGTTGTACTTCTTAAAATAAGTTAGGAGATGGGAAATAGGGAATCCCCAAATATATATATCTGCGTGTATACATATATGTAATGTATAGAATGCAATATATATAACTGATATAATATGTATAACATATATATAATTTCCTTTTACATCCTGCATCCTTACACTATATAAAACATACTATGTATAATATACTATAAAATGATATATTATTATTATATACAATATACTACATGTAATGATATATAATTATTACATATAACATAATATATGATTATATGTATAATTATAGAATTATATGTAATCATATATCATATAATAATATATAATGAATATTATATGATATATAATATATAATATATTCTATAATATAGAATATCATATGTATATCATATTATATAATATATAATATTTACTATATTATCTTATAATGTATTTTACATTACATATAATATATAATATATTATACATAATATATAATATATTAGATATTTTAAAATATGTAATAAATTCTATATTCTATATTATATATTATATAAATTATTATATATTATATCATAATATATATTATATACAGTACATAAAATATCAAAAAGTACACAAAATATATATTATATACTGTATATTATTCATGAAAATACACGAAATATCTATTATATATTCTACATAAATTTTCAAAAATTACACAAAATATATAGTATATATTGTACACAAAATATCAAATTACACAAAATATATATTATATATTTTACATAAAATATCAAATAACACAATATATATTTTACATATTCTACATAAAATATGAAAAAGTAAAAAATATATATATTATGTACCGTACATAAAATATCAAAGAACACAAAATATGTATTATATACTCTACATAAAATATCAAAGTACAAAATATATATTATATACTGTATATAAAATATCATTTACACAAAATGTTTACTTTATACTGTACATAAAATACCAAAGTACACAAAATATATATTATACACTGCACATAAAATATCAAAGAAGAAAAAATATGTATTGTATACTCCACATAAAATATCAAAATATTCAAATTATATATTACATACTGTACCTTAAATATCAAAGTTCACAAATTATGTATTATATACTGCACATTAAATATCCACGTATGCAAAATATGTATGGCATACTGCACAGAAAATGTCAAAGTACGCAAAATATGTATTATAATATGCACATAAAATATCAAAGTACACAAAATACGTATTAAATACTGTATATAAAATATCAAAGTACACACAATATGTATTATATACTGTACATAAAATATCAAAGTACACAAAATATGTATTATATACTGTACATGAAATATCAAAGCTCACAAAGTATGTATTTTATATTTTACATAAAACATCAAAGTACACAAAATATTTATTGTATATTGTACATAAAATATCCAAGAACACAAATTAAGTATTATATATTTTATAGAAATTATCAAAGTACACAAAATATGTATTATATATTATACCAAAAATATCAAAATACACCAAATATGCATTATATATTATACAGAAAATATCAAAGTACACAAATTATGTATTATATATTGTACATAAAATATCAAAGTACACAAAATGTATATTATATACTGTATGTAAAATATAATTTACTCAATATACATATTATATACTCTTCATAAAATATCAAAGTACACAAAATACATATTATATACTGTACATAAACTATCAAAGTACACAATAAATATTATACATTCTACATAAAATATCAAAAACTACACTAAATATACATTATATACTTTTCATAAAATATCATTTAGACAGAATTTGTATTATATGCTGTACAAAATATATGAAACTACACAAAATATGTGTTATATATGTACATAAAAAATCAAAAATACACAAAATACATATTATATACAGTATATAAAATATCAAACTACACAAAATATGTGTTATGAATTGTACATAAAATATCAAAGTACACACAATAGGTATTATATACTGTATATAAAATATCAAACTACACAATATATATATTATATACTGTACATAAAATATAAAAGTACAGAAGACATATATTATATACTGAACATAAAATATCAAATTAGAGAAAATGTATAATACATACTGTAAATAAAATATCAAAGTACTCAAAATATATAGCATACTGTATATAATATATCAAAGTACCCAAAATAAATATTAGTTACTGTATATAAAATATCAAAGTACACAAAATATATATTACATACTGTACACAAAATATCAAAGTACACAAATTATATATTTTATACTGTACATAATGTATCAAATTACAGAAAATATATCTTATATAGTGTAAATAAAATATGAAAGTACACAAGATATATATTATATGCAGTACATAAAATATCAAATTACACAAAATATATATTATATACTGTTCATAATATATGAAAGTACACAGAATATATATTATATATTGTACATAAAATTTCAAAATACACAAAATATATATTTTATACTGTACATAAAATATCAAAATACACAAAATATATATTATATACTATATATAAAATATCAAAAACTACACTATATATTATATACAGTACTTAAATTATCAAAGTATGCAAAATATATATTAAATAATGTACATAATATATGAAAGTACACAGAATATATATTATACATTTCACATACAATTTCAAAAAGTACACAAAGTATATATTATATATTGTACATTAAATATCCAAGTTCACTAAATGCATATTATATATTGTACATAAAATATCAAAGTATACAAAATATATATTATATATTGTATGTAAAACATCATTTACACAGAATACATATCATATATCATATATAAAATATCAAAGTACACGGAATATATATTATATACTGTAAATAAAATAACAGTATACACAAAATATATATTATATGCTGTACATAAAATATCAAAGTACTCAAAATATATATTTTATACTGTATATAAAATATCAAAAGCTACACAAATATATATTATATACTGTACATAAAATATAAATGTACACAAAATATATACTATATACTGTACATAAAATATCAAAGTACACAAAATATACATTGTATAATGTACATAAAATATCAAACTACACAAAATATTTATTATATACAGTACATAATCTATATTGTACATAAAATACCAAAGTACACAAAATATATATTATATATTGTATCCAAAATGTCAAAGTACACAAAATATGCATTGTATATAGCACATAAAATATCAAAGTACAGAAAATATATATTATATATTGTACATAAAATATCAAAGGACACAAAGTATATATTTGATACTGTACATAAAATATCAAAAATTACACAAAATCTATGTTATATATTGTACATAAAATGTCAAAATACCCAAAATACACGTTATGTATGGCACAGAAAATATCAAAGTACACAAAATACATATTATATAGTATTTAAAATATCAAAGTACACAAAATACATATTATATATTGTTTTTAAAAAATCAAAGTACACAAAATACATATCATACGTTGTACATAAAATATAAAAGAACACAGAATATATATTACACATAGTACATAAAATATCATAGTACGCATAATACATATTATATATTGTACATGAAATATCAAAGTACACAAAATACATATTATATACTGTACATGAAATATCAAAGTACACAAAATACCTATTATACATTGTACATGAAATATCAAAGTACACAAATTACATGTGATACATAGTACATGAAATATCAAAGTACACAAAATACATATTATACATTTTACGTGACATATCAAATTATACAAAATTCATACTATGCATTGCACATGAAATATAAAACTACATAAAATAAATATTATACATTTTACATGAAATATCAAAGTACACAAAATATATATTATATGCTGTACATAAAATATCAAAGTACACAAAATATATATTATATACTGTACATAAAATATCAAAGTACAGAAATCATATATTATATACTGTACATAAAATATCAAAGTACACAAAATATATATTATATACTGTACATAAAATATAGTACACAATTGAATATTATATACTGTACATAAAATATCAAATTACAAAATACATATATTATATAGAGTACATAAAATATCAAAGTGCCCAAAATGTATATTATATACTGTACATAAAATATCAAAGTACACAAAATATGTATTATATACTCTACATGAAAATCAAAGTACACGAAATATTTACTATATACTGTACATAAAATATAAAAGTACACTATATATATTATATACTGTACATAAAATATCAAAGTACACAGTATATATTGTATATTGTACATAAAATATCAGTGTACACTATATATATTATATACTGTACATAAAATGTGAAACTACCCAAAATATACATTATAAACTGTACATAAAATATCAAAGTACACAAAATATATATTATCTACTGAACATAAAATAACAATGTACACAAAATATATATTATATACTGTACATAAAATATCAAAGTACACAAAATATATACTATGCACTATATATAAAATATCAAAGAACACAAAATATATATTATATATATACTGTACATAAAAAAAGAAGTACACAAAATACATATTATATGCTGTACATAAAATATCAAAGTTCACAAAATATATATTTTTATTCTGAACATAAAATATCAATGGTCACAAAATATAAATTATATACCGTACATAAAATATGAAAGTACAGAAAATATATATTTTATACTGTACATAAAATGTCAATTTACACAAACTATATACTATATACTGTACATAAAATATCAAAGTACACAAAATATGTATTATGTACTGTGCATAAAATATCAAAGTACACAAAATATATATTATATACTGTATGTAAAATATTTACACAATATGCTTACTATATACTGTACATAAAATATCAAATTAAATGAAATATATTTTTATACTGTACATAACATATCAAAGAACACAATATATATTATATATACTACATAAAACATCAAAAAGTACACAAAATATGCGTTATATACTGCACATTAAATATAAAAGAATTCAAAATATGTGTTATATACTGTACATAAAATATTAAAGTATGCAAAATATTTATTATATACTCTACATAAAATATCTAATTACACAAAATATTTATTATACCGTGTACATAAAATATTAAAGTACAGAGAATATGTGTTATATACTCTAAGTAAAATATCAAAGTACACAAAATATGTATTATTTACTGTACATAAAATATCAAAGTACACAAAATATGTATTTTATATTATACATAAAATATCAAAGTACTCCAAGAATATATTATGTATTGCACTTAAAATATCAAAGTTGACAAAATATATATTATATACTGTACATAAAATATCAAAGTACACAAAATATATATTATATACTGTACATATAATATCAAAATCCAACAAATATATAATATATACTGTACATAAAATATCAAATTACAAAAATATATATTATATACTGTACATGAAATAGCAAAGTGCACCAAATATATATTATGTAATGTACATAAAATGTGAAAGTACACCAAATATATATTATATACTCTACATAAAATATTAAAGTACCCAAATATATACCATATACTGTACATAAAATATATATTAAATATCAAATTATGCAATATATGTACTATGTAGTTTATATAAAATATCAAATGATGCAAAATATGTTCTGTATACTCTACATAAAATATCAAATACACCAAATATGTATTATATAGTTTACAAAAAAATATCAAAGTTCCCAAATTATGTATTATATACTGTACATAATTTATCAAAGTACACAAAACGTGCATTATATATTGTACATAAAATGTCAAATATACAAAATATGTATTATATATTGAACATAAAAAAGCATATTACACAAATTATGTATTATATATTGTGCATAAAATATCAAAGTACAGAAAATATTACTTATATATTGTACATAAAATACCAAAGTACACAAAATATTTATTATGTATTGTATATAAAATATCAAAGTACACAAAATACGTATTATATACTGTACATAAAATATCAAACTGCACAAAGTAAGTATTATATATTTTACATGAAATATCAAAGTACACAAAATATGTATTATATACTTTACATAAAATATCAAATTATACAAAATATATATTATATACTCTACATAAAATATCAAAGTACACAAAATATGTATTGTATACTCTACAAAAAATATCAAAGTACGCAAAATATGTATTATATAATGTACAGTAAATTCCAACATATATAAAATATGTATTATATATAGTAAATAAAATATCAAATTACGCAAAATATGTATTATATACTGTACATAAAATATCAAATTATGCAAAATATATATTATATTCTGTACATAAAATATCAAATTACACAAATATGTATTATGTATTGTACATAAAATATCAAAGTACACAAAATATGCATTATATATTGTACATAAAATATCAAAGTACACAAAATATGTATTATGCATTGTACATAAAATATCAACGTACACAAAACATGTATTTTATATTGTACATAATATATCAAAGTACACAAAATTTGCATTATATACTGTACATAAAATATCAAAGTACACAACTTTTTTATTATATACTGTACATAAAATATCAAAGTACACAAATTATGTATTATATGCTGTACATAAAATATCAGCATACACAAAATATGTATTTTATATTGTAGATAAAATATCAAAGTCCCCAAAATATGTCTTATATACTGTAAATAAAATATCAAAGTACACAAAATATGTATTTTATTCTGTACATTTAATAACAAAATGCAGAAAATATGTATTATATATTGGGCATAAAATATTATTTCCACAAAATATGTACTATATACTGTACATGAAATATGAAAGTACACAAAATATATATTATATACTGTACATAAAATATAAAAATTGACACAAATTGTGTATTATATACTGTATATAAAATATCAAAAAGTACACAAAATATATATTATATACTGTACATAAAATGTCAAAGGACACAAAATATATATTATGTACTGTACATAAAATGTCAAAGTACACACAATATATATTATATTTTGTACATAAAATGTCAAAGTAAACAAAATATATATTATATATTGCACATAAAATAATAAATTACACAAAATATATATTATGTACACTACATAAAATATCAAAAATAAACAAAATATAAATTATACACTGCACATTATTTATGAAAGTACACATAATATATATTATATATTGTACATGAAACCTAATGTACACTAAATATATTTTATATACTGTACATAAAATATAAAAGTACACAAAATATGTATTATATATTGTAGATAAAATATCAAAGTACACAAAATATATATAATATATTATACATAAAATATCAAAGTACACAAAACTTGTATTATATATTGCACATAAAATATCAAAGCACTCAAAATATGTATTCTATATTGTACATAAATTATCAACGTTCACAACATGTGTATTCTATATTGTACATAAAATAATAAACTACACAAAATATGTATTATATATTATACAAAAAATATCAAGGTACACAAAACATATATTATGAATTGTACATGAAATATCAAATCACACAAAATATATATTATATAATGTATATAAAATATGGAAGTACACAATACTTATATTACATACTGTACATAAAATATCATTTACACAAAATATGTATTATATACTGTACATAAAATATCAAAGTACACAAAATATATATTATATACTGTATGTAATATATCAACTAGTACACAAGATATATATTATATAAATTACATAAAATATCAAAAAGTACACAAAATATATATTATATACTGTTCATAATATATGAAAGTACACAAAATATATATTATATATTGTACAAAATGTTTCAAAAATTACACCAAATATATATTAAATATTGTACATATCATATCAAAGTACACAAAATATATATTATATATTATAGATAAAATATCAAATTTCACAAAATATATATTATATTTTCTACATAAAATATCCAAAAGTACACAAAATATATAATATACTGTACATAAAGAATCAAAGTATACAAAATAATTAGTATGTATTGTACATATATTATCAAAGTACAGAAAATATGAAATGTATATTGTACATAAAATATCAAATTACACAAAATATATCTTATGTATTTTACATAAAATATCAAATTACACAAAATATGTATTCTATAGTGTATATAAAATAACAAAGTACACAAAATATATATAATATTTTGTACATAAAATAACAAAGTACAAAAAATATATATATTATAGTGTACATGAAATATCAACGAATAACAAATATATATACTGTACATAAAATATCAAAGTATACAAAATATACATTATATACTGTACACAAAATATCAAGGAACACTAATTATATATTATATACTGTACAAAAATATCAAACTAGAAAAAATATATTTAACATAATGTACATAAAATATGAACGTACACTAAATATATATTAAATACTGTACATTAAAGATCAATGTACACAAAATATATATAATATAATGTACATAAAATATCAAAGCACACACAATATATATTTTACCTGTACATAAAATATGAAAGTACACAAAATATATATTATAAACTGTACATAGAACATGATTATACACAATATATATTTTATACTGTAGATAAAATAGCAAAGTACACAATATGTATTATATACTGTACATAAAATATCAAAGAAGAGAAAACATATATTATATACTGTACATAAAATATCAAATTACACAAAATATATATTATATACTCTTCATAAGATATAAAAAACAACCCAAGATATATATTACATGCATTACATAAAAAATATCAAAAAGTACACAAAATATATGTTATATACTGTTCATAATATATGGAAGTACACAAAATCTATATTATATACTGTAGATAAAATCCGAAATTTCACAAAATATATATTATATACTGTACATAAAATATCAAAGTGCACAAAATATATATAATATACTGTACAAAAAATATCAAAGTACGCAAAATATATATTATGTACTGAACATAAAATATCAAAGTCTACAAAATATATATTATATACTGTACATAAAATATCAAAGTACAGGAAACATATACTGTACATAAACTATCAAAGTTCACAATATATATTATATAGTGTACATAAAATTTCAAAGCAGACAAAATATATATCATGTCCTGTACACAAAATATCAAAGTACACACAATGTATATCATATATTGTACATAAAATCTAAAATTACACAAACTATATATTATATACTGTACATAAAATATTAAAGAACACAAAATATATATTATATACTGTACATAAAATATCGAAGTACACAAAATATATATTATATACTGTAGATAAAATATCAAAGCACACAGAATATATATTATATACTGTACAAAAAATATAAATGTACACAAAATACATATTATATACTGTACATAAAATATCAAAAATTACACAAAATATATATTATATAGGGTACATAAAATATAAAATGAGTCAAAATATATATTATGTAGTGTACATAAAATATCAAAATACACAAAATACATATTATATACTATACATAAAATATCATGGTACACAAAATATATATTACAAAATGTACATAAACTAATAACGTACACAAAATATATATTATGTACAGTACATAAAATATGAAAAAGTAAACCAAATACATATTATGTCCTGCACATAATATATGAAAGTACACATAATATATATTATATAATTTACAGAAATCCGAAAGCACACTAAATATATATTATATACTGTACATAAAATATGAAAGTACACAAAAAATATGTTATATGGTGTATATAATATATCAATTACACATAATATATATTATATACTGTACATAAAATATCATTTAAACAAAATATATATTAATTACAGTACATAAGATATCAAACTACACAAAATATATATTATATAACGTACATACAATATAAAAGTACAGAAAATGTATATAATTTACTCTACCTAAAATATCAAAGTACAGAAAATATATATTACATATTGTCCATAAAATATCAAAGTACAAAACATATGTACTATACACTGTACATAAAATATCAAAGTACAAAAAATATATATTATATACTGTACAAAAAATATCAAAGTACACAAAATTTATACTGTATACGGAACATAAAATATCGAAGTACACAAAATATTTATAATATACTATACATAAAATATCAAAGTAAACAGAATATATATAATATACTATACATAAAATATCAAAGTACACAAAATATATACTATTTACTGTACAAAAAATATCAAATACTACACAAAATATGTATTATATACTGTACATAAAATATCAAAAAGTACACTATATATTATATACTGTACTTAAAATAGCAAAAAGGGAAAAAATGTAATATATACTGTATATAATCAATGGAAGAACACAAAATTTATATTATATATTGTACAAAAAATATCTAAAATTACACAAAATATGTTTTATATATTGTACATAAAATATCAAAGCACAGCAAATATATATTATATTGTACATAAAATATAAAAAGTTCACAAATTACATATATATACTGTACATAAAATATCACAGTACACTATATGTAGTATATTGTACATGAAATAGCAAATTACACAAAATATATGTTATATACTGTATATAAAATACCAAAGTACACAAAATATATATTATATACGTTACATAAAATATCAAAGTACAAAAAACATATAGTATATACTGTACATAAAATCACAAAGTACACAAAATTTATATTATATACTGTACATAAAATATCAAAGTACACAAAATATATATTACACACTGTACATAAAATATCAAAGTACACAAAATATATATTACATAGTGTACATAAAATATCAAGGTACACAAAATATGTATTAGATACTGAACATAAAATGTCAAAGTACACAAATTATATATTATATATTGTACATAAAATATCAAAGTACACAATATATAGATTACATACTGTACTTAAAATATCAAAGTACTCAAAATATATATTACATACTGTACATAAAATATCAAAGTACTCAAAATATATATTATATTCTGTACACAAAATATGAAAATACAGAATATATATATTATATAGTGTACATAAAATATAAAAGAACACAAAATATGGATTATACACTGTACTTAAAATATCAAAGTACACAAAATATGATTTATATACTGTACATTAAATATCAATGTATGCAAAGTATCTATTATATACTGTACATAAGATATCAAATTACACAAAATTTATGTTGTATACAGTCCCTAAAATATCAAAATATACAAAATATATATGGTATACATACAATAAAATATAAAAGTACACAAAATATATATTGTATACTGTACATAAAATATCAAAACACACAAATTATATATTAAATACTGTATATAAAATATCAAAGTACACAATATATGTATTATATCTTGAACATAAAATGTCAAGTTACACAAAATATGCATTATATATTGTAAATAAAATATAAAAGTGCACAAAATATGTATTATATATTGTACATAAAATATCAAAAACTACACAAAATATATATTCTGTACTGCACATAAAATATCAAAGTACACAAAATATACATTATATACTGTATATAAAATATCAAATAGTACAGAAGATACATATTATATACATTACATAAAATATCAAAATGTACACAAAATATATGTTATAATAAGCTGCTGTGGTCAGAACTTAGATGAGTTACACCACCTTGGTGATCAGTGCAAACGTATGTCACAAATACCTAGTTACATTACTTGGGTGATCAGCGGCGAGATATTTCACAATTCCCCTATACGCAGACCCTAGACAAGAGATTCATCACTTGGTTGATCAGTTCAGAGATGCGTCACAATGTCCATGTAGGCAGATCTAAGACAAATGTCCATCACCTTGGTGATCAGTGCAGAGATATGTACCAATGTACCCTGTAGGCAGTGCCTAGACAAGACTTACATCACCTCAGAGATCAGTGCAGAGATATGTCACAAAGCATTCTGTAGGCAAAGCCCATAAAAGGCTTACAACACCTAGGTGATCAGTGCAGTGATACATCACAAAAATCCCGGTTGACAGAGCCTAGAAAAGAGTTGCAACACCTGGGTGATCAGTACAGAGATATGTCACACTGCCCCCATAGGCACATCCGAGACAAGAGTCCGTCACCTGGGTGATAAGTGCAGAGACTTGAGAGAATTCCCGTGTAGGCAGAGTTTAGACAAGTGTTACATCACATAGTTTATCAGTGCAGGCATAAACCATAAAGCCCCCTGTAGGCAGAGTGTAGACAAGAGTTGTCTACCAAGGGTTATCAGTGGAGAAATGTGTCACAAAGCCCCTATAGGCAGAGCCTAGACAAGAGTTTCAACACTTGGTTGATCAGTACAGAGATGTGTCATAATGTCCATGTAGGCAGATCTGAGACAAGTGTCCATCACCTGGGTGATCAGTGAAGAGATATGTACCAATGTACCCTGTAGGCAGTGCCTAGACAAGACTAGCATCACCTCAGAGATCAGTACAGAGATACGTCACAAAGCATTATGTAGGCAAAGCCCATACAATGCTTACAACACCTAGGTGATCAGAGCTGTGATATATCACAAAAAACCATGCAGACAGAGCCTAGAAAACAGTTACATCACCTGGGTGATCAGTGCAGATATTTGACACAATGCCCACATAGACAGAGCCTAGACAAGTCTACCATCACCTGGGTGATCAGTGCAGAGATATGTCACAAATCCCCCTCTAGGCAGAGTATAGAGAAGAGTCCCATCACCTGGTTGATCAGTGAAGCGAGATGTCACAATGCCCCCATTAGGCAGAGCATAGGGAAGAGTTGCATCACCAGGGTGAACATTGCAGAGATATGTCACAATGTCCCCTGTAGGCAGAGCATAGAGAAGAGTTGCATCACCTGTGTGATCAGTGCAGTGATATGTCACAATGTCCCCTGTAAGCTGATCCTTGACAAGCGTGGAATCACCTGGGAGATCAGTGCAGTGATATTTCACAATGCCACCTTTGGGCAGAGGGTAGACAAGAGTTACATCTCCTACGTGATCAGTGAAGAGATTTGTGCAAATTCACTGTAGGCAGTGCTTATAAAATTGTTACGTCATTTAAGTGATCATTGCAGAGACATGTCACAAAGCTGCTGCAGGCCGAACTTAGATGAGTTACATCACCTTGGTGATCAGTGCAAAGGTATGTCACAAAGACCCTGTAGGTAAAGCCTAGACAATAGTTACATCACTTGGATGATCAGTGTCGAGATATCTCACAATTCCCTTATAGGCAGAGATTATACAACAGTTACATCACCTGGGTGATCAGTGCAGAGATATGTCACACTGCCCCCATAGGCAAATCTGAGACAAGAGTCCATCACCTGGGTGATCAGTGCAGAGACATGTGAGAATTCCCACGTAGGCAGAGCCTAGACAAGTGTTACATCACATAGGTTATCAGTGAAGGCATAAGTCATAAAGCCCCCTGTAGGCAGCATGTAGACAAGAGTTCCCTCCCCAGGGTTATCAGTGCAGAGATGTGTCACAAAGCCCCTATAGGCAGAGCCTAGACAAGAGATTCATCACTTGGTTGATCAGTTAAGAGATGTGTCATAATTTCCATGTAGGCAGATCTGAGGCAAGTGTCCATGACCTGGGAGATCAGTGAAGAGATATGTACAAATGTACCCTGTAGGCAGTGCCTAGAAAAGACTTGCATACCTCAGAGATCAGTGCAGAGATATGTCACAAAGCATTCTGTAGGCAAAGCCCATACAAGGCTTACATAACCTAGGTGATCAGTGCAGTGATATATCACAAAAATCCATGCAGACAGAGCCTAGGAAACAATTACATCACCTGGGTGATCAGTGTAGATATTTGACACAATGTCCCCATAGACAGACCCTAGACAAGTCTTCCATCTCCTGGGTGATCAGGGCTGAGATATGTCACAAATCCCCCTCTAGGCAGGGAATAGAGAAGAGTCCCATCACCTGGGTGATGAGTGAAGCGATATGTCACAATGTCCCTTGTAGGCAGAGCACAGAGAAGAGTTGCATCACCTGGGTGAACAGTGCAGAGATATGTCACAATGTCCCCTGTAGGCAGAGCATAGAGAAGAGTTGCATCACCTGGGTGATCAGTGCAGTGATATGTCACAATATCCCCTGTAGGCAGATCCTTGACAAGAGTGGAATCACCTGGGAGTTCAGTGCAGAGATATTTCACAATGCCCCCTTTGGGCAGAGGGTAGACAAGAGTTACATCTCCTAGGTGATCAGTGAAGAGATTTGTCCAAATTCCCTTTAGGCAGTGCTTATAAAAGTGTTACATCCCCTAAGTGATCAGTGCAGAGACATGTCACAAAGCTACTGTAGGCAGAACTTTGAGGAGTTACATCACCTTGGTGATCAGTGCACAAGTATGTCACAAGGACCCTGTAGGCACATCCTAGACAATAGTTACATCACTTGGGGGATCAGTGGCGAGATATCTCACAATTTCCCTATAGGCAGAGCTTATACAACAGTTACATCACCTGGGTGATCAGTGCGGAGATATGTCACACTGCCCCCATAGACAGATCCGAGACAAGAATCCGTCACCTGGGTGGTCAGTGCATAGACAGGTGAGAATTCCCGTGTAGGCAGAGACTAGACAAGTGTTAAAATACATAGGTTATCAGTGCAGGCATGAGTCATAAAGCCCTCTCTAGGGAGAGTGTAGACAAGAGTTCCCTCCCCAGGGATACCAGTGCAGAGATGTGTCACAATGCCCCTATAGGCAGAGCCTAGACAAGAGATTCATCACTTGGTTGATCAGTTCAGAGATGTGTCAGAATGTCCACGTAGGCAGGTCTAAGAGAAGTGTCCATCACCTGGGTGATCAGTGAAGAGATATATACCAATGTACCATGTAGGCAGTGCCCAGACAAGTCTTGCATCACCTCAGAAATCAGTGATGAGATACGTCACAAAGCATTCTCTAGACAATGCCCATACAAGGCTTACATCACCTAGGTGATCAGTGCAGTGATATATCACAAAAATCCCTGTAGACAGAGTCTAGAAAAGAGTTACATCACCTGGGTGATCAGTGCAGATATTTGACACAATGCCCACATAGACAGAGCCTGGAGAAGTCTTCCATCACCTGGGTGATAAGTGCAGAGATATGTCACGAATCTCCCTTTAGGCAGAGCATACAGAAGAGTTGCATTACCTAGGTGATGAGTGCACAGATATGTCACAATGTCCCCTGCAGGCAGATCCTTGACAAGAGTGGAATCACCTGGGAGATCAGTGCAGAGATATTTCACAATGCCCCCTTTGGGCAGAGGGTAGACAAGAGTTACATCTCCTAGGTGATCAGTGAAGAGATTTGTCCAGATTCCCTGTAGGCAGTGCTTATAAAAGTGTTACATCCCCTAAGTGATCAGTGCAGAGACATGTCACAAAGCTGCTGTAGGCAGAACTTAGATGAGTTACATCACCTTGGTGATCAGTGCACAAGTATGTCACAAGGACCCTGTAGGCAAAGCCTAGACAATAGTTACATCTCTTGGGGGATCAGTGGAGAGATATCTCACAATTCCCCTATAGGCAGAGCTTATACAACAGTTACGTCAGATGGGTGATCAGTGCAGAGATATGTCACACTGCCCCCATAGACAGATCCGAGACAAGAGTCCGTCACCTGGGTGGTCAGTGCAGAGACATGTGAGAATTCCTGTGTAGGCAGAGCCCAGACAAGTGTTACATCACATAGGTTATCAGTGCAGGTATAAGTCATAAAGAAACCTGTAGGCAGAGTGTAGACAAGAGTTCCCTCCCCAGGGTTATCAGTTCAGAGATGTATCACAAAGCCCCTATAGGCAGAGCCTAGACAAGTGTTTCATCACTTGGTTGATCAGTTCAGAGATGTGTCACAATGTCCATGTAGGCAGATCTAAGACAAGTGTCCATCATCTGGTTGATCAGTGAAGAGATATGTACCAATGTACCCTGTAGGCAGTGCCTAGACAGGACATGCATCACCTCAGAGATCATTGCAGAGATATGTCACAAAGCTTTCTGTTGGCAACGCCCATACAAGTCTTACATCACCTAGGTGATCAGTGCAGTGATATATCACAAAAATCCCTGTAGACAGAGCCTAGAAGAGAGTTACATCACCTGGGTGATCAGTGCGGATATTTGACACAATGCCCCCATAGACAGAGCCTAGACAAGTCTTCCATCACCTGGGTGATCATTGCAGAGCTATGTCACAAATCCCCTCTAGGTAGAGTATAGGGAAGCGTCCCATCACCTGGGTGATCAGTGAAGCGATATGTCACAATGCCCCTTGTGGGCAGAGCATACAGAAGAGTTGCATCACCTGGGTGATAAGTGCAGAGATATGTCACAATATCCCCTGTAGGCAGAGCATGGAGAACAGTTGCATCACCTGGGTGATCGGTGCAGTGATATGTCACAATGTCCCCTGTAGGCAGATCCTTGACAAGAGTAGAATCACCTGGGAGATCAGTGCAGAGATATTTCACAATGCCCAGTTTGGGCAGTGGGTACACAAGAGTTACATCTCCTAGGTGATCAGTGAAGAGATTAGTCCGAATTCCCTGTAGGCAGTGCTTATAAAAGTGTTACATCCCCTAAGTGTTCAGTGCAGAGACATGACACAAAGCTGCTGTAGGCAGAACTTAGATGAGTTACATCACCTTGGTGATCAGTGCAAACTATGTCACAAAGACCCTGTAGGCAAAGCCGAGACAATAGTTACATCACTTGGGTGATCAGTGGCGAGATATCTCACAATTCCCCTGTAGCAGAGCTTATACAACAGTTACATCACCTCGGTGATCAGTGCAGAGTTATGTCACACTGCCCCCATAGGCGGATCCGAGACAAGAGTCCGTCACGTTGTTGTTCAGTGCAGAGACAAGTGAAAATTCCCGTGTAGGCAGACCCTAGACAAGTGTTATATCACAAAGTTTATCTGTGCAGGCATAAGTCATAAAGCCCCGTGTAGGCAGAGTGTAGACAAGAGTTCCCTCCTCAGTGTTATCAGTGCAGACATGTGTCACAAAGCCCCTATAGGCAGAGACTAGACAAGAGTTTCTTCACTTGGTTGATCAGTTCAGAGATGTGTCACATTATCCATGTAGGAAGATCTAAGACAAGTGTCCATCACCTGGGTGATCAGTGAAGAGATATGTACCAAAGTACCCTGTAGGCAGTGCCTAGACAAGACTTGCATCACCTCAGAGACCAGTGCAGAGATATGTCACAAAGCATTCTGTAGGCAGAGCCCATACAAGGCTTACATCACCTAGGTGATCAGTGCAGTGATATATCAAAAAAATCCGTGTAGACAGAGCCAAGAAAAGATTTACATCACCTGGGTGATCACTGCAGATATTTGACCCAATGCCCCCTTAGACAGAGCCTAGAAAATTCTTCCATCACCTGTGTGATCAGTGCAGAGATATGTCACAAATCCTCTTGTAAGCAGAGTATAGAGAAGAGTCCCATCACCTGGGTGAATAGTGAAGCGATATGTCACAATGCCCCCTGTAGGCAGAGCATAGAGAAGAGTTGCATCACCTTGTTGATCAGAGTAGTGATATGTAACAATGTTCCCTGTAGGCAGAGCATAGAGAAGAGGTGCATCACCTGGGTGATCAGGGCAGTGATATGTAACAATATCCCCTGTAGGCAGATCCTAGACAAAAGTTAAATCACCTGGGAGATCAGTGCAGAGATGTTTCACAATGACCCCTTTAGGCAGAAGGTAGACAGGAGTTACATCCCCTAGGTGATCAGTGAAGAGATTTGTCCAAATTCCCCGTAGGCATTGCTTATAAAAGTGTTACATCACCTAAGTGATCAGTGCAGAGACATGTCACAAAGCTGCTGTAGGCAGAATTTAGATGAGTTACATCACCTTGGTGATCAGTGCAAAGGTATGTCACAAAGACCCTGTAGGCAAAGCCTAGACAATAGTTCCATCACTTCGGTGATCAGTGGCGAGACATCTCACAATTCCCCTATAGCATAGCTTATACAACAGTTACATCACCTGGGTGATCATTGCAGAGATATGTCACACTGCCCCCATAGGCAGATACGAGACAAGAGTGCATCACCTTGGTGTTCAGTGCAGTGACATGTGAAAATTCCCGTGTAGTCAGAGCCTAGACAAGTGTTACATCACATAGGTTATCAGTGGAGGCATAGGTCATAAAGCCCCTGTAGGCAGAGTGTTGACAAGAGTTCCCTCCCCAGGATTATCAGTGCAGAGATGTGTCACAAAGCCCCTATAGGCAGAGCTTAGACAAGGGTTTCATCACTTGGTTGAACAGTTCAGAGATGTGTCACAATGTCCATGTAGGCAGATCTAAGACAAGTGTCCATCACCTGGGTGATCCGTGAAGAGATATTTACCAATGTACCTGTAGGCAGTGCCAAGACAAGACTTGCACCAACTCAGAGAACAGTGCGGCGATACGTCACAAAGCATTCTGTAGGTATTGCCCAGACAAGACTTGCATCACCTCAGAGATCAGTGCAGAGATATGTCACAAAGCATTCTGTAGGCAAATCCCATACAAGTCTTCCATCACCTAGGTGATCAGTGCAGTGAAATATCACAAAAATCCCTGTAGACAAAGCCTACAAAAGAGTTACATCACCTGAGTGATCAGTGCAGATATTTGACACAATACCCCCATAGACAGTGCCTAGACAAGCCTTCCATCACCTGGATGATCAGTGCAGAGATATGTCACAAATCCCCCTATAGGCAGAGTATAGAGAAGAGTCCCATCACCTGGGTGATCAGTGAAGCGATATGTCACAATGCATCATGTAGGCAGAGCATAGAGAAGAGATGCATCACCTGGGTGATCAGAGCAGAGAAATGTCAAAATGTCCCCTGTAGGCAGAGCATAGTGAAGAGTTGCATCACCTGGGTGATCAGTGCAGTGATATGTCACAATGTCCCCTGTAGGCAGATCCTTGAGAAGAGTGGAAATCACCTGGGAGATCAGTGCAGAGATATTTCACAATGACCCATTTGGGCAGAGGGTAGATAAGTGTTACATCTCCTAGGTGATCAGTGAAGAGTTTATTCAAATTCCCTGTAGGCAGTGCTTATAAAAGTGTTACAACACCTAAGTGATCAGTGCAGAGACATGTCACAAAGCTGCTGTAGGCAGAACTTAGATGAGTTACATCACGTTGGTGATCAGTGAAAAGGTATGTCACAAAGACCCTGTAGGCAAAGCCTAGACAGTAGTTACATCACCTGGGTGATCAGTGGCGAAATATCTCACAATTGCCCTATAGGCAGAGCTTATACAACAGTTGCATCACCTGGGTGATCAGTGCAGAGATATGTCACAGTGTCCCCATAGGCAGAATCGAGACCAGAGTCTGTCACCTGGTTGAAGAGTGCACAGAAGTGTGAGAATTCCCGTGTAGGCAGAGCCTAGACACGTGTTACATCAAATAGGTTATCAGTGCAGGCATAAGTCACAAAGCCACCTCTAGGCAGAGTGTAGACAAGAGTTCCCTCCCCAGGGTTTTCATTGCAGAGATATGTCACAAAGGCCTTATAGGCAGAGCCTAGACAAGTGTTTCTTCACTTGGTTGGTCAGTTCAGTGGTGTGTCACAATGTCCATGTAGGCAGATCTAAGACAAGTGTCCATCACCTGGGTGATCAGTAAGGACATATGTACCAATATACCCTGTAGGCAGTGCCTAGACAAGAAGTGCATCATCTCAGAGATCAGTGCAGAGATATGTCACAAATCATTCTGTAGGCAAAGCCCATACCAGGCTTACATCACCTAGGTGATCAGTGCAATGATATATCACAAAAATCCCTGTAGACAGAGCCAAGAAAAGAGTTACATCACCTGGGTGATCAGTGCAGATATTTGACACAATGCCCCCATAGACAGAGCCTAGACAAGTCTTCCATCACCTGGGTGATCAATGCAGAGATCTGTCACAAATCCCCCTCTAGGCAGAGTATAGAGAAGAGTCCCATCACCTGGGTGATCAGTGAAGCGATATGTCACAATATACCCTGCAGGCAGAGCATAGAGAAGAGTTGCATCACCTGGGTGATCAAGGCAGAGATATGTCACAATGTCCCCCGTAGGCAGAGCATAGTGAAGAGTGGCATCACCTGGGTGATCAGTGCAGTGATATGTCACAATGTCCCCTGTAGGCAGATCATTGAGAAGAGTGGAATCACCTGGGAGATCAGTGAAGAGATTTTTCCAAATTCCCTGTAGGCAGTGCTTAAAAAAGTGTTACATCACCTAAGTGATCAGTGCAGAGACATGACACAAAGCTGCTGTAGGCAGAACTTAGATGAGTTACATCACATTATTGATTAGTGCAAAGGTATGTCACAAAGACCCTGTAGGCAAAGCCAAGACAATAGTCACATCACTTGGGTGATCAGTGGCGAAATTTCTCACAATTCCCCTATATGCACAGCTCATACAACAGTTGCATCACCTGGGTGATCAGGACAGAGATATGTCACACTGCCCCCATAGGCAGATTCGGGACCAGAGTCCGTCACCTGGTTGAAAAGTGCAGAGACATGTGAGAATTCCCGTGTAGGCAGAGGTTAGAGAAGTGTTACATCACGTAGACTATCAGTGCAGGCATAAATCATAAAGACCATGTAGGCAGAGTGTAGACAAGAGTTCCCTCCCCAGGGTTATCAGTGCACAGATGTGTGACAAAGCCCCTATAGTCAGAGCCTAGACAAGAGTTTCATCACTTGTTTGATCAGTTCAGAGATGTGTCACAATGTCCATGTAGTCAGATCTAAGGAAAGTGTCCATCACCTGGGAGATCATTGAAGAAATATTTACCAATGTACCCTGTAGGCAGTGCCTAGACAAGCCTTGCATCACCTGAGAGATCAGTGCAGAGATATGTCATGAAGCATTCTGTAGGCACAGTTCATACAAGGCTTCAATCACCTAGGTGATCAGTGCAGAGATATATCACAAAAATCCCTGTAGAGAGAGCCTAGAAAAGAGTTACATCACCTGGGTGATCAGTGCAGATATTTGACACAATGCCCCCATAGACAGAGCCTAAACAAGTCTTCCATTACCTGGGTGATCATTGCAGGCATATGTCACAAATCCCCCTCTAGTCAGAGTATAGAGAAGAGGCCCATCACCTGGGTGATCAGTGAAGCGATATGTCAGAATGCCCCCTGTAGTCAGTGCATGGAGAAGAGTCGCATCACCTGTGTGATCAGTGCAGATATATGTCACAATGTCCCCTTTAGGCAGAGCATAGAGAAGAGTTGCATCACCTGGGTGATCAGTGCAGAGATATTTCACAATGCGCTCGTTGGGCAGAGGGTAGACAAGAGTTATATCTCCTAGGTGATCAGTGAAGAGATTAGTCCAAATTCCCTGTAGGCAGTGCTTATAAAATTGTTACATGCCCTAAGTGATCAGTGCAGAGACATGACACAAAGCTGCTGTAGGCAGAACTTAGATGAGTTACATCACCTTGGTGATCAGTGCAAAGTATGTCACAAAGACCATGTAGGCAAAGCCTAGGCAATAGTTAAATCACTTGGGTGATCAGTGGCGAGATATCTCACAATTCCCCTATAGGCAGAGCTTATACAACAGTTACATCACCTGGGTGATCAGTGCAGAGATATGTCACACTGCCCCCATAAGCAGATCCGAGACAAGGGTCTGTCAGCTGGGTGATCAGTGCAGAGACATGTGAGAATTCCCGTGTAGGCTGAGCCTAGACAACTGCTACATCACATAGGTTATCAGTGCAGGCATAAGTCATAAAGCCCCGTGTAGGCCGAGTGTAGACAAGAGTTCCCCCTCAGGGTTATCAGTGCAGACATGTGTCACAAAGCCCCTATAGGCAGAGCCGAGACAAGAGTTTCATCACTTCGTTGAACAGTTCAGAGATGTGTCACAATGTTCATGTAGGCAGATCTAAGACAAGTGTCCATGACTTGGGTGATCAGTAAAGAGATATTTACCAATGTACCCTGTAGGCAGTGCCTAGACAAGACTTGCATCATCTCAGAGATCTGTGCAAAGATATGTCACAAAGTATTTTGTAGGCAAAGCCCATACCAGGCTTACATCACCTTTGTGATCAGTGCAGTGATATATCACAAAAATCCCTGTAGACAGAGCCAAGAAAAGAGTTACATCACCTGGGTGATCAGTGCAGATATTTGACACAATGCCCCCATAGATACAGCCTAGACAAGTCTTCCATCACCTGGGTGATCAGTGCAGAGATATATCACAAATTCCCCTCTAGGCAGAGTATAGAGAAGAGTCCAATCACCTGGGTGATCAGTGAAGCGATATGTCACAATGCCCCCTGTAGGGAGAGCACAGAGAAGAGTTGCATCACCTGGGTGATCAGTGCAGTGATATGTCACAATATCCCCTGTAGGGAGATCCTTGACAAGAGTTGAATCACCTGGGAGACCAGTGCGGAGATATTTCACAATGCCCCCTTTGGGCAGAGTGTAGACAGGAGTTACATCTCCTAGGGGATCAGTGAAGAGATTTGTCCAAATTCCATGTACGCAGTGCTTATAAAAGTGTTACATCACCTAAGTGATCATTGCAGAGACATGCCACAAAGCTGCTGTAGGGAGAATTTAGATGAGTTACATCGCCCTGGGGATCAGTGCAAAGGTATGTCACAAAGACACTCTAGGCAAAGCCAAGATAATAGTTTCATCACTTGGGTGATCAGTGGCGAGATATCTCACAATTCCCCTATAGGAAGAGCTTATACAACAGTTACATCACCTGGGTGATCAGTGGAGAGATATGTCACACTTCCCCCATAGGCAGATCCGAGACAAGGGTCCGTCACCTGGGTGATCAATGCAGGGACATGTGAGAATTCCCGTGTAGGCAGAGCCTGGACAAGTGTTACGTCACATAGGTTATCAGTGCAGGCATAAGTCATAAAGCCCCCTCTAGGCAGAGTGTAGACAAGAGTTCCCTTCCCAGGGTTATCATTGCAGAGATGTGTCACAAAGCCCTTCTAGGCAGAGCCTAGACAAGAGTTTCCTCACTTGGTTGATCAGTTCACAGGTGTGTCACAATGTCCATGTGGGCAGATCTAAGACAAGTGTCCATCACCTGGGTGATCAGTGAAGAGATATGTACCTATGTACCCTGTAGGCAGTGCCTAGACAAGACTTGCATCACCTCAGAGATCAGTGCAGAGATATGTAACAAAGCATTCTGTAGGCAAAGCCCATACAAGGCTTACATCACCTAGGTGATCAATTGAGTGATATATCACAAAAATCCCCGTAGACAGAGCCTAGAAAAGAATTACATCACCTGGGTGTTCAGGACAAATATTTGACACAATGCCCCAATAGACAGAGTCTAGACAAGTCTTCCATCTACTGAGTGATCACTGCGAAGATATGTCACATATCCCCCTCTAGGCAGAGTATAGAGAAGAGTCCCATCACCTCGGTGATCAGTGAAGCTATATGTCACAATGCCCCCTGTAGGCAGAGCATAGAGAAGAGTTGCATCACCTGGGTGATCAGTGCAGATATATGTCACAATGTCCCCTTTAGGCAGATACTTGAGAAGAGTGGAATCAACTGGGAGATCAGTGCAGAGATATTTCACAATGCCCCCTTTGGGCAGAGGGTAGACAAGAGTTACAACTCCTAGGTGATCAGTAAAGAGATTTGTCCAAATTCCCTGTAGGCAGTGATTATAAATGTGTTACATCACTTAAGTGATCAGTGCAGAGTCATGTCACAAAGCTGCTGTAGGCAGAACTTAGATGAGTTACATCACCTTGGTGATTAGTCCAAAGGTATGTCACAAAGACCCTGTAGGCAAAGCCGAGAAAAGAGTTACATCACTTGGGTGATCAATGGCGAGATATCTCACAATTCCCCTTTAGGCAGAGCTTGTAGAACAGTTACAACCCCTGGGTGATCAGTGCACAGATATGTCACACTGCCCACATAGGCAGATCCGAGACCAGAGTCCGGCACCTGGTTGAACAGTGCAGAGACATGTGAGAATTCCCGTGTAGGCAGAGCCTAGTCAAGTATTACATCACATAGGTTATCAGTGCAGGCGTAAGTCATAAGGACCACTGTAGGCAGAGTGTAGACAAGAGTTCCCTCCCCAGGGTTATCAGTGCAGAGATGTGTCACAAAGTCCCTATAGGCAGAGCCTACACAAGAGTTTCATCACTTGGTTGAACAGTTTGGAGATGTGTCACAATGTCCATGTAGGCAGATCTAAGACAAGTGTTCATCACCTTGGTGATCAGTGAAGAGATATGTACCAATGTACCCTGTAGGCAGTGCCTAGACAAGACTTGCATCACCTCAGAGATCAGTGTAGAGATATGTCACAAAGCATTCTGTAGTTAGTGCCTAGACAAGACTTGCATCACCTCAGAAATCAGTTCAGAGATATGACACAAAGCATTCTGTAGTCAAAGCCCATACAAGGCTTACATCACCTAGGTGATCAGTGCGGTGATATATCACAAAAATCCCTGTAGACAGAGCCTAGAAATGAGTTACATCACCTGGGTGATCAGGGCAGATATTTGACACAGTGCCTCCATAGACAGAGCCTAGAAAAATCTTCCAACACCTGGGTGATCAGTGCAGAGATATGTCACAAATGCCCCTCTAGGCAGGGTATAGAGAAGAGTCCCATCACCTGGGTGATCAGCGAAGCGATATGTCACAATGCACCCTGTAGGAAGAGCATAGAGAAGAGTCGCATCACCTGGGTGATCAGTGCAGAGATATGTCACAATGTTCCCTGTAGGCAGAGCATAGAGAAGAGTTGCATCACCTGGGTGATCAGTGCAGTGATATGTCACAATGACCCCTGTAGGCAGATCCTTGACAAGAGTAGAATCACCTGGGAGATCAGTGCAGAGATATTTCACAATGCACCCTTTGCGCAGAGGGTAGACAAGAGTTACATCTCCTAGGTGATCAGTGAAGAGATTTGTCCGAATTCCTTGTAGGCAGTGCTTATAAAAGTGTTACAACACCTAAGTGATCTGTGCAGAGACATGTCACAAAGCTGCTGTAGGCAGAACTTAGATGAGTTACATCACCTTGGGGATCAGTGCAAATTTATGTCAAAAAGACCCTGTAGGCAAAGCCTAGACAATGGTTACATCACTTGGGTGATCAGTGGCGAAATATCTCACATTTCCTCTTTAGGCAGAGCTTGTACAACAGTTACATCACCTGGGTGATCAGTACAGAGATATGTCACACTGCCCCCATAGGCAGATCCGAGGCCAGAGTCCATCACCTGGTTGAACAGGGCAGAGACATGTGAGAATTTCCGTGTAGGCAGAGCCTAGGCAAGTGTTACGTCACATAGGTTATCAGTGCAGGCATAAGTCATAAAGCTCCCTCTAGGCAGAGTGTAGAGAAGTGTTCCCTTCCCAGGGTTATCATTGCAGAGATGTGTCACAAAGCTCTTATAGGCAGAGCCTAGACAAGAGTTTCCTCACTTGCTTGATCAGTTCAGAGGTGTATCACAATGTCCATGTGGGCAGATCTAAGACAAGTGTCCATCACCTGGGTGATCAGTGAAGAGACATGTACCTATGTCCCCTGTAGGCAGTGCCTAGACAAGACTTGCATCACCTCAGAGATCAGTGCAGAGATATGTCACAAAGCATTCTGTAGGCAAAGCCCATACAAGGCTTACATCACCTAGGTGATCAGTGCCGTCATATATCACAAAAATCCCTGTAGACAGAGCCTACAAAGGAGTTACATCACCTGGGTGATCAGTGCAGATATTTGACACAATGCCCCCATAGACAGAGTCTAGACAAGTCTTCGATCACCTGTGTGATCACTGCAGAGATATGTCACATATCCCCCTCAAGGCAGAGTATAGAGAAGAGTCCCATCATCTCGGTGATCAGTGAAGCTATACTTCACGATGCCCACTTTAGGCAGAGCATAGAGAACAGTTGCATCACCTGGGTGATCAGTGCAGAGATATGTCAAAATGTCCACTGTAGGCAGATCCTTGAGAATAGTGGAATCAACTGGGAGATCAGTGCAGAGATATTTCACAATGCCCCCTTTGGGCAGACGGTAGACAAGAGTTACATCTCCTAGGTGATCAGTAAAGAGATTTGTCCAAATTCCCTGTAGGCAGTGCTTATAAACATGTTACATCACTTAAGTGATCAGTGCAGAGACATGTCACAAAGCTGCTGTAGGCAGAACTTAGATGAGTTACATCACCTTGGTGATCAGTGCAAAGGTATGTCACAAAGGCCCTGTAGACAAGGCCTAGAGTTACGACACTTGGGTGATCAGTGGCGAGATATCTCACAATTCCCCTCTAGGCAGAGCTTATACAACAGTTACGTCACCTGGGTGATCAGTGCAGAGATATGTCACACTGCCCCCATAGGCAGATCAGAGACAAGGGTCCGTCACCTGGGTGAGCAGGGCAGAGACATGTGAGAATTCCCATGTAGGCAGAGCTTAGACAAGTGTTACATCACATAGGTTATCAGTGCAGGCATAAGTCATAAAGACCCCTGTAGGCACAGTGTAGACAAGAGTTCCCTCCCCAGGGTTATCAGTGCAGAGATGTGTCACAAAGCCCCTATAGGCAGAGCCTAGACAAGAGTTTCATCACTTGGTTGAACAGCTCAGATATGAGGCACAATGTCCATGTAGGCAGATCTATGACAAGTGTCCATCACCTGGGTGATCAGTGAAGAGATATGTATCAATGTACCCTGTAGGCAGTGCCTAGACAAGACCTGCACCACCTCAGAGATCAGTGCAGAAATATGTCACAAAGCATTCTGTAGGTGGTGCCTAGACAAGACTTGCATCACCTCAGAGATAAGTGCAGAGATATGTCACAATGCATTCTGTAGGCAAAGCCCATACAAGTCTTATATCACCTAGGTGATCAGTGCAGTGATATATGACAAAAATCCCTGTAGACAGAGCCTAGAAATAGTTACATCATCTGGGTGATCAGTGCAGATATTTGACACAATGCCCCCATAGACAGAGCCTAGACAAGTCTTCCATCACCTGGGTGACCAGTGCAGAGATATGTCACAAATCCCCCTCTAGGCAGGGTATAGAGAAGAGTCCCATCACCTGGGTGATAAGTGAAGCGATATGTCACAATGCCCCCTGTAGTCAGAGCGTGGAGAAGAGTCGCATCACCTGTGTGATCAGTGCAGAGATATGTCACAATGTCGCCTGTAGGCAGAGCATAGAGAAGAGTTGCATCACCCGGGTGATCAGTGCAGTCATATGTCACAGTGTCACCTGTAAGCAGATCCTTGACAAGAGTAGAATCACCTGGGAGATCAGTGCAGAGATAATTCACTCTGCCCCCTTTGGGGAGAAGGTAGACAAGATTTACATCTCCTAGGTGATCAGTGAAGAGATTTGTCCAAATTCCCTGTAGTCAGTGTGTATAAAACGGTTACATCACCTAAGTGATCTGTGCAGAGACATGACACAAAGCTGCTGCAGGCAGAACTTAGAAGAGTTACATCACCTTGGTGATCAATGCAAAGGTATGTCACAAAGACCCTGTAGGCAAAGTCTAGACAATGGTTACACCACTTGGGTGATCAGCGGCGAGATATCTCACAATTCCCCTGTAGGCATAGCTTATACAACAGTTACATCACCTGGGTGATCCGTGCAGAGATATGCCACACTGCACCCATAGGCAGATTCGAGTCCAGATTCCGTCACCTGGTTGAACAGTGCAGAGACATGTGAGAATTCCCTTGTAGGCAGAGCGTAGACAAGTGTTAAATCACAAAGGTTATCATTGCAGGCATAAGTCATAAACCCCCTCTAGGCAGAGTGTAGACAAGTTTTCCCTCCCCAGGGTTTTCATTACAGAGATGTGTCACAAAGCCCTTATAGGCAGAGCCTAGACAAGAGTTTCCTCACTTGCTTGATCAGTTCAGAGGTGTGCCACAATGTCCATGTAGGCAGATCTAAGACAAGTGTCCATCACCTGGGTGATCAGTGAAGAGATATGTTCCAATGTACCCTGTAGGCCGTGCCTAGACAAGACTTGCATCACCTCAGAGATCAATGCAGAGATATGTCACAAAGCATTCTGCAGGCAAAGCCCATAAAAGGCTTACATCACCTAGGTGATCAGTCCAGTGATATATCACAAAAATCCCTGTACACAGAGCCTTCAAAAGAGTAACATCATCTGGGTAATCAATGCAGATATTTGACACAATGCTCCCATAGACAGAGCCTAGATATTTATTGCAGCACCCGGGATAACAGTGCAGATATATGTCACAAATCCCCCTCTAGGCAGAGTAGAGAGAAGAGTCCCGTCACCTGGGTGATCAGTGAAGCGATATGTCACAATGCCTGCTGTAGGCAGAGCATAGAAAAGAGTTGCATCACCTGGGTGATCAGTGCAGAGATATGTCACAATGTCCCCTGTAGGCGGAGCATAGAGAAGAGTTGCATCACCTGGGTGATCATTGCAGTGATATGTCACAATGTCCCCTGTAGGCCGTTCCTTGACAAGAGTGGAATAACCTGGGAGATCAGTGCAGAGTTATTTCACAATGCCCCCTTTAGGCAGAGGGTAGACAAGAGTTCCATCTCCTATATGATCTGTGAAGAGATTTGTCCAAATTCCCTGTAGGCAGTGTTCATGGAAGTGTGACATCACCTAAGTGATCAGTGCAGAGACATGTCACAAAGCTGCTGTAGGCAGAATTTAGATGAGTTGCATCACCTTGGAGATCAGTGCAAAGGTATGTCACAAAGACCCTGTAGGCAAAGCGTAGACAATGGTTACATCACTTGGGTGATCAGTGGCGGGTTATCACACAATTCCCCTATCGGCAAAGCTTATACAACAGTTACATCACCTGGGTGATCAGTGCAGAGATATGTCACACTGCCCCCATAGGCAGATCCGAGACAAGAGTCCGTCACCTGGGTGATCAGTGCAGAGACATGTGAGAATTCCCGTGTAGGCAGAGCCTAGACAAGTGTTTAATCACATAGGTTGTCAGTGCAGGCATAAGTCAAATAGCCCCCGGTAGGCAGAGTGTAGACAAGAGTTCCCTCCCCAGGGTTATCAGTGCAGAGATGTGTCACAAATCCCCTATAGTCAGAGCCTAGACAAGAGTTTCATCACTTGGTTGATCAGTTCAGAGATGTGTCACAATGTCCATGTAGGCAGATCTAAGAAAATTTTCTATCACCTGGGTGATCAGTGAAGAGATATGTACCAATGTACCCTGTAGTCAGTGCCTAGACAAGACTTGCATCACCTCAGAGATCAGAGTAGAGATATGTCACAAAGCATTCTGTAGGCAACGCCCATGCAAGGCTTACATCACCTGGGTGATCAGTGCAGTGATATATCACAAAAATCCCTGTAGACCGAGCCTGGAAATAATTACGTAACTGGGTGATCAGTGCAGATATTTGACACAATGCCCCAATAGACAGAGCCTAGAAAAGACTTCCATAACCTGGGTGATCAGTGCAGAGATATGTCACAAATTCCCCTCTAGGCAGAGTATAGAGAAGAGTCCCATCACCTGGGTGATCAGTGAAGCGGTATGTCACATTGCCCCCTGTAGGCACAGCATAGAGAAGACTTGCATCACCTGGGTGATCAAGGCAGAGATATGTCACAATGTCCCCTGTAGGCAGAGCATAGAGAAGAGTTGCATCACCTGGGTGATCAGTGCAGTGGTATGTCACAATATCCCCGGTGGGCTGATCCTTGACAAGAGTGGAAGCACATGGGAGATCACTGCAGATATATTTATCAATGCCCCCTTTGGGCAGTGGGTAGACAAGAGTTATATCTCCTACGTGATCAGTGAAGATATTTTTCCAAATTCCCCGTAGGCAGTGATTATAAAAGTTTTACATCACCTAAGTGATCAGTGCAGAGACATGTCACAAAGCTGCTGTAGGCAGAACTTAGATCAGTTACATCACCTTGGTGATCAGTGCAAAGGTATGTCACAAAGACCCTGTAAGCAAAGCCTAGACAATAGTTACATCACTTGGGTGCTCAGTGGAGAGATATCTCACAATTCCCCTATAGACAGAGCATATACAACAGTTACATCACCTGGGTGATCAGTGCAGAGATATGTCACACTGCCCCCATAGGCAGATCCGAGACAAGAGTCCGTCACCTCGGTGATCAGTGCAGAGACATGTGAGAATTCCCGTGTAGGCAGAGCCTAGACAAGTGTTACATCACATAGGTTATCAGTGCAGGCATAATTCATAAAGCCCCCTGTAGGCACAGTGTAGACAAGAGTTCCCTCCCCAGGGTTATCAGTTCAGAGATGTGTCACAAAGCCCCTATAGGCAGAGCCTAGACAAGAGTTTCATCACTTGGTTGATCAGTTCAGAGATGTGTCACAATGTCCATGTGGGCAGATCTAAGACAAGTGTCCATCACCTGGGTGATCAGTGAAGATACATGTACCAATGTACCCTTTAGGCAGTGCCTAGACAAGACTTGCATCACATCAGAGATCAGTGTAGAGATATGTCACAAAGCATTCTGTAGGAAAAGCCCATTCAAGGCTTTCATCACCTAGGTGATCAGTGCATTGATATATCACAGAAATCCCTGTAGACAGAGCCTAGGAAAGAGTTACATCACCTGGGTGATCAGTGCAGATATTTGAAACAATGCCCCCATAGACAGAGCCTAGACACGTCTTCCATCACCTGGGTTATCAGTGCAGAGATATATCACAAATCCCCTTCTAGGCAGAGTATGGAGAAGAGTCCCATCACCTGGGTCATCACTGAAGCGATATGTCACAATGACACCTGTAGGGAGAGCATATAGAAGAGTTGCATCATCTGGTTGATCAGTCAGAGATATGTCACAATGTCCCCTGTAGGCAGAGCATAGAGAAGAGTTGCATCGCCTGTGTGATCAGTGCAGTGATATGTCACAATGTCCCCTGTAGGCAGATCCTTGACAAGAGTGGTATTACCTGGGAGATCACTGCAGAGATATTTCACAATGCCCCCTTTGAGCAGAGGGTAGACAAGAGCTATATCTCCTAGGTGATCAGTGAAGAGATTTTTCCAAATTCACTGTAGGCAGTGCTTATAAAAGTGTTACATCACGTAAGTGATCAGTGCAGAGACATGTCACAAAGCTGCTGTAGGCAGAACGTAGATGAGTTACATCACCTTGGTGATCAGTGCAAAGGTGTGGCGCAAAGACCCTGTAGGCAAAGCCTAGAAAAGAGTTACATCACTTGGGTGATCAGTGGCGAGATATCTCACAATTCCCGTAAAGGCAGAGCATATACAAAAATTACATCAACTGGGTGATCAGTGTAGAGATATGTCACCCTTCCCCCTAGGCAGATCTGAGACAAGACTCCGTCACCTTGGTGACCAGTGCAGAGATATGTCACCCTTCCCCCTAGGCAGATCTGAGACAAGACTCCGTCACCTTGGTGATCAGTGCAGAGATATGTGATAATTCCCAGGTAGGCAGAGCCTAGACAAGTGTTACATCAGAGAGGTTATCAGTGCAGTCATAAGTCATAAAGCCCCCTGTAGGCAGAGTGTAGAAAAGAGTTCCCTCCCCAGGGTTATCAGTGCAGAGATGTGTCACAAAGCCCCTACAGGCAGAGCCTAGACAAGGGTTTCATCACTTGGTTGATCAGTTCAGAGATGTGTCACAGTTTCCATGTAGGCGGATCTAAGACAAGTGTCCAACACCTGCGTGATCACTGAACAGATATGTACCAATATACCCTTTAGGCAGTGCCTAGACAAGACTTGCAACACCTCAGAGATCAGTGCAGAGATATGTCACAAGGCATTCTGTAGTCAAAGCCCATACAAGGCTTACATCACCTAGGTGATCAGTGGAGTCTTATATCACAAAAATCTCTGTAGACCGCCTAGAAAAGAGTTACATCACCTGGGGGATCAGTGCAGACATTTGACACAATGCCCCCATACACAGAGCCTAGACAAGTCTTCCATCAGATGGGTGATCAATGCAGAGATATGTCACAAATCCCCCTGTGGGCAGAGTATAGAGAAGAGTCCTGTCACCTGGGTGATCAGTGCAGTGATATGTCAAAATGTCCCCTGTAGGCAGATCCTTGACAATTGTGGAATCACCTGTGAGATCAGTGCAGAGATATTTCACAATGCCCCCTTTGGGCAGAGGGTAGACAAGAGTTACATCTCCTAGGTGATCAGTGAAGAGATTTGTCTAAACTCCCTGTAGGCAGTGCTTATAAAAGTGTTACATCACCTAAGTGATCAGTGCAGAGACATGTCACAAAGCTGCTGTAGGCAGAACTTAGATGAGTTACATCACCTTGGTGATCAGTGGAAAGGTATGTCACAAACACCCTGTAGGCAAAGCCTAGACAATAATTACATCACTTGGGTGATCAGTGGCGAGAAATCTCACAATTCCCCTATAGGCAGAGCTTATACAACTGTTATATTACCTGGGTAATCAGTGCAGAGATATGTCACACTGGCCCCATAGGCAGATCCGAGACAAGAGTCCGTCACCTGGGTGATCAGTGCAGAGACATGTGAGAATTCCCGTGTAGGCAGAGCCTAGACAAGTGTTACATCACATAGGTTATCAGTGCAGGCATAAGTCATAAAGCCCCCTGTAGGCAGAGTGTAGACAAGAGTTCCCTCCCCGGGGTTATCAGTGCAGAGATGTGTCAAAAAGCACCTGTAGGCAGAGACTAGACAAGAGTTTCATCACTAGGTTGATCAGTTCAGAGATGTGTCCCAATGTCCATGTAGGCACATCTAAGACAAGTGTCCATCACCTGGGTGATCAGTGAGGAGATATGTACCAATGTACCCTGTAGGCAGTGCCTAGACAAGACTTGCATCACCTCAGAGATCAGTGCAGAGATATATCACAAAGCATTCTGTAGGCAAAGCCCATACAAGGCTTACATCACCTAGGTGATCAGTGCGGTGATATATCACAAAAATCCCTGAAGACAGAGCCTTGAAAATAGTTACCTCACCTGGGTGATCAGTGCAGATATTGGACACAATGCCCCCATAGACAGAGCCTAGACAAGTCTTCCATCACCTGGGTGATCAGTGCAGAGATATGTCACAAATCTCTCTATAGGCAGAGTATAGAGAAGAGTCCCATCACCTGGATGATCAGTGAAGCGATATGACACTCTGCCCCTGGAGGCAGAGCATAGAGAAGAGTTGCATCTCCTGGGTGATCAGTGCAGAGATGTGTCACAATGTCCCCTGAAGGCAGAGCATTGAGAAGAGTTGCATGACCTGGGTGATCAGTGCAGTGATATGTCACAATGTCCCCTGTAGGCAGATCCTTGACAAGAGTGGAATCACCTGGGATATCAGTGCAGAGATATTTCACAATGCCACTTTTGGGCAGCAGGTAGACACGAGTTACATCTCCTGGGTTATCAGTGAAGATATTTTTCCAAATTCCCTGTAGGCAGTGCTTATAAAATTGTTACATCACCTAAGTGATCAGTGCAGAGATATGTCACAAAGCTGCTGTAGGCAGAACTTAGATGAGTTACATCACCTTGGTGATCAGTGCAAAGGTATGGCACAAAGACCCTGTAGTCAAAGCATAGACAATAGTTACATCACTTTGTTGATCAGTGGCGAGATATCTCACAATTCCCCTATAGGCAGAGCTTATACAACAGTTACATCACCTGGGTGATCAGTGGAGAGATATGTCACATTGCCCCAATAGGAAGATCCGAGACAAGAGTCCGTCATCTGGGTGATCAGTGCAGAGATGTGTGAGAATTCCCGTGTAGGCAGAGCCTAGACAAGTGTTACATCACATAGGTTATCAGTGCAGGCATAAACCATAAAGCCCCCTGTAGGCACAGTGTAGACAAGAGTTCCCTCCCCAGGGTTATCAGTGCAGAGATGTGTCACAAAGACCCTATAGTCAGGGCCTAGACAAGAGTTTCATCACTTGGTTGATCAGTTCAGACATGTGTCACAATGTCCATGTATGCAGATATAAGACATGTGTCCCTCACCTGGGTGATGTAACTCTTCTCTTTGCTCTTCCTACAGGGGGCATTGTGACATATCGCTTCACTGATCACATAGGAGACGTAATTCTTTTCTACACTCTGCCGAAAGTGGGCATTGTGAAATATCTCTGCACTTGTCTCCCAGTTGATTCAACTCTTGTCAAGTATCTGCCTACAGGGTATATTGTGACATATCACTGCACTGATCACCCAGGTGATGCAACTCTTCTCTATGCTCTGCCTACAGGGTGCATTGTGACATATCACTTCACTGATCATCCAGGTGATGTAACTCTCTTCTAGGCTCTGTCTACAGGGATTTTTGTGATATATCACTGCACTGATCACCTAGGTGATGTAAGCCTTGCATGGGGTTTGCCTACAGAATGCTTGGTGACATATCTCTGCACTGATCTCTGAGGTGATGCACGTCTTGTGTAGGCACTGCCTACAGAGTACATTGGTACATATCTCTTCACTGATCACCCAGGTGATGGACACTTGGCTTAGATCTGCCTACATGGAGATTGTGACACATGTCTGAATTGATCAACCAAGTGAGGAAACCCTTTTCTAGGCTCTGCCTATAAGGGCTTTGTGACACATCTCTGCACTGATAACCCTGGGGAGGGAACTCTTGTCTACACTCTGCCTACAGGGGGCTTTATGACTTATACCTGCACTGATAACCTATGTGATGTAACACTTGTCTAGGCTCTGCCTACGAGGGAATTCTCACATATCTCTGCACTGATCAACCAGTTGACGGACCCTTTTCTCGGATCTGCCTATGGGGGCAGTGTGACATATCTCTGCACTGATCACCCAGGTGATGCAACTCTTCTCTATGCTCTGCCTACAGGGGACATTGTGACATATCTCTGCACTTATCACCCACGTGATGCAACTCTTTATACTCTGACTACAGGGGGCATTCTGACATATCGCTTCACTGATCACCCAGTTGATGGACCCTTGTCTCGGATCTGCCTATGGGGGCAGTGTGACATATCTCTGCACTGATCACCCAAGTGATGTAACTGTTGTATAAGCTCTGCCTATAGGGGAATTGTGAGATATCTCGACAATGATCACCCAAGTGATGTAACTATTTTCTAGGCTTTGCCTACAGGGTCTTTGTGACATACCTTTGCACTGATCACCAAGGTGATGTAACTCATCTAAGTTCTGCATACAGCAGCTTTGTGACATGTCTCTGCACTGATCACTTAGGTGATGTTACACTTTTATAAGCACTGCCTACAGTGAATTTGGACAAATCTCTTCCTTGATCTCCCAGGAGATGTAACTCCTGTCTACCCTCTGCCCAAAGGGGGCATTGTGAAATATCTCTGCACTGATCTCCCAGGTGATTCCACTCTTTTCAACCATCTGGCTACACGGGATATTGTGACATATCACTGCACTGATCACCCAGGTGTTGCAACACTTCTCTGTGCTCTGCCTACAGGAGACATTGTGAGATATCACTGCACTGATCACCCAGATGATGCAACTCTTCTCTATGCTCTGCCTATAGGGGGCATTGTGACATATCGCTTCACTGATCACCCAGGTGATGGGACTCTTCTCTATACTCTGCCTAGAGGGGGATTTGTGACATATCTCTGCACAGATCACCCACGTGATGGCAGAATTTTCTAGGCTCTGTCAATGGGGGCATTGTGTCAAATATCTGCACTGATCACCCAGGTGATGTAACTCTTTTCTAGGCTCTATCTACTGGGATTTTTGTTATATATCACTGCACTGATCACCTAGGTGATGTAAGATATGTATGGGCTTTGCCTTCAGAATGCTTTGTGATTTATCTCTGCAATGATCTCTGAGGTGATGCAAGTCTTGTCTAGGCACTGCCTACAGGGTACATTGGTACATATCTCTTCACTGATCACCCAGGTGATGGACACTTGTCTTAGATCTCCCTAAATGGACACTGTGACACATCTCGGAACTGATTAACCAAGTGATGAAACTCTTGTGTAGGCTCTGCCTATAGGGGCTTTGTGACACATCTCTGCACTGATAACCCTGGGGAGGGAACTCTTCTCTACTCTCTGCCTACAGGGGGCTTTATGAATTATGCCTGCACTGATAACCTATGTGATGTAACACTTGTCTAGGCTCTGCCTACACGGGAATTCTCACATGTCTCTGCACTGATAACCCAGGTGACGGATTCTTGTCTTGGATCTGCCTATGGGGGCAGTGTGACGTATCTCTGCACTGATCACCCTGGGGATGTAACTGTTGCATAAGCTCTGCCTATAGGATAATTGTGAGATATCTCGCCACTGATCACCCAAGTGATGTAACTATTTTCTAAGCTTTGCCTACAGGGTCTTTGTGACATTCCTTTGCACTGATCAACAAGGTGATGTATCTCATCTAAGTTCTGCCTACAGGAGCTTTGTGAAATTCTCTGCATTGATCACTTAGGTGATGTAACACTTTTAGAAGCACTGCCTACAGGAAATTTGGACAAATCTCTTCACTGATCACGTAGGAGATGTAACTCTTGACTACCCTCTGCCCAAAGGGGGCATTGTGAAATATCTCTGCACTGATCTCCCAGGTGATTCCACTCTTGTCAAGGATCAGCTTACAGGGGACATTGTGACATATCACTGCACTGATCACCCAGGCGATGAGACTCTTCTCTATGCTCTGCCTACAGGCGACATTGTGACATATCTCTGCACTGATCACACAAGTGATACAATTCATCTCTATGCTCTGCCTACAGGCGACATTGTGACATATCTCTGCACTGATCACACAAGTGATACAATTCATCTCTATGCTCTGCCTACAGGGGGCATTGTGACATATCACTTCACTGATCACCCAGGTGATGGGACTCTTCCCTATACTCTGACTAGAGGGGGATTTCTGACATATCTCTGCACTGATCACCCAGGTGATGGAAGACTTGTCTAGGCTCTGTCTATGGGGGCATTGTGTCAAATATCTGCACTGATCACCAAGGTGATGTAACTCTTTTCTAGGCTCTGTCTACAGGGATTTTTGTGATATATCGCTGCACTGATCACCTAGGTGATGTAAGCCTTGTCTGGGCATTGCCTACAGAATGCTTTGTGACCTATCTCTGCACTGATCTCTGAGGTGATGCAAGTCATGTCTAGGCACTGCCTTCAGGGTACATTGGTACATATCTCTTCACTGATCACCCAGGTGATGGACACTTGTCATAGAACTGCCTACATGGACATTGTGTCACATCTCTGAACTGATCAACCAAGTAATGAAACTCTTGTCTAGGCTCTGCCTATAGGGGATTTGTGACACATCTCTGCACTGATAACCCCGGGGAGGGAACTCTTGTCTACACTCTACCTACAGGTGGCTTTATGACTTATGCCTGCACTGATAACCTAGGTGATGTAACACTTGTGTAGGCTCTGCCTACACGGGAATTCTCACATGTCTCTGCACTGATCACCCAGGTGACGGACTCTTGTCTCGGATCTGCCTTTGGGGGCGGTGTGACATATCTCTGCACTGATCACCCTAGTGATGTAACTGTTGTATAATCTCTGCCTATAAGGGAATTGTGAGATATCTCGACACTGAACACTCAAGTGATGTAACTATTGTCTAGGCTTTGCCTACAGGGTCTTTGTGACATACCTTTGCACTGATCACCAAGGTGATGTAACTCATCTAAGTTCTGCCTACAGCAGCTTTGTGACATGTCTCTGCACTGATCACTTAGTTGATGCAACAATTTTAGAAGCACTGCCTACAGGGAATTTGGACAAATCTCTTCACTGATATCCTGGGAGATGTAACTCTTGTCTACCCTCTTCCCAAAGGTGGCATTGTGAAATATCTCTGCACTGATCTCCCAGGTGATTCCACTCTTGTCAAGGATCTGCCTACAGGCGACATTGTGACATATCTCTGCACTGATCACCCAGGGGATACAACTCTTCTCTATACTCTGCCCACAGGGGGCTTTGTGACATATCGCTTCACTGATCACCCAGGTGATGGGACTCTTCTCTATACTCTGACTAAACGGGGATTTGTGACATATATCTGCACTGATCTCCCAGGTGATGGAAGACGTGTCTAGGCTCTGTCTGTGGGGGTATTGTGTCAAATATCTGCACTGATTACCCAGGTGATGTAACTCTTTTCTAGGCTCTGTCTACAGGGATTTTTGTGATATTTAACTGCATTGATCACCTAGGTGATGTAAGACTCGTATGGGCTTTGCCTACAGAATTCGTTGTGACATATCTCTGCACTGATCTCTGAGGTGATGCAAGCCTTGTCTAGGCACTGCCTACAGGGTACATTGGTACATATCACTTCACCGATCACCCAGGTGATGGACACTTGACTTAGATCTGCCTACATGGACATTGTGACACATCTCTGACCTGATCAACCAAGTGATGAAACTCTTGTCTACGCTCTGCCTATGGGGTTTTTGTGACACATCTCTGCCCTGATACCCTGGGGAGGGAACTCTTGTCTACACTCTGCCTACAGGGGTATTTATGACATATGCCTGCACTCATAACCTATGTGATGTAACAATTGTGTTGGCTCTGCCTACACGGGAATTCTCACATGTCTCTGCACTGATCACCCAGGTGATGGACTCTTTTCTCAGATCTGCCTATGGTGACAGTGTGACACATCTCTGCACTGATCACCCAGGTGATGTAACTGTTGTATAATCTCTGCCTATAGGGGAATTCTGAGATATCTTGCCACTGATCACCCAAGTGATGTAACTAATGTCTAGGTTTTGCCAACAGGGTCTTTGTGTCATACCTTTGCACTGATCAAAAAGGTGATGTAACTCATCTAAGTTCTGCCAACAGCAGCTTATTATAATATATATTTTGTGTACTTTTTGATATTTTATATAATGTATATAATATGTATCTTGTGTACTATTTAATATTTTATATACATTATATAATATATATTTTGTGTAATTTGATATTTTATGTGCTGTATAGAATATATATTTTGTGTAGTTTTAGATGTTTTATGTACAAGATATAATACATATATTGTGTACTTTTATATTTTATGTACAATATATAATACATATTTTGTGTAACTAGACATTTTATGTACAATATATAATACAAATTTTGGGTACTTTGATATTTTATGTAAAGTATATAATGTATATTTTGTGTACGTTGATATTTTATGGACAGTATATAATATGTAATTTGTGTAATTTGATATTTAATGTACAGTATAAAATATATAATTTGAGTAGTTTTATATTTTATGTCCAGTATACAATATATATAGTGTACTTTTATATTTTATGTAAAGTATACAATATATATTTTTTATACTTTTGTATATTATGTCCAGTATACAATATAAATTTTTTGTAATTTAATATTATATGTACAGTACATAATCCTTATTTTGTGTACTTTTATATTTTATGTACACTATATAATATATATAGTGTGCTTTGATATTTTATTTACAGTATATAACTCTTATTGTGTACTTTGATATTTTATATACAGGATATAATACATAATTTGTGAACTTTTTGATATTTTGTTTAGAAAATATAATATATATTTTGTGTAATTTGATATTTTATGTAAAATATATAATATATATTTTGTGTACTTTGATATTTTATCTACAATATATACTATATTTTGTGCAATTTTTAAATTTTATGTGGAATATATAATATATATTTTGTGTAGTTTCATATATTGTAAAAAATATATAATATATATTTTGTGTATTTTTGATATTTATGTAATGTATATAATATATACCTTGTGTACTTTTTGATATTTTATGTACAGTATATAATATATATTTTGTGTAATTTGATATTTTATGTACAGTATATAATATATATTTTGTCTGGTTAAATATTTTATGTACAGTATATAATACATATTTTGTACTTTGATATATTATCTACAGTATATAATATATATAGTGTACATTCATATTTTATGTAGAGTATATAATATATATTTTGTGTACTTTGATAATTTATGTACAGGATATAATATATATTGTGTGTGCTTTGATATGTTATGTACATTATATTATATATATTTTGTGTACTTTGATATTTAATGTACAGTACATAATACATATTAAGTGTACTTTCATATTTTATGTACATTATCTTGTATATGATTGTGTAGTTTGATATTTTATGTACCGTATATAAGATAAAATTTGTGTTCTTTGATATTTTATGTGCAGTGTATAATATATATTTTCTGTATTTTGATATTTTCTGTACACTAAATAATATATATTTGCATACTTTGATATTTTATGTACAGTATAAAATATATATTGTGTACTTTGCTATTTTATGTACAGTATATAATATATATTGTACATAGTTTGATATTTTATGTACACTATAAAATACATATTTTGTGTACTATGATATTTTATTTAAAATATATAATACATATTTTGTGTATTTTGATATTTTATGTACAATATATAATACATATTTTCTGTACTTTGATAATATATGTACAATACATAATGCATATTTTGTATACTTTCAAACTTTATTTACAGTATATAATATATATTTTGTGTCCTTTTTGATATTTTATGTAGAAAATACAATACATATTTTGTGAAATTTGATATTTTATCTATTATCTATTATATATTTTGTGTACTTTCATATGTTATGTACAATATTTAATATATACTTGGTGTGATTTTTGAAATTTTTTGTACAATATATAATATATATTTTGTGTTCTTTCATATATTATGAACAGTATATAATATTTATTTTGTGTACTTTTTGATATTTTATGTACTGTATATAATATATATCTTGTGTACTAATTGATATATTACATACATTATATAATATATATTTTGTGTACTTAGATATTTTATGTAGAGTATATAGTACATATTTTGTGTAAATATTTTATGTACACTGTATTATATATGTTGTGTACTTTCATATTTTATGTACAGTATGTAGTATATATTTTGTGTAATTTGATATTTTATGTACAATGCATAATACATGTTTTGCATATTTGATATTTTATGTACAGTATACAGTACACATTTTGCATAATTTGATATTTAATGTATATTTCATGTACAGTTTATAATATATATTTTTGGTACTTTGATGTTTTATGTAGAGTATATAATATGTATTTTGTGTACATTGATATGTTATGTACAGTATATAATATATATTTTGTGTACTTTGATATTTTATGTACACTTTATAATATATAATTTGTGTACTTTGATATTTTCTGTGCAATACATAATACATTCGGGGTGTACTTTGATATTTTGTGTGTAATATATATAAATGTTTTGTTTACATTGATAATTTATATACAGTAAATAATATATATTTTGTGTACTTTGATATTTTACTTAGAGTACGTAACACTTATTGTGTGTACTTTGATATTTTATGTACAGTATATAATAAATATTTTGTGTAATTTGATATTTTATGTACAGTATATAATGCATATTGTGCATAATTTAATATTTAATGTACAGTATATAATATATATTTTGTGTACTTTGACATTTTATGTACAGTATATAATATGTATTTTGTGAACTTTCATATTTTATGTACTGTGCATAACATATATTTTGTGTACTTTCTGATATTTTAAGTAGTATGTATAATGTATATTGTGTACTTTGATATATTTTTCACAGTATATAATATATATTTTGTTTACTTTGATATTTTATGTACAGTATATAATATGCATATTGTGTAAACGGTATTTTCATACATATATATAATATATGTTTTGTGTATTTTGATATTTTATGCACAATATACAATACATATTTTGTGTACTTTGATACTTTATGTATAGTGCATAATATATATTTTGTGTACTTTGAGATTTTATGTACAGTATATAATATGCATTTTTTATTTTGATATTTTATATACAGTATGTAATATATATTTTGTGTACTTTGGTATTTTATGTATAGTGCATAATATATATTTTGTGTACTTTGATATTTTAGGTTGAGTATATAATATATAATTTGTGTACTTTTTTATTTTATGTACAGAACATAATATATATTTTGTGTACTTTGATATTTTATGTACAGTATATAATACATATTTTGTGTACTTTGACATTTTATGTAGAGTATATAATGTATATTTTGTGTACATTGATATTTTATGTACAGTATATAATATATATTGTGTATTTTGATATTTTATGTGCAGTACATAATATATATTTTGTATTTTGATATTTTATGTACAGTATATAATAAATATTTTGTGTAGTTTGATATTTATGTACAGTATATAATATATATTTTGTTCACTTTGATATTTTATGTCCAATACATAATATACATTTTGTGTACTTTGATATTTTATGCATTGTAAATAATGTATATTTTGTGTAATGTGATATTTTGTGTACAGTATATAATATACATTTTGTGTACTTTGATATTTTATGTACAGTATATAATATATATTTTGTAGACTTTGATATTTTATGTACAGTATATAATATATGTTTTCTATACTTTGATATTTTATGGACAGTATATTATATTTTTTGTGTACTTTGATATTTTATGTACAGCATATAATATATATTTTGTGTACTTTGATATTTCATGTACAATATATAATATGAATTTTATGTACTTTTATATTTCATGTACAATGTATAATAAGTATTGTGTATACTTTAATATTTCATGTACAATGTATAATATGTATTTTGTGTACTTTGATATTTCATATACTATGTATGATATGTATTTTGTGTACTTTGATTATTCATGTAAAATATATAATATGTATTTTGTGTACTTTGATATTTCATGCACAATGTATAATATGTATTTTGTGTACTTTGATATTTCATGTACAATGTATAATATGTATTTTGTGTACTTTGATATTTCATATACTATGTATAATATGTATTATGTGTACTTTGATATTTCATGTACAATGAATAATATGTATTTTGTGTACTTTGATATTATATGTACTATGTATGATATGTATTTTGTGTATTTTGAAATTTTACATACAATATATAATATGTATTTTGTGTACTTTGATATTTTATGTACAACATATAACATGCATTTTGTGTACTTTGATATTTTATGTACAGAATATAACATAGATTTTGTGTACTTTTTGATATTTTATGTACAGTATAAAATACATACTTTGTGTACTTTGATATATTATGTATAGTATATAATATATATTTTGTGTAGTTTGATATTTTATGTACTCTATATAATATATATTTTGTGTATTTTGACATTTTGGATACAATACATAATATATATTTTGTGTATGTTGGTATTTTATGTACAATATATTTTATGTACAGTACATAAAACATATTTTGTGTAGTATGATATTTTATGTTCATGATATAATGTATATTTTGTGTACTTTGATACTTTATGTACAGTATATGCTAAATATTTTGTGTACCTTTATATTTTATGTACAGTATAAAATATATATTTTGTGTACATTTTGATATTTTTTATACAATATATAATAAATATTTTGAGTACTTTGATATTTTGTGTACAGAATATAATATATATTTTGTGTACAATGTTATTTTATTTGCAGTATATAATATATATTACGTGTACTTTGATATTTTATGTATAGTATATAATATGTATTCTGTGTAAATGATATACTTTCATATTTTATGTACAGTATGTGATATATTTTGCATTCTTTGATATTTTATGTACAGTATGTAATATATATTTTCTGTACTTTGATATTTTATGTACAGTATATTATATATATCTTGTGTACCTTATATTTTATGTACAGTATATTATATATAGTACTTTGATATTTTATGTACAGTATATAATATATATTGTGTAGTTTGATATTTTATGTACTGTATATAATACCTATTTTGTGAACTTTGATATTTTATGTACAATACATAACACATACTTTGTGTACTTCGATACTTTATGTACTGTATATAATGTATATATTGTGTACTTTTTGATATTTTGTGTACAGTATATAATACATATTTTGTGTAGTTTGATATTTTATGTATAACATATAATACATATTTTGTGAAAATGATATTTTATATAGAGTATATAATACATATTTATTGTACTTTTTGATATTTTATGTAGAATATATAATATTTATTGTGTACCTTTATATTTTATGTACAGTATATAATATGTATTTTGTGTACATGGATATTTTATTAACAGCATATAATATGCATATTGTGTAAATTATATTTTACATACAGTATATTATGTATATTTTGTTTACTTTGAAATTTTAAGCACAGTATATTATATATATTTTTTGCACTTTGATATTTTATGTACAATAGATAATACATATTTGGTGTACTTTGATATTTTATGTACAATATATAATACATATTTTGTGTACTTTGATATTTTCTGTACAATATATAATACATAATTTGTATACCTTGATATTTTGTGTACAATATATAATGTATATTTTGTGTACTTTGGTTTTTTTGGTATAATATTTAATAAATATTTTGTGTACTTTGATATTTTCTGTATAATGTATAATACATAATTTGTGTACTTGGATATTTTATGTACAGTATATAATATATATTGTGTGTACCTTGATATTTTATGTACAGTATTTACTACATATTTTGTGTACTTTGATATTTTTTGTGCATAATAAAATAGGTATTTTGCATTCTTAGATATTTTCTTTGCAGTATATCATACATATTTTGCATACTTTGATATTTAATGTGCAGTATGTAATACATAATTTGCGTACTTTGATATTTAATGCACAGTATATTATATATATTTTGAATACTTTTATATTTTATGTACAGTATATAATACATATTTTGTCTACTTTGATATTTTATGTACATTATATTATATATATTTTTTGTACTTTGATATTTCATGTACAGTATAAAATATATACTTTGTGTAAATGAAATGTTATGTACAGTGTATAATATATATTTTGTGTACTTTCATATTTGATGTACATTATATAATATATATTGTGTACGTTGATATTTTATGTACAATATATAATATATATTTTGTGCACTTTGATATTTTATGTACAATATATAATGTATATTTTGTGTAATTTTTGAAATTTTATGTACAATATGTAATATATATTTTCTGTACTTTCATAAATTATGAACAATATATAATATATATTTTGTGTACTTTTTAATATTTAATGTACTGTATATAATATATATCTTGTGTACTATTTGATATATTAAGTACAGTATATAATACATATTTTGGGTAAATGATATTTTATGTATGGAATATAATATATATTTTGTGTACTTTCATATTGTATGTACACTGTAAAATATATATTTTGGTAAATTTGATATTTTATTTACAGTACATAATATACACTTTGTGTACTTTGATATTTTATGTACAGTATATAATACATATTTTTTGTATTTTGATATTCTTGTACAATATACAATACATATTTTGTGTACTTTGATATTTTTTGTAAAATATATATTTTGTGTACTTTGATATTTTATCTACAGTATAAAATATATATTTTGTGTACTTTGATATTTTATGTACAGTGTAAAATACATATTGTGTGTACTATGATATTTTATGTACAGTATATACTATATATTTTGTGTAGTTTGATATTTTACGTACTGTATATAATTTATATTTTGTGTACTTTGATATTTTATGTACAGTATGTAATATATATAGCGTACTTTGATATTTTATGTATAGTATATAATATCTAATTTGTGTACTTTGATATTTTATGTACATTCTATAATATATAATTTGTGTAGTTTGATATTATATGTACACAATTTAAAATATATTTTGTGTAATTTGATATTTCATGTACAATATATAATACATATTTTTTGTACTTTGATATTTTATTTCGAATATATAATACATATTTTGAGTATTTTTTGATAGTTTATCTACAACATATAATATAAATTTGTGTACTTTCATATTTTATGTACAGTATATAATATATAGATTTTCTACCATGATATTTTATGTATAGTATGTAATATACATTGTGTACTTTGATATTTTATGTACAGTATGTAATATATATTTTGTGTAATTTCATAGATTATGTACAGTATATAAGAAACATTTGGTGTACTTTGATAGTTTATGTACAGTGTATAAGATACATTTGGTGTACTTTGGTAGTTTATGTACAGTGTATAAGATTCATTTGGTGTACTTTGACAGTTTATGTACAGTGTATCATTTACATTTGGTGAACTTTGATATTTTATGTACAGTGTATAAGTTACATTTGGTGTTTTATCAAATGTATAAGATACATTTGTGTACTTTGATATTTTATGTACAGTATATAATACATATTTTGTGTACTTTATTTTTTGTACAATATACAATACAAATTTTGTGTACTTTCATATTTTATGTACAATATACAATACATATTTTGTGTACTTTGGTATTTTAACTACAGTATACAATATATATTTTGTATATTTTATCAAATGTATAAGATACATTTGATATTTTATGTATAGTGTAGAATATATATTTGGTGCACTTTGATATTTTATGTACAGTGTAGAATATACAGTAGTTGTAGCTTGATATTTTATGTAATGTATAGAATATATATTTGGTGTAATTTCATATTTTATTTAAGTTATAGAATATATATTTGGTGTACTTTGATATTTTATGTACAGTGTAGAATATATATATGGTGTACTTTGATATTTTATGTGCAGTATGTAATATATATTTGGTTTGCTTTGATATTTTATGTACACTATAGAATACATATTTTGGGTACTTTGATATTTTATGTACAGTATAGAATATACGTTATGGGTATTTTGATATTTTATGTACAGTATAGAATGTATATTTTGGGTACTTTGATATTTTATGTGAAGTATTGAATATATATTTTGGGTACTTTGATATTTGATGTAGAGTATAGTATATATAATTTGGGTACTTTAATAATTTATGTACAGTATAGAATATATATTTGGTGTACTTTGATATTTTATGTACAGTATAGAATATGTATTTTGGGTACACTGATATTTTATGTACAGCATTGAATATATATTTTGTGTATTTGATATTTTATGCACAGTATAGTATATACATTTTGGGTACTTTGATATTTTATGCACAATATAGAATATATGTTTTGGATATTTTGATATTTCATGCACAGTATAGAATATATTCTTTGGGTACTTTGATATTTTATGTACAGTATAGAACATATATTTGGGGTAATTTGATATTTTATGTACAGTATAGAATATATATGTGGTGTACTTTGAAATTTTATGTAGAGTATAGAATATATATTTGGTGTACTTTGATATTTTAGTACAGTATAGAATATATATTTGGTGTAATTTGATATTTTATGTACCGTATAGAATATATATTTGGTGTACTATGGTATTTTATGTACCGTATAGAATATATATTTGGTGTACTTTGATATTTTATGCACAGTATATAAGATATATTTCAAGTACTTTGATATTTTATGCACAGTTTACAAAATATATTTTGGGTACTTTGATATTTTATGTACAGTATAAAATATATATTTTGTGTACTTTGATATTTTATGTACAGCATAGTATGTGTATTTGGTGTACTTTGATATTTTATGTACAGTATAGAATATATATTTGTTGTAATTTGATATTATATGTACAGTATATAATACATATTTGGAGTACTTTGATATTTTATGTACAGTATACAATATATATTTTGGGTACTTTGATATTTTATGTAGAGTATAGAGTATATATTTTGGGTATTTTTATATTTTATGTACAGTATTGAATATACATTTTGGGTTCTTTGATATTTTATATACAATATAGAATATATAGTTTGTGTACATTGATATATTATTAACAGTACATAAAATATCGTTTGGATACTTTGATATTTTATGTACAGTTCATAATATATAGTTTGCATACTTTTATATTTAATGTACAGTACATAATATATATTTAGGGTGCTTTGATATTTTATGCACAGTACATAATATATATTTTGGGTACTTTGATATTTTATCTACATTATTTTATATGTTTTGTGTACTTTGATATTTTACATACAGTATATAATATATATTTTGTGTACATTGATATTTTATGTACAGTAGATAATGTATATTTTGTGTTCTTTGATATTTTATGTACAGTATGTAATATATATTTTGTGTACTTTGATATTTTATGTACAGTATATAATATCTAATTTGTGTATTTTGATATTTTATGTACAATACATAATATATAATTTGTGATTTTGATACTTTATGTACACTATTTAATATACATTTTGTATAATTTGATATTGAATGTAGAATATATAAAACATATTTTGTGTAGTTTTTTATATTTTATGTACAATATATAATATAAATTTTGTGTACTTTCATATTTTATGTACAGTATATGATATATATTTTGTGTACCTTGATATTTTATGTGCAGTATGTGATATATATTTTGTGTACTTTGATATTTTATGTACAGTATGAAATGTATATTTTGTGTACTTTGATAGTTTATGTATAGTATATAAGAAACATTTGGTGTACTTTGATAGTTTATAAACAGTGTATAAGACACATTTGGTGTACTTGGATAGTTTACATACAGTGTATAATATACATTTCGTGTACTTTGATACTTTATGTACAGTGTATAACATATATTTGGTGTACTTTGATAGTTTATGTAGAGTGTATAAGATACATTTGGTGAGCTTTGATAGTTTCTGTACAGAGTATAAGATACATTTGGTGTACTTTGACATTTTATGAACAGTGTATAAGACACATTTGGTGGAGTTTGATAATTTATGTCAGTTTTTAAGACATATTTGGTGAACTTTGATATTTTATTTACAGTGTATAAGACATACTTGGTGTACTTTGAAGTATTATGTACAATGTATAAGACATATTTTGCATACTTTGATATTTTATTTACAGTGTATAAGACATATTTTGGTATACTTTGATATATTATGTACAGTGTATAAGACATATTTGGTGTACTTTGATATATTATGTACAGTGTATAAGACATATTTGGTGTACTTTGATATATTATGTACAGTGTATAAGACATATTTGGTGTATTTTGATATTTTATATATAGTGTATAAGACACACTTTGGTGTATTTTGATATATTATGTACAGTGTGTAAGACATATTTGGTGTACTTTGATATTTTATTTAGAGTGTAAAAGACATATTTGGTGAACTTTGATATTTTATGTAGAGTGTATAAGTAATATTTGGTGTACTTTGATATTTTATGTACAGTATAGAATATATATTAGATGTACTTTGATATTTTATGTGTAGTATATAATATCTATTTGGTGTAGTTTGAAATTTTATATACAGTGTAGAATATATATTTGGTATACTTTGATATTTTATGTACAGTATAGAATATATATTTGGTGCACTTTGATATTTTATGTACAGTGTATAATATATATATGCTGTACTTTGATACTTTATGTACAGTATAGAAAATATATTTGGTTAACTTTGATATTTCACATACACTATAAAATATATATTTTGGGTACTTTGATATTTTATGTGCATTATAAAAAATATATTTTTGGTACTTTGATAATTTATGTACAGTATAGAATACATATTTTGGGTGCTTTGATATTTTATATAAATTATTGAATATATATTTTGGGTACTTCGATATTTTATGTAGGGTAAAGAATATATATAATGGGTACTTTGATATTTTATGTACAGTATAGAATATATATTTGGGGTACTTTGAAATTTTATGTGCAGTATAAAATACATATTTTGGGTACATTGATATTTTATACACAGTATAGAATATGCGTTCTGGGTACTTTGATATTTTATGCACTGTACAGAAAATGTGTTATGAGTACTTTGATAATTGATGCACAATATAGAATATATGTTTTGGACATTTTGATATTTTATGTACAGTATAGAATATATACTTTGGGTAATTTGATATTTTATATACAGTATAGAATATATACTTTGGGTATTTTGATATTTTATGTACAGTATAGAATATATATGTGGTTTACTTTGATATTTTATGTACAGTATAGAATATATATTTGATGTACTTTGATATTTTAGAACAGTATAGAATATGTATTTGGTGTAATGTGATAATTTATTTACCGTGTAGAATATATATTTGGTGTACCATGATATTTTATGTACAGTATAGAATATATATTTGGTGTACATCGATATTTTATGCACAGTATAGAATACATATTAGGTGTACTTTGATATTTTCTGCACAGTATAGAATATATATTTTGGGTATTTTGATATTTTATGCACAGTTTAGAATATATATTTTGGGTACTTTGATATTTTATGTAGAGTATAGAATATATATTTGTTGTACTTTAATATTTTAGGTACAGCATAGTATATATTTTTTGTACTTTGATATTTTATGTGCAGTATAGAATGTATACTTGGGGTACTTTGATATTTTATGTACAGTATAGAATATATATCAGCTGTACTTTGATATTTTACATACAGAATAGAACATATATTTTTGGCACTTTAATATTTTATGTACAGTATAGAATATGTATTTTTGGTACTTTGATATTTTATGTATAGTATAGAGTATATATTTTGGGTATTTTGATATTTTATGAACAGTATTGAATATATATTTTGGGTTCTTTGATGTTTTATATACAATATAGAATATATAGTTGTGTACTTTGATATTTTATTAACAGTACATAATATATCATTTGGGTACTTTGATATTTTAGGTACAGTACACAATACATAGTTTTGGTACTTTGATATTTAATGCACAGTACATAATACATATTTAGGGTACTTTTATATTTTATGCACAGTACATAATACATATTTTGGGAGCTTTGATATTTTATCTACATTATGTTATATATTTTTGCTACTTTGATATTTTATGTACAGTATAAAACATATATTTTGGTTACTTTTATATTTTATGTATAGTATAGAATATATATTTTGTGTACTTTGATATTTTATGTACAGTATAGAACATATATTTTGGGTACTTTGATATATTATGTACAGTATAGAATATATATTTTGGGTACTTTGATATTTTATGTACAGTATCGAATATGTATTTTGGGTACTTTCACATTTCATGTACAGTATAGAATATATATTTTGGGTACACTGATATTTCATGTACAGTTTAGCATACATATTTTGTGTATTTTGATATTTTATGCACAGTATAGAATATATATTTTGGGTAATTTGATATTTTATGCACAGTATAGAATATATATTTTGTGTACTTTGATATTTTATGTACAGTATAGAATATGTATTTTCGGTATTTTGATATTTTATGTACAGTATAGAATATATAGTTTGAGTACTTTGATATTTTATTTACAGTGTAGAATATATAGTTTCAGTACTATGAAATTTTATGTACTGTACATAATATATAGTTTCTGTACTTTGATATATTATGTACAGTACATAATATATAGTTTGGGTAATTTGATATTTTATGTACAGTACACAATATGTATTTTGGGTACTTTGAAATTTTATGTTCAGAATATAATATATATTTTGTTTATTTTGATATTTTATGTACGGTATAGAATATATATTTTGGGTACTTTTATGTACAATAGAGAATATATATTTTGGATAGTTTGACGTTTTTTGTACTGTATACAGTATACATTTTGGGTACTTTCATATTTTAACTAGAGTATAGAATATATATTTTGGGTACTTTTATATTTTATGTACAGTAGAGAATATATATTTTGTGCACTTTGATAATTTATGTAGAGATTATAATACATATTTTGTGTACTTTGATATTTTATGTACAGTATATAACACATATTGTGTGTACTTTGATATTTTATGCACAGTACCTAATATATATTTTGTGTACTTTGATATTTTATTCACAGTACATAACACATATTTTGTAGACTTTTTTATTTTATGTACAGTCCATAATACATATTTTGTGTGCTTTGATATTTTATGTACAGTACATAATACATATTTTGTGTGCTTTGATATTTTATGTAGAGTACATGTACATATTTTGGGTGCTTTGATATTTTATCTACAGTACATAACACATATTTTGTGTGCTGTGATATTTTATGTACAGTACATTATACATATTTTGTTTGTTTTGGTATTTTATGCACAGTGTATAACACATATTTTGTGTACTTTGATATTTTAAGTACAGTATATAACTCATGTTTTGTGTACTTTGATATTTTATGTACGGTATAAAACACATTTTGTGTGTTCTTTGATGTTTTATGTACAGTATGTAACACATATTTTGTGTACTTTGATATTTTATGTACAGTATATAATAGATATTGTGTGTACTATGATATTTTCTGTACAGTATATAATATATATTGTGTGTACTTTGATATTTTATGTACAGTATATAATACATACTGTTTGTCCTTTTATATTTTATGTACAGTATATAATACTCATTGTGTGTACATTGATATTTCATGTACAGTACATAATACATATTGTGTGTTCATTGGTATTTTATGTGCAGTAAATAATACATATTTTGTGTAGTTTTATATTTTATGTACAGTACATAATACATACTTCGTGTACTTTGATATTATATGTACAGTTCAAGATACATATTTTGTGTACTTTGGTATTTAATGTACAGTACATAATACATATTTTGTGTACTTTGATATTTTATGTAAAGTACATAATACATATTTTGTGTACTTTGATATTATATGTACAGTACTTAATACATATTTTGGGTACTTTGTCATTTTATGTACAGTACTTAATACGTATTTGGTGCACTTTGATATTTTCTGTGCAGTAATTAATACATATTTTGTATAATGTGATATTTTCTGTAAAGTACATAATACTTATTTTGTGTACTTTGATATTTTATGTACAGTACATAATACGTATTTTGCAAACTTTGATATTTTATATACAGTATATAATACATATTTTGTGTCCTTTGATATTTTATACCTAGTACATAATACATATGTTGTGTACTTTGCTATTTTATGTACACTACATAATACATATTTTGTGTACTTCGATATATTATGTACAGTATATAATACATATTTGGTGTGCTTTGATATTTTATGTACAGTATAGAAGATATATTTGGTGTACTTTGATATTTTATGTACAGAATAGAAGATATATTTGGTGGACTTCGATATTCTATATACAGTATAGAAGATATATTTGGTGTATTTTCATATTTCAGTAGAGTATATGAGATATATTTGTTGTACTTTGATATTTTGTGTACAGTATAGAAGATATATTTGTTGTACTTTGACATTTTATGAACAGTATAGAAGATATAATTGGTGTACTGTGATATTTTTGGTAGAGTATATAATACATAGTTTCTGAATTTGATATTTTATGTACAGTATATAATACATATATGGTGTAATTTGATATTTTATGTACAGTACAAAATACATATTTGGTGTACTTTGATATTTTATGTACAGTATATAATACATATTTGGTGTACTTGGATATTTTATGTACAGTAAAAAATATTATGTACATTATACAGTACTGGTTTTGTTTACTATATTTTATGTACTGTAAATAATACATATTTTGCAGGCTTTGATATTTTATTTACAGTATATAAAACATGTTTCACTCACAATGATATTTTATGTACAGTATATAATACATATTGTGTGTACTTTGATATTTAATGTACAGTATAAAATACATATTTTGCATATTTTGATATTTTATGTACAGTATATTATACGTATTTGGTGTATTTTGATATGTTATATACACTAAATAATACATATTTTGCATAGTTTCATATTTTATCTACAGTATATAATTCACATTTTGTGTACTTTGATATTTTATGTACAGTGTAAAATACATATTTTGAGTACTTTGATATTTTATGTGCAGAATAGAATACATATTTTGGGTACTTTGATATTTTATGCACAGTATAAAATATATATTTTGGGTACTTTGATATTTTAAGCACAGTATAGAGTATATATTTTGGGTACTTTGATATTTTATGTACAGTATAGAATATATTTTTGGTGTACTTTGATATTTTATGTACAGTGTAGAATATATATTTGGTGTACATTGATATTTTATGTGCGGTATAGAATATATATTTGGTGTACTTTGATACTTTCTATGAGGTATAGAATATATATTTGGTATACTTTGATACTATATGTACAGTATAGAATATATACTTGGGGTCCTTTGATATTTTATGTACAGTATAGAATATATATCTTGGATACTTTGATATTTTATGTACAGTACAGAATATATATTTAGGGACTTTGATATTTTATATACAGTATTGAATATATATTTTGTGTACTTTGATATTTTATTATGATATTTATTATATTATATAGTAAACATTATTTATTATATAATATGTTATACATATGATATTCTATATTATTTTTTATATCATATATTATGTGTTTTATATTATATATTATCTATAATATGTTATTATATTATATATAATTATGCATATAATGTATAATTATATGCATAATTATATATTATATGTGTAATTATATATTATGTTATATGTAATAATTTTATATTATCACATGTATTATTTTGTATATTATAATAACTTATCATTATATATTATATTATACATAATATATTATATATAATATAAGGATGCAGGATGTAAAAGAAAATTATATATATGTTATACATATTATAATATTTATATATATTACATTATATAAATAATATATATGTATACACAAGTATATGTGTGTATATATATATATATATATATATATATATATATATATATTTGTGGTTGCCCTATTTCCCATCTCATAACTTATTTTAAGAAGTACAGCATAGTAATACGTGGGCTTGGGATTCAGTTTTTGAAACAAAACACTGAGCCTTCAATGACCTTCCTGTGCATGTGAAAGCATTCCTGACTGCCTGGCAGCAGTTGGACCTCACAATGTGGATTGTGCCTTCACCCTGGAATGTGTATGCACTATCGCCGTGGTGATGGGATTAGGGATCTCCTGCCCTTGCTCCTAAGTGTCACTGTCTGCTGAGTTTTTCAAAGCTTAGAGCAGATTGAACCTTTGTGGTTTCATTTTCCCTGATTTTGATTTTTCTCATGTGGAACCTGTGTTTCTGTATTCAAGGTATGTTCATACTGGCCTGTCGAATGTAAACTCTTCAGATTATTAGTTACTGCTTTCTAAATATGTTGTTTAAAACATTATCCTCTGTATTTTCCATATGCAGTTATCTATATGTTTCATGTTTATGTTTTATTCCTCAATTTATATATTTGATTATTGTACCAAGCAGAGTACCTTTGAAATTTTTCTTCATTTAAAAAATATGTATCTTGGCTCAGGCCTCTAATCCTAGCAATTTGGGAGGCCAAGGCAAGAGGATCACAACGTGAGGAGATCAAGACCATCCTGGCCAATACTGTGAAATCCTGTCTCTACAAAAACTAAAAAAAATTAGCCAGGCATGGTGGCAGCTGGAGTAGTCCCAGTATGGTGTAGTCGCAGCTACCTGGGAGGCTGAGGAAAGACAATCGCTTGAACCCGTGAGGCAGAGGTTGCAGTGAGCAAAGATGGTGCCATTTCACCCCATTCTGTGCAACAGAACAAGACTCGGTCTAAAAACAATTATTTAAATAATATAAATCATATATATGCACTATATATTATATAATATGTTATATCTGTAATATATTGTATAATATAAAATATCTCATAATATACATAAAAATACTATATCATATTATATATATTATATTATATGTATTATATATTACATATAATATATAATATATAATATTTATTTTATGACATTATATATTACATATAAGATATATTATTTATATTACCTATAATATATGTAATATATATTATATATTTTATCTAATATATGTGTATTATATAATGATCTATCATATATATTATATTTTATGATATGTATATAATATCTATTATATATTATATATGATATATAATTTATTATGTATATTATATATTCTTTATTATATATATCATATATAATATATTATATATTAAATGTACCATATATAAAATATATAATACATACATTGTATATAATATGTTAAACAAAATATAGAATATATTATATAATATTTAAATTATATATTATATGATATGTAAATAATATATTACAAGTAATATATGCATCTATAATAAATAATATATATAACATGTATTATATAACATATGAAATATGTAATATAATGTAAGATGTATATTATAAGATATATGGTACATTTTATGATATATGATATATAATCTATAATTTATGCCATATAATGTATAATACATGATATATAATATAATATATGCTATAAATTATATAATATATGCTACATATTATACAATATATGATATAAATTTTATATGACATATGATATATATGATTGATATTATATTACATAAAACACGTAATAAATGATATATAACATATTATATATATTATATAGAATATATGATATATGTAATCTATGATACGTATTTTATATAGTATATGATATATATTAAATGATTGATATTATATATGATATATGATGTATATTATATATGTTATATATAATACATAATTATATAATATTCTATTATATATGAGTATATTTTATATTATATATAATATATCTTCATATATAGCATATCACTATATATTATATATAATATATCATAATATATTTTATATTATATTATTACCATACATATTGTAATATATTATAAAATATTTAATCTAATATATGTCATATATAATATTTTAATATATAATATATAATTATATAATATATTGTATGTTACATAATATATAATATCTAATATATAATATACCACATAATTTATAATATTTAATATCTTATATATTAGGTATAATATATTACATATTATATGTAATATGTAATACATTACATATTCTATTGTATATTAAATATTATATATTATATAATATGTTATACATATGATATTCTATATTATATAATATATTATATATAAGATATTATATATTTTATATATTACACATTATTATATTATATATAATTATATATGTATTTATTCAATTATATATAATTATATATTATGTTATATATAATATTTATACATTACTGTATGTATTAAATTGTATATAATAATAATGTGTCATTATATATTATATTATGCATAATATATTATATATAATATAAGGATGCAGGGTGTAAAAGTATATTATATTTAGGTTATACTTATTATATATGTTATGTATATTACATTATATATAACTATATATATATTACACACATATATATATATATTTTGGGGTGCCCAATTTCCCATGTCATAACTTACTTTAAGAAGTACAGCATAGTAACGTCTGAAATTGGGATTCAGCTTTTGAAACAATACACTGAGTATTCAATGACTTTCGTGTACCTGTGAAAGCACTCCTGACTGCCTGGCAGCAGTTGGACTTCACAATGTGGATTCTGATTTCACCCTGCAAATTTTATGGCATATCGCCATAGTGATGGGATTAGGTATCTCCTGCCCTTGGTCCTAAGTGCCACTGTCTGTGCTGAGTTTTTCAAAGCTCAGAGCAGATTGAAACTTTTTGGTTTCATTTTCACTCATTTTGATTTTTCTCATGGGGAACCTGTGTAGCTGCATTCAAGGTATCTTCATACTGGCCTGTCAAATGCAAACTCTTCAAACTACTAGTTAGTGCTTTCCAAATATGTTATTTAAAACATTATCCTCTGTATTTTCCATATGCAGTTATCTATATGTTTCATGGTTATGTTTTATTCCTCAATTTATATATTTGATTATTGTCCCAAGAAGAGTAACTTTGAAATTTGTCTTCATTTAAAAATTGTGTATCTTTCTTCAGGCCTCTAATCCCAGCAATTTGGGAGGCCAGTGCAAGAGGATCACAAGGTGAGGAGATCAAGACCATCCTGGCCAATACAGTGAAACCCTGTCTCCACTAAAATTAAAAAAAATTAACCAGGCTTGCAGGCAGCTGAAGTAGTCCCAGTGTGGTGTTGTCCCAGCTACCTGGGAGGCTGAGGCAGGACAATCGCTTACACCCGTGAGTCAGAGGTTGCAGTGAGTGAAGATGGCGTCATTGTACCCCAGTCTGTGCAACAGAAAAAGACTCTGTCTAAAAACAAATATATATATAATACATATTATATATGTATTATATATTATACAATATAATATATATGTTATATATAATACATATAATATATAATATGTCATAATATATAAAATATACATAATACATATTATGTCATATGGTATATAATACATATTATTTGTATTATATATTACATATAATATATAATATATATAATGTGACATAATATATTACATATTATATATTGTCTGTTTTATATATAATATATATTATATATTATATAATATATAATATTATGTATATTATATAATGAAGTATAATATAAATTATATTTTCTGACATGTATATAATACATATTATATATCATATATAATATATTATATGTATTATATATTCAATATATAATGTATAAAATAAATGATATATATAATATATAATATATATCAAATAAATTTTATATATATTATATAATATGGAAATTTATATATGATATGTAAAGAATATATTTTAGGTAACATATACCATATAACATAATTATAAAATATGACATATATTATATAATATACGATATATATAATATTATGTATGATGTATATGATATGATATATGGAATAAAATATGATATATGCTATATATCATATGATGTATGCTATACTTTATATAATATATGATATACATTATATAATATATTCTATAAAATATACAATATATGATATATATTTTATAAAAAATATGATATATAGTATTGATTATAAATGATTCAAAACATATAATATAAGATACATATTATATATAATATATGATATATATACTTTCTGATACATATTATATATAACGTATGATATATAATATATGATATATATTACGTATAATATATGATATATAATATATGTTATCAATTATGTATAATTATATAATATTCTATTATATATGATTATATTATGTTTTATATATGCTATATCTTAATGTATAATTTAGATTATATCATGATATATTATATATTATATTATATTATTACTGTTGATAATATAATATATTATGTTGTTTATAATCTAATATATGTCATATATAACATTATAATATATGTTATATTATGATATAATATAAAATATGTTATATAATATCTAATATCTAATATATTATATAATATATAATATCGAATATATTGTATTTTATGTGTAATATATTACATATTATATGTAATATGTAATACATTAGATATTATATTATATATTAGATATATATTAAATAATATATTATACATATGATATCGTATATTATATAATATACTATATAATATATAGTATATTTTATATATTATTATGTTATATATAATTATATAAAATTATATAATTATATGTATAATTACATATTATGTTTTATATAATAATTATATATTATTATACGTGTTATATTGTATATAATAATTATTTATTATTTTACATTTTTTTATACCTAAGGTATTATATACAATGTAAGAATGCAGGATGTAAATGGAAATTATATATATGTTATAGATATTATATATGTTATATATATTACATTATACATAATTATATATATATACATGTAAGTATATAAATTTACATTTGGGGGTGCCCTATTTCCCATCTCATAACTTATTTTAAGAAGTACAGCATGGTAATATGTAGGCTTGGGATTCAGTTTTTGAAACAAACAGTGAGCCTCCAATGACCTTCCTGTACATGTAAAAGCACTCTTCTCTGCATGGCTGTAGTTGGACCTCACAATGTGGATTGTGCCTTCACCCAAGAATGTATATGCGCTATCGCCATGGTGGTGGGATGAGGGATCTCCTGCCCTTGGTCCTAAGAGCCACTGTCTGTGCTGAGTTTTTATAATGTCAGAGGAGATTGAACTTTTGTGGTTTCATTTTCCCTGATTTTGATTTTTCTTGTGGGGAACCTGTGTTTCTTCATTCAAGGTATGTTCATACTTGGCTGTCAAATGCAAACTCTTCAAATTACTAGTTAGTACTTTCCAAATATGTTATTTAAAAAATTATCCTCTGTATTTTCCATATGCAGTTATCGATATGTTTCATGGTCATTTTTTATTCCTGAATTTATATATTTGATTATTGTACCAAGCAGAGTACGTTTGAAATTTATCTTCATTTAAAAAATATGTACCTTTCTTCAGGCCTCTAATGCCAGCACTTTGGGAGGCCAAGGCAAGAGGATCACAAGGTGAAGAGATCAAGACCTTCCTTGCCAACAGAGTGAAATCCTGACGCTACTAATACTAAAAAAACTTAGCCAGGCGTGGTGGCAGCTGGTGTAATCCCAGTGTGGTGTAGTCCTAGCTACCTGGGAGGCTGACGCAGGACAATCGCTTGAACCAACGAGTCACAGTTTGTAGTGAGCCATGATGGCGCCATTGCACTCTAGCCTGTGCAACAGGACAAAACTCTGTCTAAAAACAATTATTATTACAAATAATTATTACATATAATATATATTATATAAAATATAATATATAAAATATGACATTATACATTATATATTATATATTATTTATATAATATATTAAGTATATTGTATATTATATATATCATATATAAAATATATGATATATTTAATATTATATATACTATATAAAATATATGTTATATTATATATTGTATAATATATAAAGTATATGTTATATAATATATAAAATATATAATATATATTATAAATTATGTAATATATAATATGTATATTATATAATGAACAATAATATATTTTATATTTTATGACACGTTTATAATATATAATATACCATATGTTATATATATGATATTTTATATACATTACAAAAAATATAAAATATAAAAAATATACTATATATACTATATATAATATATGACAAATAAAATATATAATATAGAATACACTCTATAAATTATATATTTTATCATATGTAAATAATATTTTATAGGAATTATATACCAAATATAATGAATATACTATATGACATATATTAAATAATATGTGATATATATAATATAATGTATGATGTACATTATATAATATATGGTATATAATATGATATATGATATATATTATCTAATATATGCTGTATATAATGTAATATGATATATATTATATAACATATGCTATATATTATATAATGTATGATACATATTATATATCACATATGATATATATTATTGAAAATATATGATATATAACATATAATAGATGATATGTAATATATAACATATGATATATATTTTATAAAATATATATCATATATAATATGTTACATATTATATATAATATATGATATATTACATACTGTACATAAAATATCAAAGTACACAAAATATGTTTTATATACTCTACATAAAATATCAAACTACGCACAATATGTATTATATACTGTACATTAAATTTCAAAATGTACGCAAAATGTGTATCACATACAGTACATAAAATATCAAAGAACACAATATATGTATTCTATACTGTACATAAAATATGAAAAAGTACACAAAATATGTACTATGTACTTTAGATAAAATATCAAAAACTATGCAAAATATGTATTATACACAGTACATAAAATATCAAAGCACCCAAAATATGTATTATAGAGTGTACATACAATATCAAAGTACACCAAATGTATACTGTATATTGTACATAAAATATCAAAATACACCAAATATTTATTATATACTGTACATAAAATATCAAAGTACACCAAATATATATTATATACTGTACATAAAATGTGAAAGTACCCCAAATATGTATAATATACTGTACATAAAATATCAAAGTACCCCAAATATGTATTATATACTATACATAAAATATCAAATTACACAAAATATTTATTATACACTGTACATAAAATATCACACTATGCAAAATATGTGTTATACACCATACATAAAATATGAAAGTAGGCAATTTATGTATTTCACAATGTACATAAAATACGAAATTACCCAAAATAAGAATTATACACTGTACATAAAATATCAAAGTATGCAAAATATGTATTATACACTGTACATAAAATATCAAAATATGCACAATATGTATTATACACTGTATCTAAAATATGAAAGTATGCAAATATGTATTATGCACTGTACATAAAATATCAAAGTATGCAAAATATGTATTATACACTCTATATAAAATATCAAAGTACAGAAAATATGTATTATACACTGTACACAAAATATGAAAATACACTAAATATGTCTTATACCCTGTACATAATATATCAAAGTACACCAAATATGTCTTATACACTGTACATAAAATATCAAAGTACACCATATGTCCTATACACTGTACATAGAATATCAAAGTACACAAAATATGTCTTCTACACTGTACATAAAATTTCAAAGTACACCTAATATGTTTTATACACTGTACATAAAATATCAAAGTTCACCAAATATGTCTTACACACTGTACATAGATATCAACCTACCCTCAATATATATTGTATACTCTACATAAAATATAAAATTAACCCAAATACATATTATATACTGTACATAAAATATCAAAGTACACCAAATACACATTATATACTGCACATAAAATATCAAAGTACACCAAATACATATTATATTCTCTACAGAAAATATCAAAGTACACCAATTTCAAATTATATACTGTACATAAAATATTAAAGTACACCAAATGCATATTATCTACTGTACATAGAATATCAAAGTACACCAAATACATATTATATACTGTACATAAATTATCAAAGTACACCAAATACATATTATATACTGTACATAAAATATCCAGTTACTCAAAATACATATTATGTACTGTACATAAAATATCAAAGTGCACAAAATATATATTATATACTGTACATAAAATATCAAAGTGCACACAATATATATTATATGCTGTACATAAAATATCAAAGTACACAAAATAACTATTATATACCATACATAAAATATCAAAGTACACAAAATATGTATAATATACTATATAAAATATATCAAAGAACACAAATTATGTATTATATACTGTACATAAAGTATCAAAATGTACACAAAATATGTATTATATTGTACATAATATATCAAAGTACCCAAAATATTTATTATATACTGTACATAAAATATCAAGGTACACAGAATATGTATTATATACTTCATATAAAATATCAAGAAGTATCCAAAATGTGTACTATATTGTGCATAAAATATCAAAGTTAACAAAATATGTGTTATATACTGTATATAAAGTATCAAAGTACACAAAATATGTGTTATATACTCTACCTAAATTAACAAATACACAAAATATGGTATATACTGTACATAAAATATCAAAGTACACAAAATATGAGTTATATACTGAACATAAAATATGAAAGTACACGTAATATGTGTTCTATACTGTTCAAAAATATCAAAGTACACAAAATAAATTTTATATACAGTACATAAAATGTCAAAGTACACATTATATGCGTTATATACTGTACATAAAACATCAAAGTACACAAAATATGTGTTATATTCTGTACATAAAATTTCAAAGTACACAAAATATGTGTTACATACTGTACATAAAATATCAAAGTACACAAAATATGTGTTATATACTGTATTTAATATATCAAAGTACACAAAATATATTTTATATACTATACATGAAATATAAAAGTGCTCAAAATATGTGCTTTATACTGTACATAAAATATCAAAGTGCACAAAATATGTATTATATACTGTACATAAAATATCAAAGTACACAAAATATATATTATATACTGTACATAAAATATGAGTACACAAAATATATATTATATACTGTACATGAAATATCAAAGTACACCAAGTATGTATTATATCCCGTACATAAAATATCAAAGTACACCAAACATGTACTATATAATATAGATAAAATATCAAAGTACACCGAATATGTATTTTGTACGGTACATAATACATCAAAATACACCAACTATGTATTATATACTGTACATAAAATACCAAAGTACACCAACTGTGTATTATATACTGTACATAAAATATCAAGTACAGAAACAATGTATTATATACTGCACATAAAATATCAAAGTACACCCAATATATCTTCTGTACTGTTCATAAAATATCAAAGTAAACCAAATATATCTTCTATACTGTACATAAAATATCAAAGTACACGAAATATATCTTTTATACTGTACTAAATATATCAAAGTACAACAAATATATCTTCTATCCTGCACATAAAATATCAATGTACACCAAATATATCCTCTATACTGTACATAAAATAACAAAGAACACCAAATATGTCTTATAAAATATACATAAAATATCAGAGTACACCAAATATGTCTTACACACTGTACATAAATATCAAAGCACACCAAATATCTCTTATACACTCTACATAAAATATCAAAGTACACCAAATATGTCTTATACACTGCACATAAAATTTCAAAGTACACCAAATTCGTCTTATAAACTGTACATAAAATATCAAAGTACATCAAATATGTGTTATACAGTGTACATAAAATATCAAAGTACATCAAATATGTCTTACCCACTGTACATAAAATATCAAACTACACCAAATTTGTGTTATACACTGTATATAAAATATCAAAATAAACCAAATATGTCTGATACAATGTACATAAAATATCAAAGTACACCAATTTTGTCTTATACACTGTATGTAAAAAATCAAAGTACACCACTTATGTCTTTTACACTGTACATAAAATATCAAAAAGTACACGAAAATTATCTTATACCTTGTACATAAAATAAAGTACAGCAAATAAGTCTTATATACTGTATGTAAAATATCAAAATACCCCGAATATGTCTTATACACTGTACATAAAATATCAAAACACATGACATATGTCTTCTTCACTGTGCATAAAATATCAAAGTACACCAAATATTTCTTATACACTGTACGTAAAATATCAAAGTACACCAAATATGTCGTATACTGTACAAAAGTTTTACAATTACACCAAATATGTTTTATAAACTGCCCATAAAATATCACAGTATACCAAATATGTCTTATACACTGTACCTAAAATACCAAAGTACACCAAATACGTCTTATACACTGTACATAAAATATCAAATTACACCAAATATGTCTTATACACTGTACATAAAATAACACATTACACCAAATATGTCTTATACACTTTACATAAAATATCAAATTACCACAAATATGTCCTATACACTGTACATAAAATATCAAAATACACCAAGTATGTCTTATACACTGTACATAAAATATCATAGTACACCAAATACGTTTTCTACACTATAAATAAAATATCAAAGTACACCAATTATGGCTTATGCACTGTACATAAAAAATCATAGTACACGAAATATGTCTTACACACTGTACATAAAATATCAAAGTACACCAAATATGTCTTATACACTGTACATAAAATATCAGAGTACACCAAACATGTTTTATACACTGTACATAAAATTTCAAAGTACACCAAGTATCTCTTATACACTGTACAAAAAATATCAAAGTACACCATATATGTCTTATACACTGTACATAAAATATCAAAGTACAGAACACATTTCTTATTCACTGTAGATAAAATAAAGAAGAACATATATGTCTTATACACTGTACATAAAATATCAAAGTATACCATATGTCCTATACACTGTACATAAAATATCAAAGTACTCCATATATGTCTTCCACACAGTACATAAAATATCAAAGTACCCAAAATATGTATTATTTTCTGAACATAAAATATCAATGTACCCCAAATATGTATTATATACTGTACATAAAATATTAAAGTACCCCAAATATGTATTATGTACTGTACACAAAATATAAAAGTACCCCAAATAAATATTATATACTGTACATAAAATATCAAAGTACACCAAATACACATTATATACTGTACACAAAATATCAAAGACCCCAAATATATATTATGTTCTGTACATGAAATATCAATCTACCCCAAATATGTATTATATACTGTACATAAAATATCAAAGTACCCCAAATATGTATTATCTACAGTACCCAAAATAATATACTATCAAAATATTTATTGTATATTGTATAAAAAATATCAGAGAACCCAAATATGTATTACATACTGTACATAAAACATCAAAGTACCCCAAACATTTCTCATATACTGTACATAAAATATCAAAGGACCCCAAATATGTTATATTGTACATAAAATATGAAAGTACCCCAAATATATATTAAATAGTGTACATGAAATACAAAAGTACCACAAATATGTGTTATATACTGTACATAAAATATCAAAGTACCCTAAATATTTATTATATACAGAAAAGAAAATATCAAAATAACCAAAATATGTATCATATACTGTACAGAAAATATCAAAGTACCCCAAATATGTATTATATACTGTACATAAAATAGAAACATACCACAAATATGTATTATATACTGTAAATAAAATATCAAAGTACCCAAAATATGTATTATATACAGTACATAAAATATCAAAGCACCCCAAACATACACTATATGCTTTACATAAAATATCAAAGTACCCCAAATATGTATTATATTCCATACATAAAATATCAAATACACCAAATATGTATTATATACTGTACATAAAATATCAAAGTACCCAAAATACATAATATATACTGTACATAAAATATAAAAGTACACCAACTATGTATTATATACTGTAAATAAAATGTCAAAGTACCCAAAATATGTAATATATACTGTACATAAAATATAAAAGTACACCAAATATGTATTATATACTGTACATAAAATATCAAAGTGAACCAAATATGTATTATATACAGAATATAAAATATCAAAGTAAACCTAACATGTATTATAAACTGTACATAAAATATCAAACTACACCAAATATGTTTTATATACTGCACATAAAATATCAAACTAGACCAAATATGTATTATATACTGGTCATACAATATAAAAGTACACCAAATATGTATTATATACTATACATAAAATATCAAAGTACCCCAATTATGTATCATATTCTGTACATAAAACGTGAAATTACACCAAATATCTATTAAACTCTGTAGATAAAATATCAAATTAAACCAAATATGTATTATAAACTGTACATAAAACTACAAAGTACACAAAATATGTAATATATACTGTACATAAAATATCAAAAACACACCAAATATGTATTATATAATGTGCATAAAATGTCAAAGTACACCTAATATGTATTATATACTGTACATAAAATATCATAGTATACCAAATATGTATTATATACTGTACATAAAATATCAAAGTACGCCAATTATGTATTATAAACTGTGATTAAAATATAAAAGTACACCAAATATGTGTTATATAGGGTAGATAAAATATCAAAGTATACCGAATATGTATTATATACTGTACGTAAAACATAAAAATACCCCAAATATGTATTTTCTACTGTACATAAAATATCAAAGTACCCCAAATATGTATTGTATACTGTACATAAAATATCCAAGTACCCCACATATGTATTATATGCCATAAATAAAATGTCAAACTACCCCAAATATGTATTACATACTGTAGATAACATATCAAAGTACCCCAAATCTGTATTATACACATTACCTAAAATATCCAAATACCCCAAATAAGTATTATATACTGTACATAAAATATCAAAGTACACCAAATACATATTATATACTGTACATATATCAAAGTACCCCAAATACATATTATATACTGCACATAAAATATTAAAGTACACCAAATATGTATTATATACTGTACATAAAATAACAAAGTACACCAAATATGTATGATGTACAGTACAAAAAATATCCATGTACAACATTATGTATTATATACTATACATAAAATATCAAAGTACACCAAATATATATGATATGCTGTACATAAAATATCAAAGTACCCAAATATGTATTATATACTGTACGTAAAATATCAAATTACCAAAAATATATGTTATATACTGCACATAAAACATGAAAGTACCCAAATATGTATTATATACAATACATAAAATATCAAACTACGCCAAAAATATATTATATGTTGTACCTAAAATATGAAACATCCCCAAATTTGTATTTTATACTGTACATAAAATATCAAAGTACCCCAAATATGTATTGTACACTGTACATAAAATATCAAAATAACGCAAATACATACTATATGCTGTACATAAAATATCAGAGTACCCCAAATATATATTATATAGTGTACATAAAATGTCAAAGTACCCCAAATATGTATTATATACTGTAAAGAAAACATCAAAGTACCCAAAATATATATTATACACTGTACATAAAATGTCAAAGTACCCCAAATATGTATTATATACTGTATATAACATAACCAACTACACAAAATATATATTATATTCTCTACATAAAATATCAAAGTATGCCAAATAAGTATTATATACAGTACATAAAATATAAAAATACCCAAAATATGTATTATATATTGTACCTAAAGTATCAAAGTACCCCAAATATATATTATATACTGTACATAAAATATCAAAGTACACCAAATATGTATTATATATCATACATAAGATATCAAAATGCCCCAAATATGTATTGTATTCTGTTCATAAAATATCAAAGTACCCCAAATATGTATTTTATACTGCACATATAATATCAAAATACACCTATTATGTATTATGTACCGTAGATAAAATATCAAAATACACCAAATTTGTATAATATACTCTACATGAGGTATCAACCTACTACAAACATGTATTATATACTGTACATAAAATTTCAAAAGACCCCAAATATGTATAATATACTGTACATAATATTTAAAAGTGCCCCAAATATGTATTATATACTGTAAATAAAATATCAAAGTGATCCAAATATGTATTATATAGGGTACATAAAACATCAAAGTATACCAAATATGTTTTATATACTGTACAGAAATTATCAAACTACACCAAATATTTTTTAAATACTGTACATAAAATATCAAACTACACAAAATATGTATTATATACTGTTCATAAAATGTCAAAGTACAACAAACATGTATTATACACTGTAAATAAAATATCAAAGTACCCCAAATATACATTAAATCCTGTACTTGAAATATAAAAGTACCCAAATATGTATTATATATTATACCTAAAATATGAAAGTACACCAAATATGTTATATACTGTACATAAAATGTCAATCTACACCATATATATTATACATTGTACATAAAATATGAAAGTTTCCCAAATAAGTATTATGTACTGTATATAAAATATCAAAGTACCCAAAATATGTATTACATACCATACATAAAATATCAAAAAACCCCTAATATGTATTATTTTCTGTACATAAAATATCAAAGTACCCCAAATATGTATTATATACTGTACATAAAATATCAAAGTACTCCAAATATGTATTATATATTGTACATAAAATATCAATGTGAACCAAATACATATTTTATACTATACAAAAAGTATGAAATTACACCAAAGATGTGTTATATAGAGTACATAAAATATAAAAGTACCCCAAATATGTATTATATACTGCACATAAAATATCAAAGTACCACAAATATGTATTATATTCTGTACATAAAATATTAGAGTACCCGAAATATATATTGTACACCATACATAAAATATCAAAGCACCCCAATTACGTATTATATACTGGACATAAAATACCATAGTACTCCCAATAAGTACTATATACTGTACATAAAATACCAAAGTACCACAAATATGTATTATATACTCTAGATAAAATATGAATGTACCCCAAATAGGTATTATATACTGTACATAATATATGAAAGTACCCCAAATATGTATTATATACTGTACATGAAATATCAAAATACACCAAATATGTATTATATAATGTACATAAAATATCAACGTGAACCAAATTTGTAATATATACTGTAAATAAAATATCAAAGTGAACAAAATATGTACCATAAACTGTACATAAAATATCAAACTACACCAAATGTGTTTTATATACTGCACATAAAACATCAAACTGCACCAAATATGTATTATATACTGTTCATACAATGTGAAAGTACACCAAATATGTATTACATACTGCACATAAAATATCAAAATACCCCAAATGTGTATCATATTCTGTACATAAAATGTCAAAGTACACCAAATATGTATTATATACTGCACAGAAAATGTCAAAGAACCCAAATATGTACTATATACTGTAAATAAAATATCAAAATACTCCAAATTTGTATGATATACTGTACATAAAATATCAAAATACTCAAATACGTATTATATACTGTACATAAAATATAAAATTCCCCAAAAGTGTATTATCTACTGTACATAAAATATCAAACTACCCAAAATTTGTATTATATACTGCACAAAAAATATCATAGTACCCCAAATATGTGTTATATACTGTACATAAAACACCAAAATACCTCAAATATGTATCATATACTGAAAAGAAGATTTCCATGTACCCCAAATATGTATTATATACTGTACATAAAATATCAAAATACACCAAATATGTATTATATACCATACAAAAAATATCAAAGTACACCAAATATGTATTATGTACTGTACATAAAACATCAAAATACACCAAATATGTATTATGTACTGTACATAAAATATCAAAGTACAACAAACATGTATTATATACTGTACATAAAATATCAAATTACACCAAATATGTTTTATGTAGTGTACATAAAATATCAAAGAACACCAAATATGTACTATATGATGTTCATAAAATATCAAATTCCATCAAATATATATTATATACATAACGTAAAATATTAAAGTAAGCCAAATATATATTATATACTGTAAATAAAATACAAAAGTAAACATAATGTGTAATATACAGTACATAAAATATCAAAGTACACCAAATATGTATTATACACTGTACAAAAAATAGCAAAGTAAACCAACTACATATTATTTACTGTGCATAAAATATAAAGTACACCAAATATGTATTATGTACTGTACATAAAATATCAAAGTACACCAAATAAGTATTATATACTGTATATAAAATATGAAAGTACCCCAAATATGTATTATATATAGAACAAAAAATATCAAAGTACCCCAAATATGTATTATATACTATACATGAAATATCAAAGTACTCCAATTATGTATGATATGCTGTACATAAAATATTAAAGTACCCCAAATATGTATTATGTACTGTACATAAAGTATCAAAGAACACCAAATATGTATTATATACTGTACATAAAATATCATAGTACACCAAATATGTGTTATATACCGTCCATAAAATATCAAATTACCCCAAATATGTATTATATACTGTACTTAAAATAACATAGTATCCCAAATATGTATTGTATAATGTACATAAAATATCAGAGTACCCCAAATATGTATTATATACTGTACATAAAATACAAAGTACCCGACATATTTCTTATATACTGTACATAAAATATCAAAGTACCCCAAATATATAATACTGTACATAAAATATGAAAGTATCCCAAACAGATATTAAATACTGTACATGAAATATGAAAGTACCACAAATATGTATCATATACTAAACATAAAATATCAAAGTACCCCAAATGTATACCGTATACTCTACATAAAATATAAAAGTACCCCAAATATGTGTTATATGCTGTACAGAAAATACCAAAGTAACCCAAATATGTATTATATACTGTACCTAAAATATCAAAGTACCACAAATATGTTTTATATATCCTACATAAAATATCAAAGTACCCAAAGTTTGTATTATATACTGTACATGAAACATCAAAGTACCACAAATTTGTAATATATATCCTACATAAAATATCAAAATACCCCAAATATCTATTATCTTCCATTCATAAAATATCAAAGTAACTCAAATATGTATTATATATTGCACATAAAATATCAAAGTACACATATTATGTATTATATACTGTAGATAAAATTCAAAATACACCAAATATATATAATACACTGTACATGAGATGTCAAGCTGCTACAAACATGTATTATATACTGTACATAAAATATCAAAGTGAACCAAATGTGTATTATATACTGTACATAAAATATCAAAGTACACCAAATATGTTTTATATACTGTCCATAAAATAACAAACTACACCAAATATTTTTTATATACTGTACATAAAATATCAAACTACACAAAATATGTATTATATACTTTTCATAAACTATCAAAGTACACCAAATATGTATTATATAATGTACATAAAATATCAAAGTAACCCAAATATGTATTACATACTGTACATAAATTATGAAAGTACCCCAAATATGTGTTATATACTGTACATAAAATACAAAAATACCTCAAATATGTATGATATACTGAACAGAAAATATCAATGTTCCCCAAATATGTATGATATTCTGTACATAAAATATCAGAGAACACCAAATATGTATTATATACTGTACATAAAATATTAAACTACACCAAATATTTTATATAATGTACATAAAATATCAATGTCCATCAAATATGAATTATATGCTGTATATAATATATCAAAGTATACCAAATATGTATTATATACTCTTCATAAAATGTGAAAGTACACCAAATATGTATTATAAACGGTACATAAAATATTAAATTACCCAAAAGAAGTATTATGTACTCAACATAAAATATCAAAGTACACCATATATGTATTTTATATTTTACAAAAAATATCAAAGTACACCAAATATGTATTAAATCCTATACATAAAATATCAAAGTACACCAAATATATATTATATACTATACATAAAATATCAAAGTACACCAAATATGTATTATATATTGTACTTAAAATACTAATATACCGCAAATATGTATTATATATTGTACATAAATTATTATAGTACATCATGTATGTATTATAGACTGTACATAAAATATTAAAGTAGACCAAATATGAATTATATACCGTACATAAAATATCAAAGTACACCAAATATATATTATGAACTGTAAAAAAATATCAAATTACACCAAATATGCATTATGTACTGTACACAAAACATCAAAGTACACCAAATATGTATTATGTAGTGTATATAAAATATCAAAGTACACCAAATATGTATTATATACTGTGAATAAAATATAAAATTACACCTAATATGTATTATATACAGTACATAAAATATAAAATTTCCCCAAATATGTATTATATACTGTACATAAAATATCAAAGTACAGCAAATATGTATTATACACTGTACATAAAATATCAACATCCCCGAATATGTATTATGTACTGTACATAAAACATCAAAATACCCCAAATATGTATTGTATACTGTACATAAAATATTAAAGTATACCTAATATGTATTATAAACTGTACATAAAATATCAAAGTGAAACAAATACATATTTTATACTGTGTATGTTATATCACAGTAGACCAAATATGTATTATATACTGCACATAAAATATCAAAGTACATCAAATATGTATTAAATACTGTAAATAAAATATCATCGTACCCCAAATATTTATTTTATACTGTGAATAAAATATAAAAGTACACCAAATATGTATTATATACTGTACCTAAACTACAAAGTACACAAATTTTGTATTACATACTGTACATAAAATAGCAAAGTAGCCCAAATATGTATTATATACTGTATGTAAAATATCAATGTAACCTAAATATGTATTATATGCTGTACAGAAAATATCCAAGAATCCCAAATATGTGTTATATATCATACATAAAATGTCAAAGTACCCCAAATATATATTTTATTCTGTACATAAAATATCAAAGGACCCCAAATATATATTATATACTGTACATCAAGTATCAAAGGACCCCAAAAACGTATTATATACTGTATATAAAATATCAAAGGACCCCAAATATGTATTATATACTGTACATAAAATTTCAAGGTATCCCTAATGTATATTATATACTGTACATAAAATATCAAAAGACCCCAAATATGTATTATATACTCCACAAAAAATATCAAAGTGCCCCTGATATGTATTATACACTGCATATAACATATCAAAATACCTCAGTTATGTATTATATACTGTAGAAAAAATATCAAAATACCCCAATTATGTATTATATACTGTACATGAAATATCAAACTACTACAAATATGTATTACATACTGTACATAAAATATCAAAGTACACTAAATATGTATTATATACTGCAGATAAAATATTAAGGTGAACCAAGTATGTATTATATACTGTACATAAAGTTTCAAAGTGAACCAAATATATATTATGAACTGTATATAAATATCAAACTACACCAAAATATGTTTTATATACTGTACATAAAATGTCAAACTACACCAAATTTGTATTATACACTGTTCATAAAATATCAAAGTACACCAAGTATATATTATATACGGTAAATAAATATCAAAGTACTCCAAATATGTATTATATACTGTTCATAAAATATCAAACTACCCCAAATATGTATTATATACTGTAAATAAAATATCAAAGTACCCCAAATATGTATTATATTTTGTACGTAAAATATCAAAGCTCCCCAAATATGTATTATATACTGTACATAAAATGTCAGAGTACCCCAAATATGTATTATATACTATACACAAAATATCAAGGAACCCCAAATTTGTATTATATACTGTACATAAAATATCAAAGTACCCCAAATATATATTGTATACTATACATAAAATATCAAAAATCCCCAAATATGTATTATGTACTGTACATAAAATATCAAAGTACCCCAAATATGTATTATATAGTCTATATAAAATATCAAATTACCACATATATGTATTATATATTATAGATAGAATATCAAAATACCCCAAATATGTGTTATATATTGTATAAGAAATATCAAAGTATCACAAATATGAATTATATAGTGTATATAAAATATCAAAGTACACCAAATATGTCTTATTTAGTGTACATAAAATATCAAACTGATCCATATATGTATTATATACTGTGCATAAAATACCAACATGAACCAAATATGTATTATAAACTATACATAAAATATCAAATACACCAAATATATTTTATATACTGTACATAAAATATGATACTATACCAAGTATATATTATATACTGTTCATAAAATATCAATGTACACCAAATATATATTAAATAGTATACATAAGATATCAAAGTACCACATACATTTATTACACAGTGTACATAAAACATGAATGTACACCAAATATATATTTAATACTGTACAAAAAATATCAAAGTACATGAAATATATATTAAATACAGCACATGAAATATAAAAGTAGCCCAAACATGCATTATATACTGTACATAAAATATCAAAATACCAGACATATATAATATATACTGTACATAAAATAGCAAATTACCCCAAATATGTATTATACACTGTACATAAAATATCAAAGTACCCCAATATGTGCTATATACTGTACATAATATAACAAAGTACCCCAAATATGTATTATATACTGTACATAAAATATCAAAGTCCTTCAAATATGTATTATATACCGTACATAAAATGCCAAGTACCCCAAATATGTACTATGTAGTCTAGATAAAATAACAAAGTACCCCAAATATATATTATACACTGTACCAAAAATATAAAAGTGAAACAAATACATATTTTATATTGTACATAATATATCAAAATAGACAAAATGTGTTTATATATACTGCACATAAAATATCAAAGTACACCAAATATGTATTATATACTGTACATAAAATGTCAAAGTACCCCAAACGTTTATTATATGATGTGAATAAATTATGAAAGTACACCAAATATGTATTATATGCTGTATGTAAAATATCAAAGTACACAAATTGTGTAATATATACTGTACAAAAAATAGCAAAGTAGCCCAAATACGTATTATATACTGTATATAAAATATAAAATTGCCCCAAATATGGATTGTATACTGTACATAAAATATGCAAGTACCCAAATATGTGTTATATATCGTACATAAAATATCAAAGTACCACAAATATGTATTATATTCTTTACTTAAAATGTCACAGTACCCCAAATATATGTTATATACTGTACATAAAATATCAAAGGATCCCAATATATATTTTATACTGTACATCAAATATAAAAGTACCCCAAATATGTATTATATAGTGTACATAAAATATCACAGGACCCCAAAAATGTATTATATACTGTACATAAAATATCAAGATACCACTAATACATATTATATACTGTACATAAAATATAAAAGGACCGAAAATATGTATTATATACTGTATAAAAAATGTCAAAGTACCCCAAATATGTATTATACACTGTACATAAAATATCAAAATACCACAATTATGTATTATATACTGTAGATAAAATACCAAACTACCCCAAATATGTATTATATACTCTACAGGAAATATCAAATTACCACAAATATGTATTATATACTATATATAAAATATAAAAGTACACCAAATATGTCTTACATACTATATATAAAATATAAAACTGATCCAAATATGTAATATATACTGTGCATAAAATAACAAGGTGACCCAAATATGTATTATAAACTACACATAAAATATCAAATACACCAAATATATTTTATATACTGCATATAAAACATAAAAATACACCAAGTATGTATTATATACTGTTCATAAAATATCAAAGTACACCAAATATGTATTATATAGTGTAGATAAAATAAGAAAGTACCCCATAGATGTATTACATACTGTACATAAAACATTAATGTACACCAAATATACATTTTAAACTGTACATAAAATATCAAAGTACACGAAATATATATTAAATACAGTACTTGAAATATAAAAGTAGCCCAAATATGTATTAAATACTGTGCATAAAATATCAAAGAATCACAAATATTTATTATATACTGTAAAGAAAATATTAAAGTACACCAAATATATATTATATACTGTACATAGAAAACAAAGTACCCCAAATATGTGTTATATACTGTACATAAAATATCAAAGTACTCCAAATATGTATTATCTACTGTACATAAAATACGAAACTACCCAAAATATGTATTATATACTGTACATGAAATATCTAAGTATCCCAAATATGTATTATATTCTGTAGATAAAACATCAATGTAACCCAAATATGTATTATGTACTGCATATAATGCATAGAAGTACCCCAAATATGTATTATATACTGGACATAAAATATCAAAGTGAAACAAATATGTATTTTATACTCTACATAAAATATCAAAGTACACCAAATATGTATGATATACTGTACATAACATATCAAAGTACACCAAATATGAATTATATACTGTACATAAAATATCAAAGTACAATAAATATGTAATATATACTGCCCATAAAATATCAAAATACAGCAAATATGTATTATATACTGTTCATAAAATAACAAAGTACACCAAATATGTATTATATACTGTACATAAAATATCAAAGTGAACCAAATATATATTATATACTGTACATAAAATATCAAAGTACAGCAAATATATATTTTATACTGTACATAAAATATCAAAAGTACACCAAATATAAATTATATACTGTACATAATATATCATGACAAAGTACACCATATATATATTATATACTGTACATAAAATATCAAAAAGTACACAAAATATATATTACATACTGTACATGAAATATCAAAAAGGAAACAATATATATATTACATACTGTACATAAAATAACAAGAAGTACACTAAATATATGTTATATACTGTACATAATATATCAAATGAAACAAATATATATTATATACTGTACATAAAATATCAAACTTTACCAAATATATATTCTATACTGTACATAAAATATTAAAAAGTACACGAAATATATATTATATACTCTACATAAAATATCAAATAGTACACCATACATATATTATATACTGCACATACAATATCAAAAATTACAACAAATATATACTGTATACTTTTCAAAAAATATCAAAATAACACCAAATATATACTATATACTGTATATAAAATAGAAAAAACTACACAAAATATATATTACATACTGTACTTAAAATATCAAAATGTACACAAAATATATATTGTATATTGTGCATAAAATATAAAAATGTACACCAAACATGTATTTTATACTGTACTTAAAATATCAAAATAACACCAACTATATATTACATACTGTATATAAAATATCATAAAGTACACCTAATATGTATTATACACTGTACATAAAATATCAAAGTACAAATTTATATTATATATTGTACATAAAATATCAACGTACACCAAATATATATTATATGCGGTATAGAACATATCCAAGTACAGCAAATATATATTATATACTCTACATAAAATATCAAAATGTACAACAATATATATTATGTACTGTTCAAAAATAACAGAAAGTTCCCCAAATATATATTATGTACTGTACATATTATATCAAACATACATTATCTACTGAACATAAAATACCAAATATATATTATATACTGCACATAAAATGTCAAATACGGATTACATACTGTACATAAAATGTCAAAATACAATAAAAATACATTATATGCTGTACATAAATTATCAAATTTTACGAAATATATATTTTATAGTGTACATAAAATATTAAAAATAAACCAAATATATACTATATACTATACATAAAATATCAAAATGTACACCAAATATATATTATATACTGTAAATAAAATATCAAAAATTACACCAAATATATATTATATACTGTTAATAAAATATCAAAATATCACCAAATATATTATATACTGTACATAAAATATCAAAAATTACACAAAATATATATTACATACTGTTCATAAAATATCAAAAAGTCCACAAAATATGTATTTTATACTGTACAAAAATTTAGTAATGTACACCAAATATGTATTATATACTGTATATAAAATATCAAAATAACAACAAATATATATTATTTACTCTTATAAATTCTCAAACTGTACACAAAATATGTATTATATTCTGTACATAAAATATCAAACTACAAATTTATATTATATACTGTACATAAAATATCAATGTACACCAAATATATATTATATACTCTACAGAACATATCAAAGTACACCAAATATATATTATATACTATTCATAAAATATCAAAATGTACAACAAATACTTATTATATACTGTACATGAAATATCAGAAAGTGCACCAAATATATATTATACACTCTACATAAAATATCAAAAACAGATTATATAGTGAACATAAAATATCAAATATATGTTTTGTACTGCACATAAAATATCAAATATAGATTACATACTGTATATAAAATATGAAAGTACAATAAAAATATATTATACACTGTACATAAAATATCAAAGTGCACCAAATATGTATTATATTCTTTACATAAAATATCAAAGAACACAAAATATATATTATATACTGTACATAAAATATCAAAAGTACACCAAATATATATTATATAATGTACAAAAAATATCAAAATGTACAGCATATATTTATTATATACTGCACATAAAATGTCAGAAAGGTCACCAAATATATATTATATACTGTAGATAAAATATCAGAAAGTTCACAAAATATATATATTGTATTCTACATAAAATATCAAATTACACCAAATATGTATTATATACTCTACATAAAACATCAACATAACACTAAATATATATTATATAGTTACATAAAATATCAAAAATACACTAAATAAGTATTATATACTGCACATAAAATATCAAAATACACCAAATATATATTATATACTGTACATAAAATATCAAATTATGCTTAATATATATATATACTGTACATAAAATATTAAACTACACCAAATATATATTATATACTGTTCATAAAATATCAGAATTCACCAAATATATATTATCTACTGCAGATAAAAATCAAAGTACACAAAATATGTACTATATACTGTACATAAAATATTAAAGTACACCAAATATATGTTATATACTGTACATAAAATATAAAAAATTCCTCCAAATATATATTTTAAACTGTACATAAAATATCAAAAAGTACACCAAATATGTATTATATGCTGCATATAAAATATAAAAAGTACATCAAATATAGGTTATATACTCAACATAAAATATCAAAGTACACCAAACATATATTTTATAGTGTAGATAAAATATCATAAAGTGCACCAATTATATATTATAAACGGTACATAAAATATCAAACATATATACTGTACATAAAATATCAAACATAATATATATACTGTACATACAATATCAAACATATATTACATACTGTTCATAAAATATCAAAGTATAACAAATATATATTGTGTACTGTACAAAAAATATCTTCAAATAGTACACCAAATATATATTGTATACTGTAAATAAAATATCAAAAAGGACACCATATATATTATATGATGTACATAAAATATCAAAATGTCCGCCAAATATAAATTGTATACTGTAAATAAAATATCTAAAAGTGCACCAAATATATATTATATACTGTACATAAAATATCAAAAAGTGCACCAAATATATATTACATTCTTTATATGAATTTTCAAAATACACCCAAATATATATTATATACTGTACATAAAATATCAGAAAGTACACCAAATATATAGTATATACTGTACATAAAATATAAAAATGTATGCCAAATATAAATTATATACTGTACATAAAATATCATCAAAAAGTACACCAAATATATATTATACACTGTACAAGAAATTTCAAAAATTACACCAAATATAAATTATATACTCCACATAACATATCAAAGAACATAAAATACATATCATATACTGTACAGAAAATATCAAAGTACTCCTAATATAATTATATACTGTACATAAAATATGAAAGTACAACAAATATATATTATATACTTTTCTTAAAATATCAAAGTACACCAAATATATATTACATACAATACGTAAAATATCAAAATTCACCAAATATATATTATGTACTGTACATAAAATATCAAAGTTCACCCAATATATATTATGTACGGTTCATAAAATATCAAAATACACCAAATATGTACTATATACTGTAAATGAAATATCAAGGTACTCCAAATATATGATATATACTTTACTAAAAATAACAAAGTACACCAAATATATGTTATATTCTGTACATAAAATATAAAAAGTTCCACAAAATATATATTATATACTGTGCATAAAATATCAAATTTACACCAAATATATATTATATTGCATACATAAAATATGAAAAAGAACACAAAATATACATTATATACTGTACATAAAATATAAAGTACACCCTATATATATTATATACTGTACATAAAATATAAAGTACACAAAATATACATAATATACTGAACATAAAATATCACAATATACACCAAATATATATTATATACTCTATAAAAAGTATCATATATTATATACTGTAAATGAAGTATGAAATATATAAAATATACTGTCCATAAAATATCAAGTACACCAAACATATATTATATACTGTACATGTAATATCCAAAAGTACACCTAATATATATTATATACTGTACATAAAATGTCAAATATATATTATATACTCTACATAAAATATCAACTGTATATTATATACAGTACATAAAATATCAAAGTACAGCAAATATATATTATATACTGTACATAAAATATCAAAAAGTACAAAAATACATATTATATACTGTACATAAAATATCAAAATAAAACAAATATATATTATATACTGTACATAAACTATCAAACTACATGAAATATATATTACATACTGTACATAAAATATCATACTACACCAAATATATATTATATGCAGTACATAAAATAACAAAGTACACCAAATATATATTATATACTGTACATGAAATATTGAAGTACACCTAATATATATTATACACTGTACATAAAATATCAAAGTACACCAAATACATATTGCATAGTATACATAAAATATCGAAATACACGAAATATATATTATATGCTGTACATAAAATATCAAAGTACACAACATATGTATTACATACTGTACATAAAATGTCAAAGTATAGTACAGAATACATATTTGGTGTTCTTTGATATTTTATGTACAGTATATAACATGTATTTGGTTTAATTTGATCTCTTATGTATAGTGTGTAAGACATATTTGGTGTACTTTGATATTTCATCTACAGTATGTAAGATATATTTGGTGAAAATTTTTATTTCATGTACAGTATATAAGATATATTTGGTGTACTTTAATATTTTATGTACAATATGTAATATATATTTTGTGTATTATGAAATTTTATGTATAATATGTAACATATATTTTGTGTATTATGACATTTTATGTACAATATGTAATACATATTTTGTGTACTTTGATATTTTATGTATAATATATAATACATATTTTGTGAACTTTATATTTTATGTACAATATAAAATACATATATTGTGTGCTGTTATATTTTATGTACAATATATAACACATATTTAGTGAACTTTCATATTTTATGTACAACATATAATATATATTTTGTGTACTTTGATATTTTATGTACAATATGTAATATATACTTTTTGTAGTTTGATATTTTATGTACAATATATAATACATATCTGTGTACTTTTACATTTTATGTTCAATATATAATACCTATTTTGTGTACTTTGATATTTTATGTACAATATATAATATATATTTTGGGTAATTTTTGATATTTTACTTACAATATAGAATATATATTTTGTGTTCTTTCATATCTTATGTACAATATATAATATATTTTTGTGTACTTTAATATATTCTGTATAATATATAATGTGTATTTTGTGTAAATGATATTTTATGTACAACATATAATATATATTTTGTGTACTTTCCTATTTTATGTACAACATATAATATATATTTTGTGTACTTTTTGATATTTTGTCTACAATATATAATACATATTTTGTGTACTTTGATATTTTATGTACAATATATAATATATATTTTGTGTACTCTGATATTTTATGCAGAATATATAATATATATTTTGTGTACTTTGATATTTTATGTACAATATATAGTACATATTTTGTGTAATTTGATATTTTATGTATAATATATAATACATCATTGGTGTATTTTGATATTTTGTGTACAATATATAATATATACTTTGCATAGTTTTTGATATTTTATGTTCAATATATAATATATATTTTGCATACTTCTATATTTTATGTATAATACATCATATATATTTTGCATACTTGAAATTTTATGTACAATATATAATATATATTTTGTGTATTTTGATATTTTATGTGCAATATATAATATATATTTTGTGTAATATGATATTTTATGTACAATCTATAATATGCATTTTGTGTACTGTGATATTTTACCTACAATTTGTAACATGTATTTTGTGTTCTTTGATATTTTATGTGCAATATGTAATATGTATTTTGTGTATTTTGATATTTAATGTACAATAAATAATATGTATTTTGTGAAATTTGATATTCTATGCACAATATATGATACGTATTTTGTGTACTTTGATATTTTACATACAATATCTAATATATATTTTGCGTACTTTGATATTTTATGTACAATGTGCAATATATATTTTTTGTACTTTGATATTTTATGTACAATATATAATAAATAATTTGTGTACTTTGATATATTATGTACAATATATAATATATATTTTGTGAACTTTGATATTTTATGTACTATATATTAATTATTTTGTGTACTATGATATTTTATGTATAATATGTAGTACATATTTTCTGTACTTTGATGTTTTATGTACAATATATAATATATATTTTCTGTACTTGATATTTTATGTACTATATATAATACATATTCTGTGTTCTTTGATATTTTATGTACAATATATAATACATATTTTGTGTACTTTGATATTTTATGTACAATACATAATAGTTTGCATACTTTGATATTTTATGTACAATATGTGATACATGTTTTGTGTACTTTGATATTTTATGTACAATATGTAATACATATTTTGTGTACTTTGATATTTTATGTACAAAATAAAATACATATTTTGTGTTCTTTGATATTGTATGTACAATATGAGATACATATTTTGTGTACTTTGATATATTAGGTACAATATGTGATACATGTTTTGTGTACTTTGATATTTTATGTGCAATATATATCATACATATTTTGTGTACTTTGATATTTTATGTACAATATAGAGTATATACTTTGTATACTTTGATATTTTATGTACAATATAGCATATATATTTTGTATACTTTGATATTTTATGTACAATATAGATAATATATTTTGTGTCCTTTAATATTTTATGTATAATATAGAGTATATATTTTGTGTATTTTGATATTTTATGTAGAATGTATAGTATATAATTTGTGTACTTTGATATTTTATGCACAATATAAAGGACTTACTGTGGTACTTTGGTATTTTATGTACAATATATAATATATACTTTGTGTACTTTGATATTTTATGCACTATATATATATTTTGAGTACTTTGATATTTTATGTACAATATATAACATAAACATTGCATAATTTTGTATTTTATGAACAATATATAATATATATTATGTGTACTTTGATATTTTGTGTACAATATATAAGATGTATTTTGTGTACTTTGATATTTTATGTACTATATATGTATTTTGTGTACATTGATATTTTATGTACAGTATATATGTATTTTGTGTACTTTGATATTTTATGTACAATATATAATGTGAATTTTGTGTAGTTTCATATTTTATGTACAATATATAATATATAATTTGTGTACTTTGACATTTTATGTACAATATATAATATGAATTTTGTGTATTTTTATATTTAGAGTAAAATATATAATATTTATTTTTAGTACTTTGATATTTTATGTACAATTTATAAGATATATTTTGTGTACTTTGATATTTTATGGGCAGTAAGTAATATATATAGTGTACTTTGATATTTTATGTACAATATGTAATATATATTTTGTGTAATTTTATATATAACATACAACATGAAATATATATTTTGTGTACTTTTTGATATACTATATAAAATACATAATATATATTTTGTGTACTTTGATATTTTATGTACACTAATAATATGTATTTTGTGTACTTTGATATTTTATGTACATTATATAATATATATTTTGTGTACTTTGATATTTTATGTACAATATATAAAATATATTTTGTGTAATTTGATATTTTATGTACAATACATAATACATATTTTGTGTACTTTGATATTTTAAGTACAATATATAATCTTTTTTGTGTACTTCTTGATAAGTTATGTACAACATATTATATATATTGTTTACTTTTTGATATTTTATGTACAGTATATAATAAATATTTTGTGTATATTTGATATTTTATGTACATAATATAATATAAATTTTGTGTACTTTTTGACATTTTATGTACAATATGTAATATAAATTTTGTGTGCTTTTTGATATTTTATGTACAATATATAGTATAAATTTTGTGTACTTTTTGATATTTCATGTACGATATATAGTATATATTTTGTGTATTTTTGATATTCTATGAACATTATATATTATATATTTTGTGTTCTTTGATATTTTATGTAAAATACAGAGTATATATTTTGTGTAACTTTGATATTTTATGTAAAATATAGAGTATGTATTTTGTTTACTTTGATACTTTTTGTACAATAGAGTATATATTTTGTGTACTTTGATATTTTATGTACAATACAGACTATATATTTAGTGTACTTTGATATTTTATGTAGAATATAGAGTATATATTTTGTGTAATTTGATATTTTATGTTCAAAGTAGAGTATATATTTTGTGTACTTTGATATTTTATGTACAATATAGTGTATAACTTTTGTGTACTTTGATATTTAGTGTAAAATATATTGTAGATATTTTGTGTAATTTGATATTTTTGTACAAAACCTGGTATATATTTTATGTACTTTTTGATATTTTGAGAACAATATATAGTATATATTTTGTCTACTTTTTGATAAAATTTATATACAATATATAATATATATTTTGAGTACTTTCATATTTTAGGTACAATATAAAATATGTATTCGGTGTATTTTGATATTTTATGTAGAATATATGATATGTGTTTTGTGTGATTTGATATTTCATGTACAAAATATAATATGTATTTTGTTTGCTTTTAAATTTTATGCAAAATATATAATATGTATTTTCAGTAATTTGATATTTTATGTACCACATGTAATAGGTATTTTGGGTACTTTGATATTTTATGTAAAATATATAAAAGGTATTTTGTGTACTTTGATATTTTATGAACAACATATAATATGTATTTTGTGTACTTTGACATTTTATGTAAAGTATATAGAATACATTTTGTGAACTTTAAGTTTTATATGCAATATATATGTATTTTGTGTACTTTGATATTTTATGTATACTACATAATATGTATTTTGTGTTGTTTGATATTTTATGTAAAATATATAACATGTATTTTGTGTACTGTGATATATTATGTATAATATGTAATATGTATTTTGTGTACATGGAATGGAATGGAATGAAATCCAGTGGATACGAATGGAATGGAATCGAAAGGAATGGAATCGAACGGATAGGAATCAACCCGTCTGGAATGGAAGGGAATGGAATGGAATGGAATGGAATCAACTGGAATGGTATGAAATGAAATGGAATGGAATGGAATGGAATGGAATGAAATGGATTGGAAAGGAATGGAATGGAATGGAATCAACACGAATGGAATAGAATGGAATGGAAAGGAACGGAATGGAATGGAATGGAATGGAATCAACTGGAATGGAATGGAATGGAATCAACCCGAGTGGAATGAAATGGAATGGAATGGAATAGTATGAAATTGAATGAAATGGAATGGAATGGAATGAAATGGAATGGAATGCAATCAACCCGAATGGAATGAAATGAAATGGAATGGAAGGGAATGGAATCAACCAGAGTGGTAAGGAAAGGAATGGAATAGAAAGGAATGGAATGGAATCAACAGGAATGGAATAGAATGGAATGGAGTGGAATGGAATCAATGAACCCTACTGGAAAGGAATGGAATGGATTGGAAGAGGTTGGAGTGAAACGGAATGCAATGGAATGGAATCAACTCAAATGGAATGAAATGGAATGGAATGGAATGCAATGGAATGGAGTGGAATCAACCCAAACGGAATGGAATGGAATGAATGGAATGGAATCAATGCAAATGAAATGGAATGGAATGGAATGGAATGGAATGGAAAGGAATGGAGCCAACCCAAATGGAATGGAATGGAACGGAATCAAATTAAATGGAATGGAATGGAATGGAATAGAATGGAATGGAGTGGAATCAACCCAAGTGGAATGGAATGGAACGCAATGCAATGGAATGGAAAGGAAAGGAATGGAATGGAATCAACCCAAATGGAATGGAATGGAATGGAATGGAATGGAATGGAATGGAATCACCCTAAATGGAATGGAAAGGAATGTAATGGAATGGAATCAACCCAAATGAAATAAAATGGAATGGAATGGAATGGAGTGGAATGGAATGGAATGGAATCAACTCAAATGGAATGGAAAGGAAAGAAGTCAACCCAAATTGAAAGGTATGCAATGGAATGGAATGGAATGGAATGGAAGGGAATGGAATGCAATGGAATCAACACAAATGGAATGGAAAGGAATGGAATGGAATGGAATGGAATCAACCCAAATGGAATGGAATGGAAGGGAAAGGAATGGAATGGAATAAACCAAAATGGAATGGAATGGAATGGAATGGAAAGGAATGGAATGGAATCAACCCAAATGGAACTGAATGGAATGGGATGGAATGGAATGGAATGGAATGGAGTCAACCCAAATAGAATGGAAAGGAATGGAATGGAAAGGAATGGAATGGAGTTGAATGGAATGGAATCAACTCAAATGGAATAGAATGTAATGGAATGGATCGGAATGAAATGGAAAGGAATCACCCAAAACGAACGGAATTGAATGGAAAGCAATGGAATGGAATGGAGTCAATCCAAATGGAATGGAATGGAATGGAATGGAATGCAATCAACCCAAATGGAATGGAATGGAATGGAAGGGAATGGAATGGAATGGAATGGAATCAACCCAAATGGAATGGAATGGAATGGAATGGAGTGGAAAGGAATGGAATCAAAGAAAGTGGAATGCGATGGAATGGAATCAAACCAAATGGATTGGAATAGAATGGAATCGAATCGAATCGAATCGAATCAAACCAAATGGAATGGAATGGAAAGGAATGGAATCAACCCAAATGGAATGGTATGCAATGGAACAGACGGGAATGGAATCGAATCAAACAACCCAAAAGGAATGCAATGGAATGGAATGGAATGGAATGGAAAGGAATCAAGACAAATGGAATGGAATGGAACGGAATGGAATGGAATGGAAACAACCCAAATGGAATGGAATGGAAAGGAATGGAATCAACACAAATGGAATGGAATGGAATGAAATGGAATGGAATGGAATCAACTCAAATGGAATGGAATGGAATGAAACGGAAGGGAATCAACCCAAAGGGAATGGAATGGATTGGAATAGAATGGAATGGAATGGAATGCAAAGGAATCAACACAAATAGAATAGAATGGAATGGAATGGAATGGAATGGAATGGAATGGAATGGAATGGAATGGAATCAACCCAAATGGAATGGAAAGGAATGGAATGGAATGGAATGGAATGGAATCAACCCAAATGGAAAGGAATTGAATGGAATGGAATCTAATGGAATGGAATGGAATCAACTGAAATGGAATGGAATGGAATGGAATCGAATCGAATCAACCCAAATTAAATGGAATGGAATGGAACGGAAAGGAATGGAATCAACACAAATGGAATGGAATGGAATAGAAAGGAATGCAATGGAATATAATGGAATGGAATGGAATGCAGTCAGCACAAACGGAATGGAAAGGAAAGGAATGGAATGGAATGGAATGGCATGGAGATAACCCAAATGGAAAGAATGGAGTGGAATGGAATGGAATGCAATGGAATGGAATCAACAAAAATGGAATGGAATGGAATGCAATGGAATGGAATCAAACCAAATGGAATGGCATGGAATGGAATGGAATGGAATCAAACCAAATGGAATGGAATGGAATGGAAGGGAAAGGAATGGAGAGGAATCAACCCAAATGGAATGGAATGGAATGGCATGGAAAGAAATCAACCCAGAAGGAATGGAATGGAAAGGAATGGAATGGAAGGGAATGGAATCAACACAAATGGAATGGCATGGAATGGAATGGAATGGAATGGAATGGAATGGAATGCAATGGAGTCAACAAAAATGGAATGGAATGGAATGGAATGGAATGGAATGGAACGGAATGGAATGGAAACGAATGGAATGGAATGGAATGGAATGCAATGGAATGGAAAGGAATGGAATGGAATGGAATGGAATAAACCCAAATGGAATGGAATGAAATGGAATGGAAAGGAATGGAATCACCTCAAATGGCATGGAATGCAATGGAATGGAATGGAATGGAATGGAATGGAATCAAACGAAATAGAATGGAATGGAATGAAATAAACCCAAATGGAATGGAATAGAATGGAATGGAATGAAACGGAATGGAATGGAATCAACCCAAAGGGAATGGAATGGAATGGAATGGAATCAACCGGAATGGAATGGAGTGGAATGGAATGGAATGGAAGGAAGTGAAATCAAATAAATGGAATGGAATGGAATGGGAAGGAATGGAATGGAATGGAATGGAATACACGCAAATAGAATGGAATGGAATGGAATGGAATGGAAAGGAATCAACTAAAATGGAATGGAATGGAGTGGAATCGAATCGAATCGAATCAACGCAAATTAAATGGAATGGAATGGAATGGAAAGGAAGGGAATCAACCTAAATGGAATGGAATGGAATGGAACGGAATGGAATGGAATCAACACAAATGGAATGGCATGGAATGGAATGGAATGGAATGGAATGCAATGGAGTCAACACAAATGGAATGCAATGGAATGGAATGGAATGGAATGGAATCAACCCAAGTTGAATGGAATGGAATACAATGGAATGGAATGGAATCACCTCAAATGGAATGGAATGAAATGGAATGGAATGGAATCAACCAAAATGGAATGGAATGGAATGGAATAAACACAAATGGAATGGAATGGAATGGAATGGAGTGGAAAGAAATCAACCCAAATGGAATGGAATGGAAAGGAATGGAACGGAATGGAATGCAATCAACACAAATGGAACGGCATGGAATGGAATGGAATGGAAAGGAATGCAATGCAGTAAACAGAAACGGAATGGAATGGAATCAACACAAATGGAATGGAATGGAATGCAGTGGAATGCAATGGAATCTCCTCAAATGGAATGGAATGGAAAGGAGTCAAACAAAATGGAATGGAATGCAATGGAATAAAGCCAAATGGAATGGAATGGTATGGAATGGGATGGAATTGAATGGAACGGAATGGAATGGAATGGAATCAAACCAAAGGGAATGGAATGGAATGGAATGGAATGGAATGGAATGGAATGGAACGGAATGGAATGGAATGGAATCAACACAAAGGGAATGGAATGGAATGGAATGGAACGGAATGGAATGGAATGGAATCAACCCAAATGGAATGGAATGGAATGGAATGGAATGGAATGGAATGGAATGAAATCAACTCAAATGGAATGTAATTGAATGGAATGGAATGGAATGGAATGGAGTAGAATGGAATGGAATGGAATGGAATGGAGTCAACACAAGTGGAATGGAATGGAATGGAATGAAATGGAATGGAATCAACCCAAATGGAATGGAATGGAATGGAGAGGAATCAACTCAAATGGATTGGCATGGAATGGAATGAAATGGAATGGAAAGGAATCAACTCAAATGGTATGGAATAGAAAGGAATGAAATGGAATGGAATGGAATGGCATGGAGTTAACACAAATGGAAAGGAATGGAATGGAATGGAATGGAATGCAATGGAATGGAATGGAATGGAATGGAATGCAATGGAATGGAATGGAATGGAATGCAATGGAATGGAATGGAGTGGAATCTACCCAAACGGAATGGAATGGAATCAAACCAAATGGAATGGAACGGAATGGTTTGCAATGGAATCAACCCAAATGGAATGGAATGGAATCAAACCAAATGGAATGGAATGGAATGGAATGGAATCAACTCAAATGGAATGGAATGGAGTGGAATGGAATGGAATCTAATCGATTCAACCAAAATGGATGGGAATGGAAAGCAATGGAAAGTAATGGAATCAATCGAAACGGAATGGAATGGAATGGAATAGAATGGAATGGAATGGAATCAACCAAAAAGGAATGGAATGGAATGGAATGGAACGGAATGGAATGGAAAGGAATCAACCCAAATGGAATGGAATGGAATGGAAAGGAATGGAATGGAATGGAATCAACCTAAATGGAATGGAATGGATTGGAATGGAATGGAATGGAATGGAATGGAATCAACCCAAATGGAATGGAATGGAAAGGACTGGAAAGAAATCTACTCAAATGGAATGGAATGGAAAGGAATTAAACGGAATGGAATGGAATCAACACAAATGGAACGACATGCAATGGAATGGAATGGAACGGAATGCAATAGAGTCAACAGAAACGGAATGGAATGGAATGGAATGGAATGGAATGGAACGGAACGGAACGGAATGGAATGGAATGGAATGGAACGGAATGGAATGGAATGGAATCAACCCAAATGGAATGGAATGGAATGCAATGGAATGGAGTGGAATCACCTCAAATGGAATGGAATGGAATGGAATGGAATGGAATGGAGTCAACACAAATGGAATGGAATGCAATGGAATAAACCCAAATGGAATGGAAAGGAATGGAATGGAATGGAATGGAAAGGAATGGAATGGATTGGAATCAACACAAAGGGTATGGAATGGAATAGAATGGAGTGGAATGGAATGGAATGGAATAGAATGGAATGGAATGGAATGGAATGGAATCTACCGGAATGGAATTGAATGGAATGGAATGGAATGGAATGGAATGGAATCAACCAGAATGGAATGGAATGGAATAGAATGGAATGAAATCAACTCAAATGTTATGGAATTGAATGGAATGGAATGGAATCACCACAAATGGAATGGAAAGGAATGGAATGGAATGGTATGGAATGGAATGGAGTCAACACAAATGGAATGGAATGGAATGCAATGGAATTGAATCAACCCAAATGGAATGAAGTGGAATGGAATGTAGAGGAATGGAATGGCATGGAATGGAATGGGACCAACCCAAATGGAATGGAATGGAATGGAATGGAATGGATTGGAATAGAATGGAAAGGAATGGAATGGAATGGAATGGAATCAACTCAAATGGAATGGAATGGAATGGCATGGAATGGAATGGATTGGAGTCAATCCAAATGCAATGGAATGGAATCAACACAAACAGAATGGAATGGAATGGAATATAACGGAATGGAATGGAATGGAATCAACCGAAATGTAATGGAATGGAATGGAATGGAATGATCTCAAATGGAATGAAATGGAATAGAATGGAATCGAATCGAATCGAATCAACCCAAATGTAATGGAATGGAATGGAATGGAAAGGAATGGAATCCAACCAAGTGGAATGGGATGCAATGGAACAGACAGGAAAAGAATCGAATCAAAAAACCCAAATGGAATGGAATGAAATGGAATGGAATGGCATGGAATGGAAAGGAATCAACACAAATGGAATGGAATGGAATGGAATGGAATGGAATGGAATCAACCCAAATGGAATGGAATGGAAAGGAATGGAATCAATTCAAATGGAATGGAATGGAATGGAATGAAATGGAATGGAATGAAATCAACTGAAATGGAATAGAAAGGAATAAAATGGAAGGGAATCAACACAAATGGAATGGAATGGAATGGAGTGGAATGGAATGGAATGGAATGGAATGGAATGCAAAGGAATCAACACAAATAGAATAGAATGGAACGGAATGGAATGGAATGGAATGGAATGAAGCCAAGTGGAATGGAATGGAATGGAATCAACACAAATGGAATGGAATTGTAGGGAATGGAATGGAATGGAATGGAATGGATTCAACTCAAATGGAATGGAATGGAATCGAATCAAATCAACCCAAATTAAATGGAATGGAATGGAATGGAAAGGAATGGAATCAACCCAAATGGAAAGGAAGGGAATGGAACGGAATGGAATGGAACAGAATCTAATCAACCCAAATGGAATGGAATGGAAGGCAATGGAATGGAATTGAATGGAAAGGAATCAACCCAAAAGGAATGGAATGGAATGGAATGGAATGGAATGGAATGGAATGGAATGGAATGGAATGGAGTCAGCGCAAATGGAATGAAATGGAATGGAATGGAATGGAATGGAATGGAATGGAATAGCATGGAGTTAACCCAAATGGAAAGGAATGGAATGGAATGGAATGGAATGCAATGGAATGGAATGGAGTGGAATCAACCCAAATGGAATGGAATGGAATCAAATCAAATGGAATGGAATGGAATGGAGTGGAATGGAATCAAGCCAAATGGAATTGAATGGAATGGAATGGAATGGAGTCAAACCAAATGGAATGGAATGGAATGGAATGGAATCAACTCAAATGGAATGGAATGTAGTGGAATGGAATGGAATCTAATCGATTCAACCAAAATGGATGGGAATGGAAAGTAATGGAAATTAATGGAATCAACACAAACGGAATGGAATGGAATGGAATAGAATGGAATGGAATGGAATCAACCAAAAAGGAATGGAATGGAATGGAATGGAACGGAATGGAATGGAAAGGAATCAACACAAATGGAATGGAATGGAATGGAATCGAATGGAATGGAATCAACCTAAATGGAAAAGAATGGAATGGAATGGAATGGAATGGAATGGAATCAACCCAAATGGAATGGAATGGAAAGGAGTGGAAAGAAATCAACCAAAATGGAATGGAATGGAAAGGAATAAAACGGAATGGAATGGAATCACCACAAATGGAACGCCATGGAATGGAATGGAATGGAACGGAATGCAATAGAGTCAAAACCAACGGAATGGAATGGAATGGAATGGAATGGAACGGAATGGAATGGAACGGAATGGAATGGAATGGAATCAACACAAATGGAATGGAATGTAATGCAGTGGAATGGAATGGAATCACCTGAAATGGAATGGAATGGAATGGAGTCAACACAAATGGTATGGAATACAATGGAATAAACACAAATGGAATGGAATGGAATGGAATGGAACGGAATGGAATGGAATAGAATCAACCCAAAGGGAATGGAATGGAATGGAATGGAATGGAATGGAGTCAACCAGAATGGAATGGAATGGAATGGAATGGAATGAAATCAACTCAAATGTAATGTAATGGAATGGAATGGAATGGAATAACCACAAATGGAATGGAAAGGAATGGAATGGAATGGAATGGAATGGTATGGAATGGAATGGAGTCAACACAAACGGAATGGAATGGAATGGAATGGAATCAACCCAAATGGAATGGAATGGAATGGAATGTAAAGGAATGGAATGGAATGGAAAGGGACCAACCCAAACGGAATGGAATGGAATGGAATGCAATGGATTGGAATGGAATGGAAAGGAATGGAATGGAATGGAATCAACTCAAATGGAATGGAATGGAATGGCATGGAATGGAATGGAATCAACCCAAAGGGAATGGAATGGAATGGAATGGAAACAACCCAAATGGAACGGTATGGAATGGAATGGAATCGAATGGAATGGAATGGAATCAACCCGAATGCGATAGAATGGAATGGAATGGAATGGAAAGGAATGGAATCAAGCCGAATGTAATGGAATGGAATGGAATGGAATGGAATGGAATGGAATGGAATCAAACCGAATGGAATGGAATGGAATGGAATCATCCCGAATGGAATGCAATGGAATGGAATGGAAGGGAATGAAATGGATTGGAATGGAATGGAACGCAAGCAAACGGAATGGAATGGAATGGAATGGAAGGGAATGGATTCAACTCGAAAGGAACGGAATGGAATGGAGTGTAATGGAATGGAATGGAATGCAATGGAATGGAATGGAATCAACCCGAATGGAATGGAATGGAATGGAATGGAATCAACCAGAATGGAATGGAATGGAATGGAACGGAATGGGATGGAATGGAATGGAATGGAATCAACCTGAATGGAATGGAATGGAATGCAATGGAATGGAATGCAATGGAAAGGAATGGAATGGAATCAACCTGAATGGAATAGAATGGAATGGAATAAACTGGAATGGAATGGAATGGAATGGAATGCAATGGAATGCAATGAACCCGAATGGAATGGAATGGAACGGAATGGAATGGAATGGAATCAACCCGAATGGAATGGAATGGAATGGAATGGAATGGAATCAAACCGAATGGAATGGAATGGAATGGAATGGCATGGAATGGAATCAACCCGAATGGAATGGCATGGAATGGAATGGAATGGAATTGAATCAACGTGAATGAAAAGGAAAGGAATGCAATGGAATGAAATGGAATGGTATTAAATCAACCCGAATGGAATGGAATGGAATGAAATGGAATGGAATCAATCCGAATGCAATGTAATGTAATGGAATGGAATGGAATGGAATCAACTCGAAAGGAGTGGAGTGGAATGGAATGGAATGGAATGGAATGGAATGGAATGGAAAGGAATGGAATGAACACGAATGGAATTGAATGGAATGAAATGGAATGGAATGGAATCAACCCAAATGGAATGCAATGGAATGGAATGGAATGGAATCAACCCGAATGGAATGGAATGGAATCAACCCGAATGGAATGGAATGGAATGGAATGGAATGGAATGGAATGGAGTCAAGTCGAATGGAATGGAATGGAATGGAATCAACCCGAATGGAATGGAATGGAAAGGAATGGAATGGAATGGAATCAACCCGAATGGAATGGAATGAAATGGAATGAAATGGAATGCAATCAATCCGAATGGAATGGTATGGAATGGAATGGAATCAACCCGAATGGAATGGAATGGAACGGAATGGAATGGAATGGAATCAACCCAAATGGAATGGAATGGAATGGAATGCAATGGAATGGAATGGAATGGAATGGAATAAACCCGAATAGAATTTAATGGAATAGAACGAAATGGATACGAATGAATCAACTGGAATGGATTGGAATGGAATGAAATGGAATGGAATGGAATCAACCGGAATGGAATGGATTGGAATGGTATGGAATGGAAAAGAATGAACCCGAATGGAATGGAATGGAATGGAATGGATTGGAATGGAATGGAAAGGAATGGAATGGAATGGATTCAACTCAAATGGAATGGAATGGAATGGCGTGGAATGGAATAGATTGGAGTCAATCCAAATTGAAAGGAATGGAATGGAATGGAATGGAATCAACACAAACAGAATGGAATGGAATGGAATATAACGGAATGGAATGGAATGGAATGCAATGGAATCAAACGAAATGTAATGAAATGGAATGGAATAGAATATAACGGAATGGAATGGAATGGAATGCAATGGAATCAAACGAAATGTAATGTAATGGAATGGAATGGAATGGAATGATCTCAAATGGAATGGAATGGAATAGAGTGGAATCGAATTGAATCGAATCAACCCAAATGTAATGGAATGGAATGGAATGGAAAGGAATGGAATCAACCCAAATGGAATGGAATGGAAAGGAATGGAATCAAATCAAATGGAATGGAATGGAATGGAATGAAATGGAATGGAATGCAATGAAATCCACTGAAATGGAATGGAAAGGAAAAAAATGGAAGGGAATAAACACAAATGGAATGGAATGGAGTAGAGTGGAATGGAATGGAATGGAATGGAATGGAATGCAATGCAAAGGAATCAACACAAATAGAATAGAATGGAAAGGAATGGAATGGAATGGAATGGAATGAAGCCAAATGGAATGGAATGGAATGCAATGGAATGGAATCAACCCATATGGAATGGAATTGAAGGGAATGGAATGAATGGAATGGAATGGAATGGAATGGAATGGAATCATCTCAAATGGAATGGAATGGAATGGAATCGAATCGAATCAAATCAACCCAAATTAAATGGAATGGAATGGAATGGAAAGGAATGGAATCAACCCAAATGGAAAGGAGTGGAATGGAATGGAATGGAATGGAACAGAATCTAATCAACCAAAAAGGAATGGAATGGAAGGGAATGGAATGGAATTGAATGGAAAGGAATCAACCCAAAAGGAATGCAATGCAATGGAATGGAATGGAGTCAGCGCAAATGGATTGAAATGGAATGGAATGGAATGGAATGGAATGGAATGGCATGGAGTTAACCCAAATGGAATGGAATGGAATGGAATGGAATGGAATGGAATGGAATGCAATGGAATGGAATGGAGTGGAATCAACCCAAATGGAATGGAATGGAATCAAACCAAATGGAATGGAATGGAATGGAGTGCAATGGAATCAACCCAAATGGAATGGAATGGAACGGAATGGAATGGAATCAAACCAAATGGAATGGAATGGAATGGAATGAAATCAATTCAAATGGAATGGAATGGAGTGGAATGGAATGGAATCTAATCGATTCAACCAAAATGGATGGGGATTGAAAGCAATGGAAATTAATGGAATCAACCCAAACTGAATGGAATGGAATGGAATAGAATGGAATGGAATGGAATCAACCAAAAAGGAATGGAATTTAATGGAATGGAACTGAATGGAATGGAAAGGAATCAACCCAAATGGAATGGAATGGAATGGAATGGAATGAAATGGAATGGAATCAACCTAAATGGAATGGAATGGAATGGAATGGAATGGAATGGAATGGAATATAATCAACCCAAATGGAATGGAATGGAAAGGAGTGGAAAGAAATCAACCCAAATGGAATGGAATGGAAAGGAATGAAACTTAATGGAATGGAATTAACACAAATGGAATGGCATGGAATGGAATGGAATGGAACGGAATGCAATAGCGTCAACACAAACGAAATGGAATGGAATGGAATGGAATGGAATGGAATGGAACGGAATGGAATGGAATGGAATCAACCCAAACGGAATGGAATGGAATGCAATGGAATGGAATGGAATCACCTCAAATGGAATGGAATGGAATGGAATGGAATGGAATCAACTTAAATGGAATGGAATGCATTGGAATAAACACAAATGGAATGGAATGGAATGGAAAGGTATGGAATGGAATGGAACGGAATGGAATGGAATGGAATCACACCAAAGGGAATGGAATGGAAAGGAATGGAATGGGGTGGAATGGAATGGAAGGGAATCGATTGGAATGGAATCAACACAAAGGCAATGGAATGGAATGGAATGGAATCAACTCAAATGGAATGGAATGGAATGGAATGGAATGAAATCAACTCAAGTGGAATGTAATTGAATGGAATGGAATGGAATGGAATGGAGTGGAATGGAATGGAAAGGAATGGAATGGAGCCAACACAAGTGAAATGGAATGGAATGGAATGGAATGGAATCAACCCAAATGGAATGGAATGGAATGGAATGGAATGGAGAGGAATCAACTCAAATGGAATGGAATGGAATGGAATGAAATGGAATGGAATGGAATCAACTCAAATGGTATGGAATAGAATGAAATCAAATGGAATGGAATGCAATGAACTCAAATGGAATGGAATGGAATGGAAAGGAATCTACCCAAATGGAATGGAATGGAATGGAATGGAATGGAATGGAATCAACCCAAATGGAATGGAATGGAATGGAATGGAATGGAATGGAATGGAATGGAATGGAACGGAATGGAATGGAATGGAATGGAATGGAATGGAATGGAATGGAACGGAATCGAATCAACCCAAACGGAATGGAAAGGAATGGAATCGAATCGAATCAATCCAAATGGAATTGAAAGCAATGGAATGCAAAGCAATGGAATCAACCCAAATGGAATGGAATGCAAAGGAACGCATTGGAATGGAATCGAATCAAACAACCCAAATGGAATGGAATGGAATGGAATGGAAAGGAACCAACACATAAGGAATGGAATGGAATGGAATGGAATGGAATCAACCCAAATGGAATGGAATGGAAAGGAATGGAATCAACTCAAATGGAATGGAATGTAATGGAATGAAACAGAATGGAATGGTGTCAACCCAAATGGAATGGAATGGAATGAAACGGAAGGGAATCAACCCAAATGGAATGGAATGGAGTGGAATGGAATGGAGTCGAATGGAATGGAATGCAAAGGAATCAACCCAAATGGAATGGAATGGAACAGAATGGAACGGAATGAAATGGAATCAACACAAACGAAACGAAATGGAATGGAATGGAATGGAATGGAATGGAATGGAATGGAAAGGAATGTAATGGAATCAACTCAAATGGAATGGAATGGAATGGCATGAAATGGAATGGAATGGAGTCAACCCAAATGCAATGGAATGGAAAGGAATGGAATGGAATCAAGACAAAGAGAATGGAATGGAATGGAACTTAATGGAATGAAATGGAATGGAATGGAATGGAATGGAATGGAATCAACGAAAATGTAATGTAATGTACTGGAATGGAATGGAATGGAATCAATCGAAATGTGATGGAATGGATTGGAATGGAATGACCTCAAATGGAATGGAATGGAATGGAATGTAATTGAAACAAATCGAATCAACCCAAATGGAATGGAATGCAATGGAACGGACTAGAAAGGAATCGAATCAAACAACCCAAATGGAATGGAATGGAATGGAATGGAATGGAATGGAAAGGAATCAACACAAATGGAATGGAATGGAATGGAATGGAATAAACCCAAATGGAATGGAATGGAAAGGAATGGAAACAACTCAAACGGAATGGAATGAAATGGAATGAAATGGAATGGAATGGAATCAAATGAAATGGAAAGGAAAGGAATGAAATGAAAGGGAATCAACAAAAATGGAATGGAATGCAATGGAGTGGAATGGAATGGAATGGAATGGAATGGAATGGAATGGAATGGAATGGAATGCAAGGGAATCAACCCAAATAGAATAGAATGGAATGGAATGGAATGGAATGGAATGGAATGGAATGGAATCAAACCAAATGGAATGGAATGGAATGGAATGGAATGGAATGGAATGGAATGGAATGGAATCAACTCAAATGGAATGGAATTGAATGGAATGGAATGCAATGGAATGGAATGGAATCATCTCAAATCGAATGGAATGGAATGGAATGGAATCGAATTAAATCAACCCAAATTAAATGGAATGAAATGGAATGGAAATGAATGGTATCAACCCAAATGGAATGGAATGGAATGGAATGGAATGGAATGGAATGGAACGGAATCTAATCAACCCAAATGGAATGGAATGGAAGGGAAAGGAATGGAATGGAATGGAATGCAGTCAGCACATATGGAATGGAATGGAATGGAATGGAATGGAATAGAATGGCATGTAATTGCATGGAGTTAACGAAAATGGAAAGGAATGGAATGGAATGGAACGGAATGCAATGGAATGGAATGGAGTGGAATCAACCCAAAGGGAATGGAATGTAATCAAACCTAATGGAATGGAATGGAATGGAACGGAATCAACCCAAATGGAATGGAATGGAAAGGAGTGGAATGGAATCAAACCAAATGGAATGGAATGGAATGGAATGGAATCAATTCAAATGGAATGAAATAGAGTGGAAAGGAATGGAATCTAATCGATTCAACCAAAATGGATTGGAATGGAAAGCAATGGATAGCAATGGAATCAACCCAAATGGCATAGAATGGAATGGAATGGAATCAACCCAAAAGGAATGGAATGGAATGGAATGGAACGGAATGGAATGGAAAGGAATCAACCCAAATGGAATGGAATAGAATGGAATGGAATGGAATGGAATCAACCTAAATGGAATGGAATGGAATGGAATGGAAAGAAAACAACACAAATGGAATGGAATGTAAAGGAGTGGAATGGAATGGAATGGAATCAACACAAATGGAATAGCATGGAATGGAATGGAATGGAATGCATTGGAGTCCACAAAAATGGAATGGAATGGAATGGAAAGGAATGGAATGGAATCAACCCAAATGGAATGGAATGGAATGCAATGGAATGGAATGGAATCACCTCAAATGGAATGGAATGGAATGGAATGGAATGGAGTCAACCCAAATGGAATGGAATGCAATGGAATAAACCCAAATGGAATGGAATGGGATGGAATGGAATGGAACGGAATGGAATTGGATGGAATCAACCCAAAGGGAATGGAATGGAATGGAATGGAATCAACCCAAATGGAATGGAATGGAATGGAATGGAATGGAATGAAATCAACTCAAATGGAATGTAATTGAATGTAATGGAGCGGAATGGATTGGAGTGGAATGGAATGGAATGGAATGGAATGGAATGGATTCAACCCGAAGGCAATAGAATGGAACGGAATGGAATGGAAAGGAATGGAATCAACCCGAATGTAATGTAATGTAATGTAATGGAATGGAATGGAATCAACCCTAATGGAATGAAATGGAATGGAATCAATCCGAATGGAATGGAATGGAATAGAAGGGAATGGAATTAACCCGAATGGAATGGAATGCAATGGAATGGAATGGAAGGGAATGGAATGGATTGGATTGGAATGGAATGCAAGCAACCCGAATGAAATGGAATGGAATGGAGTTGAATGGAATCAACCCGAAAGGAACGGAATGGAATGGAGTGTAATGGAATGGAAGGGAATGGAATGGAATGCAATGGAATGGAATGGAATCAAACCGAATGGAATGGAATGGAATGGAATGGAATGGAATCAACCAGAATGGAATGGAACGGAACGGAATGGGATAAAATGGAATGGAATGGAACCAACATGAATGGAATGGAATGGAATGCAATGGAATGGAATTGAATGCAATGCAATGCAATGGAATGGAATGGAATGGAATCAACCCGAATGGAATGGAATGGAATGGAATGGAATAAACTGGAATGGAACGGAATGGAATGGAATGCAATGGAATGGAATGAACCCGAATGGAATAGAATGGAATGGAATAAACTGGAATGGAATGGAATGGAATGGAATGCAATTTAATGGAATGAACCCGAATGGAATGGAATGGAATGGAATGGAACGGAATCAACCCGAATGGAATGGAATGGAAAGGAATAAAACCGAATGGAATAGAATGGAATGGAATGGCATGGAATGGAATCAACCCGAAAGGAGTGGAATGGAATGGAATGGAATTGAATCAACCTGAATGGAAAGAAATGGAATGCAATGGAAAGAAATGGAATGGTATGCAATCAACCCGAATGGAATGGAATGGAATGGAATGGAATGGAATGGAATGGAGTCAACCCGAATGGAATGGAATGGAATGGAATCATCCCGAATGGAATGGAATGGAATGGAAGGGAATGGAATGAACCCGAATGGAATGGAATGCAATGGAATGGAATGGAAGGGAATGGAACGGATTGGAATGGAATGGAACGCAAGCAACCCGAATGGAATGGAATGGAATGGAATGGAATGGATTCAACTCGAAAGGAACGGAATGGAATGGAGTGTAATGGAATGGAATGGAATGGAATGGAATCAACCCGAATGGAATGGAACGGAATGGAATGGAATCAACCAGAATGGAATGGAATGGAACGGAATGGGATGGAATGGAATGGAATGGAATGGAATGCAATGGAATGTAATGGAATGGAATGCAATGGAAAGGAATGGAATGGAATCAACCTGAATGGAATGGAATGGAATGGAATGGAATAAACTGGAATGGAATGGAATGGAAAGGAATGCAATGGAATGGAATGAACCCGAATGGAATGGAATAGAATGGAATGGAATGGAACGGAATCAAGCCGAATGGAATGGAATGCAATGGAATGGAATGGAATCAAACCGAATGGAATGGAATGGAATGGAATCGCATGGAATGGAATCAACCCGAATGGAATGGAATGGAATAGAATTGAATCAACCTGAATGGAAAGGAATGGAATGCAATGGAATGTAATGAAATGGTATGAAATCAACCCGAATGGAATGGAATGCAATGAAATGGAATGGAATCAACCCGAATGCAAAGTAATGTAATGTAATGGAATGGAATGGAATCAACCCGAATGGAGTGGAATGGAATGGAATGGAATGGAATGGAAAGGAATGGAATCAACACGAATGGAATTGAATGGAATGAAATGGAATGGAATAGAATCAACCCAAATGGAATGCAATGGAATGGAATGGAATGGAATCAACCCGAATGGAATGGAATGGAATGGAGTGGAATCAGCCCGAATGGAATGGAATGGAATGGAATGGAATGGAATGGAATGGAATGGCATGGAATGGAATGGAGTCAAGTCGAATGGAATGGAATGGAATGGAATGGAATCAACCCGAATGGAATGGAATGGAAAGGAATGGAATGGAATGGAATCAACCCGAATGGAATGGAATGAAATGGAATGAAATGGAATGCAATCAATCCGAATGGAATGGTATGGAATGGAATGGAATCAACCCGAATGGAATGGAATGGAATGGAACGGAAAGGAATGGAATGGAATCAACCCAAATGGAATGGAATGGAATGGAATGCAATGGAATTGAATGGAATCAACCGGAATGGAATGGAATGGTATGGAATGGAATAGAATGAACCCGAATGGAATGGAATGGAATGGAATGGAGTGGAATTGAATGGAATGGAATGGATTGGAATGGAATGGAAAGGAATGGAATGGAATGGAATCAACTCAAATGGAATGGAATGGAATGGCATGGAATGGAATAGACTGGAGTCAATCCAAATTGAAAGGAATGGAATGGAATGGAATCAACACAAACAGAATGGAATGGAATGGAATATAACGGAATGGAATGGAATGGAATGGAATCAACCAAAATGTAATGGAATGCAATGGAATGGAATGATCTCAAATGGAATGGAATGGAATAGAATGGAATCGAATCGAATCGAATCAACCCAAATGTAATGGAATGGAATGGAATGGAATGGAAAGAAATGTAATCCACCCAAGTGGAATGGGATGCAATGGAACGGACTGGAAAAGAATCGAATCAAACAACCCAAAAGGAATGGAATGGAATGGAATGGAATGGAAAGAATCAACCCAAATGGAATGGAATGGAATGGAATGGAATGGCATGGAATGGAATGGAATCAACCCAAATGAAATGGAATGGAAAGGAATGGAATCAAATCAAATGGAATGGAATGGAATGGAATGAAATGGAATGGAATGGAATGAAATCAACTGAAATGGAATGGAAAGGAATAAAATGGAAGGGAATCAACACAAATGGAATGGAATGGAGTAGAGTGGAATGGAATGGAATGGAATGGAATGGAATGGAATGCATAGGAATCAACACAAATAGAATAGAATGGAAAGGAATGGAATGGAATGGAATGGAATGAAGCCAAATGGAATGGAATGGAATGCAATGGAATGGAATCAACCCAAATGGAATGGAATTGAAGGGAATGGAATGAATGGAATGGAATGGAATGGAATGGAATCATCTCAAATGGAATGGAATGGAATGGAATCGAATCGAATCAAATCAACCCAAATTAAATGGAATGGAATGGAATGGAAAGGAATGGAATCAACCCAAATGGAAAGAAGTGGAATGGAATGGAATGTAATGGAACAGAATATAATCAACCAAAAAGGAATGGAATGGAAGGGAATGGAATGGAATTGAATGGAAAGGAATAAAACCAAAAGGAATGCAATGGAATGGAATGGAATGGAATGGAATGGAGTCAGCGCAAATGGATTGAAATGGAATGGAATGGAATGGAATGGAATGGAATGGCATGGAGTTAACCCAAATGGAAAGGAATGGAATGGAATGGAATGGAATGCAATGGAATGGAATGGAGTGGAGTGGAATCAACCCAAATGGAATGGAATGGAATCAAATCAAATGGAATGGAATGGAATGGAGTGCAATGGAATCAACACAAATGGAATGGAATGGAATGGAATCAAACCAAATGGAATGGAATGGAATGGAATGGAATCAATTCAAATGGAATGGAATGGAGTGGAATGGAATGGAATCTAATCGATTCAACCAAAATGGATGGGAATGGAAAGCAATGGGAAGTAATGGAATCATCCCAAATGGAACGGAATGGAATGGAATAGAATGGAATGCAATGGAATCAACCAAAAAGGAATGGAATGGAATGGAATGGAACGGAATGGAATGAAAAGGAATCAACCCAAATGGAATGGAATGGAATGGAATGGAATCAACCTAAATGGAATGGAATGGAATGAAAAGGAATGGAATGGAATGGAATGGAATGGAATTGAATATAATCAACCCAAATGGAATGGAATGGAAAGGAGTGGAAAGAAATCAACCCAAATGGAATGGAATGGAAAGGAATGAAACGGAATGGAATGGAATTAACACAAACGGAATAGCAAGGAATGGAATGGAATGGAATGGAACGGAATGCAATAGAGTCAACACAAACGAAATGGAATGGAATGGAATGGAATGGAATGGAACGGAATGGAATGGAATGGAATCAACCCAAACGGAATGGAATGGAATGCAATGGAATGGAATGGAATCACCTCAAATGGAATGGAATGGAATGAAATGGAATGGAGTCAACTTAAAAGGAATGGAATTCAATGGAATAAACACAAATGGAATGGAATGGAATGGAAAGGGATGGAATGGAATGGAACGGAATGGAATGGAATGGAATCAAACCAAAGGGAATGGAATGGAAAGGAATGGAATGGGGTGGAATGGAATGGAAAGGAATGGATTGGAATGGAATCAACACAAAGGCAATGGAATGGAATGGAATGGAATCAACTCAAATGGAATGGAATGGAATGGAATGGAATGGAATGAAATCAACTCAAATGGAATGTAATTGAATGGAATGGAATGGAATGGAATGGAGTGGAATGGAATGGAAAGGAATGGAATGGAGCCAACACAAGTGGAATGGAATGGAATGGAATGGAATGGAATGGAATCAACCCAAATGGAATGGAATGGAATGGAGAGGAATCAACTCAAATGGAATGGAATGGAATGGAATGAAATGGAATGGAATGGAATCAACTCAAATGGTATGGAATAGAATGAAATCAAATGGAATGGAATGGAATCAACTCAAATGGAATGGATTGGAATGGAATGGAATGGAATCTACCCAAATGGAATGGAATGGAATGGAATGGAATGGAATGGAATGGAATGGAATGGAATGGAATCAACCCAAATGGAATGGAATGGAATGGAATGGAATGGAATGGAATGGAACGGAATCGAATCTACCCAAACGGAATGGAAAGGAATGGAATCATATCGAATCAATCCAAATGGAATTGAAAGCAATGGAATGCAAAGCAATGCAATCAACCCAAATGGAATGGAATGCAAAGGAACGCATTGGAATGGAATCGAATCAAACAACCCAAATGGAATGGAATTGAATGGAAAGGAACCAACACATATGGAATGGAATGGAATGGAATGGAATGGAATGGAATGGAATGGAATGGAACGGAATGCAATAGAGTCAACACAAACGAAATGGAATGGAATGGAATGGAATGGAATGGAACGGAATGGAATGGAATGGAATCAACCCAAACGGAATGGAATGGAATTCAATGGAATGGAATGGAATCACCTCAAATGGAATGGAATGGAATGAAATGGAATGGAGTCAACTTAAAAGGAATGGAATTCAATGGAATAAACACAAATGGAATGGAATGGAATGGAAAGGGATGGAATGGAATGGAACGGAATGGAATGGAATGGAATCAAACCAAAGGGAATGGAATGGAAATGAATGGAATGGGGTGGAATGGAATGGAAAGGAATGGATTGGAATGGAATCAACACAAAGGCAATGGAATGGAATGGAATGGAATCAACTCAAATGGAATGGAATGGAATGGAATGGAATGGAATGAAATCAACTCAAATGGAATGTAATTGAATGGAATGGAATGGAATGGAATGGAGTGGAATGGAATGGAAAGGAATGGAATGGAGCCAACACAAGTGGAATGGAATGGAATGGAATGGAATGGAATCAACCCAAATGGAATGGAATGGAATGGAGAGGAATCAACTCAAATGGAATGGAATGGAATGGAATGAAATGGAATGGAATGGAATCAACTCAAATGGTATGGAATAGAATGAAATCAAATGGAATGGAATGGAATCAACTCAAATGGAATGGATTGGAATGGAATGGAATGGAATCTACCCAAATGGAATGGAATGGAATGGAATGGAATGGAATGGAATGGAATGGAATGGAATGGAATGGAATGGAATCAACCCAAATGGAATGGAATGGAATGGAATGGAATGGAATGGAATGGAAAGGAATGGAATCAAATCGAATCAATCCAAATGGAATTGAAAGCAATGGAATGCAAAGCAATGCAATCAACCCAAATGGAATGGAATGCAAAGGAACGCATTGGAATGGAATCGAATCAAACAACCCAAATGGAATGGAATTGAATGGAAAGGAACCAACACATATGGAATGGAATGGAATGGAATGGAATGGAATGGAATGGAATGGAATGGAATGGAATCAACCCGAATGGAGTGGAATGGAATGGAATGGAATGGAATGAAATGGAAAGGAAGGGAATCAACACGAATGGAATTGAATGGAATGAAATGGAATGGAATGGAATCAACCAAAATGGAATGCAATGGAATGGAATGGAATGGAATAAACCCGAATGGAATGGAATGGAATGGAATGGAATGGAATGGAATGGAATGGAATGGAATGGAATGGAATTAACCCGAATGGAATGGAATGGAATGGAATGGAAAGGAATGGAATCAACAGGAATGGAATTGAATGGAATGAAATGGAATGGAATGGACTCAACCCAAATGGAATGCAATGGAATGGAATGGAATGGAATCAACCCGAATGTAATGTAATGAAATGGAATGGAAAGGAATGGATTGGAATGGAATGGAATCAACCCGAATGGAATGGAATGGAATGGAACGGACTAGAAAGTAATCGAATCAACCAACCCGAATGGAATGGAATGGAATGGAATGGAATGGAATGGAATGGAAAGGAATCAACACAAATGGAATGGAATGGAATTAACCCAAATGGAATGGAATGGAAAGGAATGGAATCAACTCAAACGGAATGGAATGAAATGGAATGAAATGGAATGGAATGGAATCAAATGAAATGGAAAGGAAAGGAATGAAATGGAAGGGAATCAACACAAATGGAATGGAATGCAATGGAGTGGAATGGAATGGAATGGAATGGAATGCAAGGGAATCAACCCAAATAGAATAGAATGGAATGGAATGGAAAGGAATGGAATGGAATAAACCCAAATGGAATGGAATGAACCCAAATGGAATGGAATGGAATGGAATGGAATGGAATCAACTCAAATGGAATGGAATTGAATGGAATGGAATGCAATGGAATGGAATGGAATCAACTCAAATCGAATGGAATGGAATGGAATGGAATCGAATCAAATCAACCCAAATTAAATGGAATGAAATGGAATGGAAAGGAATGGAATCAACCCAAATGGAATGGAATGGAATGGAATGGAATGGAACGGAATCTAATCAACCCAAATGGAATGGAATGGAAGGGAAAGGAATGGAATGGAATGGAATGGAAAGGAATCAACCAAAAAGGAATGGAATGGAATGGAATGGAATGGATTGGAATGGAATGGAATGCAGTCAGCACAAATGGAATGGAATGGAATGCAATGGAATGGAATGGAGTGGCATGTAATTGCATAGAGTTAACGAAAATGGAAAGGAATGGAATGGAATCGAATGGAATGCAATGGAATGGAATGGAGTGGAATCAACCCAAATGGAATGGAATGTAATCAAACCTAATGGAATGGAATGGAATGGAACGGAATCAACCCAAATGGAATGGAATGGAAAGGAATGGAATGGAATCAAACCAAATGGAATGGAATGGAATCAACTCAAATGGAATGGAATAGAGTGGAATGGAATGGAATCTATTCGATTCAACCAAAATGGATTGGAATGGAAAGCAATGGAAAGTAATGGAATCAAACCAAATGGAATAGAATGGAATGGAATGGAATCAACCCAAAAGGAATGGAATGGAATGGAATCGAACGGAATGGAATGGAAAGGAATCAACCCAAATGGAATGGAATAGAATGGAATGGAATGGAATGGAATCAACCTAAATGGAATGGAATGGAGTGAAATCAACTCAAATGTAATGGAATTGAAAGGAATGGAATGGAATAACCACAAATGGAAAGGAAAGGAATGGAATGGAATGGAATGCTATGGAATGGAATGGCATCAACACAAATGGAATGGAATGGAATGGAATGGAATGGAATGGAATAGAATGGAATCAACTCAAATGGAATGGAATGGAATGGAATGTAAAGGAATGGAATGGAATGGAATGGGACCAACCCAAATGAAATGGAATGGAATGGAATGGAATGGAATGGATTAGAATGGAATGGAAAGGAATGGAATGGAATGGAATCAACTCAAATGGAATGGAATGGAATGGCATGGAATGGAATGGATTGGACTCAATCCAAATGGAATGGAATGGAATGGAATCAACACAAACAGAATGGAATGGAATGGAATATAACGGAATGGAATGGAATGGAATCAACCGAAATGTAATGGAATGGAATGGAATGGGATGGAATGATCTCAAATGGAATGGAATGCAATAGAATGGAATCGAATCGAATCGAATCAAAGCAAATGTAATGGAATGCAATGGAATTGAAAGGAATGGAATCCAACCAAGTGGAATGGGATGCAATGGAACTGACTGGAAAAGAATCGAATCAAACAACCCAAATGGAATGGAATGGAAGGGAATGGAATGGAATGGAATGGAAAGGAATCAACACAAATGGAATGGAATGGAATGGAATGGAATGGAATGGAATGGAATAAACCCAAATGGAATGGAATGGAAAGGAATGGAATCAACTCAAATGGAATGGAATGGAATGAAATCAACTGAAATGGAATGGAAAGGAATAAAATGGAAGGGAATCAACTCAAATGGAATGGAATGGAATGGAGTGGAATGGAATGGAATGGAATGGAAAGGAATGCATAGGAATCAACACAAATAGAATAGAATGGAACGGAATGGAATGGAATGGAATGAAGCCAAATGGAATGGAATGGAACGGAATGGAATGGAATCAACCCAAATGGAATGGAATTGAAGGGAATGGAATGGAATGGAATGGAATGGAATCAACTCAAATGCAATGGAATGGAATCGAATCAAATCAACCCAAATTAAATGGAATGGAATGGAATGGAAAGGAATGGAATCAATCCAAACGGAAAGGAATGGAATGGAATGGAATGGAATGGAACACAATCTAATCAACCAAAATGGAATGGAATGGAAGGGAATGGAATGGAATTGAATGGAAAGGAATCAACCCAAAAGGAATGGAATGGAATGAAATGGAATGGAATGGAATGGAATGGAGTCAGCTCAAATGGAATGAAATGGAATGGAATGGAATGGAATGGAAGGGAATGGAATGGAATGGCATAGAGTTAACACAAATGGAAAGGAATGGAACGGAATGGAATGGAATGCAATGGAATGGAATGGAGTGGAACCAACACAAATGGAATGGAATGGAATCAAATCAAATGGAATGGAATGGAATCAACTCAAATTGAATGGAATGGAATGGAATGGAATGGAATGGAATTAAGTGGAATGGAATGGAATGGAATGGAATGGAATGGAATCTACCCAAATGGAATGGAATGGAATGGAATGGAATGAAATCAACCCAAATGGAATGGAATGGAATGGAATGGAATGGAATGGAATGTAACGGAATCGAATCAAACCAAATGGAATGGAAAGGAATGGAATCGAATCGAATCAATCCAAATGGAATTGAAAGCAATGGAATGCAAAGCAATGGAATCAACCCAAATGGAATGGAATGCAATGGAACGGATTGGAATGGAATCGAATCAAGCAACCCAAATGGAATGGAATGGAATGGAATGGAAAGGAACCAACACATATGGAATGGAATGGAATGGAATGGAATGGAATCAACCCAAATGGAATGGACTGCAAAGGAATGGAATCAACTCAAATGGAATGGAATGGAATGGAATGAAACAGAATGGAATGGTATCAACTAAAATGGAATGGAATGGAATGAAATGGAATTGAATCAACCTGATTGGAAAGGAATGGAATGCAATGGAATGAAATGGAATGGTATGCAATCAACCCGAATGGAATGGAATGGAATGGAATGGAATGGAATGGAATGGAATCAACCCGAATGCAATGGAATGGAATGGAATGGAATGGAATCAACCCGAATGTAATGTAATGGAATGGAATGGAATGGAATGGAATAGAATAAACCCGAATGCAGTGGAATGGAATGGAATGGAATGGAATGGAATGGAATGGAATCAACACGAATGGAATTGAATGGAATGAAATGGAATGGAATGGAATCACCCCAAATGGAATGCAATGAAATGGAATGGAATGGAATCAACCCGAGTGGAATGGAATGGAATGGAATAGAATGGAATGGAATCAACCCGAATGGAATGGAATTGAATGGAATGGAAGGGAATGGATTGGAATGGAATGGAATCAAGTCGAATGGAATGGAATGGAACGGAGTGGAATCAACCCGAATGGAATGGAATGGAAAGGAATGGAATGGAATGGAATCAACCCGAATGGAATGGAATGAAATGGAATGAAATGGAATGAAATGGAATGCAATCAACCCGAATGGAGTGGTACGGAATGGAATGGAATCTACCCGAATGGAATGGAATGGAACGGAATGGAATGGAATGGAATCAACCCAAAGGGCATGGAATGGAATGGAATGCAATGCAATGCAATGGCATGGAATGGAATGGAATGAAATGGAATAAACGCGAATAGAATTTAATGGAATAGAACGGAATGGATAGGAATGAATCAACCGGAATGGAATGGAAAGGAATGAAATGGAATGGAATGGAATCAACCGAATGGAATGGAATGGAATGGAATGGTATGGAATGGAATAGAATGAACCCGAAAGGAGTGGAATGGAATGGAATGGAATTTGATGGAATGGAATGGAATCAACACGAATGCAATGGAATGGAATGGAATGGAATCAACCCGAATGCAATGGAATGGAATGGAATGGGATGGAATGGAATGGAATCAAACCGAATGGAATGGAACGCAATGCATAGGAATGGAATGGAATGGAATGGAATCAACCTGAAAGGAATGGAATAGAATGGAATGGAATGGAATGGAATGGAATCAACCGGAGTGGAATGGAATTGAATGGAATGGAATGGAATGGAATGGAACGGAATGAACCCGAATGGAATGGAATGTAATTGAATGAACCCGAATGGAATGGAATGGAATGGAATGGAATGAACCCAAAAGGAGTGGAATGGAATGGAATGGAATAGTATGGAATGGAATGGAATGGAATCAACCCGAAGGGAATGGAATGGAATGGAATGGAATCAACCAGAATGGTATGGAATGGAATGGAATCGAATGGAATGAAATGGAATAAAACCGAATGGAATGGAATGAAATGGAATGAAATGGAATGGAAAAAATTAACCCGAATGGAATGGAATGGAATGGAACGGAATGGAATGCAATGGAATGGAATCAAATTGAATGGAACGGAATGGAATGGAATGGAATGGAATGGAATGGAATCAACTGGAATGGAATGGACTTGTACGGAATGGAATGGAATGGAATGGAATGGAATAAATTGAATGGAATGGAAAGAATTGAATGAACCTGAAAGGAGTGGAATGGAATGGAATGGAATAGAATGGAACGGAATGGAATGAACCCGAATGGATTGGAATGAAAGGGAATGGAATGGAATGGAAAAAATCAACGGGAATGGAATGGAATGGGATCACCCCGAATGGAATGGAGTGGATTGGAAAGGAATGGAATGGAATGGAATTAAAACAAATGGAATGGAAGGGAATGGAATGGAAAGGAATGTAATCAACCCGAATGGAATGGAATGGAATGGAATGGAATGGAATGGATTGGCATGGAATGGAATCAAGTCGAATGGAATGGAATGGAATGGAATGGAATGGAATGGAATCAACCCGAATGGAATGGAATGGAATGGAATGGAATTCAATCAACAGGAATGATATAGAATGGAATGGAGTGGAATGGAATGGAATCAAATCAAATGGAATGGAATGGAATGCAATGTAATGGAATGGAATGGAACGGAATAATCCGGAATGGAATGGAATGGAATGGAATAGAACGGAATGGATTGGAATGGAATCAACCGTAATGGAATGGAATGGAATGAAATGGAATGGAATGGAATCAACCGGAGTGGAATGCAATGTAATGGAATGTTATGGAATGGAATAGAATCAACCCGAATGGAATGGAATGGAATTGAATGGAATCAACCCTAATGGAATGAAATGCAATGCAATGGAACGGAATTGAAAGGAAAGGAATGGAATGGAATCAACCCGAATGGAATGGAACTCAATGCAATGCAATGGAATGGAATGGAATGGAATCAACCCAAATGGAATGGAATGGAATGGAATCAACCCGAATGGAATGGAATGGAATGGTGTGGAATGGAATAGAACGGAATGGAATCAACTGGAATGGAATAGAATGGAATGGAATGAATCGAAGATAATCAACCCGTATGCAATGGAATGGAATGGAATGGAATGGAATGCAATGGAGTGGATTCAACCCGAATGCAATGGAATGGAATGGAATTGAATGGAATGGAATTCACCCGAATGGAATGGAATGGAATAGAATGGAATGGAATCAACACGAATGGAATGGAATGGAATGGAATTGAATGGAAACATCCCGAATTGAATGGAATGGAATGGAATGGAGTGGAATGGAATGGAATTTAATGGAATGGAATGGAAGGGAATCAACGCGAATGGAATGGAATGCAATGGAATGAAATGGACTGGAATGGAATGCAATGGAATGGAATGGAATGGAATGGAATGGAATGGAATCAACCCGAATGGAATGGAATGGAATGGAATGGAATGGAATCAACCAGAATGGAATGGAATGGAATGGAATGGAATGGAATGGAATGGAATCCACGCGATTGGAATGGAATGGAATGGAATGGAGTAGAATGGAATGGAATGGAATGGAGTAGAATGGATTGCAATGGAATCAAACGGAATGGAATGGAATGGAATGGAATGGAATGGAATCAACCCGAATGGTATTGAATGGAATGGAATGGAATCAACTCGAATGGAATGGAATGGAATGGAATGGAATGGAATCAACCCTAATGGAATGGAATGGAATGGAATGGAATGGAATGGAATTGAAGGCAATCAACCCGAATGGAATGGAATGGAATGGAATGGAATGGAATCAACCCGTATGGAATAGAATGGAATGCAATGGAATGGAATGGAATCAAACAGAATTTAATAGAATGGAAAGGAATGGAACGGAATGGAATCAACCCAAATGGAATGGAACGGAATGGAATGGAATAAACCCGAATGGAATTTAATGGAATAGAACGGAATGGATTGGAATGGAATCAATCGGAATGGAATGGAATGGAATGAAATGGAAAGGAATGTAGTCAACTGGAATGGAATGTAATGGAATGGAAGGGAATGGAATGTAATGGAATGGAATCAACCCGAATGGAATGGAAAGGAATGGAATGGAATGGAACGGAATGGAATCAACTGGAATGGAATGGAATGGAACGGAATGGAATGGAAGGGAATCAACACGTATGCAATGGAATGGAATGGAACGGAATGCAATGGAATGGAATCAACCCGAATGCAATGGAATGGAATGGAATGGAATGGAATTCACCCGAATGGAATGGAATGGAATGGAATGGAATGGAATCAACCAGAATGGAATGGAAACAACCCAAATGGAATGCAATGGAATGGAGTGGAATGGCATGGAATGGAATGGAATGGAATGGAATGGAATCAACACGAATGGAATGGAATGCAATGGAATGGAATGGAATGGAATGGAATTGAATCAACCCGAATGTAATGGAAAGGAATGGAATGGAATCAACCAGAATGGAATGGATTGGAATGGCATGGAATGGAATGGAATGGAATCAACCCGCATGGAATGGAATGGAATGGAATGGAGTAGAATGCAATGGAATGGAATGGAGTAGAATGGATTAGAATGGAATCAACCGGAATGGAATGGAATGGAATGGAATTGAATGGAATGGAATCAACCCGAATGGTATGGAATGGAATGGAATGGAATGGAATGGTATCAACCCGAATGGAATGGAATGAAATGGAATAAAATGGAATGGAAGCAGTCAACCCGAATGGAATGGAATGGAATGGATTGGAATGGAATGGAATGGAATGGAAACATAACGAATGGAATGGAAGGGAATGGAATGGAGTGGAATGGAATGGAATGGAATGGAGTGGAATGGAATGGAATGGAATCAACCCAAATGGAATGGAATGGAATGGAATGGAATGGAATGGAATGGAATGGAATGGAATCAACCCGAAAGGAATGGAATGGAATGGAATGGAATCGAATGGTATCAACCCTAATGGAATGGAATGGAAAGGAATTGAATGGAATTGAATTGAATGCAATCAACCCGAATGGAATGGAATGGAATGGAATGGAATGGAATCAACCCGTATGGAGTAGAATGGAATGCAATGGAATCGAATTGAATCAAACAGAATTTAATAGAATGGAAAGGAATGGAATGGAATGGAATCAACTCAAATGGAATGGAATGGAATGGAATGGAATAAACCCGAATGGAATTTAATGGAATAGAACGGAATGGATTTGAATCGAATCAATCGGAATGAAATGGAATGGAATGAAATGGAACGGAATGTAGTCAACTGGAATGGAATGTAATGGAATGGTGGGAATGCAATGGAACGGAATGGAATCATCTCAAATGGAATGGAATGGAATGCAATGAACCCAAAAGGAATGGAATGGAATGGAATGGAATTGAATCAACCTGAATGGAAAGGAATGGAATGCAATGGAATGAAATGGAACGGTATGCAATCAACCCGAATGGAATGGCATGGAATGGAATCAACCCGAATGCAATGGAATGGAATGGAATCAACACGAATGTAATGTAATGGAATGGAATGGAATGGAATGGAATGGAATAGAATCAGCACGAATGGACCGGAATTGAATGGAATGGAATGGAATGGAATGGAATGGAATCAACCCGAATGGAATTTAATGGAATGGAAGGGAATGGATTGGAATGGAATGGAATCAAGTCGAATGGAGTGGAATGGAACGGAATGGAATCAACCCGAATGGAATGGAATGGAAACGAATGGAATGGAATGGAATCAACCCGAATGGAATGGAATGAAATGGAATGAAATGGAATGCAATCAACCCGAATGGAGTGGTATGGAATGGAATGGAATCAACCCGAATGGAATGGAATGGAACGGAATGGAATGGAATGGAATCAACCCAAACGGAATGGAATGGAATGGAATGCAATACAATGCAATGGCATGGAATGGAATGGAATGGAATAAACGCGAATAGAATTTAATGGAATAGAACGGAATGGATAGGAATGACTCAACCGGAATGGAATGGAATGGAATGGAATGGAATGGAATCAACCGGAATGGAATGGAATGGTATGGAATGGAATAGAATGAACCTGAAAGGACTGGAATGGAATGGAATGGAATGGAATGGAATTAACACGAATGCAATGGAATGGAATGGAATGGAATCAACCCGAATGGAATGGAATGGAATGGAATGGAATTAACACGAATGCAATGGAATGGAATGGAATGGAATCAACCCGAATGGAATGGAATGGAATGGGATGGGATGGAATGGAATCAAACCGGATGGAATGGAACGCAATGCATTGGAATGGAATGGAATGGAATGGAATCAACGTGAAAGGAATGGAATAGAATGGAATGGAATGGAATGGAATCAACCGGAGTGGAATGCAATGTAATGGAATGTTATGGAATGGAATAGAATCAACCCGAATGGAATGGAATGGAATTGAATGGAATCAACCCTAATGGAATGAAATGCAATGCAATGGAACGGAATTGAAAGGAAAGGAATGGAATGGAATCAACCCGAATGGAATGGAACTCAATGCAATGCAATGGAATGGAATGGAATGGAATCAACCCAAATGGAATGGAATGGAATGGAATCAACCCGAATGGAATGGAATGGAATGGTGTGGAATGGAATAGAACGGAATGGAATCAACTGGAATGGAATAGAATGGAATGGAATGAATCGAAGATAATCAACCCGTATGCAATGGAATGGAATGGAATGGAATGGAATGCAATGGAGTGGATTCAACCCGAATGCAATGGAATGGAATGGAATTGAATGGAATGGAATTCACCCGAATGGAATGGAATGGAATAGAATGGAATGGAATCAACACGAATGGAATGGAATGGAATGGAATTGAATGGAAACATCCCGAATTGAATGGAATGGAATGGAATGGAGTGGAATGGAATGGAATTTAATGGAATGGAATGGAAGGGAATCAACGCGAATGGAATGGAATGCAATGGAATGAAATGGACTGGAATGGAATGCAATGGAATGGAATGGAATGGAATGGAATGGAATGGAATCAACCCGAATGGAATGGAATGGAATGGAATGGAATGGAATCAACCAGAATGGAATGGAATGGAATGGAATGGAATGGAATGGAATGGAATCCACGCGATTGGAATGGAATGGAATGGAATGGAGTAGAATGGAATGGAATGGAATGGAGTAGAATGGATTGCAATGGAATCAAACGGAATGGAATGGAATGGAATGGAATGGAATGGAATCAACCCGAATGGTATTGAATGGAATGGAATGGAATCAACTCGAATGGAATGGAATGGAATGGAATGGAATGGAATCAACCCTAATGGAATGGAATGGAATGGAATGGAATGGAATGGAATGGAATTGAAGGCAATCAACCCGAATGGAATGGAATGGAATGGAATGGAATGGAATCAACCCGTATGGAATAGAATGGAATGCAATGGAATGGAATGGAATCAAACAGAATTTAATAGAATGGAAAGGAATGGAACGGAATGGAATCAACCCAAATGGAATGGAACGGAATGGAATGGAATAAACCCGAATGGAATTTAATGGAATAGAACGGAATGGATTGGAATGGAATCAATCGGAATGGAATGGAATGGAATGAAATGGAAAGGAATGTAGTCAACTGGAATGGAATGTAATGGAATGGAAGGGAATGGAATGTAATGGAATGGAATCAACCCGAATGGAATGGAAAGGAATGGAATGGAATGGAACGGAATGGAATCAACTGGAATGGAATGGAATGGAATGGAATGGAATGGAAGGGAATCAACACGTATGCAATGGAATGGAATGGAACGGAATGCAATGGAATGGAATCAACCCGAATGCAATGGAATGGAATGGAATGGAATGGAATTCACCCGAATGGAATGGAATGGAATGGAATGGAATGGAATCAACCAGAATGGAATGGAAACAACCCAAATGGAATGCAATGGAATGGAGTGGAATGGCATGGAATGGAATGGAATGGAATGGAATGGAATCAACACGAATGGAATGGAATGCAATGGAATGGAATGGAATGGAATGGAATTGAATCAACCCGAATGTAATGGAAAGGAATGGAATGGAATCAACCAGAATGGAATGGATTGGAATGGCATGGAATGGAATGGAATGGAATCAACCCGCATGGAATGGAATGGAATGGAATGGAGTAGAATGCAATGGAATGGAATGGAGTAGAATGGATTAGAATGGAATCAACCGGAATGGAATGGAATGGAATGGAATTGAATGGAATGGAATCAACCCGAATGGTATGGAATGGAATGGAATGGAATGGAATGGTATCAACCCGAATGGAATGGAATGAAATGGAATAAAATGGAATGGAAGCAGTCAACCCGAATGGAATGGAATGGAATGGATTGGAATGGAATGGAATGGAATGGAAACATAACGAATGGAATGGAAGGGAATGGAATGGAGTGGAATGGAATGGAATGGAATGGAGTGGAATGGAATGGAATGGAATCAACCCAAATGGAATGGAATGGAATGGAATGGAATGGAATGGAATGGAATGGAATGGAATGGAATCAACCCGAAAGGAATGGAATGGAATGGAATGGAATCGAATGGTATCAACCCTAATGGAATGGAATGGAAAGGAATTGAATGGAATTGAATTGAATGCAATCAACCCGAATGGAATGGAATGGAATGGAATGGAATGGAATCAACCCGTATGGAGTAGAATGGAATGCAATGGAATCGAATTGAATCAAACAGAATTTAATAGAATGGAAAGGAATGGAATGGAATGGAATCAACTCAAATGGAATGGAATGGAATGGAATGGAATAAACCCGAATGGAATTTAATGGAATAGAACGGAATGGATTTGAATCGAATCAATCGGAATGAAATGGAATGGAATGAAATGGAACGGAATGTAGTCAACTGGAATGGAATGTAATGGAATGGTGGGAATGCAATGGAACGGAATGGAATCATCTCAAATGGAATGGAATGGAATGCAATGAACCCAAAAGGAATGGAATGGAATGGAATGGAATTGAATCAACCTGAATGGAAAGGAATGGAATGCAATGGAATGAAATGGAACGGTATGCAATCAACCCGAATGGAATGGCATGGAATGGAATCAACCCGAATGCAATGGAATGGAATGGAATCAACACGAATGTAATGTAATGGAATGGAATGGAATGGAATGGAATGGAATAGAATCAGCACGAATGGACCGGAATTGAATGGAATGGAATGGAATGGAATGGAATGGAATCAACCCGAATGGAATTTAATGGAATGGAAGGGAATGGATTGGAATGGAATGGAATCAAGTCGAATGGAGTGGAATGGAACGGAATGGAATCAACCCGAATGGAATGGAATGGAAACGAATGGAATGGAATGGAATCAACCCGAATGGAATGGAATGAAATGGAATGAAATGGAATGCAATCAACCCGAATGGAGTGGTATGGAATGGAATGGAATCAACCCGAATGGAATGGAATGGAACGGAATGGAATGGAATGGAATCAACCCAAACGGAATGGAATGGAATGGAATGCAATACAATGCAATGGCATGGAATGGAATGGAATGGAATAAACGCGAATAGAATTTAATGGAATAGAACGGAATGGATAGGAATGACTCAACCGGAATGGAATGGAATGGAATGGAATGGAATGGAATCAACCGGAATGGAATGGAATGGAATGGAATGGTATGGAATGGAATAGAATGAACCTGAAAGGACTGGAATGGAATGGAATGGAATGGAATGGAATTAACACGAATGCAATGGAATGGAATGGAATGGAATCAACCCGAATGGAATGGAATGGAATGGAATGGAATTAACACGAATGCAATGGAATGGAATGGAATGGAATCAACCCGAATGGAATGGAATGGAATGGGATGGGATGGAATGGAATCAAACCGGATGGAATGGAACGCAATGCATTGGAATGGAATGGAATGGAATGGAATCAACGTGAAAGGAATGGAATAGAATGGAATGGAATGGAATGGAATCAACCGGAGTGGAATGCAATGTAATGGAATGTTATGGAATGGAATAGAATCAACCCGAATGGAATGGAATGGAATTGAATGGAATCAACCCTAATGGAATGAAATGCAATGCAATGGAACGGAATTGAAAGGAAAGGAATGGAATGGAATCAACCCGAATGGAATGGAACTCAATGCAATGCAATGGAATGGAATGGAATGGAATCAACCCAAATGGAATGGAATGGAATGGAATCAACCCGAATGGAATGGAATGGAATGGTGTGGAATGGAATAGAACGGAATGGAATCAACTGGAATGGAATAGAATGGAATGGAATGAATCGAAGATAATCAACCCGTATGCAATGGAATGGAATGGAATGGAATGGAATGCAATGGAGTGGATTCAACCCGAATGCAATGGAATGGAATGGAATTGAATGGAATGGAATTCACCCGAATGGAATGGAATGGAATAGAATGGAATGGAATCAACACGAATGGAATGGAATGGAATGGAATTGAATGGAAACATCCCGAATTGAATGGAATGGAATGGAATGGAGTGGAATGGAATGGAATTTAATGGAATGGAATGGAAGGGAATCAACGCGAATGGAATGGAATGCAATGGAATGAAATGGACTGGAATGGAATGCAATGGAATGGAATGGAATGGAATGGAATGGAATGGAATCAACCCGAATGGAATGGAATGGAATGGAATGGAATGGAATCAACCAGAATGGAATGGAATGGAATGGAATGGAATGGAATGGAATGGAATCCACGCGATTGGAATGGAATGGAATGGAATGGAGTAGAATGGAATGGAATGGAATGGAGTAGAATGGATTGCAATGGAATCAAACGGAATGGAATGGAATGGAATGGAATGGAATGGAATCAACCCGAATGGTATTGAATGGAATGGAATGGAATCAACTCGAATGGAATGGAATGGAATGGAATGGAATCAACCCTAATGGAATGGAATGGAATGGAATGGAATGGAATGGAATTGAAGGCAATCAACCCGAATGGAATGGAATGGAATGGAATGGAATGGAATCAACCCGTATGGAATAGAATGGAATGCAATGGAATGGAATGGAATCAAACAGAATTTAATAGAATGGAAAGGAATGGAACGGAATGGAATCAACCCAAATGGAATGGAACGGAATGGAATGGAATAAACCCGAATGGAATTTAATGGAATAGAACGGAATGGATTGGAATGGAATCAATCGGAATGGAATGGAATGGAATGAAATGGAAAGGAATGTAGTCAACTGGAATGGAATGTAATGGAATGGAAGGGAATGGAATGTAATGGAATGGAATCAACCCGAATGGAATGGAAAGGAATGGAATGGAATGGAACGGAATGGAATCAACTGGAATGGAATGGAATGGAACGGAATGGAATGGAAGGGAATCAACACGTATGCAATGGAATGGAATGGAACGGAATGCAATGGAATGGAATCAACCCGAATGCAATGGAATGGAATGGAATGGAATGGAATTCACCCGAATGGAATGGAATGGAATGGAATGGAATGGAATCAACCAGAATGGAATGGAAACAACCCAAATGGAATGCAATGGAATGGAGTGGAATGGCATGGAATGGAATGGAATGGAATGGAATGGAATCAACACGAATGGAATGGAATGCAATGGAATGGAATGGAATGGAATGGAATTGAATCAACCCGAATGTAATGGAAAGGAATGGAATGGAATCAACCAGAATGGAATGGATTGGAATGGCATGGAATGGAATGGAATGGAATCAACCCGCATGGAATGGAATGGAATGGAATGGAGTAGAATGCAATGGAATGGAATGGAGTAGAATGGATTAGAATGGAATCAACCGGAATGGAATGGAATGGAATGGAATTGAATGGAATGGAATCAACCCGAATGGTATGGAATGGAATGGAATGGAATGGAATGGTATCAACCCGAATGGAATGGAATGAAATGGAATAAAATGGAATGGAAGCAGTCAACCCGAATGGAATGGAATGGAATGGATTGGAATGGAATGGAATGGAATGGAAACATAACGAATGGAATGGAAGGGAATGGAATGGAGTGGAATGGAATGGAATGGAATGGAGTGGAATGGAATGGAATGGAATCAACCCAAATGGAATGGAATGGAATGGAATGGAATGGAATGGAATGGAATGGAATGGAATCAACCCGAAAGGAATGGAATGGAATGGAATGGAATCGAATGGTATCAACCCTAATGGAATGGAATGGAAAGGAATTGAATGGAATTGAATTGAATGCAATCAACCCGAATGGAATGGAATGGAATGGAATGGAATGGAATCAACCCGTATGGAGTAGAATGGAATGCAATGGAATCGAATTGAATCAAACAGAATTTAATAGAATGGAAAGGAATGGAATGGAATGGAATCAACTCAAATGGAATGGAATGGAATGGAATGGAATAAACCCGAATGGAATTTAATGGAATAGAACGGAATGGATTTGAATCGAATCAATCGGAATGAAATGGAATGGAATGAAATGGAACGGAATGTAGTCAACTGGAATGGAATGTAATGGAATGGTGGGAATGCAATGGAACGGAATGGAATCATCTCAAATGGAATGGAATGGAATGCAATGAACCCAAAAGGAATGGAATGGAATGGAATGGAATTGAATCAACCTGAATGGAAAGGAATGGAATGCAATGGAATGAAATGGAACGGTATGCAATCAACCCGAATGGAATGGCATGGAATGGAATCAACCCGAATGCAATGGAATGGAATGGAATCAACACGAATGTAATGTAATGGAATGGAATGGAATGGAATGGAATGGAATAGAATCAGCACGAATGGACCGGAATTGAATGGAATGGAATGGAATGGAATGGAATGGAATCAACCCGAATGGAATTTAATGGAATGGAAGGGAATGGATTGGAATGGAATGGAATCAAGTCGAATGGAGTGGAATGGAACGGAATGGAATCAACCCGAATGGAATGGAATGGAAACGAATGGAATGGAATGGAATCAACCCGAATGGAATGGAATGAAATGGAATGAAATGGAATGCAATCAACCCGAATGGAGTGGTATGGAATGGAATGGAATCAACCCGAATGGAATGGAATGGAACGGAATGGAATGGAATGGAATCAACCCAAACGGAATGGAATGGAATGGAATGCAATACAATGCAATGGCATGGAATGGAATGGAATGGAATAAACGCGAATAGAATTTAATGGAATAGAACGGAATGGATAGGAATGACTCAACCGGAATGGAATGGAATGGAATGGAATGGAATGGAATCAACCGGAATGGAATGGAATGGAATGGAATGGTATGGAATGGAATAGAATGAACCTGAAAGGACTGGAATGGAATGGAATGGAATGGAATGGAATTAACACGAATGCAATGGAATGGAATGGAATGGAATCAACCCGAATGGAATGGAATGGAATGGAATGGAATTAACACGAATGCAATGGAATGGAATGGAATGGAATCAACCCGAATGGAATGGAATGGAATGGGATGGGATGGAATGGAATCAAACCGGATGGAATGGAACGCAATGCATTGGAATGGAATGGAATGGAATGGAATCAACGTGAAAGGAATGGAATAGAATGGAATGGAATGGAATGGAATCAACCGGAGTGGAATGCAATGTAATGGAATGTTATGGAATGGAATAGAATCAACCCGAATGGAATGGAATGGAATTGAATGGAATCAACCCTAATGGAATGAAATGCAATGCAATGGAACGGAATTGAAAGGAAAGGAATGGAATGGAATCAACCCGAATGGAATGGAACTCAATGCAATGCAATGGAATGGAATGGAATGGAATCAACCCAAATGGAATGGAATGGAATGGAATCAACCCGAATGGAATGGAATGGAATGGTGTGGAATGGAATAGAACGGAATGGAATCAACTGGAATGGAATAGAATGGAATGGAATGAATCGAAGATAATCAACCCGTATGCAATGGAATGGAATGGAATGGAATGGAATGCAATGGAGTGGATTCAACCCGAATGCAATGGAATGGAATGGAATGGAATTGAATGGAATGGAATTCACCCGAATGGAATGGAATGGAATAGAATGGAATGGAATCAACACGAATGGAATGGAATGGAATGGAATTGAATGGAAACATCCCGAATTGAATGGAATGGAATGGAATGGAGTGGAATGGAATGGAATTTAATGGAATGGAATGGAAGGGAATCAACGCGAATGGCATGGAATGCAATGGAATGACATGGACTGGAATGGAATGCAATGGAATGGAATGGAATGGAATGGAATGGAATGGAATCAACCCGAATGGAATGGAATGGAATGGAATGGAATGGAATCAACCAGAATGGAATGGAATGGAATGGAATGGAATGGAATGGAATGGAATCCACGCGATTGGAATGGAATGGAATGGAATGGAGTAGAATGGAATGGAATGGAATGGAGTAGAATGGATTGCAATGGAATCAAAAGGAATGGAATGGAATGGAATGGAATGGAATGCAATGGAATGGAATCAACCCGAATGGTATTGAATGGAATGGAATGGAATCAACTCGAATGGCATGGAATGGAATGGAATGGAATGGAATCAACCCTAATGGAATGGAATGGAATGGAATGGAATTGAAGGCAATCAACCCGAATGGAATGGAATGGAATGGAATGGAATGGAATGGAATGGAATCAACCCGTATGGAATAGAATGGAATGCAATGGAATGGAATGGAATCAAACAGAATTTAATAGAATGGAAAGGAATGGAACGGAATGGAATCAATCCAAATGGAATGGAACGGAATGGAATGGAATAAACCCGAATGGAATTTAATGGAATAGAACGGAATGGATTGGAATGGAATCAATCGGAATGGAATGGAATGGAATGAAATGGAAAGGAATGTAGTCAACTGGAATGGAATGTAATGGAATGGAAGGGAATGGAATGTAATGGAATGGAATCAACCCGAATGGAATGGAAAGGAATGGAATGGAATGGAACGGAATGGAATCAACTGGAATGGAATGGAATGGAACGGAATGGAATGGAAGGGAATCAACACGTATGCAATGGAATGGAATGGAACGGAATGCAATGGAATGGAATCAACCCGAATGCAATGGAATGGAATGGAATGGAATGGAATTCACCCGAATGGAATGGAATGGAATGGAATGGAATGGAATCAACCAGAATGGAATGGAAACAACCCAAATGGAATGCAATGGAATGGAGTGGAATGGCATGGAATGGAATGGAATGGAATGGAATGGAATCAACACGAATGGAATGGAATGCAATGGAATGGAATGGAATGGAATGGAATGGAATCAACCCGAATGTAATGGAAAGGAATGGAATGGAATCAACCAGAATGGAATGGATTGGAATGGCATGGAATGGAATGGAATGGAATCAACCCGCATGGAATGGAATGGAATGGAATGGAGTAGAATGCAATGGAATGGAATGGAGTAGAATGGATTAGAATGGAATCAACCGGAATGGAATGGAATGGAATGGAATTGAATGGAATGGAATCAACCCGAATGGTATGGAATGGAATGGAATGGAATGGAATGGAATGGAATGGAATGGTATCAACCCGAATGGAATGGAATGAAATGGAATAAAATGGAATGGAAGCAGTCAACCCGAATGGAATGGAATGGAATGGATTGGAATGGAATGGAATGGAATGGAAACATAACGAATGGAATGGAAGGGAATGGAATGGAGTGGAATGGAATGGAATGGAATGGAGTGGAATGGAATGGAATGGAATCAACCCAAATGGAATGGAATGGAATGGAATGGAATGGAATGGAATGGAATGGAATGGAATCAACCCGAAAGGAATGGAATGGAATGGAATGGAATCGAATGGTATCAACCCTAATGGAATGGAATGGAAAGGAATTGAATGGAATTGAATTGAATGCAATCAACCCGAATGGAATGGAATGGAATGGAATGGAATGGAATCAACCCGTATGGAGTAGAATGGAATGCAATGGAATCGAATTGAATCAAACAGAATTTAATAGAATGGAAAGGAATGGAATGGAATGGAATCAACTCAAATGGAATGGAATGGAATGGAATGGAATAAACCCGAATGGAATTTAATGGAATAGAACGGAATGGATTTGAATCGAATCAATCGGAATGAAATGGAATGGAATGAAATGGAACGGAATGTAGTCAACTGGAATGGAATGTAATGGAATGGTGGGAATGCAATGGAACGGAATGGAATCATCTCAAATGGAATGGAATGGAATGCAATGAACCCAAAAGGAATGGAATGGAATGGAATGGAATTGAATCAACCTGAATGGAAAGGAATGGAATGCAATGGAATGAAATGGAACGGTATGCAATCAACCCGAATGGAATGGCATGGAATGGAATCAACCCGAATGCAATGGAATGGAATGGAATCAACACGAATGTAATGTAATGGAATGGAATGGAATGGAATGGAATGGAATAGAATCAGCACGAATGGACCGGAATTGAATGGAATGGAATGGAATGGAATGGAATGGAATCAACCCGAATGGAATTTAATGGAATGGAAGGGAATGGATTGGAATGGAATGGAATCAAGTCGAATGGAGTGGAATGGAACGGAATGGAATCAACCCGAATGGAATGGAATGGAAACGAATGGAATGGAATGGAATCAACCCGAATGGAATGGAATGAAATGGAATGAAATGGAATGCAATCAACCCGAATGGAGTGGTATGGAATGGAATGGAATCAACCCGAATGGAATGGAATGGAACGGAATGGAATGGAATGGAATCAACCCAAACGGAATGGAATGGAATGGAATGCAATACAATGCAATGGCATGGAATGGAATGGAATGGAATAAACGCGAATAGAATTTAATGGAATAGAACGGAATGGATAGGAATGACTCAACCGGAATGGAATGGAATGGAATGGAATGGAATGGAATCAACCGGAATGGAATGGAATGGAATGGAATGGTATGGAATGGAATAGAATGAACCTGAAAGGACTGGAATGGACTGGAATGGAATGGAATGGAATTAACACGAATGCAATGGAATGGAATGGAATGGAATCAACCCGAATGGAATGGAATGGAATGGAATGGAATTAACACGAATGCAATGGAATGGAATGGAATGGAATCAACCCGAATGGAATGGAATGGAATGGGATGGGATGGAATGGAATCAAACCGGATGGAATGGAACGCAATGCATTGGAATGGAATGGAATGGAATGGAATCAACGTGAAAGGAATGGAATAGAATGGAATGGAATGGAATGGAATCAACCGGAGTGGAATGCAATGTAATGGAATGTTATGGAATGGAATAGAATCAACCCGAATGGAATGGAATGGAATTGAATGGAATCAACCCTAATGGAATGAAATGCAATGCAATGGAACGGAATTGAAAGGAAAGGAATGGAATGGAATCAACCCGAATGGAATGGAACTCAATGCAATGCAATGGAATGGAATGGAATGGAATCAACCCAAATGGAATGGAATGGAATGGAATCAACCCGAATGGAATGGAATGGAATGGTGTGGAATGGAATAGAACGGAATGGAATCAACTGGAATGGAATAGAATGGAATGGAATGAATCGAAGATAATCAACCCGTATGCAATGGAATGGAATGGAATGGAATGGAATGCAATGGAGTGGATTCAACCCGAATGCAATGGAATGGAATGGAATGGAATTGAATGGAATGGAATTCACCCGAATGGAATGGAATGGAATAGAATGGAATGGAATCAACACGAATGGAATGGAATGGAATGGAATTGAATGGAAACATCCCGAATTGAATGGAATGGAATGGAATGGAGTGGAATGGAATGGAATTTAATGGAATGGAATGGAAGGGAATCAACGCGAATGGCATGGAATGCAATGGAATGACATGGACTGGACTGGAATGCAATGGAATGGAATGGAATGGAATGGAATGGAATGGAATCAACCCGAATGGAATGGAATGGAATGGAATGGAATGGAATCAACCAGAATGGAATGGAATGGAATGGAATGGAATGGAATGGAATGGAATCCACGCGATTGGAATGGAATGGAATGGAATGGAGTAGAATGGAATGGAATGGAATGGAGTAGAATGGATTGCAATGGAATCAAAAGGAATGGAATGGAATGGAATGGAATGGAATGCAATGGAATGGAATCAACCCGAATGGTATTGAATGGAATGGAATGGAATCAACTCGAATGGCATGGAATGGAATGGAATGGAATGGAATCAACCCTAATGGAATGGAATGGAATGGAATGGAATTGAAGGCAATCAACCCGAATGGAATGGAATGGAATGGAATGGAATGGAATGGAATCAACCCGTATGGAATAGAATGGAATGCAATGGAATGGAATGGAATCAAACAGAATTTAATAGAATGGAAAGGAATGGAACGGAATGGAATCAATCCAAATGGAATGGAACGGAATGGAATGGAATAAACCCGAATGGAATTTAATGGAATAGAACGGAATGGATTGGAATGGAATCAATCGGAATGGAATGGAATGGAATGAAATGGAAAGGAATGTAGTCAACTGGAATGGAATGTAATGGAATGGAAGGGAATGGAATGTAATGGAATGGAATCAACCCGAATGGAATGGAAAGGAATGGAATGGAATGGAACGGAATGGAATCAACTGGAATGGAATGGAATGGAACGGAATGGAATGGAAGGGAATCAACACGTATGCAATGGAATGGAATGGAACGGAATGCAATGGAATGGAATCAACCCGAATGCAATGGAATGGAATGGAATGGAATGGAATTCACCCGAATGGAATGGAATGGAATGGAATGGAATGGAATCAACCAGAATGGAATGGAAACAACCCAAATGGAATGCAATGGAATGGAGTGGAATGGCATGGAATGGAATGGAATGGAATGGAATGGAATCAACACGAATGGAATGGAATGCAATGGAATGGAATGGAATGGAATGGAATTGAATCAACCCGAATGTAATGGAAAGGAATGGAATGGAATCAACCAGAATGGAATGGATTGGAATGGCATGGAATGGAATGGAATGGAATCAACCCGCATGGAATGGAATGGAATGGAATGGAGTAGAATGCAATGGAATGGAATGGAGTAGAATGGATTAGAATGGAATCAACCGGAATGGAATGGAATGGAATGGAATTGAATGGAATGGAATCAACCCGAATGGTATGGAATGGAATGGAATGGAATGGAATGGAATGGAATGGAATGGTATCAACCCGAATGGAATGGAATGAAATGGAATAAAATGGAATGGAAGCAGTCAACCCGAATGGAATGGAATGGAATGGATTGGAATGGAATGGAATGGAATGGAAACATAACGAATGGAATGGAAGGGAATGGAATGGAGTGGAATGGAATGGAATGGAATGGAGTGGAATGGAATGGAATGGAATCAACCCAAATGGAATGGAATGGAATGGAATGGAATCAACCCGAAAGGAATGGAATGGAATGGAATGGAATCGAATGGAATCAACCCTAATGGAATGAAATGGAAAGGAATTGAATGGAATTGAATTGAATGCAATCAACCCGAATGGAATGGAATGGAATGGAATCAACCCGTATGGAGTAGAATGGAATGCAATGGAATCGAATGGAATCAAACAGAATTTAATAGAATGGAAAGGAATGGAATGGAATGGAATCAACTCAAATGGAATGGAATGGAATGGAATGGAATAAACCCGAATGGAATTTAATGGAATAGAACGGAATGGATTTGAATCGAATCAATCGGAATGAAATGGAATGGAATGAAATGGAACGGAATGTAGTCAACTGGAATGGAATGTAATGGAATGGTGGGAATGCAATGGAACGGAATGGAATCATCTCAAATGGAATGGAATGGAATGCAATGAACCCAAAAGGAATGGAATGGAATGGAATGGAATTGAATCAACCTGAATGGAAAGGAATGGAATGCAATGGAATGAAATGGAACGGTATGCAATCAACCCGAATGGAATGGAATGGAATCAACCCGAATGCAATGGAATGGAATGGAATCAACACGAATGTAATGTAATGTAATGGAATGGAATGGAATGGAATGGAATGGAATAGAATCAGCACGAATGGACTGGAATTGAATGGAATGGAATGGAATGGAATGGAATGGAATGGAATCAACCCGAATGGAATTTAATGGAATGGAAGGGAATGGATTGGAATGGAATGGAATCAAGTCGAATGGAGTGGAATGGAACGGAATGGAATCAACCCGAATGGAATGGAATGGAAACGAATGGAATGGAATGGAATCAACCCCAATGGAATGGAATGAAATGGAATGAAATGGAATGAAATGGAATGCAATCAACCCGAATGGAGTGGTATGGAATGGAATGGAATCAACCCGAATGGAATGGAATGGAACGGAATGGAATGGAATGGAATCAACCCAAACGGAATGGAATGGAATGGAATGCAATACAATGCAATGGCATGGAATGGAATGGAATGGAATAAACGCGAATAGAATTTAATGGAATAGAACGGAATGGATAGGAATGACTCAACCGGAATGGAATGGAATGGAATGGAATGGAATGGAATGGAATGGAATGGAATCAACCGGAATGGAATGGAATGGAATGGAATGGTATGGAATGGAACAGAATGAACCTGAAAGGAGTGGAATGGAATGGAATGGAATGGAATGGAATTAACACGAATGCAATGGAATGGAATGGAATGGAATCAACCCGAATGGAATGGAATGGAATGGGATGGAATGGAATGGAATCAAACCGGATGGAATGGAACGCAATGCATTGGAATGGAATGGAATGGAATGGAATCAACGTGAAAGGAATGGAATAGAATGGAATGGAATGGAATGGAATGGAATGAAATCGAATCAACCCAAATGGAATGGAATGGAATGGAACGGAATGAACACGAATGGAATGGAATGGAATGGAATGAACCCGAATGGAATGGAATGGAATGGAATGAATCCGAAAGGAGTCGAATGGAATGGAATGGAATAGAATGGAATGGAATGGAATGCAATCAACCCGAATGGAATGGAATGGAATGGAATGGAATGGAATCAACCCGAATGGTATAGAATGGAATGGAATGCAATGGAATAAAACCGAATGGAATGGAATGAAACGCAATGAAATGGCATGGAAAAAATTAACCCGAATGGAATGGAATGGAATGGAATGCAATGGAATGGAATCAAATTGAATGGAACGGAATGGAATGTTATGGAATGGAATGGAATGGAATGCAATCAACCCGAATGGAATGGAATTGAATGGAATGGAATGGAATCAACTGGAATGGAATGGACTTGAATGGAATGGAATGGAATGGAATGGAATGGAATCAACCAAATGGAATGGAATGGAATGGAATGAACCCGAATGGAGTGGAATGGAATGGAATGGAATAGAATGGAACAGAATGGAATGAACCAGAATGGAATGGATTGGAATGGCATGGAATGCAATGGAATGGAATCAACCCGCATGGAATGGAATGGAATGGAATGGAGTATAATGGAATGGAATGGAATGGAGTAGAATGGATTGGAATGGAATCAACCGGAATGGAATGGAATGGAATGGAATGGAATGGAATGGAATGGTATCAACCCGAATGGTATGGAATGGAATGAAATGGAATGGAATGGAATGGTATCAACCCGAATGGAATGGAATGAAATGGAATATAATGGAATGGAAGAAGTCAACCCGAATGGAATGGAATGGAATGGAATGGAATGGATTGGAATGGAACGGAATGGAACGGAATTGAATGGAATGGAATTGAATGCAATCAACCCGAATGGAATGGAATGGAATGGAATGGAATGGAATGGAATCAACCTGTATGGAATAGAATGGAATGCAATGGAATGGAATGGAATCAAACAGAATTTAATAGAATGGAAAGGAATGGAATGGAATGGAATCAACCCAAATGGAATGGAATGGAATGGAATGGAATGGAATGGAATGGAATGGAATGGAATGGAATCAACCCGAAAGGAATAGAATGGAATGGAATGGAATCGAATGGTATCAACCCTAATGGAATGGAATGGAAAGGAATTGAATGGAATTGAATTGAATGCAATCAACCCGAATGGAATGGAATGGAATGGAATGGAATGGAATCAACCCGTATGGAGTAGAATGGAATGCAATGGAATCGAATTGAATCAAACAGAATTTAATAGAATGGAAAGGAATGGAATGGAATGGAATCAACTCAAATGGAATGGAATGGAATGGAATGGAATAAACCCGAATGGAATTTAATGGAATAGAACGGAATGGATTTGAATCGAATCAATCGGAATGAAATGGAATGGAATGAAATGGAACGGAATGTAGTCAACTGGAATGGAATGTAATGGAATGGTGGGAATGCAATGGAACGGAATGGAATCATCTCAAATGGAATGGAATGGAATGCAATGAACCCAAAAGGAATGGAATGGAATGGAATGGAATTGAATCAACCTGAATGGAAAGGAATGGAATGCAATGGAATGAAATGGAACGGTATGCAATCAACCCGAATGGAATGGCATGGAATGGAATCAACCCGAATGCAATGGAATGGAATGGAATCAACACGAATGTAATGGAATGGAATGGAATGGAATGGAATGGAATGGAATAGAATCAGCACGAATGGACCGGAATTGAATGGAATGGAATGGAATGGAATGGAATGGAATCAACCCGAATGGAATTTAATGGAATGGAAGGGAATGGATTGGAATGGAATGGAATCAAGTCGAATGGAGTGGAATGGAACGGAATGGAATCAACCCGAATGGAATGGAATGGAAACGAATGGAATGGAATGGAATCAACCCGAATGGAATGGAATGAAATGGAATGAAATGGAATGCAATCAACCCGAATGGAGTGGTATGGAATGGAATGGAATCAACCCGAATGGAATGGAATGGAACGGAATGGAATGGAATGGAATCAACCCAAACGGAATGGAATGGAATGGAATGCAATACAATGCAATGGCATGGAATGGAATGGAATGGAATAAACGCGAATAGAATTTAATGGAATAGAACGGAATGGATAGGAATGACTCAACCGGAATGGAATGGAATGGAATGGAATGGAATGGAATCAACCGGAATGGAATGGAATGGAATGGAATGGTATGGAATGGAATAGAATGAACCTGAAAGGACTGGAATGGAATGGAATGGAATGGAATGGAATGGAATGGAATTAACACGAATGCAATGGAATGGAATGGAATGGAATCAACCCGAATGGAATGGAATGGAATGGGATGGAATGGAATGGAATCAAACCGGATGGAAAGGAACGCAATGCATTGGAATGGAATGGAATGGAATGGAATCAACGTGAAAGGAATGGAATAGAATGGAATGGAATGGAATGGAATCAACCGGAGTGGAATGCAATGTAATGGAATGTTATGGAATGGAATAGAATCAACCCGAATGGAATGGAATGGAATTGAATGGAATCAACCCTAATGGAATGAAATGCAATGCAATGGAACGGAATTGAAAGGAAAGGAATGGAATGGAATCAACCCGAATGGAATGGAACTCAATGCAATGCAATGGAATGGAATGGAATGGAATCAACCCAAATGGAATGGAATGGAATGGAATCAACCCGAATGGAATGGAATGGAATGGTGTGGAATGGAATAGAACGGAATGGAATCAACTGGAATGGAATAGAATGGAATGGAATGAATCGAAGATAATCAACCCGTATGCAATGGAATGGAATGGAATGGAATGGAATGCAATGGAGTGGATTCAACCCGAATGCAATGGAATGGAATGGAATGGAATGGAATGGAATGGAATTCACCCGAATGGAATGGAATGGAATAGAATGGAATGGAATAAACACGAATGGAATGGAATGGAATGGAATTGAATGGAAACATCCCGAATTGAATGGAATGGAATGGAATGGAGTGGAATGGAATGGAATTTAATGGAATGGAATGGAAGGGAATCAACGCGAATGGAATGGAATGCAATGGAATGAAATGGACTGGAATGGAATGCAATGGAATGGAATGGAATGGAATGGAATGGAATGGAATCAACCCGAATGGAATGGAATGGAATGGAATGGAATGGAATCAACCAGAATGGAATGGAATGGAATGGAATGGAATGGAATGGAATGGAATGGAATCCACGCGATTGGAATGGAATGGAATGGAATGGAGTAGAATGGAATGGAATGGAATGGAGTAGAATGGATTGCAATGGAATCAAACGGAATGGAATGGAATGGAATGGAATGGAATGGAATGGAATGGAATCAACCCGAATGGTATTGAATGGAATGGAATGGAATCAACTCGAATGGCATGGAATGGAATGGAATGGAATGGAATCAACCCTAATGGAATGGAATGGAATGGAATGGAATTGAAGGCAATCAACCCGAATGGAATGGAATGGAATGGAATGGAATGGAATGGAATCAACCCGTATGGAATAGAATGGAATGCAATGGAATGGAATGGAATCAAACAGAATTTAATAGAATGGAAAGGAATGGAACGGAATGGAATCAACCCAAATGGAATGGAACGGAATGGAATGGAATAAACCCGAATGGAATTTAATGGAATAGAACGGAATGGATTGGAATGGAATCAATCGGAATGGAATGGAATGGAATGAAATGGAAAGGAATGTAGTCAACTGGAATGGAATGTAATGGAATGGAAGGGAATGGAATGTAATGGAATGGAATCAACCCGAATGGAATGGAAAGGAATGGAATGGAATGGAACGGAATGGAATCAACTGGAATGGAATGGAATGGAACGGAATGGAATGGAAGGGAATCAACACGTATGCAATGGAATGGAATGGAACGGAACGCAATGGAATGGAATCAACCCGAATGCAATGGAATGGAATGGAATGGAATGGAATTCACCCGAATGGAATGGAATGGAATGGAATGGAATGGAATCAACCAGAATGGAATGGAAACAACCCAAATGGAATGCAATGGAATGGAGTGGAATGGCATGGAATGGAATGGAATGGAATGGAATGGAATCAACACGAATGGAATGGAATGCAATGGAATGGAATGGAATGGAATGGAATGGAATCAACCCGAATGTAATGGAAAGGAATGGAATGGAATCAACCAGAATGGAATGGATTGGAATGGCATGGAATGGAATGGAATGGAATCAACCCGCATGGAATGGAATGGAATGGAATGGAGTAGAATGCAATGGAATGGAATGGAGTAGAATGGATTAGAATGGAATCAACCGGAATGGAATGGAATGGAATGGAATTGAATGGAATGGAATCAACCCGAATGGTATGGAATGGAATGGAATGGAATGGAATGGAATGGAATGGAATGGAATGGTATCAACCCGAATGGAATGGAATGAAATGGAATAAAATGGAATGGAAGCAGTCAACCCGAATGGAATGGAATGGAATGGATTGGAATGGAATGGAATGGAATGGAAACATAACGAATGGAATGGAAGGGAATGGAATGGAGTGGAATGGAATGGAATGGAATGGAGTGGAATGGAATGGAATGGAATCAACCCAAATGGAATGGAATGGAATGGAATGGAATGGAATGGAATCAACCCGAAAGGAATGGAATGGAATGGAATGGAATCGAATGGAATCAACCCTAATGGAATGAAATGGAAAGGAATTGAATGGAATTGAATTGAATGCAATCAACCCGAATGGAATGGAATGGAATGGAATGGAATGGAATGGAATCAACCCGTATGGAGTAGAATGGAATGCAATGGAATCGAATGGAATCAAACAGAATTTAATAGAATGGAAAGGAATGGAATGGAATGGAATCAACTCAAATGGAATGGAATGGAATGGAATGGAATAAACCCGAATGGAATTTAATGGAATAGAACGGAATGGATTTGAATCGAATCAATCGGAATGAAATGGAATGGAATGAAATGGAACGGAATGTAGTCAACTGGAATGGAATGTAATGGAATGGTGGGAATGCAATGGAACGGAATGGAATCATCTCAAATGGAATGGAATGGAATGCAATGAACCCAAAAGGAATGGAATGGAATGGAATGGAATTGAATCAACCTGAATGGAAAGGAATGGAATGCAATGGAATGAAATGGAACGGTATGCAATCAACCCGAATGGAATGGAATGGAATGGAATCAACCCGAATGCAATGGAATGGAATGGAATCAACACGAATGTAATGTAATGTAATGGAATGGAATGGAATGGAATGGAATGGAATAGAATCAGCACGAATGGACTGGAATTGAATGGAATGGAATGGAATGGAATGGAATGGAATCAACCCGAATGGAATTTAATGGAATGGAAGGGAATGGATTGGAATGGAATGGAATCAAGTCGAATGGAGTGGAATGGAACGGAATGGAATCAACCCGAATGGAATGGAATGGAAACGAATGGAATGGAATGGAATCAACCCCAATGGAATGGAATGAAATGGAATGAAATGGAATGAAATGGAATGCAATCAACCCGAATGGAGTGGTATGGAATGGAATGGAATCAACCCGAATGGAATGGAATGGAACAGAATGGAATGGAATGGAATCAACCCAAACGGAATGGAATGGAATGGAATGCAATACAATGCAATGGCATGGAATGGAATGGAATGGAATAAACGCGAATAGAATTTAATGGAATAGAACGGAATGGATAGGAATGACTCAACCGGAATGGAATGGAATGGAATGGAATGGAATGGAATGGAATGGAATCAACCGGAATGGAATGGAATGGTATGGAATGGAACAGAATGAACCTGAAAGGAGTGGAATGGAATGGAATGGAATGGAATGGAATTAACACGAATGCAATGGAATGGAATGGAATGGAATCAACCCGAATGGAATGGAATGGAATGGGATGGAATGGAATGGAATCAAACCGGATGGAATGGAACGCAATGCATTGGAATGGAATGGAATGGAATGGAATCAACGTGAAAGGAATGGAATAGAATGGAATGGAATGGAATGGAATGGAATGGAATCGAATCAACCCAAATGGAATGGAATGGAATGGAACGGAATGAAAACGAATGGAATGGAATGGAATGGAATGAACCCGAATGGAATGGAATGGAATGGAATGAATCCGAAAGGAGTCGAATGGAATGGAATGGAATAGAATGGAATGGAATGGAATGCAATCAACCCGAATGGAATGGAATGGAATGGAATGGAATGGAATCAACCCGAATGGTATAGAATGGAATGGAATGCAATGGAATAAAACCGAATGGAATGGAATGAAACGCAATGAAATGGCATGGAAAAAATTAACCCGAATGGAATGGAATGGAATGGAATGCAATGGAATGGAATCAAATTGAATGGAACGGAATGGAATGTTATGGAATGGAATGGAATGGAATGCAATCAACCCGAATGGAATGGAATTGAATGGAATGGAATGGAATCAACTGGAATGGAATGGACTTGAATGAAATGGAATGGAATGGAATGGAATGGAATCAACCAAATGGAATGGAATGGAATGGAATGAACCCGAATGGAGTGGAATGGAATGGAATGGAATAGAATGGAACAGAATGGAATGAACCAGAATGGAATGGATTGGAATGGCATGGAATGCAATGGAATGGAATCAACCCGCATGGAATGGAATGGAATGGAATGGAGTATAATGGAATGGAATGGAATGGAGTAGAATGGATTGGAATGGAATCAACCGGAATGGAATGGAATGGAATGGAATGGAATGGAATGGAATGGAATGGAATGGTATCAACCCGAATGGTATGGAATGGAATGAAATGGAATGGAATGGAATGGTATCAACCCGAATGGAATGGAATGAAATGGAATATAATGGAATGGAAGAAGTCAACCCGAATGGAATGGAATGGAATGGAATGGAATGGAATCAACACGAATGGAATGGAATGGAATGGAATTGAATGGAAACATCCCGAATTGAATGGAATGGAATGGAATGGAGTGGAATGGAATGGAATTTAATGGAATGGAATGGAAGGGAATCAACGCGAATGGAATGGAATGCAATGGAATGAAATGGACTGGAATGGAATGCAATGGAATGGAATGGAATGGAATGGAATGGAATGGAATCAACCCGAATGGAATGGAATGGAATGGAATGGAATGGAATCAACCAGAATGGAATGGAATGGAATGGAATGGAATGGAATGGAATGGAATCCACGCGATTGGAATGGAATGGAATGGAATGGAGTAGAATGGAATGGAATGGAATGGAGTAGAATGGATTGCAATGGAATCAAACGGAATGGAATGGAATGGAATGGAATGGAATGGAATGGAATGGAATCAACCCGAATGGTATTGAATGGAATGGAATGGAATCAACTCGAATGGCATGGAATGGAATGGAATGGAATGGAATCAACCCTAATGGAATGGAATGGAATGGAATGGAATTGAAGGCAATCAACCCGAATGGAATGGAATGGAATGGAATGGAATGGAATGGAATCAACCCGTATGGAATAGAATGGAATGCAATGGAATGGAATGGAATCAAACAGAATTTAATAGAATGGAAAGGAATGGAACGGAATGGAATCAACCCAAATGGAATGGAACGGAATGGAATGGAATAAACCCGAATGGAATTTAATGGAATAGAACGGAATGGATTGGAATGGAATCAATCGGAATGGAATGGAATGGAATGAAATGGAAAGGAATGTAGTCAACTGGAATGGAATGTAATGGAATGGAAGGGAATGGAATGTAATGGAATGGAATCAACCCGAATGGAATGGAAAGGAATGGAATGGAATGGAACGGAATGGAATCAACTGGAATGGAATGGAATGGAACGGAATGGAATGGAAGGGAATCAACACGTATGCAATGGAATGGAATGGAACGGAATGCAATGGAATGGAATCAACCCGAATGCAATGGAATGGAATGGAATTCACCCGAATGGAATGGAATGGAATGGAATGGAATGGAATCAACCAGAATGGAATGGAAACAACCCAAATGGAATGCAATGGAATGGAGTGGAATGGCATGGAATGGAATGGAATGGAATGGAATGGAATCAACACGAATGGAATGGAATGCAATGGAATGGAATGGAATGGAATGGAATTGAATCAACCCGAATGTAATGGAAAGGAATGGAATGGAATCAACCAGAATGGAATGGATTGGAATGGCATGGAATGGAATGGAATGGAATCAACCCGCATGGAATGGAATGGAATGGAATGGAGTAGAATGCAATGGAATGGAATGGAGTAGAATGGATTAGAATGGAATCAACCGGAATGGAATGGAATGGAATGGAATTGAATGGAATGGAATCAACCCGAATGGTATGGAATGGAATGGAATGGAATGGAATGGAATGGAATGGAATGGTATCAACCCGAATGGAATGGAATGAAATGGAATAAAATGGAATGGAAGCAGTCAACCCGAATGGAATGGAATGGAATGGATTGGAATGGAATGGAATGGAATGGAAACATAACGAATGGAATGGAAGGGAATGGAATGGAGTGGAATGGAATGGAATGGAATGGAGTGGAATGGAATGGAATGGAATCAACCCAAATGGAATGGAATGGAATGGAATGGAATGGAATGGAATCAACCCGAAAGGAATGGAATGGAATGGAATGGAATCGAATGGAATCAACCCTAATGGAATGAAATGGAAAGGAATTGAATGGAATTGAATTGAATGCAATCAACCCGAATGGAATGGAATGGAATGGAATGGAATGGAATGGAATCAACCCGTATGGAGTAGAATGGAATGCAATGGAATCGAATGGAATCAAACAGAATTTAATAGAATGGAAAGGAATGGAATGGAATGGAATCAACTCAAATGGAATGGAATGGAATGGAATGGAATAAACCCGAATGGAATTTAATGGAATAGAACGGAATGGATTTGAATCGAATCAATCGGAATGAAATGGAATGGAATGAAATGGAACGGAATGTAGTCAACTGGAATGGAATGTAATGGAATGGTGGGAATGCAATGGAACGGAATGGAATCATCTCAAATGGAATGGAATGGAATGCAATGAACCCAAAAGGAATGGAATGGAATGGAATGGAATTGAATCAACCTGAATGGAAAGGAATGGAATGCAATGGAATGAAATGGAACGGTATGCAATCAACCCGAATGGAATGGAATGGAATGGAATCAACCCGAATGCAATGGAATGGAATGGAATCAACACGAATGTAATGTAATGGAATGGAATGGAATGGAATGGAATGGAATGGAATGGAATAGAATCAGCACGAATGGACTGGAATTGAATGGAATGGAATGGAATGGAATGGAATGGAATCAACCCGAATGGAATTTAATGGAATGGAAGGGAATGGATTGGAATGGAATGGAATCAAGTCGAATGGAGTGGAATGGAACGGAATGGAATCAACCCGAATGGAATGGAATGGAAACGAATGGAATGGAATGGAATCAACCCCAATGGAATGGAATGAAATGGAATGAAATGGAATGAAATGGAATGCAATCAACCCGAATGGAGTGGTATGGAATGGAATGGAATCAACCCGAATGGAATGGAATGGAACGGAATGGAATGGAATGGAATCAACCCAAACGGAATGGAATGGAATGGAATGCAATACAATGCAATGGCATGGAATGGAATGGAATGGAATAAACGCGAATAGAATTTAATGGAATAGAACGGAATGGATAGGAATGACTCAACCGGAATGGAATGGAATGGAATGGAATGGAATGGAATGGAATGGAATCAACCGGAATGGAATGGAATGGAATGGAATGGTATGGAATGGAACAGAATGAACCTGAAAGTAGTGGAATGGAATGGAATGGAATGGAATGGAATTAACACGAATGCAATGGAATGGAATGGAATGGAATCAACCCGATTGGAATGGAATGGAATGGGATGGAATGGAATGGAATCAAACCGGATGGAATGGAACGCAATGCATTGGAATGGAATGGAATGGAATGGAATCAACGTGAAAGGAATGGAATAGAATGGAATGGAATGGAATGGAATGGAATGGAATCGAATCAACCCAAATGGAATGGAATGGAATGGAACGGAATGAACACGAATGGAATGGAATGGAATGGAATGAACCCGAATGGAATGGAATGGAATGGAATGAATCCGAAAGGAGTCGAATGGAATGGAATGGAATAGAATGGAATGGAATGGAATGCAATCAACCCGAATGGAATGGAATGGAATGGAATGGAATGGAATCAACCCGAATGGTATAGAATGGAATGGAATGCAATGGAATAAAACCGAATGGAATGGAATGAAACGCAATGAAATGGCATGGAAAAAATTAACCCGAATGGAATGGAATGGAATGGAATGCAATGGAATGGAATCAAATTGAATGGAACGGAATGGAATGTTATGGAATGGAATGGAATGGAATGCAATCAACCCGAATGGAATGGAATTGAATGGAATGGAATGGAATCAACTGGAATGGAATGGACTTGAATGGAATGGAATGGAATGGAATGGAATGGAATCAACCAAATGGAATGGAATGGAATGGAATGAACCCGAATGGAGTGGAATGGAATGGAATGGAATAGAATGGAACAGAATGGAATGAACCAGAATGGAATGGATTGGAATGGCATGGAATGCAATGGAATGGAATCAACCCGCATGGAATGGAATGGAATGGAATGGAGTATAATGGAATGGAATGGAATGGAGTAGAATGGATTGGAATGGAATCAACCGGAATGGAATGGAATGGAATGGAATGGAATGGAATGGAATGGTATCAACCCGAATGGTATGGAATGGAATGAAATGGAATGGAATGGAATGGTATCAACCCGAATGGAATGGAATGAAATGGAATATAATGGAATGGAAGAAGTCAACCCGAATGGAATGGAATGGAATGGAATGGAATGGATTGGAATGGAACGGAATGGAACGGAATTGAATGGAATGGAATTGAATGCAATCAACCCGAATGGAATGGAATGGAATGGAATGGAATCAACCTGTATGGAATAGAATGGAATGCAATGGAATGGAATGGAATCAAACAGAATTTAATAGAATGGAAAGGAATGGAATGGAATGGAATCAACCCAAATGGAATGGAATGGAAAGGATTGGAATAAACCCGAAAGGAATTTAATGGAATAGAACGGAATGGATTGGAATGGAATCAATCGGAATGGAATGGAATGGAATGAAACGGAACGGAATGTAGTCAACTGGAATGGAATGTAATGGAATGCTGGGAATGGAATGGAATGGAATGGAATGGAATCAACACGAATGGAATGAAAAGGAATGGAACGGAATGGAATCAGCTGGAATGGAATGGAATGGAACGGAATGGAATGGAAGGGAATCAACACGTATGCAATGGAATGGAATGGAATGGAATGCAATGGAATGGAATCAAACCGAATGCAATGGAATGGAATGGAATGGAATGGAATGGAATTCACCCGAATGGAATGGAATGGAATGGAATGGAATCAACCAGAATGGAATGGAATGGAATGGAATCAACCCGAATGGAATGGAATGGAATGGAGTGGAATGGCATTGAATGGAATGGAATGGAATGGAATGGAATCAACACGAATGGAATGGAATGGAATGGAATGGAATTTAATCAACCCGAATTGAATTAAATGGAATGGAATGGAATGGAATCAACCAGAATGGAATGGATAGGAATGGCATGGAATGGAATGGAATGGAATCAACCCTCATGGAATGGAATGGAATGGACTGGAGTAGAATGGAATGGAATGGAATGGAGTAGAATGGATTGGAATGGAATCAACCGGTATGGAATGGAATGGAATGGAATTGAATGGAATGGAATCAACCCGAATGGTATGGAATGGAATGGAATGGAATGGAATGGAATGGTATCAACCCGAATGGAATGGAATGAAATGGAATATAATGGAATCGAAGAAGTCAACCCGAATGGAATGGAATGCAATGGAATATAATGGAATGGATTGGAATGGAATCAACCAGAATGGAATGGAATTGAAAGAAATGCAACGGAATGGAATCAACTGGAATGGAATTGAATAGAATGATGTGGAATGAAATAGAATCAACCATAATGGAATGGAATGGAATGGAAAGGACTCAACCGGAATGCAAAGGAATTGAATGGAATGGAATGGAATGGAATGGAATCAACCAGAATGGAATGGAATGCAATGGAATTGAACGGAATGGAAAGGAAAGGAATGTAATGGAATCAAACCGAATGGAATGGAATGGAATGGAATGGAATCAACCCGAATGCTATGGAATGGAATGGAATGGAATGGAATGGAATGGAATGGAATGGAATCAACCCGAATGGAATGGAATGAAATGGAATGGAATGGAATAGAAAAAATTAACCCGAATTGAATGGAATGGAATGGAATGGAATGCAAAGGAATGGAATCAACTTGAATGGAATGGAATTGAATGGAATGGAATGGAATGGAATGGAATGGAATGCAATCAACCAGAATGGAATTCAATGGAATGGAATGGAATGGAATCAACTGGAATGGAATGGAATTGCTTGGAATGGAATGGAATGGAATGGAATTGCATGGAATGGAATGGAATGGAATAAACCTAATGGAATGGAATGGAATGGAATGAACCCGAATGGAGTGGAACGGAATGGAATGTAATAGAATGGAACGGAATGGAATGAACCCGGATGGAATGGAATGAAATGGAATGGAAAAAATAAACGCGAATGGAATGGAATGGAATGGAATGCAATGGAATCAACCCGAATGGAATGGAATGGTTTGGAATGGAATGGAATGGAATGCAATTAAAACAAATGGAATGGCAGGGAATGGAATGGAATGCAACGGAATGGAATGGAAAGGAATGGAATCAACCCGAATGGAATGGAATGGAATGGCATGGAATGGAATGGAATTGATTCAACCCGAATGGAAGTTGATGGAATGGAATGGAATGGAAAGAAATCAAGTCGAATGTAATGGAATGGAATGGATTGGAATCAACACGAATGGAATGGAATGGAATGGAATGGAATGGAATCAACCCGAATGGAATAGGATGGAATTTAATGGAATGGAATGGAATCAAACCAAATGGAATGGTATGGAATGGATTGGAAGGCAACGCAATGGAATGGAATGGAATGGAATGGAATGAACCGGATTGGAATGGAATGGAATAGAACGGAGTGGATTGGAATTTAATCAACCGGAATGTAATGCAGTGGAATGAAATGGAATGGAAAGGAATTAACCGGAATGGAACGGAATGGAATGGTATGGAATGGAATAGAATCAACCCGAATGGAATGGAATGGAATGGAATGGAATGGAATCAACAGGAATGCAGTGGAATGGAAAGGAGTGGAATGGAATGGAATTGAATAGAATCAACACGAATGGAATGGAATGCAATGCAATGGAATGGAATTGAATGGATAGGAATGGAATGGAATCAACCCGAATGGAATGGCATGCAATGGAATGGAATGGAATGGAATGGAATGGATTGGAATGGAATGGAATGAACCCGAATGGAATGGAATGGAATGGAATGGAATGGAATGGAATGGAATCAACCCGAATGGAATGGAAAGGAATGGAATGGAACGGAACGGAATGGAATCAACAAGAATGGAATGGAATGGAACGGAATGGAATGGAAGGGAATCAACACGTATGCTATGGAATGGAATGGAATGGAATGCAATGGAATGGAATCAACCCGAATGCAATGGAATGGAATGGAATGGAACGGAATTCACCCGAATGGAATGGAATGGAATGGAATTGAATCAACCAGAATGGAATGGAATGGAATGGAAACAACCCGAATGGAATGGAATGGAATGGAGTGGAATGGCATGGCATGGAATGGAATGGAATGGAATGGAATCAACGCGAATGGAATGGAATGGAATGGAATGGAATCAACCCGAATGGAATGGATTGGAATGGAAAGGAATGAAATGGCATAAACCCGCATGGAATGGAATGGAATGGAATGGAGTAGAATGGAATGGTATCAACCTGAATGGAATGGAATGAAATGGAATATAATGGAATGGAAGAAGTCAACCCGAATGGAATGGAATGGAATGGAATGGAATTGATTGGAATGGAATGGAATGGAATGGAAACAAAACGAATGGAATGGAAGGGAAGGGAATGGAGTGGAATGGAATGGAATGGAATGGAGTGGAATGGAATGGAGTGGAATGGAATGGAGTGGAATGGAATGGAGTGGAATGGAATGGAATGGAATGGAGTGGAATGGAATGGAATGGAATCAACCCAAATGGAATGGAATGGAATGGAATGGAATGGAATGGAATCAACCTGAATGGAATGGAATGGAATGCAATGGAATGCCATGGAATGGAATCAAGTCGAATGGAATGGAATGGAATGGAATGGAATGGAATGGAATGGAATGGAATCAAACCGAATGGAATGGAATGGAATGGAATGGAATGGAATGGAATGGAATCAACACGAATGGAATGGAATGGAATGGAATAGAATGGAATGGAATCAACCCTAATGGAATGGAATGGAATGGAATGGAATGGAATGGAATGGAATGCAATCAACCCGAATGGAATGGAATGGAATGGAATGGAATGGAATGGAATGGAATGGAATGGAATCAACCCGTATGTAATAGAATGGAATGCAATGGAATGGAATGGAATCAAAGAGAATGTAATAGAATGGAAAGGAATTGAATGGACTGGAATCAGCCAAAATGGAACGGAACGGAATAAACCCGAATGGAATTTAATGGAATAAAACGGAATGGATTGGAATGGAATCAGTCGGAATGGAATGGAATGGAATGAAATGGAACGGAATGTAGTCAACTGAAATGGAATGGAATGGAATGGAACGGAATGGAATGGAATGGAATCAACCCAAATGGAATGGATTGGAATGCAATGGAATGGAATGGAATCACCTCAAATCGAATGCAATGGAATGGAATGGAATGGAATGGAGTCAACACAGATGGAATGGTTTGCAATGGAATAAACCCAAATGGAATGGAATGGAATGGAATGGGATGGAATTGAATGGAACGGAATGGAATGGAATGGGATCAAACCAAAGGGAATTGAATGGAAAGGAATGGAATGTGATTGAATGGAATGGAAGGGAATGGAATGGAATGGAATCAACACAAAGGCAATGGAATGGAATGGAATGGAATGGAATCAACACAAATGGAATGTAGATGAATGGAATGGAATGGAATGGAATGGAGTGGAATGGAATGGAATGGAGTCAACACAAGTGGAATGGAATGGAATGGAATGGAATGGAATGGAATCAACCCAAGTGGAATGGAATGTAATGGAGAGGAATCAACTCTAATGGAATGGAATGGAATGGAATGAAATGGAAAGGAATGGAATCAAGTCAAACGGTATGGAATAGAATGAAATCAAATGGAATGGAATGGAATCAACTCAAATGGAATGGAATGGAATGAAGTGGAATGGAATGGAAAGGAATGGAATGGAATGGAATCTACCCAAATGGAATGGAACGGAATGGAATGGAATGGAAGGGAATCGAATCAACCCAAATGGAATGGAAAGGAATGGAATCGAATCGAGTCAATCCAAATGGAATTGAAAGCAATGGAATGCAAAGCAATGGAATCAACCCAAATGGAATGGAATGCAATGGAACGGATTGGAATGGAATCGAATCAAACAACCCAAATGGAATGGAGTGGAATGGAATGGAAAGGAACCAACACATATGGAATGGAATGGAATGGAATGCAATCAACCCAAATGGAATGGAATGGAAAGGAATGGAATCACCTCAAATGGAATGGAATGGAAGGGAATGAAACAGAATGGAATGGTATCAACTCAAATGGAATGGAATGGAAAGAAATGGAAGGGAATCAACCCAAATGGAATGGAATGGAGTGGAATGGAATGGAATGCAATGGAAAGGAATGGAGTGCAAAAGAATCAACCCAAATGGAATGTAATGGAACAGAATGGAACGGAATGGAATGGAATCAACACAATCGAAAAGAAATTGAATGGAATGGAATGGAATGGAATGGAATGGAATGAACCCGAATGGAATGGAATGGAATGGAATGGAATGGAATGGAATGGAATGGAATCAACCCGAATGGAATGGAAAGGAATGGAATTGAATGGAACGGAATGGAATCAACAGGAATGGAATGGAATGGAACGGAATGGAATGGAAGGGAATCAACACGTATGCTATGGAATGGAATGGAATGGAATGCAATGGAATGGAATCAACCCGAATGCAATGGAATGGAATGGAATGGAATGGAATTCACCCGAATGGAATGGAATGGAATGGAATTGAATCAACCAGAATGGAATGGAATGGAATGGAAACAACCCGAATGGAATGGAATGGAATGGAGTGGAATGGCATGGAATGGAATGGAATGGAATGGAATGGAATCAACGCGAATGGAATGGAATGGAATGGAATGGAATTTAATCAACCCGAATTGAATTAAATGGAATGGAATGGAATGGAATCAACCAGAATGGAATGGATAGGAATGGCATGGAATGGAATGGAATGGAATCAACCCTCATGGAATGGAATGGAATGGACTGGAGTAGAATGGAATGGAATGGAATGGAGTAGAATGGATTGGAATGGAATCAACCGGAATGGAATGGAATGGAATGGAATTGAATGGAATGGAATCAACCCGAATGGTATGGAATGGAATGGAATGGAATGGAATGGAATGGTATCAACCCGAATGGAATGGAATGAAATGGAATATAATGGAATCGAAGAAGTCAACCCGAATGGAATGGAATGGAATGGAATATAATGGAATGGATTGGAATGGAATCAACCAGAATGGAATGGAATTGAAAGAAATGCAACGGAATGGAATCAACTGGAATGGAATTGAATAGAATGGTGTGGAATGAAATAGAATCAACCAGAATGGAATGGAATGGAATGGAAAGGACTCAACCGGAATGCAAAGGAATTGAATTGAATGGAATGGAATCAACCAGAATGGAATGGAATGCAATGGAATTGAACGGAATGGAAAGGAAAGGAATGTAATGGAATCAAACCGAATGGAATGGAATGGAATGGAATGGAATGGAATCAACCCGAATGCTATGGAATGGAATGGAATGGAATGGAATGGAATGGAATGGAATCAACCCGAATGGAATGGAATGAAATGGAATGGAATGGAATAGAAAAAATTAACCCGAATTGAATGGAATGGAATGGAATGGAATGCAAAGGAATGGAATCAACTTGAATGGAATGGAATGGAATGGAATGGAATGGAATGGAATGCAATCAACCAGAATGGAATTCAATGGAATGGAATGGAATGGAATCAACTGGAATGGAATGGAATTGCTTGGAATGGAATGGAATGGAATGGAATTGCATGGAATGGAATGGAATGGAATAAACCTAATGGAATGGAATGGAATGGAATGGAATGAACCCGAATGGAGTGGAACGGAATGGAATGTAATAGAATGGAACGGAATGGAATGAACCCGGATGGAATGGAATGAAATGGAATGGAATGGAATGGAAAAAATAAACGCGAATGGAAAGGAATGGAATGGAATGCAATGGAATCAACCAGAATGGAATGGAATGGTTTGGAATGGAATGGAATGGAATGCAATTAAAACAAATGGAATGGCAGGGAATGGAATGGAATGCAACGGAATGGAATGGAAAGGAATGGAATCAACCCGAATGGAATGGAATGGAATGGAATGGCATGGAATGGAATGGAATTGATTCAACCCGAATGGAAGTTGACGGAATGGAATGGAATGGAAAGAAATCAAGTCGAATGTAATGGAATGGAATGGATTGGAATCAACACGAATGGAATGGAATGGAATGGAATGGAATGGAATCAACCCGAATGGAATAGGATGGAATTTAATGGAATGGAATGGAATCAAACCAAATGGAATGGTATGGAATGGATTGGAAGGCAACGCAATGGAATGGAATGGAATGGAATGGAATGAACCGGATTGGAATGGAATGGAATAGAACGGAGTGGATTGGAATGGAATCAACCGGAAAGTAATGCAGTGGAATGAAATGGAATGGAAAGGAATTAACCGGAATGGAACGGAATGGAATGGTATGGAATGGAATAGAATCAACCCGAATGGAATGGAATGGAATGGAATGGAATGGAATCAACAGGAATGCAGTGGAATGGAAAGGAGTGGAATGGAATGGAATTGAATAGAATCAACACGAATGGAATGGAATGCAATGCAATGGAATGGAATTGAATGGATAGGAATGGAATGGAATCAACCCGAATGGAATGGCATGCAATGGAATGGAATTGAATGGAATGGAATGGATTGGAATGGAATGGAATGAACCCGAATGGAATGGAATGGAATGGAATGGAATGGAATGGAATGGAATCAACCCGAATGGAATGGAAAGGAATGGAATGGAATGGAACGGAATGGAATCAACAAGAATGGAATGGAATGGAACGGAATGGAATGGAAGGGAATCAACACGTATGCTATGGAATGGAATGGAATGGAATGCAATGGAATGGAATCAACCCGAATGCAATGCAATGGAATGGAATGGAATGGAATTCACCCGAATGGAATGGAATGGAATGGAATTGAATCAACCAGAATGGAATGGAATGGAATGGAAACAACCCGAATGGAATGGAATGGAATGGAGTGGAATGGCATGGCATGGAATGGAATGGAATGGAATGGAATCAACGCGAATGGAATGGAATGGAATGGAATTGAATCAACCCGAATGGAATGGATTGGAATGGAAAGGAATGAAATGGCATAAACCCGCATGGAATGGAATGGAATGGAATGGAGTAGAATGGAATGGTATCAACCTGAATGGAATGGAATGAAATGGAATATAATGGAATGGAAGAAGTCAACCCGAATGGAATGGAATGGAATGGAATGGAATTGATTGGAATGGAATGGAATGGAATGGAAACAAAACGAATGGAATGGAAGGGAAGGGAATGGAGTGGAATGGAATGGAATGGAATGGAGTGGAATGGAATGGAGTGGAATGGAATGGAATGGAATGGAGTGGAATGGAATGGAATGGAATCAACCCAAATGGAATGGAATGGAATGGAATGGAATGGAATGGAATGGAATCAACCTGAATGGAATGGAATGGAATGCAATGGAATGCCATGGAATGGAATCAAGTCGAATGGAATGGAATGGAATGGAATGGAATGGAATGGAATGGAATCAAACCGAATGGAATGGAATGGAATGGAATGGAATGGAATGGAATCAACACGAATGGAATGGAATGGAATGGAATAGAATGGAATGGAATCAACCCTAATGGAATGGAATGGAATGGAATGGAATGGAATGGAATTGAATGCAATCAACCCGAATGGAATGGAATGGAATGGAATGGAATGGAATGGAATCAACCCGTATGTAATAGAATGGAATGCAATGGAATGGAATGGAATCAAAGAGAATGTAATAGAATGGAAAGGAATTGAATGGACTGGAATCAGCCAAAATGGAATGGAACGGAATAAACCCGAATGGAATTTAATGGAATAAAACGGAATGGATTGGAATCAGTCGGAATGGAATGGAATGGAATGAAATGGAACAGAATGTAGTCAACTGAAATGGAATGGAATGGAATGGAACGGAATGGAATGGAATGGAATCAACCCAAATGGAATGGATTGGAATGCAATGGAATGGAATGGAATCACCTCAAATCGAATGCAATGGAATAGAATGGAATGGAATGGAGTCAACACAGATGGAATGGTTTGCAATGGAATAAACCCAAATGGAATGGAATGGAATGGAATGGGATGGAATTGAATGGAACGGAATGGAATGGAATGGGATCAAACCAAAGGGAATTGAATGGAAAGGAATGGAATGTGATTGAATGGAATGGAATGGAATGGAATGGAATGGAATGGAATCAACACAAAGGCAATGGAATGGAATGGAATGGAATGGAATCAACACAAATGGAATGTAGATGAATGGAATGGAATGGAATGGAATGCAGTGGAATGGAATGGAATGGAGTCAACACAAGTGGAATGGAATGGAATGGAATGGAATGGAATGGAATGGAATGGAATCAACCCAAGTGGAATGGAATGTAATGGAGAGGAATCAACTCTAATGGAATGGAATGGAATGGAATGAAATGGAATGGAATGGAATCAAGTCAAACGGTATGGAATAGAATGAAATCAAATGGAATGGAATGGAATCAACTCAAATGGAATGGAATGGAATGAAGTGGAATGGAATGGAAAGGAATGGAATGGAATGGAATCTACCCAAATGGAATGGAATGGAATGGAATGGAATGGAAAGGAATCGAATCAACCCAAATGGAATGGAAAGGAATGGAATCGAATCGAATCAATCCAAATGGAATTGAAAGCAATGGAATGCAAAGCAATGGAATCAACCCAAATGGAATGGAATGCAATGGAACGGATTGGAATGGAATCGAATCAAACAACCCAAATGGAATGGAGTGGAATGGAATGGAAAGGAACCAACACATATGGAATGGAATGGAATGGAATGCAATCAACCCAAATGGAATGGAATGGAAAGGAATGGAATCACCTCAAATGGAATGGAATGGAAGGGAATGAAACAGAATGGAATGGTATCAACTCAAATGGAATGGAATGGAAAGAAATGGAAGGGAATCAACCCAAATGGAATGGAATGGAGTGGAATGGAATGGAATGCAATGGAAAGGAATGGAGTGCAAAAGAATCAACCCAAATGGAATGTAATGGAACAGAATGGAACGGAATGGAATGGAATCAACACAATCGAAAAGAAATTGAATGGAATGGAATGGAATGGAATGGAATGGAATGAACCCGAATGGAATGGAATGGAATGGAATGGAATGGAATGGAATGGAATGGAATGGAATCAACCCGAATGGAATGGAAAGGAATGGAATTGAATGGAACGGAATGGAATCAACAGGAATGGAATGGAATGGAACGGAATGGAATGGAAGGGAATCAACACGTATGCTATGGAATGGAATGGAATGGAATGCAATGGAATGGAATCAACCCGAATGCAATGGAATGGAATGGAATGGAATGGAATTCACCCGAATGGAATGGAATGGAATGGAATTGAATCAACCAGAATGGAATGGAATGGAATGGAAACAACCCGAATGGAATGGAATGGAATGGAGTGGAATGGCAAGGAATGGAATGGAATGGAATGGAATCAACGCGAATGGAATGGAATGGAATGGAATTGAATCAACCCGAATGGAATGGATTGGAATGGAAAGGAATGGAATGGCATCAACCCGCATGGAATGGAATGGAATGGAATGGAGTAGAATGGAATGGTATCAACCTGAACGGAATGGAATGAAATGGAATATAATGGAATGGAAGAAGTCAACCCGAATGGAATGGAATGGAATGGAATGGAATTGATTGGAATGGAATGGAATGGAATGGAAACAAAACGAATGGAATGGAAGGGAATGGAATGGAGTGGAATGGAATGGAATGGAATGGAGTGGAATGGAATGGAGTGGAATGGAATGGAATGGAATGGAGTGGAATGGAATGGAATGGAATCAACCCAAATGGAATGGAATGGAATGGAATGGAATGGAATGGAATCAACCTGATTGGAATGGAATGGAATGCAATGGAATGCCATGGAATGGAATCAAGTCGAATGGAATGGAATGGAATGGAATGGAATGGAATGGAAAGGAATCAAACCGAATGGAATGGAATGGAATGGAATGGAATGGAATGGAATGGAATGGAATCAACACGAATGGAATGGAATGGAATGGAATAGAATGGAATGGAATCAACCCTAATGGAATGGAATGGAATGGAATGGAATTGAATGCAATCAACCCAAATGGAATGGAATGGAATGGAATGGAATGGAATGGAATCAACCCGTATGTAATAGAATGGAATGCAATGGAATGGAATGGAATCAAAGAGAATGTAATAGAATGGAAAGGAATTGAATGGACTGGAATCAGCCAAAATGGAATGGAATGGAATAAACCCGAATGGAATTTAATGGAATAAAACGGAATGGATTGGAATGGAATCAGTCGGAATGGAATGGAATGGAATGAAATGGAACGGAATGTAGTCAACTGGAATGGAATGGAATGGAATGGAACGGAATGGAATGGAATGGAATCAACCCAAATGGAATGGATTGGAATGCAATGGAAGGGAATGGAATCACCTCAAATCGAATGCAATGGAATGGAATGGAATGGAATGGAGTCAACACAGATGGAATGGTTTGCAATGGAATAAACCCAAATGGAATGGAATGGAATGGAATGGGATGGAATTGAATGGAACGGAATGGAATGGAATGGGATCAAACCAAAGGGAATGGAATGGAAAGGAATGGAATGTGATTGAATGGAATGGAAGGGAATGGAATGGAATGGAATCAACACAAAGGCAATGGAATTGAATGGAATGGAATGGAATCAACACAAATGGAATGTAGATGAATGGAATGGAATGGAATGGAATGGAGTGGAATGGAATGGAATGGAGTCAACACAAGTGGAATGGAATGGAATGGAATGGAATGGAATGGAATCAACCCAAGTGGAATGGAATGTAATGGAGAGGAATCAACTCTAATGGAATGGAATGGAATGGAATGAAATGGAATGGAATGGAATCAAGTCAAACGGTATGGAATAGAATGAAATCAAATGGAATGGAATGGAATCAACTCAAATGGAATGGAATGGAATGAAGTGGAATGGAATGGAAAGGAATGGAATGGAATGGAATCTACCCAAATGGAATGGAATGGAATGGAATGGAAAGGAATCGAATCAACCCAAATGGAATGGAAAGGAATGGAATCGAATCGAATCAATCCAAATGGAATTGAAAGCAATGGAATGCAAAGCAATGGAATCAACCCAAATGGAATGGAATGCAATGGAACGGATTGGAATGGAATCGAATCAAACAACCCAAATGGAATGGAGTGGAATGGAATGGAAAGGAACCAACACATATGGAATGGAATGGAATGGAATGCAATCAACCCAAATGGAATGGAATGGAAAGGAATGGAATCACCTCAAATGGAATGGAATGGAAGGGAATGAAACAGAATGGAATGGTATCAACTCAAATGGAATGGAATGGAAAGAAATGGAAGGGAATCAACCCAAATGGAATGGAATGGAGTGGAATGGAATAGAATGGAATGGAAAGGAATGGAGTGCAAAAGAATCAACCCAAATGGAATGTAATGGAACAGAATGGAACGGAATGGAATGGAATCAACACAATCGAAAAGAAATGGAATGGAATGGAATGGAATGGAATCGAATGGAATGGAATGTAATCAACTCAAATGGAATGGAATGGAATGGCATGGAATGGAATGGAATGGAGTCAACCCAAATGGAATGGAATAGAATGGAATGGAATGGAATGGAATGGAATCAACACAAATAGAATGCAATGGAATGGAACATAATGGAATGGAATGGAATGGAATCAACCAAAATGTAATGTAATGTAATGTAATGGAATGTAATGGAATGGAATGGAATGGAACGGAATCAACCGAAATGTAATGTAATGGAATGGAATGAAATGGAATGATCTCAAATGGAATGGAATGGAATGGAATGGAATTGAATCAAATCGAATCAACCCAAGTGGAATGGAATGCAATGGAACGGACTGGAAAGGAATCGAATCAAACAACCCAAATGGAATGGAATGGAATGGAATGGAATGGAATGGAATGGAATGGAATGGAAAGGAATCAACACAAATGGAATGGAATGGAATGGAATGGAATCAACCCAAATGGAATGGAATGGAATGGAATGGCATCAACCCAAATGGAATGGAATGGAAAGGAATGGAATCAACTCAAACGGAATGGAATGAAATGGAATGAAATGGAATGGAATGGAAGCAAATGAAATGGAAAGGAAAGGAATGAAATGGAAGGGAATCAACACAAATGGAATGGAATGCAATGGAGTGGAATGGAATGGAATGGAATGGAATGGAATGCAAAGGAATCAACCTAAATAGAATAGAATGGAATGGAATGGAATGGAATGGAATGGAATCAACCCAAATGGAATGGAATGGAAGGGAATGGAATGGAATGGAATGGAATCCAAAAAAATCAACCAAAAAGGAATGCAATGGAATGGAATAGAATGGAATGGAATGGAATGGAATGCAGTCAGCACAAATGGAATGGAATGGAGTGCAATGGAATGGAATGGAATGGCATGGAATTGCATCGAGTTAACGAAAATGGAAAGGAATGGAATGGAACGGAATGGAATGCAATGAAATGGAATGGAGTGGAATCAAACTAAATGGAATGGAAAGGAAAGGAATGGAATGGAATCAAACCAAATTGAATGGAATGGAATGGAATGGATTCAACTCAAATGGAATTGAATAGAGTGGAATGGAATGGAATCTAATCGATTCAACCAAAATGGACTGGAATGGAAAGCAATGGAAAGTAATGGAATCAACCCAAATGGAATGGAATTGAATCAACCTGAATGGAAAGGAATGGAATGCAATTGAATGAAATGGAATGGTATGCAATCAAACCGAATGGAATGGAATGTAATGGAATGGAGTCAACCCAAATGGAATGGAATGGAATGGAATAAACCGAAATGGAATGGAATGGAATGGAATGAGATGGAATGGAATGGAACGGAATGGAATGGAATGGAATCAACCCAAAGGGAATGGAATGGAATGGAATGGAATCAACCCGAATGTAATGTAATGGAATGGAATGGAATGGAGTGAAATCAACTCAAATGGAATGTAATTGAATGGAATAGAGTGGAATGGAATGGAGTGGAATGGAATGGAATGGAATGGAATGGAATGGAATGGAATGGAATGGAATGGAATAGAATGGAATGGAATCAACCCGAATGCAATAGAATGGAATGGAATGGAATGCAAATTAATGGAATCAAGCCAACTGTAATGGAATGGAATGGAATGCAATGGAATGGAATCAAACCGAATGGAATGGAATGGAAAGGAATCAACCCGAATGGAATGGAAAGGAATGGAATGGAAGGGAATGGAATGAACCCGAATGGAATGGAATGCAATGGAATGGAATGGAAGGGACTAGAATGGATTGGAATGGAATGGAATGCAAGCAACCCAAATGGAATGGAATGGAATGGAATGGAATGGAATGGAATCAACCTGGAAGGAACGGAATGGAATGGAGTGTAATGGAATGGAATGGAATGGAATGCAATGGAATGGAATGGAATCAAACCGAATGGAATGGAATGGAATGGAATGCAATCAACCAGAATGGAATTGAATGGAATTGAATGGGATGGAATGGAATGGAATGGAATCAACCAGAATGGAATGGAATGGAACGCAATGGAATGGAATGGAATGGAATGCAATGGAATGGAATGGAATGGAATCAACCCGAATGGAATGGAATGGAATGGAATGGAATGGAATGGAATCCAATGGAATGGAATGAACCCGAATGGAATGGAATGGAATGGAATCAACCCGAATGGAATGGAATGGAATGGAATGGAATGGAATCAAACCGAATGGAATGGAATGGCATGGAATGGAATCAACCCGAATGGAATGGAATGGAATGGAATGGAATGGAATGGAATCAACCTGAATGGAAAGGAATGGAATGCAATTAAATGAAATGGAATGGTATGCAATCAAACCGAATGGAATGGAATGTAACGGAATGGAATAAACCCGAATGCAATGGAATGGAATGGAATGGTATGGAATCAACCCGAATGTAATGTTATGGAATGGAATGGAATGGAATGGAATGGAATAGAATCAACCCGAATGGAGTGGAATGGAATGGAATGGAATGGAATGGAATGGAATGGAATGGAATGGAATCAACACGAATGGAATGGAATGGATTGGAATGGAATGGAATCAACACGAATGGAATTGAATGGAATGAAATGGAATGGAATGGAATCAACACACATGGAATGCAATGAAATGGAATGGAATGGAATCAACCCTAATGCAATGGAATGGAAAGGAAGGGAATGGATTGAATGGAATGGAATCAAGTCCAATGGAATGGAATGGAATCGAATGAAATCAACCCGAATGGAAAGGGATGGAAACAACACGAATGGAATGGAATCAACCCGAATGGAATGGAATGGAATGGAACGGAATGGTATGCAATGGCATGGAAAGGAATGGAATGGAATAAACGCGAAGATAATTTAATGGAATAGAACGGAATGGACTGGAATGAATCAACCGGAATGGAATGGAATGGAATGAAATGGAATGGAATGGAATCAACCCGAATGCAATGGAATGGAATGGAATGGAATGAAATGGAATGGAATGGATTGGAATCAACCGAATGGAATGGAATGGAATGAACCCGAATGGAGTGGAATGGAATGAAATGTAATAGAATGCAACGGAATGGAATGAACCCGAATGGATTGGAATGAAATGGAATGGAAAAAATCAACGCGAATGGAATGGAATGGAATGGAAAGGGATCAACCCGAATGGAATGGAATGGATTGGAATGGAATCGAATGGAATGGAATAGAATGGAATGGAATGGAATGGAATGGAATCAACGCGAATGGAATGGAATGGAATCAACCCGAATGGTATGGAATGGAATGGAATCGAATGGAATGGAATGGAATTGTATGGAATGGAATGAAATGGAATGGAATGGATTGGAATCAACCGAATGGAATGGAATGGAATGGAATGAACCCGAATGGAGTGGAATGGAATGGAATGGAATAGAATGCAACGGAATGGAATGAACCCGAATGGATTGGAATGAAATGAAATGGAATGGAATGGAAAAAATCAACGCGAATGGAGTGGAATGGAATGGAACGGCATCAACCCGAATGGAATGGAATGGATTGGAATGGAATGGAATGGAATGGAATTAAAACAAATGGAATGGAAATGAATGGAATGGAATGCAATGGAATGGAATGGAAAGGAATGGAATCAACCCGAAAGGAATGGAATGGAATGGAATGGAATGGAATGGAATGGAATGGAATGGAAAGGAATGGAATCAACCCGAATGGAATGGGATGAAATGGAATGGAATGGATTGGCATGGAATGGAATCAAGTCGAATGGAATGGAATGGAATGGAATGGAATGCAATCAACCCGAATGGGATGGAATGGAATGGAATGGAATGGAATGGAATCAACCTGAATGATATAGAATGGAATGGAATGGAATGGAATGGAATTAAACCAAATGGAATGGCATGGAGTGGAATGGAATGCAATGCAATGGAATGGAATGTAATAAACCGGAATGGAATGGAATGGAATGGAATAGAACCGAAAGGATTGGAATGGAATCAACCGGAATGGAATGGAATGGAATGAAATGGAATTGAATGGAATCAACCGGAATGGAATGCAATGGAATGGAATGTTAAGGAATGGAAAAGAATCAACCCTAATGGAATGGAATGGAATGGAATCAACCCGAATGCAGTGGAATGGAAAGGAATGGAATGGAATGGAATCGAATGGAATCAACCCGAATGGAATGAAATGCAATGCAATAGAACGGAATTGAATGGAAAGGAATGGAATGGAATGTAATCGAATGGAATCAACACGAATGGAATGCAATGCAATGCAATAGAACGGAATTGAATGGAAAGGAATGGAATGGAATCAACCCGAATGGAATAGAACGCAATGCAATGCAATGGAATGGAATGGAATGGAATCAACCCGAATGGAATGGAATGGAATGGAATGGAATGGAGTCAACCCGAATGGAATGGAATGGAATGGAATGGAATGGAACAGAATGGAATCAACTGGAATGGAATAGAATGGAATGGAATGAATGGAAGGGAATCAACCCTTATGTAATGGAATGGAATGCAATGAAATGCAATGGAATGGAATCAACCCGAATGCAATGGAATGGAATGGAATGGAATGGAATGGAATGGAATTCACACGAATGGAATGGAATGGAATGGAATCAACCCGAATGGAATGGAATGGAATGGAAACAACCTGAATTGAATGGAATGGAATGGAGTGGAATGGAATGGAATGGGATGGAATGGAATGGAATGGAATCAACGCGAATGGACTGGAATGCAATGGAATGGAACGGAATGGAATGGAATGCAATGGCATGGAATGGAATGGAATGGAATGGAATGGAATGGAATGGAATGGAATTGAATGGAATGGAATGTAATCAACCCGAATGGAATGGAATGGAATGGAATCAAACAGAATGGAATGGAATGGAATGGAATGGAATGGAATCAACCCGAATGGAATGGAATGGAATGGAATGGAGTGGAATGGAATGGAATGGAATGCGGTAGAATGGATTGGAATGGAATCAACCGGAATGGAATGGAATGGAATGGAATTGAATGGAATTGAATCAACCCGAATGGTATGGAATGGAATGGAATGGAATGGAATCAGCCCCAATGGAATGGAATGAAATGGAATATATTGGAATGGAAGAAGTCAACCCGAATGGAATGGAATGGAATGGATTGGAATGGAATGGAATGGAAAGGAAACAAAACGAATGGAATGGAAGGGAATGGAATGGAGTGGAATGGAATGGAATGGAATTTAGAGGAATGGAATGGAATGGAATCAACTCAAAGGGAATGGAATGGATTTGAATGGAATGGAATGGTATGGAAAGGAATAGAATCAACCCGAATGAAATGGAATGGAATGGAATGGAATGGAATCAACCCGAATGCAAAGGAATGGAATGGAATGGAATGGAATGGAATGGAATGGAATGGAATGGAATGGAATGGAATCAACCCGAAAGGAATGGAATGGAATGGAATGGAATGGAATGGAATGGAATAAACCGGAATGGAATGGAATGGAATGAAATGGAACGGAGTGGAATCAACCGGAATGGAATGCGCTGGAATGGAATGGTATGGAATGGAATAGAATCAACCCGAATGGAATGGAATGGAATGGAATGGAATGGAATCAACCCGAATGCAGTGGAATGGAAAGGAATGGAATGGAATGGAATTGAATGGAATCAACCCGAATGGAATGGAATGCAATGCAATGGAATGGAATTGAATGGAAAGGAATGGAATGGAATCAACCCGAATGGAATGGAACGCAATGCAATGGAAAGGAATGGAATGAACCCGAATGGAACGGAATGGAAGGGAATGGAATGGAATGGAATGGAATCCACTCGAATGGAATGGAAAGGAATGGAATGGAATGGAACGGAATGGAATCCACTGGAATGGAATGGAATGGAATGGAATGGAAGGGAATCAACCCGTATGCAATGGAATAGAATGGAATGGAATGCAATGGAATGGAATCAACCAGAATGCAATGGAATGGAATGGAATGGAATGGATTTCACCCGAATGGAATGGAATGCAATGGAATGGAATGGATTGGAAGGGAATGAAATGGAATGGAATCAACCAGAATGGAATGGAATGAAATGGAAACAACCCGAATGGAATGGAATGGAATGGAATGGAATCGAATGGAATGGAATCAACCGGAATGGAATGGAATGGAATGGAATGGAATGGAATGGAATCAACCCGAATGGAATGGAATGGAATGGAATGGAGCAGAATGAAATGGAATGGAATGGAGTTGAATGGATTGGAATGGAATCAACCGGAATGGAATGGAATGGAATGGAACTGAATGGAACGGAATCAACCCGAATGTTATGGAACGGAATGAAGTGGAATAAACCCGAATGGAATGGAATGCAAAGGAATATAATGGAATGGAAGAAGTCAATCCGAATGGAATGGAATGGAATGGCATGCAATGGATTGGAATGGAATGGAATGGAATGGAAACAAAACGAATGGAATGGAAGGGAATGGAATGGAGTGGAATGGAATGGAATGGAATGGAGTGGAATGGAATGGAATGGAATGGAGTGGAATGGAATGGAATGGAATCAACACAAATGGAATGGATTGGAATGGATCGGAATGGAATGGAATGGAATGGAATGGAATCAACCCGAATGGAATGGAATGGAATGGAATGGAATGCAATGGAACGGAATTGAATGGAATCAAGTCGAATGGAATGGAATGGAATGGAATGGAATGGAATGGAATGGAATCAACCCGAATGGAATGGAATGGAATGGAATGGAATGGAATGGAATGGAATGGAATCAACCCGAATGGAAAGGAATGGAATGGAATGGAATGGAATGGAATGGAATGGAATCAACCCGAATGGAATGGAATGGAATGGAATGGAATGGAATGGAATCAACCCGAATGGAATGGAATGGAATTGAATGGAATGGAATGGAATGCAATGAACCCGAATGGAATGGAATGGAATGGAATGGAATCAACCCGTATGGAATTGAATGGAATGCAATGGAATGGAATGGAATCAAACAGAATGTTATAGACTGGAAAGGAATGGAATGGAATGGAATCCACCCAAATGGAATGGAATGGAATGGAATGGAATGGAATGGAATGGAATAAACTCCAATGGAATTGAATAGAATAGAACGGAATGGATTGGAATGGAATAAATCGTAATGGAATGGAATGGAATGAAATGGAACAGAATGTAGTCAACTGGAATGGAGTGGAATGGAATGGAATGGTATGGAATGGAATAGCATCCACCCGAATGGAATGGAATGAAATGGAATGGAGTGGAATAAACCCAAATGCAATGGAATGGAATGGAATGGAATGGAATGCAATCAACCCAAAGGAATGGAATGGTATGGAAAGGAAAGGAATGGAATGGAATGGATTGGAATGAACCCGAATGGAATGGAATGGAAAAGAATGGAATGTAATGGAATGGAATGCAATCAACCCGAATGGAATAGAATGGAATGGAATGCAATGGAATGGAATCAACCCAAATGGAATGGAATGGAATGGAATGGAATCAACTCGAATGCAAAGGAATGGAATGGAATGGAATGGAATGGAAAGGAATCAACACGAATGGAATGGAAAGGAATGGAATGGAATGGACGGAATGGAATCCACTGGAATGGAATGGAATGGAATGGAGTAGAATGGAATGGTATCAACCTGAACGGAATGGAATGAAATGGAATATAATGGAATGGAAGAAGTCAACCCGAATGGAATGGAATGGAATGGAATGGAATTGATTGGAATGGAATGGAATGGAATGGAAACAAAACGAATGGAATGGAAGGGAATGGAGTGGAATGGAATGGAATGGAATGGAGTGGAATGGAATGGAGTGGAATGGAATGGAATGGAATGGAGTGGAATGGAATGGAATGGAATCAACCCAAATGGAATGGAATGGAATGGAATGGAATGGAATGGAATCAACCTGATTGGAATGGAATGGAATGCAATGGAATGCCATGGAATGGAATCAAGTCGAATGGAATGGAATGGAATGGAATGGAATGGAATGGAATGGAAAGGAATCAAACCGAATGGAATGGAATGGAATGGAATGGAATGGAATGGAATGGAATCAACACGAATGGAATGGAATGGAATGGAATAGAATGGAATGGAATCAACCCTAATGGAATGGAATGGAATGGAATGGAATTGAATGCAATCAACCCAAATGGAATGGAATGGAATGGAATGGAATGGAATGGAATCAACCCGTATGTAATAGAATGGAATGCAATGGAATGGAATGGAATCAAAGAGAATGTAATAGAATGGAAAGGAATTGAATGGACTGGAATCAGCCAAAATGGAATGGAATGGAATAAACCCAAATGGAATTTAATGGAATAAAACGGAATGGATTGGAATGGAATCAGTCGGAATGGAATGGAATGGAATGAAATGGAACGGAATGTAGTCAACTGGAATGGAATGGAATGGAATGGAACGGAATGGAATGGAATGGAATCAACCCAAATGGAATGGATTGGAATGCAATGGAAGGGAATGGAATCACCTCAAATCGAATGCAATGGAATGGAATGGAATGGAATGGAGTCAACACAGATGGAATGGTTTGCAATGGAATAAACCCAAATGGAATGGAATGGAATGGAATGGGATGGAATTGAATGGAACGGAATGGAATGGAATGGGATCAAACCAAAGGGAATGGAATGGAAAGGAATGGAATGTGATTGAATGGAATGGAAGGGAATGGAATGGAATGGAATCAACACAAAGGCAATGGAATGGAATGGAATGGAATGGAATCAACACAAATGGAATGTAGATGAATGGAATGGAATGGAATGGAATGGAGTGGAATGGAATGGAATGGAGTCAACACAAGTGGAATGGAATGGAATGGAATGGAATGGAATGGAATCAACCCAAGTGGAATGGAATGTAATGGAGAGGAATCAACTCTAATGGAATGGAATGGAATGGAATGAAATGGAATGGAATGGAATCAAGTCAAACGGTATGGAATAGAATGAAATCAAATGGAATGGAATGGAATCAACTCAAATGGAATGGAATGGAATGAAGTGGAATGGAATGGAAAGGAATGGAATGGAATGGAATCTACCCAAATGGAATGGAATGGAATGGAATGGAAAGGAATCGAATCAACCCAAATGGAATGGAAAGGAATGGAATCGAATCGAATCAATCCAAATGGAATTGAAAGCAATGGAATGCAAAGCAATGGAATCAACCCAAATGGAATGGAATGCAATGGAACGGATTGGAATGGAATCGAATCAAACAACCCAAATGGAATGGAGTGGAATGGAATGGAAAGGAACCAACACATATGGAATGGAATGGAATGGAATGCAATCAACCCAAATGGAATGGAATGGAAAGGAATGGAATCACCTCAAATGGAATGGAATGGAAGGGAATGAAACAGAATGGAATGGTATCAACTCAAATGGAATGGAATGGAAAGAAATGGAAGGGAATCAACCCAAATGGAATGGAATGGAGTGGAATGGAATAGAATGGAATGGAAAGGAATGGAGTGCAAAAGAATCAACCCAAATGGAATGTAATGGAACAGAATGGAACGGAATGGAATGGAATCAACACAATCGAAAAGAAATTGAATGGAATGGAATGGAATGGAATCGAATGGAATGGAATGTAATCAACTCAAATGGAATGGAATGGAATGGCATGGAATGGAATGGAATGGAGTCAACCCAAATGGAATGGAATAGAATGGAATGGAATGGAATCAACACAAATAGAATGCAATGGAATGGAACATAATGGAATGGAATGGAATGGAATCAACCAAAATGTAATGTAATGTAATGTAATGGAATGTAATGGAATGGAATGGAATGGAACGGAATCAACCGAAATGTAATGTAATGGAATGGAATGAAATGGAATGATCTCAAATGGAATGGAATGGAATGGAATGGAATTGAATCAAATCGAATCAACCCAAGTGGAATGGAATGCAATGGAACGGACTGGAAAGGAATCGAATCAAACAACCCAAATGGAATGGAATGGAATGGAATGGAATGGAATGGAATGGAATGGAAAGGAATCAACACAAATGGAATGGAATGGAATGGAATGGAATCAACCCAAATGGAATGGAATGGAATGGAATGGCATCAACCCAAATGGAATGGAATGGAAAGGAATGGAATCAACTCAAACGGAATGGAATGAAATGGAATGAAATGGAATGGAATGGAAGCAAATGAAATGGAAAGGAAAGGAATGAAATGGAAGGGAATCAACACAAATGGAATGGAATGCAATGGAGTGGAATGGAATGGAATGGAATGGAATGCAAAGGAATCAACCTAAATAGAATAGAATGGAATGGAATGGAATGGAATGGAATGGAATCAACCCAAATGGAATGGAATGGAAGGGAATGGAATGGAATGGAATGGAATCGAAAAAAATCAACCAAAAAGGAATGCAATGGAATGGAATAGAATGGAATGGAATGGAATGGAATGCAGTCAGCACAAATGGAATGGAATGGAGTGCAATGGAATGGAATGGAATGGCATGGAATTGCATCGAGTTAACGAAAATGGAAAGGAATGGAATGGAACGGAATGGAATGCAATGAAATGGAATGGAGTGGAATCAAACTAAATGGAATGGAAAGGAAAGGAATGGAATGGAATCAAACCAAATTGAATGGAATGGAATGGAATGGATTCAACTCAAATGGAATTGAATAGAGTGGAATGGAATGGAATCTAATCGATTCAACCAAAATGGACTGGAATGGAAAGCAATGGAAAGTAATGGAATCAACCCAAATGGAATGGAATTGAATCAACCTGAATGGAAAGGAATGGAATGCAATTGAATGAAATGGAATGGTATGCAATCAAACCGAATGGAATGGAATGTAATGGAATGGAGTCAACCCAAATGGAATGGAATGGAATGGAATAAACCGAAATGGAATGGAATGGAATGGAATGAGATGGAATGGAATGGAACGGAATGGAATGGAATGGAATCAACCCAAAGGGAATGGAATGGAATGGAATGGAATCAACCCGAATGTAATGTAATGGAATGGAATGGAATGGAGTGAAATCAACTCAAATGGAATGTAATTGAATGGAATAGAGTGGAATGGAATGGAGTGGAATGGAATGGAATGGAATGGAATGGAATGGAATGGAATGGAATGGAATAGAATGGAATGGAATCAACCCGAATGCAATAGAATGGAATGGAATGGAATGCAAATTAATGGAATCAAGCCAACTGTAATGGAATGGAATGGAATGCAATGGAATGGAATCAAACCGAATGGAATGGAATGGAAAGGAATCAACCCGAATGGAATGGAAAGGAATGGAATGGAAGGGAATGGAATGAACCCGAATGGAATGGAATGCAATGGAATGGAATGGAAGGGACTAGAATGGATTGGAATGGAATGGAATGCAAGCAACCCAAATGGAATGGAATGGAATGGAATGGAATGGAATGGAATCAACCTGGAAGGAACGGAATGGAATGGAGTGTAATGGAATGGAATGGAATGGAATGCAATGGAATGGAATGGAATCAAACCGAATGGAATGGAATGGAATGGAATGCAATCAACCAGAATGGAATTGAATGGAATTGAATGGGATGGAATGGAATGGAATGGAATCAACCTGAATGGAATGGAATGGAACGCAATGGAATGGAATGGAATGGAATGCAATGGAATGGAATGGAATGGAATCAACCCGAATGGAATGGAATGGAATGGAATGGAATGGAATGGAATCCAATGGAATGGAATGAACCCGAATGGAATGGAATGGAATGGAATCAACCCGAATGGAATGGAATGGAATGGAATGGAATGGAATCAAACCGAATGGAATGGAATGGCATGGAATGGAATCAACCCGAATGGAATGGAATGGAATGGAATGGAATGGAATGGAATCAACCTGAATGGAAAGGAATGGAATGCAATTAAATGAAATGGAATGGTATGCAATCAAACCGAATGGAATGGAATGTAACGGAATGGAATAAACCCGAATGCAATGGAATGGAATGGAATGGTATGGAATCAACCCGAATGTAATGTTATGGAATGGAATGGAATGGAATGGAATGGAATAGAATCAACCCGAATGGAGTGGAATGGAATGGAATGGAATGGAATGGAATGGAATGGAATGGAATGGAATGGAATCAACACGAATGGAATGGAATGGATTGGAATGGAATGGAATCAACACGAATGGAATTGAATGGAATGAAATGGAATGGAATGGAATCAACACACATGGAATGCAATGAAATGGAATGGAATGGAATCAACCCTAATGCAATGGAATGGAAAGGAAGGGAATGGATTGAATGGAATGGAATCAAGTCCAATGGAATGGAATGGAATCGAATGAAATCAACCCGAATGGAAAGGGATGGAAACAACACGAATGGAATGGAATCAACCCGAATGGAATGGAATGGAATGGAACGGAATGGTATGCAATGGCATGGAAAGGAATGGAATGGAATAAACGCGAAGATAATTTAATGGAATAGAACGGAATGGACTGGAATGAATCAACCGGAATGGAATGGAATGGAATGAAATGGAATGGAATGGAATCAACCCGAATGCAATGGAATGGAATGGAATGGAATCAACCCGAATGGAAGGGAATGGAATGGAAAAAATTAACCCGAAAGGAATGGAATGGAATGGAATGGAACGCAATGGAATGGAATCAAATTGAATGCAATGGAATGGAATGGAATGGAATGCAGTCAACCCGAATGGAATGGAATGGAATGGAATGGAATGGAATGGAATGGAATCAACTGGAATGGAAAGGAATTGTATGGAATGGAATGAAATGGAATGGAATGGATTGGAATCAACCGAATGGAATGGAATGGAATGAACCCGAATGGAGTGGAATGGAATGAAATGTAATAGAATGCAACGGAATGGAATGAACCCGAATGGATTGGAATGAAATGGAATGGAAAAAATCAACGCGAATGGAATGGAATGGAATGGAAAGGGATCAACCCGAATGGAATGGAATGGATTGGAATGGAATCGAATGGAATGGAATAGAATGGAATGGAATGGAATGGAATGGAATCAACGCGAATGGAATGGAATGGAATCAACCCGAATGGTATGGAATGGAATGGAATCGAATGGAATGGAATGGAATTGTATGGAATGGAATGAAATGGAATGGAATGGATTGGAATCAACCGAATGGAATGGAATGGAATGGAATGGAATGAACCCGAATGGAGTGGAATGGAATGGAATGGAATAGAATGCAACGGAATGGAATGAACCCGAATGGATTGGAATGAAATGAAATGGAATGGAATGGAAAAAATCAACGCGAATGGAGTGGAATGGAATGGAACGGCATCAACCCGAATGGAATGGAATGGATTGGAATGGAATGGAATGGAATGGAATTAAAACAAATGGAATGGAAATGAATGGAATGGAATGCAATGGAATGGAATGGAAAGGAATGGAATCAACCCGAAAGGAATGGAATGGAATGGAATGGAATGGAATGGAATGGAATGGAAAGGAATGGAATCAACCCGAATGGAATGGGATGAAATGGAATGGAATGGATTGGCATGGAATGGAATCAAGTCGAATGGAATGGAATGGAATGGAATGGAATGGAATGGAATCAACCCGAATGGAATGGGATGGAATGGAATGGAATGGATTGGCATGGAATGGAATCAAGTCGAATGGAATGGAATGGAATGGAATGGAATGCAATCAACCCGAATGGGATGGAATGGAATGGAGTGGAATGGAATCAAACTGAATGATATAGAATGGAATGGAATGGAATGGAATTGAATTAAACCAAATGGAATGGAATTGAATGGAATGGAATGGAATGCAATGCAATGGAATGGAATGGAATAAACCGGAATGGAATGGAATGGAATGGAATAGAACGGAATGGATTGGAATGGAATCAACCGGAATGGAATGGAATGGAATGAAATGGAATTGAATGGAATCAACCGGAATGGAATGCAATGGAATGGAAGGTTATGGAATGGAATAGAATCAACCCTAATGGAATGGAATGGAATGGAATCAACCAGAATGCAGTGGAATGGAAAGGAATGGAATGGAATGGAATCGAATGGAATCAACCCGAATGGAATGAAATGCAATGCAATAGAACGGAATTGAATGGAAAGGAATGGAATGGAATGTAATCGAATGGAATCAACCCGAATGGAATGAAATGCAATGCAATAGAACGGAATTGAATGGAAAGGAATGGAATGGAATCAACTCGAATGGAATTGAACGCAATGCAATGCAATGGAATGGAATGGAATGGAATCAACCCGAATGGAATGGAATGGAATGGAATGGAATGGAGTCAACCCGAATGGAATGGAATGGAATGGAATGGAACAGAATGGAATCAACTGGAATGGAATAGAATGGAATGGAATGAATGGAAGGGAATCAACCCTTAGCAATGGAATGGAATGCAATGAAATGCAATGGAATAGAATCAACCCGAATGCAATGGAATGGAATGGAATGGAATGGAATGGAATTCACACGAATGGAATGGAATGGAATGGAATCAACCCGAATGGAATGGAATGGAATGGAATGGAAACAACCCGAATTGAATGGAATGGAATGGAGTGGAATGGAATGGAATGGAATGGAATGGAATGGAATCAACGGGAATGGAATGGAATGCAATGGAATGGAACGGAATGGAAGGGAATGCAATGGAATGGAATGGAATGGAATGGAATGGAATTGAATGGAATGGAATGGAATCAACCCGAATGGAATGGAATGGAATGGAATCAACCAGAAAGGAATGGAATGGAATGGAATGGAATGGAATCAACCCGAATGGTATGGAATGGAATGGAATGGAATGGAATCAGACCGAATGGAATGGAATGAAATGGAATATATTGGAATGGAAGAAGTCAACCCGAATGGAATGGAATGGAATGTATTGGAATGGAATGGAATGGAAAAGAAACAAAACGAATGGAATGGAAGGGAATGGAATGGAGTGGAATGGAATGCAATGGAATTTAGCGGAATGGAATGGAATGGAATGGAATCAACCCAAATGGAATGGAATGGAATTGAATGGAATGGAATGGTATGGAATGGAATAGAATCAACCCGAATGAAATGGAATGGAATGGAATGGAATAAACCCGAATGCAAAGGAATGGAATGGAATGGAATGGAATGGAATCAACCCGAATGGAATGGAATGGAATGGAATGGAATGGAATAAACCGGAATGGAATGGAATGGAAAGAAATGGAACGGAGTGAAATCAACCGGAATGGAATGCGCTGGAATGGAATGGTATGGAATGGAATAGAATCAACGCGAATGGAATGGAATGGAATGGAATCAACCCGAATGCAGTGGAATGGAAAGGAATGGAATGGAATGGAATGGAATGGAATCAACCCGAATGGAATGGAATGCAATGCAATGGAATGGAATGGAATGGAAAGGAATGGAATGGAATCAACCCGAATGGAATGGAACACAATGGAATGGAAAGGAATGGAATGAACCCGAATGGAACGGAATGGAAGGGAATGGAATGGAATGGAATGGAATCAACTCGAATGGAATGGAAAGGAATAAAATGGAATGGAACGGAACGGAATCCACTGGAATGGAATGGAATGGAATGGAATGGAATGGAATGGAATCAACCCGAAAGGAATGGAATGGAATGGAATTGAATGGAATGGAATTGAATGCAATCAACCCGAATGGAATGGAATGGAATGGAATGGAATCAACCCGTATGGAATTGAATGGAATGCAATGGAATGGAATGGAATGAAACAGAATGTAATAGAATGGAAAGGAATGGAATGGAATGGAATCCACCCGAATGGAATGGAATGGAATGGAATGGAATGGAATCAACCCGAATGGAAAGGAATGGAATGGAATGGAATGGAATGGAATGGAATGGAATCAACCCGAATGGAATGGAATGGAATGGAAAGGAATGTAATGGAATGGAACGGAATGGAATCCACTGGAATGGAATGGAATGGAATGGAATGGAATGAAATGGAAGGGAATCAACCCGTATACAATGGAATGGAATGGAATTGAATGCAATGGAATGGAATCAACCAGAATGCAATGGAATGGAATGGAATGGAATGGATTTCACCCGAATGGAATGGAATGGAATGGAATGGAATCAACCAGAATGGAATGGAATGAAATGGAAACAACCCGAATGGAATGGAATGGAATGGAGTGGAATGGAATGGAATGGAATGGAATGGAATGGAGTGGAATCAACGCGAATGGAATGGAATGGAATGGAATGGAATGGAATGGAATGGAATGGAATCAACCCGAATGGAAAGGAGTGGAATGGAATGGAATGGAATGGAATGGAATCAACCCGAATGGAATGGAATGGAATGGAAAGGAATGTAATGGAATGGAACGGAATGGAATCCACTGGAATGGAATGGAATGGAATGGAATGAAATGGAAGGGAATCAACCCGTATACAATGGAATGGAATGGAATTGAATGCAATGGAATGGAATCAACCAGAATGCAATGGAATGGAATGGAATGGAATGGATTTCACCCGAATGGAATGGAATGGAATGGAATGGAATCAACCAGGATGGAATGGAATGAGATGGAAACAACCCGAATGGAATGGAATGGAATGGAGTGGAATGGAATGGAATGGAATGGAATGGAATGGAGTGGAATCAACGCGAATGGAATGGAATGGAATGGAATGGAATGGAATGGAATGGAATCAACCCGAATGGAAAGGAGTGGAATGGAATGGAATGGAATGGAATCAACCCGAATGGAATGGAATGGAATGGAAAGGAATGTAATGGAATGGAACGGAATGGAATCCACTGGAATGGAATGGAATGGAATGGAATGGAATGGAATGAAATGGAAGGGAATCAACCCGTATACAATGGAATGGAATGGAATTGAATGCAATGGAATGGAATCAACCAGAATGCAATGGAATGGAATGGAATGCAATGGATTTCACCCAAATGGAATGGAATGGAATGGAATGGAATGGAATCAACCAGAATGGAATGGAATGAAATGGAAACAACGCGAATGGAATGGAATGGAATGGAGTGGAATGGAATGGAATGGAATGGAATGGAATGGAGTGGAATCAACGCGAATGGAATGGAATGGAATGGAATGGAATGGAATGGAATCAACCAGAATGGAATGGAATGGAATGGAATGGAATCAACCCGAATGGAATGGAATGGAGTAGAATGGAATGGAATGGAATGGATTAGAATGGATTGGAATGGAATGGAATGGAATGGAATCAACACGAATGGAATTTAATGGAATGCAATGGAATGGAATGGAAAGGAATGGAATCAACCTGAATGGAAAGGAATGGAATGGAATTGAATGGAATGGAATTGAATGCTATCAACCCGAATGGAATGGAATGGAATGGAATCAACCCGTATGGAATTGAATGGAATGCAATGGAATGGAATGGAATGAAACAGAATGAAATAGAATGGAAAGGAATGGAATGGAATGGAATCAACCGAAATGGAATGGAAAGGAATGGAATGGAATGGAATCAACCCAAATGGAAGGGAATGGAATGGAATGGAATGGAATGGAATAAACTCGAATGGAATGGAATGGAATAGAACGCAATGGATTGGAATGGAATCAGTCGGAATGGAATGGAAAGGAATGGAAAGGAATGGAATGGAATGGAATCAACCCAAATGGAATGGAATGGAATGGAATGGAAAGTAATGGAATGGAATAAACTCGAATGGAATGGAATGGAATAGAACGGAATGGATTGGAATGGAATCAGTCGGAATGGAATGGAATGGATTGAAATGGAACAGAATGTAGTCAACTGGAATGGAATGGAATGGAATGGAATGGAATGGTATGGAATGGAATAGCATCAACCCGAAGGGAATGGAATGAAATGGAATGGAAAGCAATCAACACTAAGGAATGGAATGGAATGGAATGGAATGGAATGGATTGGAATCAACCCGAATGGAAAGGAATAGAATGGAATGGTATGGAATGGAATGGAATAGAATGGAATGGAATCAACCCGAATGGAATAGAATGCAATGGAATGCAATGGAAAGGAATCAACCCAAATGGAATGGAATGGAATGGAAAGGAGTGGAATGGAATGGCATGGAAAGGAATGGAATGCAATAAACCCGAATGGAATGGAATGGAATAGAATGAAATGGATTGGAATGGAATCAACCAGAATGGAATGGAATGGAATGAAATGGAACGGAATGGAATCAACTGGAATGGAATGGAATGGAAGGGAATGGTATGGAATGGAATGGAATGGTATGGAATGGAATGGAATGGGATGGAATCAACACGAATGGAATGGAATGGAATGGAATGGAATGGAATGGAATGGAATGGAATTGGATGGAATGGAATGGAAAGGAATGGAATGCAATCAACCCGAATGGAATGGAATGCAATGCGATGTAATGGAATGGAATGGAATTAACCCGAATGGAAAGGAATGGAATGGAATGGAATGGAATCAACACGAATGGAATGGAATGGAATGGAATGTATTGGAATGGAATGGAATCAACCCGAATGGAATAGAATGGAATGGAATGCAATGGAATGAAATCAACCCAAATGGAATGGAATGGAATGGAATGGAATGGAATGGAATGGAATGGAATGCTATGGAAAGGAAAGGAATGGAATAAACCCGAATGGAATGGAATGGAATGGAATGGAATGGAATGGTATGGAATGGAATGGAATGGAATGGAATGGATTGGAATGGAATGAAATAGAATGGAAAGGAATGGAATGGAATGGAATCAACCCAAATGGAATGGAATGCAATGGAATGGAATGGAATGGAATGGAATGGAATGGAATAAACCCGAATGGAATGGAATGGAATAGAACGGAATGGATTGGAATGGAATCAGTCGGAATGGAATGGAATGGAATGAAATGGAACAGAATGTAGTCAACTGGAATGGAATGGAATGGAATGGAATGGTATGGAATGGTATAGCATCAACCCGAATGGAATGGAATGAAATGGAATGGAATGAAATCAACCCGAAGGTATGGAATGGAATGGAAAGGAATGGAATGGATTGGAATCAACCCGAATGGAATGGAATGGAATGGAATGGTATGGAATGGAATGGAATGGTATGGAATGGAATGGAATCAACCCGAATGGAATAGAATGGAATGGAATGCAATGGAATGGAATCAACCCAAATGGAATGGAATGGAATGGCATGGAAAGGAATGGAATGGAATAAACCCGAATGGAATGGAACGGAATAGAATGAAATGGATTGGAATGGAATCAACCAGAATGGAATGGAATGGAATGAAATGGAACGGAATGGAATCAACTGTAATGGAATGGAATGGAATGGTATGGAATGGAATGTAATGGTATGGAATGGAATGGAATGGATTGGAATCAACCCGAATGGAATGGAATGGAATGGAAAGGAATGGAATGGAATGGAATGGAATTGAATGGAATGGAATGGAAAGGAATGGAATGCAATCAACCCGAATGGAATGGAATGCAATGCGATGAAATGGAATGGAAAGGAATCACCCCGAATGGAAAGGAATGGAATGGAATGGAATGGAATCAACACGAATGGAATGGAATGGAATGGAATGGAATGGAATGGAATGGATTGCAATGGAATGGAATCAACTCGAATGGAATGGAATGGAATGGAATGGAATGGAATCAACGGGAATGGAATGGAATGGAATGGAATGTAATCAACGGGAATGGAATGGAATGGAATGGAATGGAATAGAATGGAATGGAATCAACCAGAATTGAATGGAATGGAATGGAATGGAACGGAATGGAATGGAATCAACCCGAATGGAATGGAATGGAATGGAATGGAATGGAATGGAGTAGAATGTAATGGAATGTAATGGAAGTGAATGGATTGGAATGGAATCAACCGGAATGGAATGGAATTGAAAGGAATGGAATCAACCCGAATGTTATAGAATGGAATGGAATGGAATCAACACGAATGGAATGGAATGCAAAGGAATAGAATGGAATGGAAGAAGTCAACCCGAATGGAATGGAATGGAATGCATTGGAAAGGAATGGAATGGAATGGAAAGAAAACGAATGGAATGGAAGGGAATGGAATGGAGTGGAATGGAATGGAATGGATAGAAAACGAATGGAATGGAAGGGAATGGAATGGAGTGGAATGGAATGGAATGGAATGGAATGGAGTGGAATGGAACGGAATCAACCCAAATGGAATGGAATGGAATGGAATCAACCTGAATGGAATGGAATGGAATTGAATGGAATGCAATGGAATGGCATGGAATGGAATCAAGTCGAATGGAATGGAATGGAATGGAATCAACCCGAATGGAATGGAATGGAATGGAATCAACCCGAATGTAATGTAATGTAATGGAATGGAATGGAATGGAATGGAATGGAATGGAATCAACCTGAATGGAATGGAATGGAATGGAATTGAATGGCATGGAATTGAATGCAATTAACCCGAATGGAATGCAATGGAATGAAATGGAATCAAACAGAATGAAATAGAATGGAAAGGAATGGAATGGAATGGAATCAACCCAAATGGAATGGAATGGAATGGAATAAAGTCGAATGGAATGGAATACAATAGAACGGAATGGATTGGAATGGAATCAATCGGAATGGAATGGAATGGAATGAAATGGAACAGAATGTAGTCAACTGGAATGGAATGGAATGGAATGGTATGGAATGGAATAGCATCAACCCGAATGGAATGGAATGAAATGGAATGGAATGGAATCAACCCGAATGCAATGGAATGGAATGGAATGGAATTGAATGCAATCAACCCGAAGGAATGGAATGGAATGGAATGGAATGGAATGGAATGGGTTGGAATCAACACGAATGGAATGGAATGGAATGGAATGGAATGGAATGGAATGGAATCAACCCGAATGGAATAGAATGGAATGGAATGGAATGGAATGGAATCAACCCAAATGGAATAGAATGGAATGGAATGGAATGGAATGGAATGGAACGGCATGGAAAGGAATGGAATGGAATAAACTCGAATGGAATGGAAGGGAATAGAATGAAATGGATTGGAATGGAAACAATCAGAATGGAATGGAATGGAACGGAGTGGAATGGAATCAACCCGAAGGGAGAGGAATGGATTGGAATGGAATGGAATGGAATGGAATATAAACGAATGGAATGGAAGGGAATGGATTGGAATGGAATGGAATGGAATGGAATGGAATGGAATCAACCCGAATGGAATGGAATGGAATGCAATGGAATGGAATGGAATGGAATGGAACGGAATGGAATGGAATGGAATCAACCCGAATGGAATGGAATGCAATGCAATGCAATGGAATGGAATGGAATGGAATCAACCGGAATGCAGTGGAATGGAATAGAACGGAATGGATTGCAATGGAATCAAACGGAATGGAATGGAATGGAATGAAATGGAACGGAAAGGAATCAACCGGAATGGAATGCACTGGAATGGAATGGTATGGAATGGAATAGAATCAACCCGAATGGAATGGAATGGAATGGAATGGAATCAACCCGAATGCAGTGGAATGGAAAGGAATGGAATGGAATGGAATTGAATGGAATCAACCCGAATGGAATGGAATGCAATGCAATGGAATGGAATTGAATGGAAAGGAATGGAATGGAATCAACCCGAATGGAATGGAACGCAATGCAATGGAATGGAATGGAATGGAATGGAATCAACCCGAATGGAATGGAATGGAAGGGAATGGAATGGAATGGAAGGGAATGGAATGGAATGGAATGGAATCAACCCGAATGGAATGTAAAGGAATGGAATGGAATGGAACGGAATGGAATCCACTGGAATGCAATTGAATGCAATGGAATGGAATGGAATGGAGGGGAATCAACCCATATGCAATGGAATGGAATGGAATGGAATGCAATGGAATGCAATCAACCAGAATGCAATGGAATGGAATGGAATGGAATAGAATGGAATTCACTCGAATGGAATGGAATGGAATGGAATGGAATGGAATGGAATGGAATCAACGCGAATGGAATGGAATGGAATGGAATGGAACAGAATGGAATGGAATCAACCAGAATTGAATGGTATGGAATGGAATGGAAGGGAATGGAATGGAATCAACCCGAATGGAATGGAATGGAATGGAATGGAATGGAGTAGAATGTAATGGAATGTAATGGAGTTGAATGGATTGGAATGGAATCAACCGGAATGGAATGGAATTGAAAGGAATGGAATCAACCCGAATGTTATAGAATGGAATGGAATGGAATCAACACGAATGGAATGGAATGCAAAGGAATAGAATGGAATGGAAGAAGTCAACCCGAATGGAATGGAATGGAATGGATTGGAAAGGAATGGAATGGAATGGAAAGAAAACGAATGGAATGGAAGGGAATGGAATGGAGTGGAATGGAATGGAATGGAAAGAAAACGAATGGAATGGAAGGGAATGGAATGGAGTGGAATGGAATGGAATGGAATGGAATGGAGTGGAATGGAACGGAATCAACCCAAATGGAATGGAATGGAATGGAATCAACCTGAATGGAATGGAATGGAATTGAATGGAATGCAATGGAATGGCATGGAATGGAATCAAGTCGAATGGAATGGAATGGAATGGAATCAACCCGAATGGAATGGAATGGAATGGAATCAACCCGAATGGAATGGAATGTAATGGAATGGAATGGAATGGAATGGAATGGAATGGAATCAACCTGAATGGAATGGAATGGAATGGAATGGAATGGCATGGAATTGAATGCAATCAACCCGAATGGAATGCAATGGAATGAAATGGAATCAAACAGAATGAAATAGAATGGAAAGGAATGGAATGGAATGGAATCAACCCAAATGGAATGGAATGGAATGGAATAAAGTCGAATGGAATGGAATACAATAGAACGGAATGGATTGGAATGGAATCAATCGGAATGGAATGGAATGGAATGAAATGGAACAGAATGTAGTCAACTGGAATGGAATGGAATGGAATGGTATGGATTGGCATGGAATGGAATCAAGTCGAATGGAATGGAATGGAATGGAATGGAATGCAATCAACCCGAATGGGATGGAATGGAATGGAGTGGAATGGAATCAAACTGAATGATATAGAATGGAATGGAATGGAATGGAATTGAATTAAACCAAATGGAATGGAATTGAATGGAATGGAATGGAATGCAATGCAATGGAATGGAATGGAATAAACCGGAATGGAATGGAATGGAATGGAATAGAACGGAATGGATTGGAATGGAATCAACCGGAATGGAATGGAATGGAATGAAATGGAATTGAATGGAATCAACCGGAATGGAATGCAATGGAATGGAAGGTTATGGAATGGAATAGAATCAACCCTAATGGAATGGAATGGAATGGAATCAACCAGAATGCAGTGGAATGGAAAGGAATGGAATGGAATGGAATCGAATGGAATCAACCCGAATGGAATGAAATGCAATGCAATAGAACGGAATTGAATGGAAAGGAATGGAATGGAATGTAATCGAATGGAATCAACCCGAATGGAATGAAATGCAATGCAATAGAACGGAATTGAATGGAAAGGAATGGAATGGAATCAACTCGAATGGAATTGAACGCAATGCAATGCAATGGAATGGAATGGAATGGAATCAACCCGAATGGAATGGAATGGAATGGAATGGAATGGAGTCAACCCGAATGGAATGGAATGGAATGGAATGGAACAGAATGGAATCAACTGGAATGGAATAGAATGGAATGGAATGAATGGAAGGGAATCAACCCTTAGCAATGGAATGGAATGCAATGAAATGCAATGGAATAGAATCAACCCGAATGCAATGGAATGGAATGGAATGGAATGGAATGGAATTCACACGAATGGAATGGAATGGAATGGAATCAACCCGAATGGAATGGAATGGAATGGAATGGAAACAACCCGAATTGAATGGAATGGAATGGAGTGGAATGGAATGGAATGGAATGGAATGGAATGGAATCAACGGGAATGGAATGGAATGCAATGGAATGGAACGGAATGGAAGGGAATGCAATGGAATGGAATGGAATGGAATGGAATGGAATTGAATGGAATGGAATGGAATCAACCCGAATGGAATGGAATGGAATGGAATCAACCAGAAAGGAATGGAATGGAATGGAATGGAATGGAATCAACCCGAATGGAATGGAGTAGAATGGAATGGAATGGAATGGATTGGAATGGAATCAACCGGAATGGAATGGAATGGAATGGAATTAAATGGAATGGAATCAACCCGAATGGTATGGAATGGAATGGAATGGAATGGAATCAGACCGAATGGAATGGAATGAAATGGAATATATTGGAATGGAAGAAGTCAACCCGAATGGAATGGAATGGAATGTATTGGAATGGAATGGAATGGAAAAGAAACAAAACGAATGGAATGGAAGGGAATGGAATGGAGTGGAATGGAATGCAATGGAATTTAGCGGAATGGAATGGAATGGAATGGAATCAACCCAAATGGAATGGAATGGAATTGAATGGAATGGAATGGTATGGAATGGAATAGAATCAACCCGAATGAAATGGAATGGAATGGAATGGAATAAACCCGAATGCAAAGGAATGGAATGGAATGGAATGGAATGGAATCAACCCGAATGGAATGGAATGGAATGGAATGGAATGGAATAAACCGGAATGGAATGGAATGGAAAGAAATGGAACGGAGTGAAATCAACCGGAATGGAATGCGCTGGAATGGAATGGTATGGAATGGAATAGAATCAACGCGAATGGAATGGAATGGAATGGAATCAACCCGAATGCAGTGGAATGGAAAGGAATGGAATGGAATGGAATGGAATGGAATCAACCCGAATGGAATGGAATGCAATGCAATGGAATGGAATGGAATGGAAAGGAATGGAATGGAATCAACCCGAATGGAATGGAACACAATGGAATGGAAAGGAATGGAATGAACCCGAATGGAACGGAATGGAAGGGAATGGAATGGAATGGAATGGAATCAACTCGAATGGAATGGAAAGGAATAAAATGGAATGGAACGGAACGGAATCCACTGGAATGGAATGGAATGGAATGGAATGGAATGGAATGGAATCAACCCGAAAGGAATGGAATGGAATGGAATTGAATGGAATGGAATTGAATGCAATCAACCCGAATGGAATGGAATGGAATGGAATGGAATCAACCCGTATGGAATTGAATGGAATGCAATGGAATGGAATGGAATGAAACAGAATGTAATAGAATGGAAAGGAATGGAATGGAATGGAATCCACCCGAATGGAATGGAATGGAATGGAATGGAATGGAATCAACCCGAATGGAAAGGAATGGAATGGAATGGAATGGAATGGAATGGAATGGAATCAACCCGAATGGAATGGAATGGAATGGAAAGGAATGTAATGGAATGGAACGGAATGGAATCCACTGGAATGGAATGGAATGGAATGGAATGGAATGAAATGGAAGGGAATCAACCCGTATACAATGGAATGGAATGGAATTGAATGCAATGGAATGGAATCAACCAGAATGCAATGGAATGGAATGGAATGGAATGGATTTCACCCGAATGGAATGGAATGGAATGGAATGGAATCAACCAGAATGGAATGGAATGAAATGGAAACAACCCGAATGGAATGGAATGGAATGGAGTGGAATGGAATGGAATGGAATGGAATGGAATGGAGTGGAATCAACGCGAATGGAATGGAATGGAATGGAATGGAATGGAATGGAATGGAATCAACCCGAATGGAAAGGAGTGGAATGGAATGGAATGGAATGGAATGGAATCAACCCGAATGGAATGGAATGGAATGGAAAGGAATGTAATGGAATGGAACGGAATGGAATCCACTGGAATGGAATGGAATGGAATGGAATGAAATGGAAGGGAATCAACCCGTATACAATGGAATGGAATGGAATTGAATGCAATGGAATGGAATCAACCAGAATGCAATGGAATGGAATGGAATGGAATGGATTTCACCCGAATGGAATGGAATGGAATGGAATGGAATCAACCAGGATGGAATGGAATGAGATGGAAACAACCCGAATGGAATGGAATGGAATGGAGTGGAATGGAATGGAATGGAATGGAATGGAATGGAGTGGAATCAACGCGAATGGAATGGAATGGAATGGAATGGAATGGAATGGAATGGAATCAACCCGAATGGAAAGGAGTGGAATGGAATGGAATGGAATGGAATCAACCCGAATGGAATGGAATGGAATGGAAAGGAATGTAATGGAATGGAACGGAATGGAATCCACTGGAATGGAATGGAATGGAATGGAATGGAATGGAATGAAATGGAAGGGAATCAACCCGTATACAATGGAATGGAATGGAATTGAATGCAATGGAATGGAATCAACCAGAATGCAATGGAATGGAATGGAATGCAATGGATTTCACCCAAATGGAATGGAATGGAATGGAATGGAATGGAATCAACCAGAATGGAATGGAATGAAATGGAAACAACGCGAATGGAATGGAATGGAATGGAGTGGAATGGAATGGAATGGAATGGAATGGAATGGAGTGGAATCAACGCGAATGGAATGGAATGGAATGGAATGGAATGGAATGGAATCAACCAGAATGGAATGGAATGGAATGGAATGGAATCAACCCGAATGGAATGGAATGGAGTAGAATGGAATGGAATGGAATGGATTAGAATGGATTGGAATGGAATGGAATGGAATGGAATCAACACGAATGGAATTTAATGGAATGCAATGGAATGGAATGGAAAGGAATGGAATCAACCTGAATGGAAAGGAATGGAATGGAATTGAATGGAATGGAATTGAATGCTATCAACCCGAATGGAATGGAATGGAATGGAATCAACCCGTATGGAATTGAATGGAATGCAATGGAATGGAATGGAATGAAACAGAATGAAATAGAATGGAAAGGAATGGAATGGAATGGAATCAACCGAAATGGAATGGAAAGGAATGGAATGGAATGGAATCAACCCAAATGGAAGGGAATGGAATGGAATGGAATGGAATGGAATAAACTCGAATGGAATGGAATGGAATAGAACGCAATGGATTGGAATGGAATCAGTCGGAATGGAATGGAAAGGAATGGAAAGGAATGGAATGGAATGGAATCAACCCAAATGGAATGGAATGGAATGGAATGGAAAGTAATGGAATGGAATAAACTCGAATGGAATGGAATGGAATAGAACGGAATGGATTGGAATGGAATCAGTCGGAATGGAATGGAATGGATTGAAATGGAACAGAATGTAGTCAACTGGAATGGAATGGAATGGAATGGAATGGAATGGTATGGAATGGAATAGCATCAACCCGAAGGGAATGGAATGAAATGGAATGGAAAGCAATCAACACTAAGGAATGGAATGGAATGGAATGGAATGGAATGGAATGGATTGGAATCAACCCGAATGGAAAGGAATAGAATGGAATGGTATGGAATGGAATGGAATAGAATGGAATGGAATCAACCCGAATGGAATAGAATGCAATGGAATGCAATGGAAAGGAATCAACCCAAATGGAATGGAATGGAATGGAAAGGAGTGGAATGGAATGGCATGGAAAGGAATGGAATGCAATAAACCCGAATGGAATGGAATGGAATAGAATGAAATGGATTGGAATGGAATCAACCAGAATGGAATGGAATGGAATGAAATGGAACGGAATGGAATCAACTGGAATGGAATGGAATGGAAGGGAATGGTATGGAATGGAATGGAATGGTATGGAATGGAATGGAATGGGATGGAATCAACACGAATGGAATGGAATGGAATGGAATGGAATGGAATGGAATGGAATTGGATGGAATGGAATGGAAAGGAATGGAATGCAATCAACCCGAATGGAATGGAATGCAATGCGATGTAATGGAATGGAATGGAATTAACCCGAATGGAAAGGAATGGAATGGAATGGAATGGAATCAACACGAATGGAATGGAATGGAATGGAATGTATTGGAATGGAATGGAATCAACCCGAATGGAATAGAATGGAATGGAATGCAATGGAATGAAATCAACCCAAATGGAATGGAATGGAATGGAATGGAATGGAATGGAATGGAATGGAATGGAATGCTATGGAAAGGAAAGGAATGGAATAAACCCGAATGGAATGGAATGGAATGGAATGGAATGGAATGGAATGGTATGGAATGGAATGGAATGGAATGGAATGGATTGGAATGGAATGAAATAGAATGGAAAGGAATGGAATGGAATGGAATCAACCCAAATGGAATGGAATGCAATGGAATGGAATGGAATGGAATGGAATGGAATGGAATAAACTCGAATGGAATGGAATGGAATAGAACGGAATGGATTGGAATGGAATCAGTCGGAATGGAATGGAATGGAATGAAATGGAACAGAATGTAGTCAACTGGAATGGAATGGAATGGAATGGAATGGTATGGAATGGTATAGCATCAACCCGAATGGAATGGAATGAAATGGAATGGAATGAAATCAACCCGAAGGTATGGAATGGAATGGAAAGGAATGGAATGGATTGGAATCAACCCGAATGGAATGGAATGGAATGGAATGGTATGGAATGGAATGGAATGGTATGGAATGGAATGGAATCAACCCGAATGGAATAGAATGGAATGGAATGCAATGGAATGGAATCAACCCAAATGGAATGGAATGGAATGGAATGGAAAGGAATGGAATGGAATAAACCCGAATGGAATGGAACGGAATAGAATGAAATGGATTGGAATGGAATCAACCAGAATGGAATGGAATGGAATGAAATGGAACGGAATGGAATCAACTGTAATGGAATGGAATGGAATGGTATGGAATGGAATGTAATGGTATGGAATGGAATGGAATGGATTGGAATCAACCCGAATGGAATGGAATGGAATGGAAAGGAATGGAATGGAATGGAATGGAATTGAATGGAATGGAATGGAAAGGAATGGAATGCAATCAACCCGAATGGAATGGAATGCAATGCGATGAAATGGAATGGAAAGGAATCACCCCGAATGGAAAGGAATGGAATGGAATGGAATGGAATCAACACGAATGGAATGGAATGGAATGGAATGGAATGGAATGGAATGGATTGCAATGGAATGGAATCAACTCGAATGGAATGGAATGGAATGGAATGGAATGGAATCAACGGGAATGGAATGGAATGGAATGGAATGTAATCAACGGGAATGGAATGGAATGGAATGGAATGGAATAGAATGGAATGGAATCAACCAGAATTGAATGGAATGGAATGGAATGGAACGGAATGGAATGGAATCAACCCGAATGGAATGGAATGGAATGGAATGGAATGGAATGGAATGGAGTAGAATGTAATGGAATGTAATGGAAGTGAATGGATTGGAATGGAATCAACCGGAATGGAATGGAATTGAAAGGAATGGAATCAACCCGAATGTTATAGAATGGAATGGAATGGAATCAACACGAATGGAATGGAATGCAAAGGAATAGAATGGAATGGAAGAAGTCAACCCGAATGGAATGGAATGGAATGGATTGGAAAGGAATGGAATGGAATGGAAAGAAAACGAATGGAATGGAAGGGAATGGAATGGAGTGGAATGGAATGGAATGGATAGAAAACGAATGGAATGGAAGGGAATGGAATGGAGTGGAATGGAATGGAATGGAATGGAATGGAGTGGAATGGAACGGAATCAACCCAAATGGAATGGAATGGAATGGAATCAACCTGAATGGAATGGAATGGAATTGAATGGAATGCAATGGAATGGCATGGAATGGAATCAAGTCGAATGGAATGGAATGGAATGGAATCAACCCGAATGGAATGGAATGGAATGGAATCAACCCGAATGTAATGTAATGTAATGGAATGGAATGGAATGGAATGGAATGGAATGGAATCAACCTGAATGGAATGGAATGGAATGGAATTGAATGGCATGGAATTGAATGCAATTAACCCGAATGGAATGCAATGGAATGAAATGGAATCAAACAGAATGAAATAGAATGGAAAGGAATGGAATGGAATGGAATCAACCCAAATGGAATGGAATGGAATGGAATAAAGTCGAATGGAATGGAATACAATAGAACGGAATGGATTGGAATGGAATCAATCGGAATGGAATGGAATGGAATGAAATGGAACAGAATGTAGTCAACTGGAATGGAATGGAATGGAATGGTATGGAATGGAATAGCATCAACCCGAATGGAATGGAATGAAATGGAATGGAATGGAATCAACCCGAATGCAATGGAATGGAATGGAATGGAATTGAATGCAATCAACCCGAAGGAATGGAATGGAATGGAATGGAATGGAATGGAATGGGTTGGAATCAACACGAATGGAATGGAATGGAATGGAATGGAATGGAATGGAATGGAATCAACCCGAATGGAATAGAATGGAATGGAATGGAATGGAATGGAATCAACCCAAATGGAATAGAATGGAATGGAATGGAATGGAATGGAATGGAACGGCATGGAAAGGAATGGAATGGAATAAACTCGAATGGAATGGAAGGGAATAGAATGAAATGGATTGGAATGGAAACAATCAGAATGGAATGGAATGGAACGGAGTGGAATGGAATCAACCCGAAGGGAGAGGAATGGATTGGAATGGAATGGAATGGAATGGAATATAAACGAATGGAATGGAAGGGAATGGATTGGAATGGAATGGAATGGAATGGAATGGAATGGAATCAACCCGAATGGAATGGAATGGAATGCAATGGAATGGAATGGAATGGAATGGAACGGAATGGAATGGAATGGAATCAACCCGAATGGAATGGAATGCAATGCAATGCAATGGAATGGAATGGAATGGAATCAACCGGAATGCAGTGGAATGGAATAGAACGGAATGGATTGCAATGGAATCAAACGGAATGGAATGGAATGGAATGAAATGGAACGGAAAGGAATCAACCGGAATGGAATGCACTGGAATGGAATGGTATGGAATGGAATAGAATCAACCCGAATGGAATGGAATGGAATGGAATGGAATCAACCCGAATGCAGTGGAATGGAAAGGAATGGAATGGAATGGAATTGAATGGAATCAACCCGAATGGAATGGAATGCAATGCAATGGAATGGAATTGAATGGAAAGGAATGGAATGGAATCAACCCGAATGGAATGGAACGCAATGCAATGGAATGGAATGGAATGGAATGGAATCAACCCGAATGGAATGGAATGGAAGGGAATGGAATGGAATGGAAGGGAATGGAATGGAATGGAATGGAATCAACCCGAATGGAATGTAAAGGAATGGAATGGAATGGAACGGAATGGAATCCACTGGAATGCAATTGAAGGCAATGGAATGGAATGGAATGGAGGGGAATCAACCCATATGCAATGGAATGGAATGGAATGGAATGCAATGGAATGCAATCAACCAGAATGCAATGGAATGGAATGGAATGGAATAGAATGGAATTCACTCGAATGGAATGGAATGGAATGGAATGGAATGGAATGGAATGGAATCAACGCGAATGGAATGGAATGGAATGGAATGGAACAGAATGGAATGGAATCAACCAGAATTGAATGGTATGGAATGGAATGGAAGGGAATGGAATGGAATCAACCCGAATGGAATGGAATGGAATGGAATGGAATGGAGTAGAATGTAATGGAATGTAATGGAGTTGAATGGATTGGAATGGAATCAACCGGAATGGAATGGAATTGAAAGGAATGGAATCAACCCGAATGTTATAGAATGGAATGGAATGGAATCAACACGAATGGAATGGAATGCAAAGGAATAGAATGGAATGGAAGAAGTCAACCCGAATGGAATGGAATGGAATGGATTGGAAAGGAATGGAATGGAATGGAAAGAAAAGGAATGGAATGGAAGGGAATGGAATGGAGTGGAATGGAATGGAATGGAAAGAAAACGAATGGAATGGAAGGGAATGGAATGGAGTGGAATGGAATGGAATGGAATGGAATGGAGTGGAATGGAACGGAATCAACCCAAATGGAATGGAATGGAATGGAATCAACCTGAATGGAATGGAATGGAATTGAATGGAATGCAATGGAATGGCATGGAATGGAATCAAGTCGAATGGAATGGAATGGAATGGAATCAACCCGAATGGAATGGAATGGAATGGAATCAACCCGAATGGAATGGAATGTAATGGAATGGAATGGAATGGAATGGAATGGAATGGAATCAACCTGAATGGAATGGAATGGAATGGAATGGAATGGCATGGAATTGAATGCAATCAACCCGAATGGAATGCAATGGAATGAAATGGAATCAAACAGAATGAAATAGAATGGAAAGGAATGGAATGGAATGGAATCAACCCAAATGGAATGGAATGGAATGGAATAAAGTCGAATGGAATGGAATACAATAGAACGGAATGGATTGGAATGGAATCAATCGGAATGGAATGGAATGGAATGAAATGGAACAGAATGTAGTCAACTGGAATGGAATGGAATGGAATGGTATGGAATGGAATAGCATCAACCCGAATGGAATGGAAGGAAATGGAATGGAATGGAATCAACCCGAATGCAATGGAATGGAATGGAATGGAATGGAATGGAATGGAATGGAATTGAATGCAATCAACCTGAAGGAAAGGAATGGAATGGAATGGAATGGGTTGGAATCAACACGAATGGAATGGAATGGAATGGAATGGAATGGAATGGAATGGAATGGAATCAACCCGAATGGAATAGAATGGAATGGAATGGAATGGAATGGAATGGAATCAACCCAAATGGAATAGAATGGAATGGAATGGAATGGAATGGAACGGCATGGAAAGGAATGGAATGGAATAAACTCGAATGGAATGGAACGGAATAGAATGAAATGGATTGGAATGGAATCAACCATAATGGAATGGAATGGAATGAAATGGAACGGAATGGAATCAACTGGAATGGAATGGAACGGAATGGTATGGAAGGGAATCAACCCGTATGCAATGGAATGGAATGGAATGCAATGCAATGGAATGGAATGGAATCAATCCGAATGGAATGGAATGGAATGGAATGGAATAAACCGGAATGGAATGGAATGGAATAGAACGGAATGGATTGGAATGGAATCAACCGGAATGGAATGGAATGGAATGAAATAGAACGGAGTGGAATGAACCGGAATGGAATGCACTGGAATGGAATGATATGGAATGGAATAGAATCAACCCGAATGGAATGGAATGGAATGGAATGGAATCAACCCGCATGCAGTGGAGTGGAATGGAATGGAATTGAATGGAAACAACCCGAATGGAATGGAATGCAATGCAATGGAAAGGAATTGAATGGAAAGGAATGGAATGGAATCAACCCGAATGGAATGGAACGCAATGGAATGGAATGGAATGGAATGGAATGAACCCGAATGGAACGGAATGTAAGGGAATGGAATGGAATGGAATGGAATCAAACAGAATGGAATGGAAAAGAATGGAATGGAATGGAACGGAATGGAATCCACTGGAATGGAAAGGAATGGAATGGAATGGAAGGGAATCAACACGTATGCAATGGAATGGAATGGAATGGAATGCAATGGAATGGAATCAACAGGAAGGCAATGGAATGGAAAGAAATGGAATGGAATTCACCCGAATGGAATGGAATGGAATGGAATGGAATGGAATGGAATGGAATGGAATGGAATCAACCAGAATGGAATGGAATGAAATGGAAACAACCCGAATGGAATGGAATGGAATGGAGTGGAATGGAATGGAATGGAATGGAATGGAATGGAATGGAATGGAATGGAATCAACGCGAATAGACGGGAATGGAATGGAATGGAATGGAATGGAATCAACCAGAATGGAATGGAATGGAATGGAATGGAATGGAATGGAATCAACCCGAATGGAATGGAATGGAATGGAATGGAGTAGAATGGAATGGAATGGAATGGAGTAGAATGGATTGGAATGGAATCAACCGGAATGGAATGGAATGAAAAGGAATATAATGGAATGGAAGAAGTCAACCCGAATGGAATGGAATGGAATGGAATGGATTGGAATGGAATGGAATGGAATGGAAACAAAACGAACGGAATGGAAGGGAATGGAATGGAGTGGAATGGAATGGAATGGAATGGAGTGGAATGGAATGGAATGGAATCAACCCAAATGGAATGGAATGGAATGGAATGGACTGCAATGGAATGGAATCAACCTGAATGGAATGGAATGGAATGGAATGGAATGCAATGGAATGGCATGGAATGGAATCAAGTCGAACGGAATGGAATGGAATGGAATGGAATGGAAAGGAATTGAATGGACTCAACCCAAATGGAATGGAATGGAATGGAATGGAATGGAATCAACCCGAATGGAATGGAATGGAATGGAATGGAATGCAATCAAGCTGAATGGAATGGAATGGAATGGAATGGAATCAACCCGTATGGAATTGAATGGAATGCAATGGAATGGAATGGAATCAAACAGAATGAAATAGAATGGAAAGGAATGGAATGGAATGGAATCAACACAAATGGAAAGGAATGGAATGGAATCAAACAGAATGAAATAGAATGGAAAGGAATGGAATGGAATGGAATCAACCCAAATGGAAAGGAATGGAATGGAAAGGAATGGAATGGAATCAACCCAAATGGAATGGAATGGAATGGAATGGAATGGAATGGAATGGAATAAACTCGAATGGAATGGAATGCAGTAGAACGGAATGGATTGGAATGGATTCAGTCGGAATGGAATGGAATGGATTGAAATGGAACAGAATGTAGTCAACTGGAAAGGAATGGAATGGAATGGAATGGTCTGGAATGGAATAGCATCAACCCGAATGGAATGGAATGAAATGGAATGGAACGGAATCAACCCGAATGGAATGGAATGGAATGGAATGGAATGGAATGGAATTGAATGCAATCAACCCGAAGGAATGGAATGGAATGGAATGGAATGGATTGGAATCAACCCAAATGGAATGGAATGGAATGGAATGCTATGGAATGGAATGGAATGGAAAGGAATGGAATGGAATGGAATGGAATTGAACGGAATGCAATGGAATGGAATCAACCCAAATGGAATGGAATGGAATGGAATGGAATGGAATGGCATGGAATGGAATGGAATAAACTCGAATGAAATGGAATGGAATAGAACGGAATGGATTGGAATGGAATCATTCGGAATGGAATGGAATGGAATGAAATGGAACAGAATGTAGTCAACTGGAATGCAATGGAATGGAATGGAATGGTATGGAATGGAATAGCATCAACCCGAATGGAATGGAATGAAATGGAATGGAATGCAATCACCCGAAGGAATGGAATAGAATGGATTGGAATCAACCCGAATGGAATGGAATGGAATGGAATGGTATGGAATGGAATGGAATGGAAAGGAATGAACCCGAATGGAATAGAATGGAATGGAATGAAATGGAATGGAATCAACACAAATGGAATGGAATGGAATGGAATGGCATGGAAAGGAATGGAATGGAATAAACCCGTATGGAATGGAATGGAATAGAATGAAATGGATTGGAATGGAATCAACCAGAATGGAATGGAATGGAATGAAATGGAAGGGAATGGAATCAACTGGAATGGAATGGAATGGTATGGAATGGAATGGAATGGAATGGAATCAACACGAATGGAATGGAATGGAATGGAATGGAATGGAATGCAATGGAATGGCATGGAATGGATTCAAGTCGAATGGAATGGAATGGAATGGAATGGAATGGAATGGAATCAACCCGAATGGAATGGAACGGAATGGAATCAACCCGAATGGAATGTAATGTAATGGAATGGAATGGAATGGAAAGAAATGGAATGGAATGGAATGGAATGAACCCGAATGGAATGGAATGGAATGGAATTGAATGTCATGGTATTGAATGCAATCAACCCGAATGGAATGCAGTGGAATGGAATGGAATCAAACAGAATGAAATAGAATGGAAAGGAATGGAATGGAATGGAATCAACCCAAATGGAATGGAATGGAATGGAATGGAATAAACTCGAATGGAATGGAATAGAATAGAACGGAATGGATTGGAATGGAATCAATCGGAATGGAATGGAATGGAATGAAATGGAACAGAATGTAGTCAACTGGAATGGAATGGAATGGAATGGAATGGAAAGGTATGGAATGGAATAGCATCAACCCGAATGGAATGGAATGAAATGGAATGGAATGGAATGAACCCGAATGCAATGGAATGGAATGGAATGGAATGGAATGGAATGGAATTGAATGCAATCAACCCGAAGGAATGGAATGGAATGGAATGGAATGGAATGGAATGGAATGGAATGGATTGGAATCAACACGAATGGAATGGAATGGAATGGAATGGAATGGAATGGAATCAACCCGAATGGAATAGAATGGATTGGAAACTAATGGAATGGAATCAACCGAAATGGAATAGAATGGAATGGAATGGAATGGAATGGAATGGAATGGAATGGAATGGAATGGCATGGAAAGGAATGGAATGGAATAAACCCGAATGGAATGGAATGGAATAGAATGAAATGGATTGGAATGGAATCAACCAGAATGGAATGGAATGGAATGAAATGGAACGGAATGGAATCAACTGTAATGGAATGGAACGGAATGGTATGGAAGGGAATCAACCTGTATGCAATGGAATGGAGTGGAATGCAATGCAATGGAATGGAATGGAATCAACCCGAATGGAATGGAATGGAATGGAATGGAATGGAATAAACCGGAATGGAATGGAATGGAATAGAACGGAATGGATTGGAATGGAATCAACCGGAATGGAATGGAATGGAATGAAATAGAACGGAGTGGAATCAACCGGAATGGAATGCACTGGAATGGAATGGTATGGAATGGAATAGAATCAACCCGAATGGAATGGAATGGAATGGAATGGAATCAACCCGAATGCAGTGCAATGGAATGGAATGGAATTGAATGGAATCAACCCGAATGGAATGGAATGCAATGCAATGGAATGGAATTGAATGGAAAGGAATGGAATGGAATCAACCCGAATGGAATGGAACGCAATGCAATGGAATGGAATGGAATGGAATGGAATGAACCCGAATGGAACGGAATGTAAGGGAATGGAATGGAATGGAATGGCATCAACACGAATGGAATGGAAAAGAATGGAATGGAATGGAACGGAATGGAATCCACTGGAATGGAATGGAATGGAATGGAATGGAATGGAATGGAATGGAAGGCAATCAACACGTATGCAATGGAATGGAATAGAATGGAATGGAATGCAATGGAATGGAATCAACACGAAGGCAATGGAATGGAAAGAAATGGAATGGAATTCACCCGAATGGAATGGAATGGAATGGAATGGAATGGAATGGAATGGAATCAACCAGAATGGAATGGAATGAAATGGAAACACCCCGAATGGAATGGAATGGAATGGAGTGGAATGGAATGGAATGGAATGGAATGGAATCAACGCGAATGGAATGGAATGCAATGGAATGGAATGGAATGGAATGGAAACAACCAGAATGGAATGGAATGGAAAGGAATGGAATGGAATCAACCCGAATGGAATGGAATGGAAACAACCACAATTGAATGGAATGGAAACAACCAGAATGGAATGGAATGGAAAGGAATGGAATGGAATCAACCCGAATGGAATGGAATGGATTGGAATGGAGTAGAAGGGAATGGAATGGAATGGAGTAGAATGGATTGTAATGGAAACAACCGGAATGGAATGGAATGAAAAGGAAGATAATGGAATGGAAGAAGTCAACCCGAATGGAATGGAATGGAATGGATTGGAATGGAATGGAATGGAATGGAAACAAAAGGAATGGAATGGAAGGGAATGGAATGGAGTGGAATGGAATGGAGTGGAATGGAATGGAATGGAATCAGCCCAAATGGAATGGAATGGAATGGAATGGACTGGAATGGAATGGAATCAACCTGAATGGAATGGAAGGGAATGGAATGGAATGCAATGGAATGGCATGGAATGGAATCAAGTCGAATGGAATGGAACGGAATGGAATGGAAAGGAATTGAATGGATTCAACCCAAATGGAATGGAATGGAATGGAATGGAATGGAATCAACCCGAATGGAATGGAATGGAATGGAATGGAATCAACCCGAATACAATGGAATGGAATGGAATTGAATGGAATGGAATTGAATGCAATCAACCCGAATGGAATGGAATGGAATGGAATGGAATCAACCCGTATGGAATTGAATGGAATGCAATGGAATGGAATGGAATCAAACAGAATGAAATAGAATGGAAAGGAATGGAATGGAATGGAATCAACCCAAATGGAAAGGAATGGAATAGAAAGGAATGGAATGGAATGGAATCAACCCAAATGGAATGGAATGGAATGGAATGGAATAAACTCGAATGGAATGGAATGCAATAGAACGGAATGGATAGGAATGGAATCAGTCGGAATGGAATGGAATGGATTGAAATGGAACAGAATGTAGTCAACTGTAATGGAATGGAATGGAATGGAATGGTATGGAATGGAATAGCATCAACCCGAAGAGAATGGAATGAAATGGAATGGAATGGAATCAACCCGAAAGGAATGGAATGGAATGGAATGGAATGGAATGGAATTGAATGCAATCAACCCGAAGGAATGGAATGGAATGGAATGGAATGGAATGGAATGGAATGGATTGGAATCAACCCGAATGGAATGGAATGGAATGGAATGGTATGGAATGGAATGGAATGGAATGGAATGCAATGGAAAGGAATCAACCCGAATGGAATAGAATGGAATGGAATGCAATGGAATGGAATCAACCCCAATGGAATGGAATGGAATGCAATGGAATGGAATGGAATAAACGGGAATGGAAAGGAATGGAATGGAATGGAATGGAATGGAATCAACCTGAATGGAATGGAATGGAATGGAATGGAATGAAATGGATTGGAATCAACCCGAAAGGAATGGAATGGAATTGAATCGAATGGAATGGAATCAACACCAATGGAATGTAATGGAAAGGCATAGAATGGAATGGAATCGAATGGAATGGAATCAACACGAATGGAATGTAATGGAATGGCATAGAATATAATGGAATGGAATGGAATCAACCCGAATGGAATACAATGGGATGGAATGGAATCAAACCAAATGGAATGGAATGGAATGGAATGGAATCAACCCGAATGGTATGGAATGCAATGGAATGGAATGGAATGGAATGGAATCAACCCGAATGGAATGGAATGGAATGGAATGGAATCAACCCGAATGGTATGGAATGGAATGGAATGGAATGGAATGGAATCAACCCGAATGGAATGGAATGAAATGGAATGGAAAAAATTAATCCGAGTGGAATGGAATGGAATGGAATGGAATGCAATGGAATGGAATCAACTTTAATGGAATGGAATGGAATTGCATGCAATGGAATGTAATGGAATGGAATCAACCAAATGGAATGGAATGGAATGCAATGAACCCGAATGGAGTGGAATGTAATGAAATGGAATAGAATGGAACGGAATGGAATGAACCCGAATGGAATGGAATGGAATGGAATGGAATGAAAAAAATCAACGCGAATGGAATGGAAAGAAATGGAATGGAATGGAATGGAATGGAATCAAACCGAATGGAATGGAATGAATTTGAATGGAATGGAATGGAATGGAATTAAAATAAATGGAATGGAAGGGAATGGAATGGAATGCAATGGATTGGAATGGAAAGGAATGGAGAAAACCCGAATGGAATGGAATGGAATGGAAAGGAATGGAATGGAATGGAATGGAATGAACCCGAATTGAACGGGATGGAATGGAATGGAATGGAATGGAATCAACCCGAATGGAATGGAATGGAATGGAATGGATTGGAATGGAATGGAATCAACCCGAATGGAATGGAATGGAATGGAAGGGAATGGAATGGAATGGAAGGGAATGGAATGGAATCAACCTGAATGGAATGGAATGGAATGGAATGGAATGGAATCAAACCAAAGGGAATGGATTGGAATGGAATGGAATGCAATGGAATGGAATGGAATGGAATGGAATGGAATGGAATGGAATAAACCGGAATGGAATGGAATGGAGTAGAACGGAATGGATTGGAATGGAATCAACCGGAATGGAATGGAATGGAATGAAATGGAACGGAAAGGAATCAACCGGAATGGAATGGAATGGAATGGAATCATATGGAATGGAATAGAATCAACCCGAAAGGAATGGAATGGAATGGAATGGAATGAACAGGAATGCAGTGGAATCGAAAGGAATGGAATGGAATGGAATGGAATGGAATGGAATGAACCCGAATGGAATGGAATGGAATGCAAGGGAATGGAATGGAATGGAATTTAATAAACCCGAATGGAATGGAAAGGAATGGAATGGAAAGGAGCAGAATGGAATCAACTGGAATGGAATGGCAATGAATGGAATGGAATGGAAGGGAATCAACCCGTATGCAATGGAATTGAATGGAATGGAATGCAATAAAATGGAATCAAAACGAATGCAATGGAATGGAATGGAATGGAATGGAATGGAATGGAATGGAATGGAATGGAATTCACCCGAAGGGAATGGAATGGAATGGAATGGAATGGAATCAATCAGAATGGAACGGAATGGAATGGAATGAAATGGAAACAAACCGAATGGAATGGAATGGAATGGAGTGGAATGGAAAGGAAAGGAATGGAATGGAATGGAATGGAATGGAATGGAATGGAATGGAATCAACGCGAATGGAATGCAATGGAATGGAATGGAATGGAATGGAATGGAATCAAACCGAATGGAATGGTATGGAATGGAATGGAATCAACCCGAATGGAATGGAATAGAATGGAATGGAATGGAATCAACTAGTATGGAATGGAATAGAATGGAATTAAATGGAATGGAATGGAATCAACCCGAATGGAAAGGACTGGAATGGAATGGAATGAAATGGAATGGAATAAACTGGCATGGAATGGAATGGAATTGAATGGAATGGAATGGATTGCAATGGAATGGAATGGAATCAACTGAAATGGAATGTAATGGAATTGAATGGAATGGAATGGATTGGAATGGAATTGAATGGAATCAACGCGAATGGAATGGAATGGAATGGAATGGAATGGAATGGAATGGAATCAACCCAAATGGAATGGAATGGAATGGAATGGAATGGCTTGGAATTGAATCAACCCGAATGGAATGGAATGGAATGGAATGAAATGGAATGGAATCAACCGGAATGGAATGGAATGGAATGGAATGGAATCAACCCGTATGGAATAGAATGGAATGGAATGGAATGGAATGCAATAAATCCGAATGGAATGGAATGGAATGGAATGGATTCAACCGGAATGGAATGGAATTGATTGGAATGCAATGGAATGGAATCAACTGGAATGGAATGGAATGGAATGAAATGGAATGGAATAGAATGGAATCAACCCGAATGGATGGAAATGGAATGCGATGGAATGGAATCAACCCAAATGTAATGTAATGTAATGGAATGGAATAGTATGGTATCAACCCGAATGGAATGGAATGGAATGGAATGGAATGGAATTGAATGGAATGGAATGCAATCAACCCGAATGGAATGGAATGGAATGGTATGGAATCAAGGCGAATGGAATGGAATGGAATGGAATGGAATGGAATCAACCCGAATGGAATGGAATGGAAAGGAATGGAATGGCTTGGAATGGAATCAACACGAATGGAATGGAATGGAATGCAATGGAATGGAATGGAATGGAATCGAATCAACCGGAATGGAATGGAATGGAATGAAATGGAATGGAATGGAATGGAATGGAATGGAATGGAATGGAATGGAATCAATCCGTATGGAATAGAATGGAATGGAGTGGAATGGAATGCAATAAATCCGAATGGAATGGCATGGAATGGAATGGAATGGAATGGAATCAACCTGAATGGAATGGAATGGAATGGAATGGAATGGATTCAACCCGAATGGAGTGGAATGCAATATAAAGGAACGCAATGGAATGGAATGGAATGCAATGGAATGCAATGGAATGGATTGGATTCAACCCCAAAGGAATGGAATGGAATGGAATGGAATGAACACGAATGGAATGTAATGGAATGGCATAGAATGGAATGGAATGGAATGGAATAAACCGAAATGGAATGGAATGGAATGGAGTGGAATGGAATGAAATGGAATGGAATAGAATGGAGTTAAACCGAATGGAATGGAATGGAATGGAATGGAATGGAGTAAACCCGAATGGAATGGAAATGAATGGAATGGAATGGAATTGAATCAACCTGCACGGAATGCAGTGGAATGGACTGGAATGGAAAGGAATGGAGTGGAATCAACCCGAAAGTATTGGAATGGAATGGAATCAACACGAATGGAATTGAATGGAATGGAATGGAGTGGAATGGAATGGAATAAAATGGAATCAACACGAATGGAATGCAACGGAATGGAATGGAATGGAAAAAATCAACCCGAATGGAATGGAATGGAATGGAAAGGGATGGAATGGAATAAACACGAATGGAATGGAATGGAGTGGAATGGAATGGAATGGAATGGAATGGAATGGAATGGAATGGAATCAACCCGAATGGAATTGAATGGAATGGACTGGTATCAACCCGAATGGAATGGAATGGAATGAATCGGAATGGAATCAACCCGAATGGAAAGGAATGGAATGGGATGGAATCAACCCGAATGGAATGGAATAGAATGGAATGGAATGGAATCAACTAGTATGGAATGGAATAGAATGGAATGGAATGGAATGGAATGGAATCAACCCGAATGGAATGGAATGGAAAGAAATGGAATGGCTTGGAATGGAATCAACCCGAATGGAATGGAATGGAATGGAATGGAATGGAATGGAATGGAATCAACCGGAATGGAATGGAATGGAATGGAATGGAATGGAATGGAATGGAATCAACCCGTATGGAATAGAATGGAATGGAGTGGAATGGAATGCAATAAATCCGAACGGAATGGCATGGAATGGAATGAACACGAATGGAATGTAATGGAATGGCATAGAATGGAATGGAATGTAATGGAATAAACCGAAATGGAATAGAATGGAATAGAGTGGAATGGAATGAAATGGAATGGAATAGAATGGAGTTAAACCGAATGGAATGGAATGGAATGGAATGGAATGGAGTAAACCCGAATGGAATGGAAATGAAAGGAATGGAATGGAATTGAATCAACCTGCATGGAATGCAGTGGAATGGACTGGAATGGAAAGGAATGGAGTGGAATCAACCCGAATGTATTGGAATGGAATGGAATCAACACGAATGGAATTGAAAGGAATGGAATGGAGTGGAATGGAATGGAATAAAATGGAATCAACCCGAATGGAATGCAACGGAATGGAATGGAATGGAAAAAATCAACCCGAATGGAATGGAATGGAATGGAAAGGGATGGAATGCAATAAACACGAATGGAATGGAGTGGAATGGAATGGAATGGAATGGAATGCAATCAACCCGAATGGAATGGAATGGAATGGTATGGAATCAAGGCGAATGGAGCGGAATGGAATGGAATGGAATGCAATCATCCCGAATGGAATGGAATGGAATGGAATGGAATGGAATGGATTGGAATCAACCCGAATGGAATGGAATGGAATGGAATGGAATAAACCGGAGTGAAATGGAATGGAATGGAATGGAATCAACCCGAATGGAATGGAATGGAATGGAATGGAACGGATTCAACCCGAATGGAGTGGAATGGAATATAAAGGAATGCAATGGAATGGAACGGAATGGAATAGAATGGAATGGCATGGAATGGAATCAACCCGAATGGAATGGAATGGAATGGAATGGAATGGAATGGAATGGAATCAACCCGAATCTAATGGAATGGAATGCAATGGAATCAACCTGAAAGGAATGGAATGGAAAGAAATGGAATGGAATGCAATGGAATGGAATCAACCCGAAGGTAATGATATTGAATGGAATGCAATGGCATGGAATGCAATTAACCCGAATGGAATGGATTGGAATGGAACGGAATGGAATCAACCCGAATGGAATGGAATGGAATGAAATGGAATGGAATGGAATGGAATGGAGTGGAAAGCAACCAACCCGAATAGAATGGAGCGGAATTCAATGGAATGAAATGGAATCAACCCGAATGGAATGGAATGGAAAGGAATGGCATGGAATGGAATGGAATGGAATCAACCCGAATGGAAAGGAATGGAATGGAATGGAATGGAATCAACTGGAATGGAATGTAATGGAATTGAATGGAATGGAATGGAATCAACCCGAATGGAATGGAATGGAAAGGAATGGAATGGCTTGGAATGGAATCAACACGAATGGAATGGAATGGAGTGGAATGGAATGGAATGGAATGGAATCAACCGGAATGGAATGGAATGGAATGGATTGGAATGGAATCAACCCGTATGGAATAGAATGGAATGGAGTGGAATGGAATGCAATAAATCCGTTTGGAATGGCATGGAATGGAATGGAATGGAATCAACGTGAATGGAATGGAATGGAATGGATTGGAATGGAATGGATTCAACCTGAATGGAGTGGAATGCAATAGAAAGGAACGCACTGGAATGGAATGGAATGGAATGGAATGGAATGGATTGGATTAAACCCCAAAGGAATGGAATGGAATGGAATGGAATGAACACGAATGGAATGTAATGGAATGGCATAGAATGGAATGGAATGGAATGGAATAAACCGAAATGGAATGGAATGGAATGGAGTGGAATGGAATGAAATGGAATGGAATAGAATGGAGTTAAACAGAATGGAATGGAATGGAATGGAATGGAATGGAATGGAATGGAATGGAGTAAACCTGAATGCAATGGAAATGAATGGAATGGAATGGAATTGAATCAACCTGCATGGAATGCAGTGGAATGGACTGGAATGGAAAGGAATGGAGTGGCATCAACCCGAATGTATTGGAATGGAATGGAATCAACACGAATGGAATTGAATGGAATGGAATGGAGTGGAATGGAATGGAATAAAATGGAATCAACCGAATGGAATGCAACGGAATGGAATGGAATGGAAAAAATCAACCCGAATGGAATGGAATGGAATGGAAAGGGATGGAATGGAATAAACACGAATGGAATGGAATGGAATGGAATGGAATGGAATCAACCCGAATGGAATGGAATGGAAAGAAATGGAATGGCTTGGAATGGAATCAACCCGAATGGAATGGAATGGAATGGAATGGAATGGAATGGAATGGAATGGAATCAACCGGAATGGAATGGAATGGAATGGAATGGAATGGAATGGAATGGAATCATACCGAATGGAATGGAATGGAATGGAACGGAATGGAATGGAATGGAATCAACCCGAATGGAATGGAATGGAATGGAACGGAAAGGAATCAACCCAAATGGAATGGAATGGAATGGAATGGAATGGAATGGAATGGAATGGAATTGAATGGAATGGAATGGCATGGAATGCAATCAACCTGAATGGAATGGAATGGAATGGATTGGAATGGAATGGAATCAACCCGAATGGAATGGAATGGAATGGAATGGAACGGAATGGAAGCAACCCGAATGGAATGGAATGGAATGGACTGGAATCAACCTGAATGGAATGGAATGGAATGGGACGGAATGGAATCAATCCGAATGGAATGGAAAGGAATGGAATGGAATGGAATGGAATGGAATCAACCCGAATGGAATTGAATGGAACGGAATGGAAAGGAATCAACCCGAATGGAATGGAATGGATTCATCCCGAATGGAATGGAATGGAATGGAATGGAATCAACCCGAATGCAATGGAATGGAATGGAATGGAATGGAAAGGAGTCAACCCAAATGGAATGGAATGTAATGGAATGGAATGGAATGGAATGGAATGGAATGGAATGGAATGGAATGGAATGGAATGGCATGGAATGGAATCAACCCGAATGGAATGGAATGGAATGGAATGGAATGGAATCAACCCGAATGGAATGGAATGGAATGGAATAGAATGGAATGCAATAAACGGGAATGGAATGGAATGCAATGGAATGCAATCAACATGAATGGAATTGAATGGAATGGAATGAAATGGAATCAACCCGAAAGGAATGGAATGGAATGGAATGGAACGGAATGGAATGGAATGGAATCAACTGGAATGGAATGGAATGGAATGCAATGGAATGGAATGCAATCAACCCGAGTGGAATGGAATGGAAAGTAATCAACCCGAAATACATGGAATGGAATGGAATGAAATGGAATGGAATGGAATGGAATGGAATGGAATCAACCCGAATGGAATGGAATGGAATGGAATGGAATGGAAAGGAATCAACCCTAATGGAATGGAATAGAATGGAATGGAATGGAATGGAATGGAATGGAATGGCATGGAATGGAATCAACCCGAATGGAATGGAATGGAATGGAATGGAATGGAATGGAATCAAACCAAATGGAATGGAATGGAATGGAATGAATTGGAATGGAATCAAATGGAAGGGAAAGGAATGGAAAGGAATGGAATCAACCCGAGCGGAATGGAATGGAATGGAATGGCATGGAATGGAATCAACCCAAATGGAATGGAATGGAATGGAATGGAATGGAATCAACCCGAATGGAATGGAATGGAATGGAATGGAATCAACCTGAAAGGTATGGAATGGAATGGAATGGAATGGAATGGAATGGAACGCAATGGAATGAAATCAACCCGAAGGGAATGGAATGGAATGGAATGGAATGGCGTGGAATGGAATCAACCCGAATGGAATGGAATGGAATGGAATCAACCCGAATGGAATGGAATGGAATGAAATGGAATGGAATGGAATGGAATGGAATGGAATGCAATCAACCCGAATGGAATGGAACGGAATTCAATGGAATGAAATGGAATCAACCCGAATGGAATGGAATGGATAGGAATGGCATAGAATGGAATGGAATGGAATCAACCCGAATGGAAAGGAATGAAATGAAATGGAATGGAATGGAATCAACTGGAATGGAATGTAATGGAATGGAATGGAATGGAATGGATTGGAATGGAATGGAATGCAACAGAATGGAATCAACTGCAATGGAATGGAATGGAATGGAATGGAATGGAATCAACTGGAATGGAATGTAATGGAATTGAATGGAATGGAATGGATTGGAATGGAATGGAATGGAATCAAGCCGAATGGAATGGAATGGAATGGAATCAACCCGAATGGAATGGAATGGAAAGGAATGGAATGGCTTGGAATGGAATCAACCCGAATGGAATGGAATGGAGTGGAATGGAATGGAATGGAATGGAATCAACCGGAATGGAATGGAATGGAATGGAATGGAATGGAATGGAATGGAATCAACCCGTATGGAATAGAATGGAATGGAGTGGAATGGAATGCAATAAATCCGAATGGAATGGCATGGAATGGAATGGAAAGGAATGGAATGGAATCAACCTGAATGGAATGGAATCGAATGGAATGAAATGGAATGGATTCAACCCGAATGGAGTGGAATGCAATAGAAAGGAACGCAATGGAATGGAATGGAATGGAATGGAATGGAATGGATTGGATGAAACCACAAAGGAATGGAATGGAATGGAATGGAATGGAATGGAATGAACACGAATGGAATCTAATGGAATGGCATAGAATGGAATGGAATGGAAAGGAATAAACCGAAATGGAATAGAATGGAATGGAGTAGAATGGAATGAAATGGAATGGAATAGAATGGAGTTAAACCGAATGGAATGGAATGGAATGGAATGGAATGGAATGGATTGAAATGGAAGGGAGTAAACCCGAATGGAATGGAAATGAATGGAATGGAATGGAATGGAATCAACCTGCATGGAATGCAGTGGAATGGACTGGAATGGAAAGGAATGGAGTGGCATCAACCCGAATGTATTGGAATGGAATGGAATCAACACGAATGGAATTTAATGGAATGGAATGGAGTGGAATGGAATGGAATAAAATGGAATCAACCCGAATGGAATGCAACGGAATGGAATGGAATGGAAAAAAACAACCCGAATGGAATGGAATGGAATGGAAAGGGATGGAATGGAATAAACACGAAAGGAATGGAATGGAATGGAATGGAATGGAATGGAATGGAATGGAATGGAATGGAATGGAATCAACCCGAATGGAATGGAATGGAATGGACTGGTATCAACCCGAATGGAATGGAATGGAATGGAATCAACCCGAATGGAATGGAATGGAATGGAATCAACCCGAATGGAATGGAATAGAATGGAATGGAATGGAATCAACTAGTATGGAATGGAATAGAATGGAATGGAATGGAATGGAATCAACCAGAATGGAAAGGAATGGAATGGAATGGAATGGAATAAACTGGAATGGAATGTAATGGAACTGAATGGAATGGAATGGATTGGAATGGAATGGAATGGAATCAACTGGAATGGAATGTAATGGAATTGAATGGAATGGAATGGATTGGAATGGAATGGAATGGAATCAATCCGAATGGAATTGAATGGAATGGAATGGAATGCAATCAACCTGAATGGAATGGAATGGAATGGAATGGAATGGAATGGAATGGCTTGGAATTGAATCAACCCGAATGGAATGGAATGGAATGGAATGGAATCATCCCGAATGGAATGGAATGGAATGGAATGGAATCAACCCGAATGGAATGGAATGGAATGGAATGGAAAGGAATCAACCCAAATGGAATGGAATGGAATGGAATGGAATGGAATGGAATTGAATCGAATGGAATGGCATGGAATGCAATCAACCTGAATGGAATGGAATGGAAAGGAATGGAATGGAATCACCCCTAATGGAATGGAATGGAATGGAATGGAACGGAATGGAATCAACCCGAATGGAATGGAATGGAATGGACTGGAATCAACCCGAATGGAATGGAATGGAATGGAACGGAATGGAATCAACCCGAATGGAATGGAATGGAATGGAATGGAATGGAATGGAATGGAATCAACCCGAATGGAATGGAATGGAATGAAATGGAATCAAAGTGAATTGAATGGAATGGAAAGGAATGGAATGGAATGGAATCGAATCAACCCGAAAGGAATGGAATGGAATGGAGTGGAATCAACCCGAAGGGAATGGAATGGAATGGAATGGAATGGAATCAACCCCAATGGGATGGAATGGAATGGAAAGGAATGGAATGGAATGGAATCAACCTGAATGGAATGGAATGGAATGGAATGGAATGGAATGGAATGGAATGGATTCAACCCGAATGGAGTGGAATGGAATAGAAAGGAATGCAATGGAATGGAATGTATTGGAATCTACTCCAAAGGAATGGAATTGAAAGGAATGGAATGGAATGGAATGAACACGAATGGAATGTAATGGAAAGGCATAGAATGGAATGGAATGGAATGGAATAAACCCAAATGGAATGGAATGGAACGGAGTGGAATGGAATGGAGTGGAATGGAATGGCATGGAATGGAATCAACCGGAATGGAATGGAATGGAATGGAATGGAAAGGAATGGAATGGAATGAAATCCACCCGAATGAAATGGAATGGAATGGAATGGAATAGAATGGAATGCAATAAACCGGAATGGAATGGAATGCAATGGAATGCAATCAACCTGAATGGAATGGAATGGAATGGAATGGAATGGAATCATCCCGAATTTAATGGAATGGAATGGAATGGAACGGAATGGAATCAACCCGAATGGAATTTAATGGAATGGAATAGAAAGGAATCAACCCGAATGGAATGGAATGGAATGGAATGGAATGGAATGCAATGGAATGGAATCATCCCGAATGGAATGGAATGGAATGGAATGGAATGGAATCAACCCGAATGGAATGGAATGGAATGGAATGGAAAGGAATCAACCCAAATGTAATGGAATGGAATGGAATGGAATGGAATGGAATGGAATGGAATGGAATGGAATGGAATGGAATGGCATGGAATGCAATCAACCTGAATGGAATGGAATGGAATGGAATGGAATGAAATGGAATCAACCTGAATGGAATGGAATGGAATGGAATGGAACGGAATGGAATCAACCAGAATGGAATGGAATGGAATGGACTGGAATCAACCTGAATGGAATGGAAGGAATGGGACGGAATGGAATCAATCCGAATGGAATGGAACGGAATGGAATGGAATGGAATGGAATGGAATGGAATCAACCCCAAAGGGATGGAATGGAATGGTAAGGAATGGAATGTAATGGAATAACCCGGAATTGAATGGAATGGAATGGAATGGAATGGAATGGAACCAACCTGAATGGAATGGAATGGAATGGAATGGAATGGAATGGAATGGATTCAACCCGAATGGAGTGGAATGGAATAGAAAGGAATGCAATGGAATGGAATGGATTGGAATCTACCCCAAAGGAATGGAACGGAGTGGAATGGAATGGAATGGAATGAACACGAATGGAATGTAATGGAATGGCATAGAATGGAATGGAATGGAATGGAATAAACCCAAATGGAATGTTATGGAATGGAGTGGAATGGAATGGATTGGACTCAACCCGAATGGAATGGAATGGAATGGAATGGAAACAACGCGAATGGAGTGGAATGGAATGGAATGGAATGGAATGGAATGGTATGGAATCAACCTGAATGGAATGGAATGGAATGGAACGGAATGGAATCAACCCGAATGGAATGGAATGAAATGGAATGGAATGGAATGGAAGGGAATGGAATCAACACGAATAGAATTGAATGGAATGGAATGGAAAGGAATCAACCCGAATGGAATGGAATGGAATGGAATGGAATGGAATCATCCCGAATGGAATGGAATGGAATGGAATGGAATGAAATGGAATGGAATGGAATCAACCCGAATGGAATGGAATGGAAAGGAATCAACACAAATGGAACGGAATGGAATGGAATGGAATGGAATTGAATGGAATGGAATGGCATGGAAAGCAATCAACCTGAATGGAATGGAATGGAAAGGAATGGAATGGAATCAACCCTAATAGAATGGAATGGAATGGAATGGAACGGAATGGAATCAACCCGAATGGAATGGAATGGAATGGACTGGAATCAACCCGAATGGAATGGAATGGAATGGAACGGAATGGAATCAACCCGAATGGAATGGAATGGAATGGAATGGAATGGAATGGAACCAACCTGAATGGAATGGAATGGAATGGAATGGAATGGAATGGAATGGATTCAACCCGAATGGAGTGGAATGGAATAGAAAGGAATGCAATGGAATGGAATGGATTGGAATCTACCCCAAAGGAATGGAACGGAGTGGAATGGAATGGAATGGAATGAACACGAATGGAATGTAATGGAATGGCATAGAATGGAATGGAATGGAATGGAATAAACCCAAATGGAATGGTATGGAATGGAGTGGAATGGAATGGATTGGACTCAACCCGAATGGAATGGAATGGAATGGAATGGAAACAACGCGAATGGAGTGGAATGGAATGGAATGGAATGGAATGGAATGGTATGGAATCAACCTGAATGGAATGGAATGGAATGGAACGGAATGGAATCAACCCGAATGGAATGGAATGAAATGGAATGGAATGGAATGGAAGGGAATGGAATCAACCCGAATGGAATTGAATGGAATGGAATGGAAAGGAATCAACCCGAATGGAATGGAATGGAATGGAATGGAATGGAATCATCCCGAATGGAATGGAATGGAATGGAATGGAATGGAATGGAATCAACCCGAATGGAATGGAATGGAATGGAATGGAAAGGAATCAACACAAATGGAACGGAATGGAATGGAATGGAATGGAATTGAATGGAATGGAATGGCATGGAAAGCAATCAACCTGAATGGAATGGAATGGAAAGGAATGGAATGGAATCAACCCTAATAGAATGGAATGGAATGGAATGGAACGGAATGGAATCAACCCGAATGGAATGGAATGGAATGGACTGGAATCAACCCGAATGGAATGGAATGGAATGGAACGGAATGGAATCAACCCGAATGGAATGGAATGGAATGTAATGGAATCAACCCGAATGGAATGGAATGGAATGGAATGGAATGAAAGTGAATGGAATGGAATGGAAAGGAATGGAATGGAATGGAATCGAATCAACCCGAAAGGAATGGAATGGAATGGAATGGAATGGAATGGAATGGAATCAACCCGAATGGAATGGAATGGAATGGAATGGAATGGAATACAATGGAATGCAATAAACCGGAATGGAATGGAATGGAATGGAATGGAATGGAATGCAATCAACCTGAATGGAATGGAATGGAATGGAATGGAATGGAACGGAATGGAATCAACCCGATTGGAATGGAATGGAATGGACTGGAATCAACCCGAATGGAATGGAATGGAATGGAATGGATTGGAATCAACCCGAATGGAATGGAATGGAATGGAATGGAATGGAATGGAAAGGAATCAACCCAAATGGAATGGAATGGAATGGAATGGAATGGAATGGAATGGAATGGAATGAAATGGAATGGAATGGCATGGAATGCAATCAACCTGAATGGAATGGAATGGAAAGGAATGGAATGGAATCAACCCGAATGGAATGCAATGGAATGGAACGGAATGGAATCAACCAGAATGGAATGGAATGGAATGGACTGGAATCAACCCGAATGGAATGGAATGGAATGGAACGGAATGGAATCAACCCGAATGGAATGGAATGGAATGGAATGGAATGGAATGGAATGCAATGGATTGGAATGGAATGGAATGGAATCTACCCGAATGGAATGGAATGGAATCAAAGTGAATGGAATGGAATGGAAAGGAATGGAATGGAATGGAATCGAATCAACCCGAATGGAATGGAATGGAATGGAGTGGAATCAACCCGTAAGGGAATGGAATGGAATGGAATGGAATGGAATGGAATCAACCCCAATGGGATGGAATGGAATGGTAAGGAATGGAATGTAATGGAATAACCCGGAATTGAATGGAATGGAATGGAATGGAATGGAACCAACCTGAATGGAATGGAATGGAATGGAATGGAATGGAATGGAATGGAATGGATTCAACCCGAATGGAGTGGAATGGAATAGAAAGGAATGCAATGGAATGGAATGGATTGGAATCTACCCCCAAAGGAATTTAACGGAGTGGAATGGAATGGAATGGAATGAACACGAATGGAATGTAATGGAATGGCATAGAATGGAATGGAATGGAATGGAATAAACCCAAATGGAATGGTATGGAATGGAGTGGAATGGAATGGATTGGACTCAACCCGAATGGAATGGAATGGAATGGAATGGAAACAACGCGAATGGAGTGGAATGGAATGGAATGGAATGGAATGGAATGGTATGGAATCAACCTGAATGGAATGGAATGGAATGGAACGGAATGGAATCAACCCGAATGGAATGGAATGAAATGGAATGGAATGGAATGGAAGGGAATGGAATCAACCCGAATGGAATTAAATGGAATGGAATGGAAAGGAATCAACCCGAATGGAATGGAATGGAATGGAATGGAATGGAATCATCCCGAATGGAATGGAATGGAATGGAATGGAATGGAATGGAATCAACCCGAATGGAATGGAATGGAATGGAATGGAAAGGAATCAACACAAATGGAACGGAATGGAATGGAATGGAATGGAATTGAATGGAATGGAATGGCATGGAAAGCAATCAACCTGAATGGAATGGAATGGAAAGGAATGGAATGGAATCAACCCTAATAGAATGGAATGGAATGGAATGGAACGGAATGGAATCAACCCGAATGGAATGGAATGGAATGGACTGGAATCAACCCGAATGGAATGGAATGGAATGGAACGGAATGGAATCAACCCGAATGGAATGGAATGGAATGGAATGGAATCAACCCGAATGGAATGGAATGGAATGGAATGGAATCAAAGTGAATGGAATGGAATGGAAAGGAATGGAATGGAATGGAATCGAATCAACCCGAAAGGAATGGAATGGAATGGAATGGAATGGAATGGAATGGAATGGAATCAACCCTAATGGGATGGAATGGAATGGAAAGGAATGGAATGGAATGGAATCAACCTGAATGGAATGGAATGGAATGGAATGGAATGGAATGGAATGGAATGGATTCAACCCGAATGGAGTGGAATGGCATAGAAAGGAATGCAATGGAATGGAATGTATTGGAATCTACTCCAAAGGAATGGAATGGAATGGAATGAACACGAATGGAATGTAATGGAATGGCATAGAATGGAATGGAATGGAACAAACCCAAATGGAATGGGATGGAATGGAGTGGAATGGAATGGAGTGGAATGGAATGGCACGGAATGGAATCAACCGGAATGGAATGGAATGGAATGGAAAGGAATGGAATGGAATGGAATCCACCCGAATGGAATGGAATGGAATGGAATGGAATAGAATGGAATGCAATAAACCGGAATGGAATGGAGTGGAATGGAATGCAATCAACCTGAATGGAATGGAATGGAATGGAATCAAACCGAATGGAATGGAATGGAATGGAATGGAACGGAATGGAATCAACCCGAATGGAATGGAATTTAATGGACTGGAATCAACCCGAATGGAATGGAATGGAATGGGACGGAATGGAATCAACCCGAATGGAATGGAATGGAATGGAATGGAATGGAATGGAATGGAATCAACCCGAATGGAATTGAATGGAATGGAATGGAAAGGAATCAACCCGAATGGAATGGAATGGAATGGAATGGAATGGAATGGAATGGAATGGAATGGAATGGAATCATCCCGAATGGAATGGAATGGAATGGAACGGAATGGAATGGAATGGAATCAACCCGAATGGAATGGAATGGAATGGAATGGAAAGGAATCAACCCAAATGGAATGGAATGGAATGGAATGGAATGGAATGGAATGGAATGGAATGGAATGGAATGGAATTGAATGGAATGGAATGGCATGGAATGCAATCAACCTGAATGGAATGGAATGGAATGGATTGGAATGGAATGGAATCAACCCGAATGGAATGCAATGGAATGGAATGGAACGGAATGGAAGCAACCCGAATGGAATGGAATGGAATGGACTGGAATCAACCTGAATGGAATGGAATGGAATGGGACGGAATGGAATCAATCCGAATGGAATGGAAAGGAATGGAATGGAGTGGAATGGAATGGAATCAACCCGAATGGAATTGAATGGAACGGAATGGAAAGGAATCAACCCGAATGGAATGGAATGGATTCATCCCGAATGGAATGGAATGGAATGGAATGGAATCAACCCGAATGCAATGGAATGGAATGGAATGGAATGGAAAGGAGTCAACCCAAATGGAATGGAATGGAATGGAATGGAATGGAATGGAATGGAATGGAATTGAATGGAGTGGAATGGCATGGAATGGAATCAACCCGAATGGAATGGAATGGAATGGAATGGAATGGAATGGAATGGAATGGAATGGAATCAACCCGAATGGAATGGAATGGAATGGAATAGAATGGAATGCAATAAACGGGAATGGAATGGAATGCAATGGAATGCAATCATCATGAATGGAATTGAATGGAATGGAATGAAATGGAATCAACCCGAAAGGAATGGAATGGAATGGAATGGAACGGAATGGAATGGAATGGAATCAACCCAAACGGAATGGAATGGAATTCAATGGAATGGAATGGAATCACCTCAAATGGAATGGAATGGAATGAAATGGAATGGAATGGAATGGAATGGAATCAACCCGAATGGAATGGAATGGAATGGAAAGGAATCAACCCTAATGGAATGGAATAGAATGGAATGGAATGGAATGGAATGGAATGGAATGGCATGGAATGGAATCAACCCGAATGGAATGGAATGGAATGGAATGGAATGGAATGGAATGGAATCAAACCAAATGGAATGGAATGGAATGGAATGAATTGGAATGGAATCAAATGGAAGGGAAAGGAATGGAAAGGAATGGAATCAACCCGAGCGGAATGGAATGGAATGGAATGGCATGGAATGGAATCAACCCAAACGGAATGGAATGGAATGGAATGGAATGGAATCAACCCGAATGGAATGGAATGGAATGGAATGGAATCAACCCGAAAGGTATGGAATGCAATGGAATGGAATGGAATGGAATGGAATGGAACGCAATGGAATGAAATCAACCCGAAGGGAATGGAATGGAATGGAATGGAATGGCGTGGAATGGAATCAACCCGAATGGAATGGAATGGAATGGAATCAACCCGAATGGAATGGAATGGAATGAAATGGAATGGAATGGAATGGAATGGAATGGAATGGAATGCAATCAACCTGAATGGAATGGATTGGAATGGAATGGAATGGAATGGAACGGAATGGAATCAACCCGATTGGAATGGAATGGAATGGACTGGAATCTACCCGAATGGAATGGAATGGAATGGAATGGATTGGAATCAACCCGAATGGAATGGAATGGAATGGAATGGAATGGAATGGAAAGGAATCAACACAAATGGAATGGAATGGAATGGAATGGAATGGAATGAAATGGAATGGAATGGCATGGAATGCAATCAACCTGAATGGAATGGAATGGAAAGGAATGGAATGGAATCAACCCGAATGGAATGGAATGGAATGGAACGGAATGGAATCAACCTGAATGGAATGGAATGGAATGGACTGGAATCAACCCGAATGGAATGGAATGGAATGGAACGGAATGGAATCAACCCGAATGGAATGGAATGGAATGGAATGGAATGGATTGGAATGGAATGGAATGGAATCTACCCGAATGGAATGGAATGGAATGGAATCAAAGTGAATGGAATGGAATGGAAAGGAATGGAATGGAATGGAATCGAATCAACCCGAATGTAATGGAATGGAATGGAGTGGAATCAACCCGTAAGGGAATGGAATGGAATGGAATGGAATGGAATCAACCCCAATGGGATGGAATGGAATGGTAAGGAATGGAATGTAATGGAATAACCCGGAATTGAATGGAATGGAATGGAATGGAATGGAATGGAATGGAATAGAACCAACCTGAATGGAATGGAATGGAATGGAATGGAATGGAATGGAATGGAATGGAATGGAATGGAATGGATTCAACCCGAATGGAGTGGAATGGAATAGAAAGGAATGCAATGGAATGGAATGGATTGGAATCTACCCCAAAGGAATGGAACGGAGTGGAATGGAATGGAATGTAATGAACACGAATGGAATGTAATGGAATGGCATAGAATGGAATGGAATGGAATGGAATAAACCCAAATGGAATGGTATGGAATGGAGTGGAATGGAATGGATTGGACTCAACCCGAATGGAATGGAATGGAATGGAATGGAAACAACGCGAATGGAGTGGAATGGAATGGAATGGAATGGAATGGAATGGAATGGTATGGAATCAACCTGAATGGAATGGAATGGAATGGAACGGAATGGAATCAACCCGAATGGAATGGAATGAAATGGAATGGAATGGAATGGAAGGGAATGGAATCAACCCGAATGGAATTGAATGGAATGGAATGGAAAGGAATCAACCCGAATGGAATGGAATGGAATGGAATCATCCCGAATGGAATGGAATGGAATGGAATGGAATGGAATGGAATGGAATGGAATGGAATCAACCCGAATGGAATGGAATGGAATGGAATGGAAAGGAATCAACACAAATGGAACGGAATGGAATGGAATGGAATGGAATTGAATGGAATGGAATGGCATGGAAAGCAATCAACCTGAATGCAATGGAATGGAAAGGAATGGAATGGAATCAACCCTAATAGAATGGAATGGAATGGAATGGAACGGAATGGAATCAACCCGAATGGAATGGAATGGAATGGACTGGAATCAACCCGAATGGAATGGAATGGAATGGAACGGAATGGAATCAACCCGAATGGAATGGAATGGAATGGAATGGAATGGAATCAACCCAAATGGAATGGAATGGAATGGAATGGAATCAAAGTGAATGGAATGGAATGGAAAGGAATGGAATGGAATGGAATCGAATCAACCCGAAAGGAATGGAATGGAATGGAATGGAATGGAATGGAATGGAATGGAATCAACCCTAATGGGATGGAATGGAATGGAAAGGAATGGAATGGAATGGAATCAACCTGAATGGAATGGAATGGAATGGATTGGAATGGAATGGAATGGAATGGATTCAACCCGAATGGATTGGAATGGAATAGAAAGGAATGCAATGGAATGGAATGTATTGGAATCTACTCCAAAGGAATGGAATGGAATGGAATGGAATGGAATGAACACGAATGGAATGTAATGGAATGGCATAGAACGGAATGGAATGGAACAAACCCAAATGGAATGGAATGGAATGGAGTGGAATGGAATGGAGTGGAATGGAATGGCAAGGAATGGAATCAACCGGAATGGAATGGAATGGAATGGAAAGGAATGGAATGGAATGGAATCCACCCGAATGGAATGGAATGGAATGGAATGGAATAGAATGGAATGCAATAAACCGGAGTGGAATGGAGTGGAATGGAATGCATTCAACCTGAATGGAATGGAATGGAATGGAATCAAACCGAATGGAATGGAATGGAATGGAATGGAACGGAATGGAATCAACCCGAATGGAATGGAATTTAATGGACTGGAATCAACCCGAATGGAATGGAATGGAATGGGACGGAATGGAATCAACCCGAATGGAATGGAATGGAATGGAATGGAATGGAATGGAATGGAATCAACCCGAATGGAATTGAATGGAATGGAATGGAAAGGAATCAACCCGAATGGAATGGAATGGAATGGAATGGAATGGAATGGAATGGAATGGAATCATCAGAATGGAATGGAATGGAATGGAACGGAATGGAATGGAATGGAATCAACCCGAATGGAATGGAATGGAATGGAATGGAAAGGAATCAACCCAAATGGAATGGAATGGAATGGAATGGAATGGAATGGAATGGAATGGAATGGAATTGAATGGAATGGAATGGCATGGAATGCAATCAACCTGAATGGAATGGAATGGAATGGATTGGAATGGAATGGAATCAACCCGAATGGAATGGAATTGAATGGAATGGAACGGAATGGAAGCAACCCGAATGGAATGGAATGGAATGGACTGGAATCAACCTGAATGGAATGGAATGGAATGGGACGGAATGGAATCATTCCGAATGGAATGGAAAGGAATGGAATGGAATGGAATGGAATGGAATCAACCAGAATGGAATTGAATGGAACGGAATGGAAAGGAATCAACCCGAATGGAATGGAATGGATTCATCCCGAATGGAATGGAATGGAATGGAATGGAATCAACCCGAATGCAATGGAATGGAATGGAATGGAATGGAAAGGAGTCAACCCAAATGGAATGGAATGTAATGGAATGGAATGGAATGGAATGGAATGGAATGGAATTGAATGGAATGGAATGGCATGGAATGGAATCAACCCGAATGGAATGGAATGGAATGGAATGGAATGGAATGGAATCAACCCGAATGGAATGGAATGGAATGGAATAGAATGGAATGCAATAAACGGGAATGGAATGGAATGCAATGGAATGCAATCAACATGAATGGAATTGAATGGAATGGAATGAAATGGAATCAACCCGAAAGGAATGGAATGGAATGGAATGGAACGGAATGGAATGGAATGGAATCAACTGGAATGGAATGGAATGGAATGCAATGGAATGGAATGCAATCAACCCGAGTGGAATGGAATGGAAAGTAATCAACCCAAAATACATGGAATGGAATGGAATGAAATGGAATGGAATGGAATGGAATGGAATCAACCCGAATGGAATGGAATGGAATGGAATGGAATGGAAAGGAATCAACCCTAATGGAATGGAATAGAATGGAATGGAATGGAATGGAATGGAATGGCATGGAATGGAATCAACCCGAATGGAATGGAATGGAATGGAATGGAATGGAATGGAATGGAATGGAATCAAACCAAATGGAATGGAATGGAATGGAATGAATTGGAATGGAATCAAATGGAAGGGAAAGGAATGGAAAGGAATGGAATCAACCCGAGCGGAATGGAATGGAATGGAATGGCATGGAATGGAATCAACCCAAATGGAATGGAATGGAATGGAATGGAATGGAATGGAATGGAATCAACCCGAATGGAATGGAATGGAATGGAATGGAATCAACCTGAAAGGTATGGAATGGAATGGAATGGAATGGAATGGAATGGAATGGAATGGAACGCAATGGAATGAAATCAACCCGAAGGGAATGGAATGGAATGGAATGGAATGGCGTGGAATGGAATCAACCCGAATGGAATGGAATGGAATGGAATCAACCCGAATGGAATGGAATGGAATGAAATGGAATGGAATGGAATGGAATGGAATGGAATGGAATGCAATCAACCCGAATGGAATGGAACGGAATTCAATGGAATGAAATGGAATCAACCCGAATGGAATGGAATGGATAGGAATGGCATAGAATGGAATGGAATGGAATCAACCCGAATGGAAAGGAATGAAATGAAATGGAATGGAATGGAATCAACTGGAATGGAATGTAATGGAATGGAATGGAATGGAATGGATTGGAATGGAATGGAATGCAACAGAATGGAATCAACTGCAATGGAATGGAATGGAATGGAATGGAATGGAATGGAATGGAATCAACCGGAATGGAATAGAATGGAATGGAATGGATTGGAATGGAATCAACCCGTATGGAATAGAATGGAATGGAGTGGAATGGAATGCAATAAATCCGTATGGAATGGCATGGAATGGAATGGAATGGAATGGAATCAACCTGAATGGAATGGAATGGAATGGAATGGAATGGAATGGATTCAACCCGAATGGAGTGGAATGCAATAGAAAGGAACGCATTGGAATGGAATGGAATGGAATGGAATGGAATGGATTGGATTAAACCCCAAAGGAATGGAATGGAATGGAATGGAATGAACACGAATGGAATGTAATGGAATGGCATAGAATGGAATGGAATCAACCCGAATGGAATGGAATGGAATGGAAAGGAATGGCATGGAATCAACCCGAATGGAATGGAATGGAATGGAATGGAAAGGAATCAACCCTAATGGAATGGAATGGAATGGAATGGAATGGAATGGAATGGAATGGAATTGAATGGAATGGAATGGCATGGAATGGAATCAACCCGAATGGAATGGAATGGAATGGAATGGAATGGAATCAACCCGAATGGAATGGAATGGAATGGAATGGAATGGAATAGAATGGAATGCAATAAACTGGAATGGAATGGAATGGAATGGAATAGAATGGAATGCAATAAACTGGAATGGAATGGAATGGAATGCAATCAACCTGAATGGAATGGAATGGAATGGAATGGAATGGAATGGAATCAACCCGAATGCAATGGAATGGAATGGAATGGCATGGAACGGAATGGAATCAACCCGAATGGAATGGAATGGAATGGAACTGAATGGAATCAACCCGAATGGAATGGAATGGAATGGAATGGAATGGAATGGAATGGAATCATCCCGAATGGAATGGAATGGAATGGAATGGAATGGAATGGAATGGAATGGAATTGAATGGAATGGAATGGCATGGAATGCAATCAACCTGAATGGAAGGGAATGGAAAGGAATGGAATGGAATCAACCCGAATGGAATGGAATGGAATGGAATGGAACGGAATGGAATCCACCCGAATGGAATGGAATGGAATGGAATGGAATGGAATGGACTGGAATCAAACCGAATGGAATGCAATGGAATGGAACGGAATGGAATCAACCCGAATGGAATGGAATGGAATGGAATGGAATGGAAAGGAATGGAATCAACCCGAATGGAATGGAATGGAATGGAATCAAAGTGAATGCAATGGAATGGAAAGGAATGGAATGGAATGGAATCGAATCAACCCGAATGGAATGGAATGGAATGTAGTGGAATCAACCCGAAAGGAATGGAATGGAATGGAATGGAATGGAATGGATTGGAATGGAATAACCCGGAATTGAATGGAATGGAATGGAAAGGAATGGAATGGAATCAACCTGAATGGTATGGAATGGAATGGATTCAACCCGAATGGAGTGGAATGGAATAGAAAGGAATGCAATGGAATGGAATGGATTGGAATCTACCCCAAAGGAATGGAATGGAATGGAATGGAATGAACACGAATGGAATGTAATGGAATTGCATAGAATGTAATGGAATGGAATGGAATAAACCCAAATGGAATGGTATGGAATGGAGTGGAATGGAATGGAATGGACTCAACCCGAATGGAATGGAATGGAAACAACGCGAATGGAATGGAATGGAATGGAATGGAATGGAATGGTATGGAATCAACCTGAATGGAATGGAATGGAATGGAATGGAACGGAGTGGAATTGAATGGAATGGAATCAACACGAATGGAATGCAATGCAATGGAATGGAATGGAATCATCACCAATGGAACGTAATGGAATGAAATGGAATCCACTGGAATGGAATGGGATGGCATGGAATGGAATCAAACCGAATGGAATGGAATGGAATGGAATGGAATGGAATGGAATGGAATCAACACGAATGGAATGGAATGGAATGGAATGGAATGGAATTGAACAGAATCAACCCGAATGTAATGTAATGTAATGTAATGTAATGGAATGGAATGGAATGGAATGGAATAGAATGGAATGGAATGCAATGGAATGGAATGGAATGGAATCAACAAGAATGGAATGAAATGGAATGGAATGGAATCAACTGGAATAGAATGGGATGGAATGGAATGGAATCAAACCGAGTGGAATGGAGTGGAATGGAATGGAATGGAATGGAATGCATTGGAATCAACCTGAATGGAATGGAATGGAATGGAATGGAATGGATTCAACCCGAATGGAGTGGAATGGAATAGAAAGGAATGCAATGGAATGGAATGGATTGGAATCTACCCCAAAGGAATGGAATGGAATGGAATGGAATGGAATGGAATGGAAAGAACACGAATGGAATGTAATGGAATGGCATGGAATGGAATGGAATGGAATAAACCCAAATGGAATGGAATGGAATGGACTCAACCCGAATGGAATGGAATGGACTCAACCCGAATGGAATGGAATGGAATGGAATGGAAACAACGCGAATGGAATGGAATGGAATGGAATGGAATGGTATGGAATCAACCTGAATGGAATGGAATGGAATAGAATGGAATGGAATGGAATGGAGTGGAATTGAATGGAATGGAATCAACCCGAATGGAATGCAATGGAATGGAATGGAATGGAATGGAATGGAATCAACACAAATGGAATGTAATGGAATGAAATGGAATCAAGTGGAATGGAATGGGATGGCATGGAATGGAATCAAACCGAGTAGAATGGAATGGAATGGAATGGAGTGGAATGGAATGGAATCAACAGGAATGGAATGGAATGGAATGGAAGGGAATGGAATCAACCCGAATGGAAGTGAATGGAATGGAATGGAAAGGAATCAACCCGAGTGGAATGGAATGGAATGGAATGGAATGGTATGGAATGGAATCATCAAGAATGGAATGGAATGGAATGGAAAGGAATGGAATGGAATCAACCCGAATGGAATGGAATGGAATGGAATGGAATGGAAAGGAATCAACCCTAATGGAATGGAATGGAATGGAATGGAATGGAATGGAATGGAATGGCATGGAATGTAATCAACCCGAATGGAATGGAAAGGAATGGAATGGAATGGAATGGAATGGAATCAACCCGAATGGAATGGAATGGAATGGAATGGAATGGAATAGAATGGAATGCAATAAACCGGAATGGAATGGAATGGAATGGAATGGAATGCAATCAACCTGAATGGAATGGATTGGAATGGTATGGAATGGAATGGAATCAACCCGAATGGAATGGAATGGAATGGAATGGAATGGAATGGAATGGAATGGAATCAACCCGATTGGAATGGAATGGAACGGACTGGAATCAACCCGAATGGAATGGAATGGAATGGAATGGATTGGAATCAACCCGAATGGAATGGAATGTAATGGAATGGAATGGAAAGGAATCAACCCAAATGGAATGGAATGGAATGGAATGGAATGGAATGGAATGGAATGGAATGGAATGGCATGGAATGCAATCAACCTGAATGGAATGGAATGGAAAGGAATGGAATGGAATCAACCCGAATGGAATGGAATGGAATGTAATGGAACGGAATGGAATCAACCCGAATGGAATGGAATGGAATGGACTGGAATCAACCCGAATGGAATGGAATGGAATGGAACGGAATGGAATCAACCCGAATGGAATGGAATGGAATGGAATGGAATGGATTGGAATGGAATGGAATGGAATCTACCCGAATGGAATGGAATGGAATCAAAGTGAATGGAATGGAATGGAAAGGAATGAAATGGAATGGAATCGAATCAACCCGAATGGAATGGAATGGAATGGAGTGGAATCAACCCGTAAGGGAATGGAATGGAATGGAATGGAATGGAATGGAATCAACCCCAATGGGATGGAATGGAATGGTAAGCAATGGAATGTAATGGAATAACCCGGAATTGAATGGAATGGAATGGAATGGAATGGAACCAACCTGAATGGAATGGAATGGAATGGAATGGAATGGAATGGAATGGAATGGAATGGATTCAACCCGAATGGAGTGGAATGGAATAGAAAGGAATGCAATGGAATGGAATGGATTGGAATCTACCCCAAAGGAATGGAATGGAGTGGAATGGAATGGAATGGAATGAACACGAATGGAATGTAATGGAATGGCATAGAATGGAATGGAATGGAATGGAATAAACCCAAATGGAATGGTATGGAATGGAGTGGAATGGAATGGATTGGACTCAACCCGAATGGAATGGAATGGAATGGAATGGAAACAACGCGAATGGAGTGGAATGGAATGGAATGGAATGGAATGGAATGGTATGGAATCAACCTGAATGGAATGGAATGGAATGGAACGGAATGGAATCAACCCGAATGGAATGGAATGAAATGGAATGGAATGGAATGGAAGGGAATGGAATCAACCCGAATGGAATTGAATGGAATGGAATGGAAAGGAATCAACCCGAATGGAATGGAATGGAATGGAATGGAATGGAATCATCCCGAATGGAATGAAATGGAATGGAATGGAATGGAAGGGAATGGAATCAACCCGAATGGAATGGAATGGAATGGAATGGAAAGGAATCAACCCTAATGGAATGGAATAGAATGGAATGGAATGGAATGGAATGGAATGGAATGGAATCAAAGCAAATGGAATGGAATGGAATGGAATGAATTGGAATGGAATCAAATGGAAGGGAAAGGAATGGAAAGGAATGGAATCAACCCGAGCGGAATGGAATGGAATGGAATGGCATGGAATGGAATCAACCCAAATGGAATGGAATGGAATGGAATGGAATGGAATGGAATCAACCCGAATGGAATGGAATGGAATCGAATGGAATCAACCCGAAAGGTATGGAATGGAATGGAATGGAATGGAATGGAATGGAATGGAACGCAATGGAATGAAATCAACCCGAAGGGAATGGAATGGAGTGGAATGGCGTGGAATGGAATCAACCCGAATGGAAAGGAATGGAATGGAATCAACCCGAATGGAATGGAATGGAATGAAATGGAATGGAATGGAATGGAATGGAATTGAATGCAATCAACCCGAATGGAATGGAACGGAATTCAATGGAATGAAATGGAATCAACCCGAATGGAATGGAATGGATAGGAATGGCATAGAATGGAATGGAATGGAATCAACCCGAATGGAAAGGAATGAAATGAAATGGAATGGAATTAAATCAACTGGAATGGAATGTAATGGAATTGAATGGAATGGAATGGATTGGAATGGAATGGAATGCAACAGAATGGAATCAACTGCAATGGAATGGAATGGAATGGAATGGAATGGAATCAACTGGAATGGAATGTAATGGAATTGAATGGAATGTAATGGATTGGAATGGAATGGAATGGAATCAAGCCGAATGGAATGGAATGGAATGGAATGGAATGGAATCAACCCGAATGGAATGGAATGGAAAGGAATGGAATGGCTTGGAATGGAATCAACCCGAATGGAATGGAATGCAGTGGAATGGAATGGAATGGAATGGAATCAACCGGAATGGAATGGAATGGAATGGAATGGAATGGAATGGAATGGAATGGAATCAACCCGTATGGAATAGAATGGAATGGAGTGGAATGGAATGCAATAAATCCGAATGGAATGGCATGGAATGGAATGGAATGCAATGGAATGGAATCAACCTGAATGGAATGGAATGAAATGGAATGGATTCAACCCGAATGGAGTGGAATGCAATAGAAAGGAACGCAATGGAATGGAATGGAATGGAATGGAATGGAATGGATTGGATTAAACCACAAAGGAATGGAATGGAATGGAATGGAATGGAATGGAATGAACACGAATGGAATGTAATGGAATGGCATAGAATGGAATGGAATGGAAAGGAATAAACCGAAATGGAATGGAATGGAATGGAGTGGAATGGAATGAAATGGAATGGAATAGAATGGAGTTAAACCGAATGGAATGGAATGGAATGGAATGGAATGGAATGGAATGGAATGGAATGGAATGGAGTAAACCCGAATGGAATGGAAATGAATGGAATGGAATGGAATTGAATCAACCTGCATGGAATGCAGTGGAATGGACTGGAATGGAAAGGAATGGAGTGGCATCAACCCGAATGTATTGGAATGGAATGGAATCAACACGAATGGAATTGAATGGAATGGAATGGAGTGGAATGGAATGGAATAAAATGGAATCAACCGAATGGAATGCAACGGAATGGAATGGAATGGAAAAAATCAACCCGAATGGAATGGAATGGAATGGAAAGGGATGGAATGGAATAAACACGAAAGGAATGGAATGGAATGGAATGGAATGGAATGGAATGGAATCAACAAGAATGGAATGAAATGGAATGGAATGGAATCAACGGGAATAGAATGGGATGGAATGGAATGGAATCAAACCGAGTGGAATGGAGTGGAATGGAATGGAATGGAATGGAATGGATTGGAATCAAACTGAATGGAATGGAATGGAATGGAATGGAATGGATTCAACCCGAATGGAGTGGAATGGAATAGAAAGGAATGCAATGGAATGGAATGGATTGGAATCTACCCCAAAGGAATGGAATGGAATGGAATGGAATGGAATGGAATGGAATGGAATGGAAAGAACACGAATGGAATGTAATGGAATGGCATGGAATGGAATGGAATGGAATAAACCCAAATGGAATGGAATGGAATGGACTCAACCCGAATGGAATGGAATGGACTCAACCCGAATGGAATGGAATGGAATGGAATGGAATGGAAACAACGCGAATGGAATGGAATGGAATGGAATGGTATGGAATCAACCTGAATGGAATGGAATGGAATGGAGTGGAATTGAATGGAATGGAATCAACCCGAATGGAATGCAATGGAATGGAATGGAATGGAATGGAATCAACACAAATGGAATGTAATGGAATGAAATGGAATCAACTGGAATGGAATGGGATGGCATGGAATGGAATCAAACCGAGTGGAATGGAATGGAATGGAATGGAAAGGAATGGAATGGAATGGAATCAACACGAATGGAATTGAATGGAATGGAATGGAATGGAATGGAATTGAACAGAATCAACCCTAATGTAATGTAATGTATTGTAAAGTAATGGAATGGAATGGAATGGAATGGAATAGAATGGAATGGAATGGAATGGAATGGAATGGAATGGAATGGAATGGAATCAACACGAATGGAATGGAATGGAATGGAATGGAATCAACTGGAATAGAATGGGATGGAATGCAATGGAATCAAACCGAGTGGAATGGAGTGGAATGGAATGGAATGAAATGGAATGGAATCAACAAGAATGGAATGGAATGGAATGGAAGGAAATGGAATCAACCCGAATGGAATTGAATGGAATGGAATGGAAAGGAATCAACCCGAGTGGAATGGAATGGAATGGAATGGAATGGTATGGAATGGAATCATCAAGAATGGAATGGAATGGAATGGAAAGGAATGGAATGTAATCAACCCGAATGGAATGGAATGGAATGGAATGGAATGGAAAGGAATCAACCCTAATGGAATGGAATGGAATGGAATGGAATGGAATGGAATGGCATGGAATGGAATCAACCCGAATGGAATGGAATGGAATGGAATGGAATGGAATCAACCCAAATGGAATGGAATGGAATGGAATGGAATGGAATAGAATGGAATGCAATAAACCGGAATGGAATGGAATGGAATGGAATGGAATGGAATGCAATCAACCTGAATGGAATGGATTGGAATGGAATGGAATGGAATGGAACGGAATGGAATCAACCCGATTGGAATGGAATGCAATGGACTGGAATCAACCCGAATGGAATGGAATGGAATGGAATGGATTGGAATCAACCCGAATGGAATGGAATGGAATGGAATGGAATGGAATGGAAAGGAATCAACCCAAATGGAATGGAATGGAATGGAATGGAATGGAATGGAATGGAATGAAATGGAATGGAATGGCATGGAATGCAATCAACCTGAATGGAATGGAAAGGAATGGAATGGAATCAACCCGAATGGAATGGAATGGAATGGAACGGAATGGAATCAACCCGAATGGAATGGAATGGAATGGACTGGAATCAACCCGAATGGAATGGAATGGAATGGAACGGAATGGAATCAACCCGAATGGAATGGAATGGAATGGAATGGAATGGATTGGAATGGAATTGAATGGAATGGAATCTACCCGAATGGAATGGAATGGAATCAAAGTGAATGGAATGGAATGGAAAGGAATGGAATGGAATGGAATCGAATCAACCCGAATGGAATGGAATGGAATGGAGTGGAATCAACCCGTAAGGGAATGGAATGGAATGGAATGGAATGGAATCAACCCCAATGGGATGGAATGGAATGGTAAGGAATGGAATGTAATGGAATAACCCGGAATTGAATGGAATGGAATGGAATGGAATGGAATGGAATGGAATGGAACCAACCTGAATGGAATGGAATGGAATGGAATGGAATGGAATGGAATCGAATGGAATGGATTCAACCCGAATGGAGTGGAATGGAATAGAAAGGAATGCAATGGAATGGAATGGATTGGAATCTACCCCAAAGGAATGGAACGGAGTGGAATGGAATGGAATGGAATGAACACGAATGGAATGTAATGGAATGGCATAGAATGGAATGGAATGGAATGGAATAAACCCAAATGGAATGGTATGGAATGGAGTGGAATGGAATGGATTGGACTCAACCCGAATGGAATGGAATGGAATGGAATGGAAACAACGCGAATGGAGTGGAATGGAATGGAATGGAATGGAATGGAATGGTATGGAATCAACCTGAATGGAATGGAATGGAATGGAACGGAATGGAATCAACCCGAATGGAATGGAATGAAATGGAATGGAATGGAATGGAAGGGAATGGAATCAACCCGAATGGAATTGAATGGAATGGAATGGAAAGGAATCAACCCGAATGGAATGGAATGGAATGGAATGGAATGGAATCATCCCGAATGGAATGGAATGGAATGGAATGGAATGGAATGGAATGGAATCAACCCGAATGGAATGGAGTGGAATGGAATGGAAAGGAATCAACACAAATGGAACGGAATGGAATGGAATGGAAAGGAATTGAATGGAATGGAATGGCATGGAAAGCAATCAACCTGAATGGAATGGAATGGAAAGGAATGGAATGGAATCAACCCTAATAGAATGGAATGGAATGGAATGGAACGGAATGGAATCAACCCGAATGGAATGGAATGGAATGGACTGGAATCAACCCGAATGGAATGGAATGGAATGGAACGGAATGGAATCAACCCGAATGGAATGGAATGGAATGGAATGGAATCAACCCGAATGGAATGGAATGGAATGGAATGGAATCAAAGTGAATGGAATGGAATGGAAAGGAATGGAATGGAATGGAATCGAATCAACCCGAAAGGAATGGAATGGAATGGAATGGAATGGAATGGAATCAACCCGAATGGAATGGAATGGAATGGAATGGAATGGAATGGAATGGAATAGAATGGAATGCAATAAACCGGAATGGAATGGAATGGAATGGAATGGAATGGAATGGAATGGAATGGAATGCAATCAACCTGAATGGAATGGAATGGAATGGAATGGAATGGAACGGAATGGAATCAACCCGATTGGAATGGAATGGAATGGACTGGAATCAAACCGAATGGAATGGAATGGAATGGAATGGATTGGAATCAACCCGAATGGAATGGAATGGAATGGAATGGAATGGAAAGGAATCAACCCAAATGGAATGGAATGGAATGGAATGGAATGGAATGGAATGGAATGGAATGAAATGGAATGGAATGGCATGGAATGCAATCAACCTGAATGGAATGGAATGGAAAGGAATGGAATGGAATCAACCCGAATGGAATGGAATGGAATGGAACGGAATGGAACCAACCCGAATGGAATGGAATGGAATGGACTGGAATAAACCCGAATGGAATGGAATGGAATGGAACGGAATGGAATCAACCCGAATGGAATGGAATGGAATGGAATGGAATGGAATGGAATGGATTGGAATGGAATGGAATGGAATCTACCCGAATGGAATGGAATGGAATCAAAGTGAATGGAATGGAATGGAAAGGAATGGAATGGAATGGAATCGAATCAACCCGAATGGAATGGAATGGAATGGAGTGGAATCAACCCGTAAGGGAATGGAATGGAATGGAATGGAATGGAATCAACCCCAATGGGATGGAATGGAATGGTAAGGAATGGAATGTAATGGAATAACCCGGAATTGAATGGAATGGAATGGAATGGAATGGAATGGAAGGGAACCAACCTGAATGGAATTGAATGGAATGGAATGGAATGGAATGGAATGGAATGGAACCAACCTGAATGGAATGGAATGGAATGGAATGGAATGGAATGGAATGGATTCAACCCGAATGGAGTGGAATGGAATAGAAAGGAATGCAATGGAATGGAATGGATTGGAATCTACCCCAAAGGAATGGAACGGAGTGGAATGGAATGGAATGGAATGAACACGAATGGAATGTAATGGAATGGCATAGAATGGAATGGAATGGAATGGAATAAACCCAAATGGAATGGTATGGAATGGAGTGGAATGGAATGGATTGGACTCAACCCGAATGGAATGGAATGGAATGGAATGGAAACAACGCGAATGGAGTGGAATGGAATGGAATGGAATGGAATGGAATGGTATGGAATCAACCTGAATGGAATGGAATGGAATGGAACGGAATGGAATCAACCCGAATGGAATGGAATGAAATGGAATGGAATGGAATGGAAGGGAATGGAATCAACCCGAATGGAATTGAATGGAATGGAATGGAAAGGAATCAACCCGAATGGAATGGAATGGAATGGAATGGAATGGAATCATCCCGAATGGAATGGAATGGAATGGAATGGAATGGAATGGAATGGAATCAACCCGAATGGAATGGAGTGGAATGGAATGGAAAGGAATCAACACAAATGGAACGGAATGGAATGGAATGGAAAGGAATTGAATGGAATGGAATGGCATGGAAAGCAATCAACCTGAATGGAATGGAATGGAAAGGAATGGAATGGAATCAACCCTAATAGAATGGAATGGAATGGAATGGAACGGAATGGAATCAACCCGAATGGAATGGAATGGAATGGACTGGAATCAACCCGAATGGAATGGAATGGAATGGAACGGAATGGAATCAACCCGAATGGAATGGAATGGAATGGAATGGAATCAACCCGAATGGAATGGAATGGAATGGAATGGAATCAAAGTGAATGGAATGGAATGGAAAGGAATGGAATGGAATGGAATCGAATCAACCCGAAAGGAATGGAATGGAATGGAATGGAATGGAATGGAATGGAATGGAATCAACCCGAATGGAATGGAATGGAATGGAATGGAATGGAATGGAATGGAATAGAATGGAATGCAATAAACCGGAATGGAATGGAATGGAATGGAATGGAATGGAATGGAAAGGAATCAACCCTAATGGAATGGAATGGAATGGAATGGAATGGAATGGAATGGAATGGCATGGAATGGAATCAACCCGAATGGAATGGAATGGAATGGAATGGAATGGAATCAACCCAAATGGAATGGAATGGAATGGAATGGAATGGAATAGAATGGAATGCAATAAACCGGAATGGAATGGAATGGAATGGAATGGAATGCAATCAACCTGAATGGAATGGATTGGAATGGAATGGAATGGAATGGAACGGAATGGAATCAACCCGATTGGAATGGAATGCAATGGACTGGAATCAACCCGAATGGAATGGAATGGAATGGAATGGATTGGAATCAACCCGAATGGAATGGAATGGAATGGAATGGAATGGAATGGAAAGGAATCAACCCAAATGGAATGGAATGGAATGGAATGGAATGGAATGGAATGGAATGAAATGGAATGGAATGGCATGGAATGCAATCAACCTGAATGGAATGGAATGGAAAGGAATGGAATGGAATCAACCCGAATGGAATGGAATGGAATGGAACGGAATGGAATCAACCCGAATGGAATGGAATGGAATGGACTGGAATCAACCCGAATGGAATGGAATGGAATGGAACGGAATGGAATCAACCCGAATGGAATGGAATGGAATGGAATGGAATGGATTGGAATGGAATTGAATGGAATGGAATCTACCCGAATGGAATGGAATGGAATCAAAGTGAATGGAATGGAATGGAAAGGAATGGAATGGAATGGAATCGAATCAACCCGAATGGAATGGAATGGAATGGAGTGGAATCAACCCGTAAGGGAATGGAATGGAATGGAATGGAATGGAATCAACCCCAATGGGATGGAATGGAATGGTAAGGAATGGAATGTAATGGAATAACCCGGAATTGAATGGAATGGAATGGAATGGAATGGAATGGAATGGAATGGAACCAACCTGAATGGAATGGAATGGAATGGAATGGAATGGAATGGAATCGAATGGAATGGATTCAACCCGAATGGAGTGGAATGGAATAGAAAGGAATGCAATGGAATGGAATGGATTGGAATCTACCCCAAAGGAATGGAACGGAGTGGAATGGAATGGAATGGAATGAACACGAATGGAATGTAATGGAATGGCATAGAATGGAATGGAATGGAATGGAATAAACCCAAATGGAATGGTATGGAATGGAGTGGAATGGAATGGATTGGACTCAACCCGAATGGAATGGAATGGAATGGAATGGAAACAACGCGAATGGAGTGGAATGGAATGGAATGGAATGGAATGGAATGGTATGGAATCAACCTGAATGGAATGGAATGGAATGGAACGGAATGGAATCAACCCGAATGGAATGGAATGAAATGGAATGGAATGGAATGGAAGGGAATGGAATCAACCCGAATGGAATTGAATGGAATGGAATGGAAAGGAATCAACCCGAATGGAATGGAATGGAATGGAATGGAATGGAATCATCCCGAATGGAATGGAATGGAATGGAATGGAATGGAATGGAATGGAATGGAATCAACCCGAATGGAATGGAGTGGAATGGAATGGAAAGGAATCAACACAAATGGAACGGAATGGAATGGAATGGAAAGGAATTGAATGGAATGGAATGGCATGGAAAGCAATCAACCTGAATGGAATGGAATGGAAAGGAATGGAATGGAATCAACCCTAATAGAATGGAATGGAATGGAATGGAACGGAATGGAATCAACCCGAATGGAATGGAATGGAATGGACTGGAATCAACCCGAATGGAATGGAATGGAATGGAACGGAATGGAATCAACCCGAATGGAATGGAATGGAATGGAATGGAATCAACCCGAATGGAATGGAATGGAATGGAATGGAATCAAAGTGAATGGAATGGAATGGAAAGGAATGGAATGGAATGGAATCGAATCAACCCGAAAGGAATGGAATGGAATGGAATGGAATGGAATGGAATCAACCCGAATGGAATGGAATGGAATGGAATGGAATGGAATAGAATGGAATGCAATAAACCGGAATGGAATGGAATGGAATGGAATGGAATGGAATGGAATGGAATGCAATCAACCTGAATGGAATGGAATGGAATGGAATGGAATGGAACGGAATGGAATCAACCCGATTGGAATGGAATGGAATGGACTGGAATCAAACCGAATGGAATGGAATGGAATGGAATGGATTGGAATCAACCAGAATGGAATGGAATGGAATGGAATGGAATGGAAAGGAATCAACCCAAATGGAATGGAATGGAATGGAATGGAATGGAATGGAATGGAATGGAATGAAATGGAATGGAATGGCATGGAATGCAATCAACCTGAATGGAATGGAATGGAAAGGAATGGAATGGAATCAACCCGAATGGAATGGAATGGAATGGAACGGAATGGAACCAACCCGAATGGAATGGAATGGACTGGAATAAACCCGAATGGAATGGAATGGAATGGAACGGAATGGAATCAACCCGAATGGAATGGAATGGAATGGAATGGAATGGAATGGAATGGATTGGAATGGAATGGAATGGAATCTACCCGAATGGAATGGAATGGAATCAAAGTGAATGGAATGGAATGGAAAGGAATGGAATGGAATGGAATCGAATCAACCCGAATGGAATGGAATGGAATGGAGTGGAATCAACCCGTAAGGGAATGGAATGGAATGGAATGGAATGGAATCAACCCCAATGGGATGGAATGGAATGGTAAGGAATGGAATGTAATGGAATAACCCGGAATTGAATGGAATGGAATGGAATGGAATGGAATGGAATGGAACCAACCTGAATGGAATTGAATGGAATGGAATGGAATGGAATGGAATGGAACCAACCTGAATGGAATGGAATGGAATGGAATGGAATGGAATGGAATGGAATGGAATGGATTCAACCCGAATGGAGTGGAATGGAATAGAAAGGAATGCAATGGAATGGAATGGATTGGAATCTACCCCAAAGGAATGGAACGGAGTGGAATGGAATGGAATGGAATGAACACGAATGGAATGTAATGGAATGGCATAGAATGGAATGGAATGGAATGGAATAAACCCAAATGGAATGGTATGGAATGGAGTGGAATGGAATGGATTGGACTCAACCCGAATGGAATGGAATGGAATGGAATGGAAACAACGCGAATGGAGTGGAATGGAATGGAATGGAATGGAATGGAATGGTATGGAATCAACCTGAATGGAATGGAATGGAATGGAACGGAATGGAATCAACCCGAATGGAATGGAATGAAATGGAATGGAATGGAATGGAAGGGAATGGAATCAACCCGAATGGAATTGAATGGAATGGAATGGAAAGGAATCAACCCGAATGGAATGGAATGGAATGGAATGGAATGGAATCATCCCGAATGGAATGGAATGGAATGGAATGGAATGGAATGGAATGGAATCAACCCGAATGGAATGGAGTGGAATGGAATGGAAAGGAATCAACACAAATGGAACGGAATGGAATGGAATGGAAAGGAATTGAATGGAATGGAATGGCATGGAAAGCAATCAACCTGAATGGAATGGAATGGCAAGGAATGGAATGGAATCAACCCTAATAGAATGGAATGGAATGGAATGGAACGGAATGGAATCAACCCGAATGGAATGGAATGGAATGGACTGGAATCAACCCGAATGGAATGGAATGGAATGGAACGGAATGGAATCAACCCGAATGGAATGGAATGGAATGGAATGGAATCAACCCGAATGGAATGGAATGGAATGGAATGGAATCAAAGTGAATGGAATGGAATGGAAAGGAATGGAATGGAATGGAATCGAATCAACCCGAAAGGAATGGAATGGAATGGAATGGAATGGAATGGAATGGAATGGAATCAACCCGAATGGAATGGAATGGAATGGAATGGAATGGAATGGAATGGAATAGAATGGAATGCAATAAACCGGAATGGAATGGAATGGAATGGAATGGAATGGAATGGAATGGAATGCAATCAACCTGAATGGAATGGAATGGAATGGAATGGAATGGAACGGAATGGAATCAACCCGATTGGAATGGAATGGAATGGACTGGAATCAAACCGAATGGAATGGAATGGAATGGAATGGATTGGAATCAACCCGAATGGAATGGAATGGAATGGAATGGAATGGAAAGGAATCAACCCAAATGGAATGGAATGGAATGGAATGGAATGGAATGGAATGGAATGGAATGAAATGGAATGGAATGGCATGGAATGCAATCAACCTGAATGGAATGGAATGGAAAGGAATGGAATGGAATCAACCCGAATGGAATGGAATGGAATGGAACGGAATGGAACCAACCCGAATGGAATGGAATGGAATGGACTGGAATAAACCCGAATGGAATGGAATGGAATGGAACGGAATGGAATCAACCCGAATGGAATGGAATGGAATGGAATGGAATGGAATGGAATGGATTGGAATGGAATGGAATGGAATCTACCCGAATGGAATGGAATGGAATCAAAGTGAATGGAATGGAATGGAAAGGAATGGAATGGAATGGAATCGAATCAACCCGAATGGAATGGAATGGAATGGAGTGGAATCAACCCGTAAGGGAATGGAATGGAATGGAATGGAATGGAATCAACCCCAATGGGATGGAATGGAATGGTAAGGAATGGAATGTAATGGAATAACCCGGAATTGAATGGAATGGAATGGAATGGAATGGAATGGAATGGAACCAACCTGAATGGAATGGAATGGAATGGAATGGAATGGAATGGAATGGAATGGATTCAACCCGAATGGAGTGGAATGGAATAGAAAGGAATGCAATGGAATGGAATGGATTGGAATCTACCCCAAAGGAATGGAACGGAGTGGAATGGAATGGAATGGAATGAACACGAATGGAATGTAATGGAATGGCATAGAATGGAATGGAATGGAATGGAATAAACCCAAATGGAATGGTATGGAATGGAGTGGAATGGAATGGATTGGACTCAACCCGAATGGAATGGAATGGAATGGAATGGAATGGAATGGAAACAACGCGAATGGAGTGGAATGGAATGGAATGGAATGGAATGGTATGGAATCAACCTGAATGGAATGGAATGGAATGGAACGGAATGGAATCAACCCGAATGGAATGGAATGAAATGGAATGGAATGGAATGGAAGGGAATGGAATCAACCCGAATGGAATTGAATGGAATGGAATGGAAAGGAATCAACCCGAATGGAATGGAATGGAATGGAATGGAATGGAATCATCCCGAATGGAATGGAATGGAATGGAATGGAATGGAATGGAATGGAATCAACCCGAATGGAATGGAATGGAATGGAATGGAAAGGAATCAACACAAATGGAACGGAATGGAATGGAATGGAATGGAATTGAATGGAATGGAATGGCATGGAAAGCAATCAACCTGAATGGAATGGAATGGAAAGGAATGGAATGGAATCAACCCTAATAGAATGGAATGGAATGGAATGGAACGGAATGGAATCAACCCGAATGGAATGGAATGGAATGGACTGGAATCAACCCGAATGGAATGGAATGGAATGGAACGGAATGGAATCAACCCGAATGGAATGGAATGGAATGGAATGGAATCAACCCGAATGGAATGGAATGGAATGGAATGGAATCAAAGTGAATGGAATGGAATGGAAAGGAATGGAATGGAATGGAATCGAATCAACCCGAAAGGAATGGAATGGAATGGAATGGAATGGAATCAACCCTAATGGGATGGAATGTAATGGAAAGGAATGGAATGGAATGGAATGGAATGGAATGAAATGGAATGGATTCAACCCGAATGGAGTGGAACGGAATAGAAAGGAATGCAATGGAATGGAATGTATTGGAATCTACTCCAAAGGAATGGAATGGAATGGAATGGAATGGAATGAACACGAATGGAATGTAATGGAATGGAATAGAATGGAATGGAATGGAACAAACCCAAATGGAATGGAATGGAATGGAGTGGAATGGAATGGAATGGAATGGAATGGCACGGAATGGAATCAACCGGAATGGAATGGAATGGAATGGAAAGGAATGGAATGGAATGGAATCCACCCGAATGGAATGGAATGGAATGGAATGGAATAGAATGGAATGCAATAAACCGGAATGGAATGGAGTGGAATGGAATGCAATCAACCTGAATGGAATGGAATGGAATGGAATCAAACCGAATGGAATGGAATGGAATGGAATGGAACGGAATGGAATCAACCCGAATGGAATGGAATTTAATGGACTGGAATCAACCCGAAAGAATGGAATGGAATGGGACGGAATGGAATCAACCCGAATGGAATGGAATGGAATGGAATGGAATGGAATGGAATGGAATGGAATCAACCCGAATGGAATTGAATGGAATGGAATGGAAAGGAATCAACCCGAATGGAATGGAATGGAATGGAATGGAATGGAATGGAATGGAATGGAATCATCCCGAATGGAATGGAATGGAATGGAACGGAATGGAATGGAATGGAATCAACCCGAATGGAATGGAATGGAATGGAATGGAAAGGAATCAACCCAAATGGAATGGAATGGAATGGAATGGAATGGAATGGAATGGAATGGAATGGCATGGAATGCAATCAACCTGAATGGAATGGAATGGAATGGATTGGAATGGAATGGAATCAACTCGAATGGAATGGAATGGAATGGAATGGAACGGAATGGAAGCAACCCGAATGGAATGGAATGGAATGGACTGGAATCAACCTGAATGGAATGGAATGGAATGGGACGGAATGGAATCAATCCGAATGGAATGGAAAGGAATGGAATGGAATGGAATGGAATGGAATCAACCCGAATGGAATTGAATGGAACGGAATGGAAAGGAATCAACCCGAATGGAATGGAATGGATTCATCCCGAATGGAATGGAATCGAATGGAATGGAATCAACCCGAATGCAATGGAATGGAATGGAATGGAATGGAAAGGAGTCAACCCAAATGGAATGGAATGTAATGGAATGGAATGGAATGGAATGGAATGGAATGGAATTGAATGGAATGGAATGGCATGGAATGGAATCAACCCGAATGGAATGGAATGGAATGGAATGGAATGGAATGGAATGGAATGGAATCAACCCGAATGCAATGGAATGGAATGGAATAGAATGGAATGCAATAAACGGGAATGGAATGGAATGCAATGGAATGCAATCAACATGAATGGAATTGAATGGAATGGAATGAAATGGAATCAACCCGAAAGGAATGGAATGGAATGGAATGGAACGGAATGGAATGGAATGGAATCAACTGGAATGGAATGGAATGGAATGCAATGGAATGGAATGCAATCAACCCGAGTGGAATGGAATGGAATGGAATGGAATGGAAAGGAATCAACCCTAATGGAATGGAATAGAATGGAATGGAATGGAATGGAATGGAATGGAATGGAATGGCATGGAATGGAATCAACCCGAATGGAATGGAATGGAATGGAATGGAATGGAATGAAATCAAACCAAATGGAATGGAATGGAAAGGAATGAATTGGAATGGAATCAAATGGAAGGGAAAGGAATGGAAAGGAATGGAATCAACCCGAGCGGAATGGAATGGAATGGAATGGCATGGAATGGAATCAACCCAAATGGAATGGAATGGAATGGAATGGAATGGAATGGAATGGAATCAACCCGAATGGAATGGAATGGAATGGAATGGAATCAACCCGAAAGGAATGGAATGGAATGGAATGGAACGCAATGGAATGAAATCAACCCGAAGGGAATGGAATGGAATGGAATGGAATGGCGTGGAATGGAATCAACCCGAATGGAATGGAATGGAATGGAATCAACCCGAATGGAATGGAATGGAATGAAATGGAATGGAATGGAATGGAATGGAATTGAATGCAATCAACCCGAATGGAATGGAACGGAATTCAATGGAATGAAATGGAATCAACCCGAATGGAATGGAATGGATAGGAATGGCATAGAATGGAATGGAATGGAATCAACCCGAATGGAAAGGAATGAAATGAAATGGAATGGAATGGAATCAACTGGAATGGAATGTAATGGAATTGAATGGAATGGAATGGATTGGAATGGAATGGAATGCAACAGAATGGAATCAACTGCAATGGAATGGAATGGAATGGAATGGAATGGAATGGAATGGAATGGAATCAACTGGAATGGAATGTAATGGAATTGAATGGAATGGAATGGATTGGAATGGAATGGAATGGAATCAAGCCGAATGGAATGGAATGGAATGGAATGGAATGGAATCAACCCGAATGGAATGGAATGGAAAGGAATGGAATGGCTTAGAATGGAATCAACCCGAATGGAATGGAATGGAGTGGAATGGAATGGAATGGAATGGAATCAACCGGAATGGAATGGAATGGAATGGAATGGAATGGAATCAACCCGTATGGAATAGAATGGAATGGAGTGGAATGGAATGCAATAAATCCGAATGGAATGGCATGGAATGGAATGGAATGGAATGGAATGGAATGGAATGGAATCAACCTGAATGGAATGGAATGGAATGGAATGAAATGGAATGGATTCAACCCGAATGGAGTGGAATGCAATAGAAAGGAACGCAATGGAATGGAATGGAATGGAATGGAATGGAATGGAATGGATTGGATTAAAACACAAAGGAATGGAATGGAATGGAATGGAATGGAATGGAATGAACACGAATGGAATGTAATGGAATGGCATAGAATGGAATGGAATGGAAAGGAATAAACCGAAATGGAATGGAATGGAATGGAGTGGAATGGAATGAAATGGAATGGAATAGAATGGAGTTAAACCGAATGGAATGGAATGGAATGGAATGGAATGGAATGGAGTAAACCCGAATGGAATGGAAATGAATGGAATAGAATGGAATTGAATCAACCTGCATGGAATGCAGTGGAATGGACTGGAATGGAAAGGAATGGAGTGGCATCAACCCGAATGTATTGGAATGGAATGGAATCAACACGAATGGAATTGAATGGAATGGAATGGAGTGGAATGGAATGGAATAAAATGGAATCAACCCGAATGGAATGCAACGGAATGGAATGGAATGGAAAAAATCAACCCGAATGGAATGGAATGGAATGGAAAGGGATGGAATGGAATAAACACGAAAGGAATGGAATGGAATGGAAAGGAATGGAATGGAATGGAATGGAATGGAATCAACCCGAATGGAATGGAATGGAATGGACTGGTATCAACCCGAATGGAATGGAACGGAATGGAATCAACCCGAATGGAATGGAATGGAATGGAATCAACCCGAATGGAATGGAATAGAATGGAATGGAATGGAATCAACTAGTATGGAATGGAATAGAATGGAATGGAATGGAATGGAATGGAATGGAATCAACCAGAATGGAAAGGAATGGAATGGAATGGAATGGAATAAACTGGAATGGAATGTAATGGAACTGAATGGAATGGAATGGATTGGAATGGAATGGAATGGAATCAACTGGAATGGAATGTAATGGAATTGAATGGAATGGAATGGATTGGAATGGAATGGAATGGAATCAATCCGAATGGAATGGAATGGAACGGAATGGAATGGAATGGAATGGAATGGAATCAACCTGAATGGAATGGAATGCAATGGAATGGAATGGCTTGGAATTGAATCAACCCGAATGGAATGGAATGGAATGGAATGGAATGGAATCATCCCGAATGGAATGGAATGGAATGGAATGGAATGGAATGGAATCAACCCGAATGGAATGGAATGGAATGGAATGGAATGGAATGGAATGGCATGGAATGCAATCAACCTGAATGGAATGGAATGGAAAGGAATGGAATGGAATCACCCCTAATGGAATGGAATGGAATGGAATGGAACGGAATGGAATCAACCCGAATGGAATGGAATGGAATGGACTGGAATCAACCCGAATGGAATGGAATGGAATGGAACGGAATGGAATCAACCCGAATGGAATGGAATGGAATGGAATGGAATGGAATCAACCCGAATGGAATGGAATGGAATGGAATGGAATCAAAGTGAATGGAATGGAATGGAAAGGAATGGAATGGAATGGAATCGAATCAACCCGAAAGGAATGGAATGGAATGGAGTGGAATCAACCCGAAGGGAATGGAATGGAATGGAATGGAATCGAATGGAATCAACCCCAATGGGATGGAATGGAATGGAAAGGAATGGAATGGAATGGAATCAACCTGAATGGAATGGAATGGAATGGAATGGAATGGAATGGAATGGATTCAACCCGAATGGAGTGGAATGGAATAGAAGGGAATGCAATGGAATGGAATGTATTGGAATCTACTCCAAAGGAATGGAATTGAATGGAATGGAATGGAATGGAATGAACACGAATGGAATGTCATGGAATGACATAGAATGGAATGGAATGGAATAAACCCAAATGGAATGGAATGGAATGGAGTGGAATGGAATGGAGTGGAATGGAATGGCATGGAATGGAATCAACCGGAATGGAATGGAATGGAAAGGAATGGAATGGAATGGAATCCACCCGAATGGAATGGAATGGAATGGAATGGAATAGAATGGAATGCAATAAACCGGAATGGAATGGAATGGAATGGAATGCAATCAACCTGAATGGAATGGAATGGAATGGAATGGAATCAACCCGAATTTAATGGAATGGAATGGAATGGAACGGAATGGAATCAACCCGAATGGAATGGAATGGAATGGACTGGAATCAACCCGAATGGAATGGAATGGAATGGAATGGAACGGAATGGAATCAACCCGAATGGAATGGAATGGAATGGAATGGAATGGAATGGAAGGGAATGGAATCAACCCGAATGGAATTGAATGGAATGGAATGGAAAGGAATCAACCCGAATGGAATGGAATGGAATGGAATGGAATGGAATGGAATGGAATCATCCCGAATGGAATGGAATGGAATGGAATGGAATGGAATCAACCCGAATGGAATGGAATGGAATGGAATGGAAAGGAATCAACCCAAATGGAACGGAATGGAATGGAATGGAATGGAATGGAATGGAATGGAATGGAATGGCATGGAATGTAATCAACCTGAATGGAATGGAATGGAATGGAATCGAATGGAATGGAATCAACCTGAATGGAATGGAATGGAATGGAATGGAACGGAATGGAATCAACCCGAATGGAATGGAATGGAATGGACTGGAATCAACCTGAATGGAATTTAATGGAATGGGACGGAATGGAATCAATCCGAATGGGATGGAATGCAATGGAATGGAATGGAATGGAATGGAAAGGAATCAACCCTAATGGAATGGAATAGAATGGAATGGAATGGAATGGAATGGAATGGAATGGAATGGCATGGAATGGAATCACCCCGAATGGAATGGAATGGAATGGAATGGAATCAAACCGAATGGAATGGAATGGAATGGAATGAATTGGAATGGAATCAAATGGAAGGGAAAGGAATGGAAAGGAATGGAATCAACCCGAATGGAATTGAATGGAATGGAATGGAAAGGATTCAACCCGAATGGAATGGAATGGATTCATCCCGAATGGAATGGAATGGAATGGAATGGAATCAACCCGAATGGAATGGAATGGAATGGAATGGAATGGAAAGGAGTCAACCCAAATGGAATGGAATGTAATGGAATGGAATGGAATGGAATGGAATGGAATGGAATTGAATGGAATGGAATGGCATGGAATGGAATCAACCCGAATGGAATGGAATGGAATGGAATGGAATGGAATGGAATGGAATGGAATGGAATCAACCCGAATGGAATGGAATGGAATGGAATAGAATGGAATGCAATAAACGGGAATGGAATGGAATGGAATGGAATGCAATCAACATGAGTGGAATTGAATGGAATGGAATGGAATGGAATCAACCCGAAAGGAATGGAATGGAATGGAATGGAACGGAATGGAATCAAACCGAATGGAATGGAATGGACTGGAATCAACTCGAATGGAATGGAATGGAATGGAACGGAATGGAATCAACCCGAATGGAATGGAATGGAATGGAATCAACCCGAATGGAATGGAATGGAATGGAATGGAATCAACTGGTATGGAATCGAATAGAAAGGAATGGAATGGAATGGAATGGAATGGAATGGAATGGAATGGAATGGAATCAACTGGAATGGAATGGAATGGAATGCAATGGAATGGAATGCAATCAACCCGAGTGGAATGGAATGGAAAGTAATCAACCCGAAATACATGGAATGGAATGGAATGAAATGGAATGGAATGGAATGGAATGGAATCAACCCGAGTGGAATGGAATGAAATGGAATGGAATGGAATGGAAAGGAATCAACCCTAATGGAATGGAATAGAATGGAATGGAATGGAATGGAATGGAATGGAATGGAATGGAATGGAATGGCATGGAATGGAATCAACCCGAATGGAATGGAATGGAATGGAATGGAATGGAATGGAATGGAATGGAACCAAACCAAATGGAATGGAATGGAATGGAATGAATTGGAATGGAATCAAATGGAAGGGAAAGGAATGGAAAGGAATGGAATCAACCCGAGCGGAATGGAGTGGAATGGAATGGCATGGAATGGAATCAACCCAAATGGAATGTAATGGAATGGAATGGAATGGAATCAACCCGAATGGAATGGAATGGAATGGAATGGAATCAACCCGAAAGGTATGGAATGGAATGGAATGGAATGGAATGGAACGCAATGGAATGAAATCAACCCGAAGGGAATGGAATGGAATGGAATGGAATGGCGTGGAATGGAATCAACCCGAATGGAATGGAATGGAATGGAATCAACCCGAATGGAATGGAATGGAATGGAATGGAATGGAATGGAATGGAATGGAATTGAATGAAATCAACCCGAATGGAATGGAATGGAATTCAATGGAATGAAATGGAATCAACCCGAATGGAATGGAATGGAAAGGAATGGCATAGAATGGAATGGAATGGAATCAACCCGAATGGAAAGGAATGAAATGAAATGGAATGGAATGGAATCAACTGGAATGGAATGTAATGGAATTGAATGGAATGGAATGGATTGGAATGGAATGGAATGCAACAGAATGGAATCAACTGCAATGGAATGGAATGGAATGGAATGGAATGGAATGGAATGGAATGGAATGTAATGGAATTGAATGGAATGGAATGGATTGGAATGGAATGGAATGGAATCAAGCCGAAAGGAATGGAATGGAATGGAATGGAATGGAATGGAATGGAATGGAATGGAATGGAATCAACCCGAATGGAATGGAATGGAAAGGAGTGGAATGGCTTGGAATGGAATCAACCCGAATGGAATGGAATGGAGTGGAATGGAATGGAATGGAATGGAATCAACCGGAATGGAATGGAATGGAATGGAATGGAATGGAATGGAATGGAATGGAATCAACCCATATGGAATAGAATGGAATGGAGTGGAATGGAATGCAATAAATCCGAATGGAATGGCATGGAATGGAATGGAATGGAATGGAATGGAATCAACCTGAATGGAATGGAATGGAATGGAATGGATTCAACCCGAATGGAGTGGAATGCAATAGAAAGGAACGCAATGGAATGGAATGGAATGGAATGGAATGGAATGGAATGGAATGGATTGGATTAAACCACAAAGGAATGGAATGGAATGAAATGGAATGGAATGAACACGAATGGAATGTAATGGAATGGCATAGAATGGAATGGAATGGAAAGGAATAAACCGAAATGGAATGGAATGGAATGGAGTGGAATGGAATGAAAGGGAATGGAATAGAATGGAGTTAAACCGAATGGAATGGAATGGAATGGAATGGAATGGAATGGAATGGAATGGCATGGAATGCAATCAACCTGAATGGAATGGAATGGAAAGGAATGGAATGGAATCACCCCTAATGGAATGGAATGGAATGGAATGGAACGGAATGGAATCAACCCTAATGGAATGGAATGGAATGGACTGGAATCAACCGGAATGGAATGGAATGGAATGGAACGGAATGGAATCAACCCGAATGGAATGGAATGGAATGGAATGGAATCAACCCGAATGGAATGGAATGGAATGGAATGGAATCAAAGTGAATGGAATGGAATGGAAAGGAATGGAATGGAATGGAATCGAATCAACCCGAAAGGAATGGAATGGAATGGAGTGGAATCAACCCGAAGGGAATGGAATGGAATGGAATGGAATGGAATGGAATCAACCCCAATGGGATGGAATGAAATGGAAAGGAATGGAATGGAATGGAATCAACCTGAATGGAATGGAATGGAATGGAATGGAATGGAATGGAATGGATTCAACCCGAATGGAGTGGAATGGAATAGAAAGGAATGCAATGGAATGGAATGTATTGGAATCTACTCCAAAGGAATGGAATTGAATGGAATGGAATGGAATGGAATGAACACGAATGGAATGTCATGGAATGGCATAGAATGGAATGGAATGGAATGGAATAAACCCAAATGGAATGGAATGGAATGGAGTGGAATGGAATGGAGTGGAATGGAATGGCATGGAATGGAATCAACCGGAATGGAATGGAATGGAATGGAATGGAAAGGAATGGAATGGAATGGAATCCACCCGAATGGAATGGAATGGAATGGAATGGAATAGAATGGAATGCAATAAACTGGAATGGAATGGAATGGAATGCAATCAACCTGAATGGAATGGAATGGAATGGAATGGAATGGAATGGAATCATCCCGAATTTAATGGAATGGAATGGAATGGAAAGGAATGGAATCAACCCTAATGGAATGGAATGGAATGCACTGGAATCAACCCGAATGGAATGGAATGGAATGGAACGGAATGGAATCAACCCGAATGGAATGGAATGGAATGGAATGGAATGGAATGGAATGGAATGGAATCAACCCGAATGGAATTTAATGGAATGGAATGGAAAGGAATCAACCCGAATGGAATGGAATGGAATGGAATGGAATGGAAGGGAATGGAATCATCCCGAATGGAATGGAATGGAATGGAATGGAATGGAATCAACCCGAATGGAATGGAATGGAATGGAATGGAAAGGAATCAACCCAAATGGAATGGAATGGAATGGAATGGAATGGAATGGAATTGAATGGAATGGAATGGAATGGAATGCAATCAACATGAATGGAATGGAATGGAATGGAATGGAATGGAATCAACATGAATGGAATGGAATGGAATGGGACGGAATGAAATCAATCCGAATGGAATGGAACGGAATGGAATAGAATGGAATGGAATGGAATGGAATGGAATGGAATCAACCCGAATGGAATTGAATGGAATGGAATGGAAAGGAATCAACCCGAATGGAATGGAATGGAATGGAATGGAATGGAATGGAATGGAATGGAATCATCCCGAATGGAATGGAATGGAATGGAATGGAATGGAATGGAATCAACCCGAATGGAATGGAATGGAATGGAAAGGAATCAACCCAAATGGAACGGAATGGAATGGAATGGAATGGAATGGAATGGAATTGATTGGAATGGAATGGCATGGAATGCAATCAACCTGAATGGAATGGAATGGAATGGAATGGAACGGTATGGAATCAACCCGAATGGAATGGAATGGAATGGACTGGAATCAACCTGAATGGAATGGAATGGAATGGGACGGAATGGAATCAATCCGAATGGAATGGAACGGAATGGAATGGAATGGAATGGAATGGAATGGAATGGAATCAACCCGAATGGAATTGAATGGAATGGAATGGAAAGGAATCAACCCGAATGGAATGGAATGGAATGGAATGGAATCATCCCGAATGGAATGGAATGGAATGGAATGGAATGGAATGGAATCAACCCGAATGGAATGGAATGGAATGGAATGGAATGGAAAGGAGTCAACCCAAATGGAATGGAATGTAACGGAGTGGAATGGAATGCAATGGAATTGAATGGAATGGAATGGCATGGAATGGAATCAACACGAATGGAATGGAATGGAATGGAATGGAATCAACCCGAATGGAATGGAATGGAATGGAATGGAATAGAATGGAATGCAATAAACGGGAATGGAATGGAATGCAATGGAATGGAATGCAATCAACATGAATGGAATTGAATGGAATGGAATGGAATGGAATCAACCCGAAAGAAATGGAATGGAATGGAATGGTATCAACCCGAAAGGAATGGAATGGAATGGAATGGAACGGAATGGAATCAAACCGAATGGAATGGAATGGACTGGAATCAACCCGAATGGAATGGAACGGAATGGAATCAACACGAATGAAATGGAATGGAGTGGAATGGAATGGAATGGAATCAACCCGAATGGAATGGAATGGAATCAACTGGTATGGAATCGAATAGAAAGGAATGGAATGGAATGGAATGGAATGGAATGGAATGGAATGGAATGTAATCAACTGGAATGGAATGGAATGGAATGGAATGGAATGGAATGCAATCAACCCGAGTGGAATGGAGTGGAAAGTAATCAACCAGAAATACATGGAATGGAATGGAATGATATGGAATGGAATGGAATGGAATGGAATCAACCCGAATGGAATGGAATGGAATGTAATGGAATGGAATGGAATGGAAAGGAATCAACCCTAATGGAATGGAATAGAATGGAATGGAATGGAATGGCATGGAATGGAATCAACCTGAATGGAATGGAATGGAATGGAATGGAATGGAATGGAATGGAATCAATCCGAATGGAATGGAATGGAATGGAATGAATTGGAATGGAATCAAATGGAAGGGAAAGGAATGGAAAGGAATGGAATCAACCGGAATGGAATTGAATGGAATGGAATGGAAAGGAATCAACCCGAATGGTATGGAATGGATTCATCCCGAATGGAATGGAATGGAATGGAATGGAATCAACCCGAATGAAATGGAATGGAATGGAATGGAATGGAAAGGAGTCAACCCAAATGGAATGGAATGTAATGGAATGGAATGTAATGGAATGGAATGGAATGGAATTGAATGGAATGGAATGGCATGGAATGGAATCAACCCGAATGGAATGGAATGGAATGGAATGGAAAGGAATCAACCCAAATGGAATGGAATGGAATGGAATGGAATGGAATGGAATGGAATGGAATGGAATTGAATGGAATGGAATGGCATGGAATGCAATCAACATGAATGGAATGGAATGGAATGGAATGGAATGGAATGGAATCAACATGAATGGAATGGAATGGAATGGGACGGAATGAAATCAATCCGAATGGAATGGAACGGAATGGAATGGAATGGAATGGAATGGAATGGAATGGAATCAACCCGAATGGAATTGAATGGAATGGAATGGAAAGGAATCAACCCGAATGGAATCGAATGGAATGGAATGGAATGGAATGGAATGGAATGGAATGGAATCATCCCGAATGGAATGGAATGGAATGGAATGGAATGGAACGGAATCAACCCGAATGGAATGGAATTGAATGGAAAGGAATCAACCCAAATGGAACGGAATGGAATGGAATGGAATGGAATGGAATTGATTGGAATGGAATGGCATGGAATGCAATCAACCTGAATGGAATGGAATGGAACGGTATGGAATCAACCCGAATGGAATGGAATCGAATGGACTGGAATCAACCTGAATGGAATGGAATGGAATGGGACGGAATGGAATCAATCCGAATGGAATGGAACGGAATGGAATGGAATGGAATGGAATGGAATGGAATGGAATGGAATCAACCCGAATTGAATTGAATGGAATGGAATGGAAAGGAATCAACCCGAATGGAATGGAATGGAATGGAATGGAATCATCCCGAATGGAATGGAATGGAATGGAATGGAATGGAATGGATTCAACCCGAATGGAATGGAATGGAATGGAATGGAATGGAAAGGAGTCAACCCAAATGGAATGGAATGTAACGGAGTGGAATGGAATGGAATGGAATTGAATGGAATGGAATGGCATGGAATGGAATCAACACGAATGGAATGGAATGGAATGGAATGGAATCAACCCGAATGGAATGGAATGGAATGGAATGGAATAGAATGGAATGCAATAAACGGGAATGGAATGGAATGCAATGGAATGGAATGCAATCAACATGAATGGAATTGAATGGAATGGAATGGAATGGAATCAACCCGAAAGGAATGGAATGGAATGGAATGGTATCAACCCGAAAGGAATGGAATGGAATGGAATGGAACGGAATGGAATCAAACCGAATGGAATGGAATGGACTGGAATCAACCCGAATGGAATGGAACGGAATGGAATCAACACGAATGGAATGGAATGGAGTGGAATGGAATGGAATGGAATCAACCCGAATGGAATGGAATGGAATCAACTGGTATGGAATCGAATAGAAAGGAATGGAATGGAATGGAATGGAATGGAATGGAATGGAATGGAATGGAATGGAATGGAATGTAATCAACTGGAATGGAATGGAAAGGAATGGAATGGAATGGAATGCAATCAACCCGAGTGGAATGGAGTGGAAAGTAATCATCCCGAAATACATGGAATGGAATGGAATGATATGGAATGGAATGGAATGGAATGGAATGGAATCAACCCGAATGGAATGGAATGGAATGTAATGGAATGGAATGGAATGGAAAGGAATCAACCCTAATGGAATGGAATAGAATGGAATGGAATGGAATGGAATGGAATGGAATGGAATGGCATGGAATGGAATCAACCTGAATGGAATGGAATGGAATGGAATGGAATGGAATGGAATGGAATGGAATCAATCCGAATGGAATGGAATGGAATGGAATGAATTGGAATGGAATCAAATGGAAGGGAAAGGAATGGAAAGGAATGGAATCAACCCGAATGGAATTGAATTTAATGGAATGGAAAGGATTCAACCCGAATGGAATGGAATGGATTCATCCCGAATGGAATGGAATGGAATGGAATGGAATCAACCCGAATGGAATGGAATGGAATGGACTGGAATCAACCCGAATGGAATGGAATGGAATGGAACGGAATGGAATCAACCCGAATGGAATGGAATGGAATGGAATGGAATGGAATGGAATGGAATCAACCCGAATGGAATGGAATGGAATGGAATGGAATCAAAGTGAATTGAATGGAATGGAAAGGAATGGAATGGAATGGAATCGAATCAACCCGAAAGGAATGGAATGGAATGGAGTGGAATCAACCCGAAGGGAATGGAATGGAATGGAATGGAATGGAATCAACCCCAATGGGATGGAATGGAATGGAAAGGAATGGAATGGAATGGAATCAACCTGAATGGAATGGAATGGAATGGAATGGAATGGAATGGAATGGAATGGAATGGATTCAACCCGAATGGAGTGGAATGGAATAGAAAGGAATGCAATGGAATGGAATGTATTGGAATCTACTCCAAAGGAATGTAATTGAAAGGAATGGAATGGAATGGAATGAACACGAATGGAATGTAATGGAAAGGCATAGAATGGAATGGAATGGAATGGAATAAACCCAAATGGAATGGAATGGAACGGAGTGGAATGGAATGGAGTGGAATGGAATGGCATGGAATGGAATCAACCGGAATGGAATGGAATGGAATGGAATGGAAAGGAATGGAATGGAATGAAATCCACCCGAATGAAATGGAATGGAATGGAATGGAATAGAATGGAATGCAATAAACCGGAATGGAATGGAATGCAATGGAATGCAATCAACCTGAATGGAATGGAATGGAATGGAATGGAATGGAATCATCCCGAATTTAATGGAATGGAATGGAATGGAACGGAATGGAATCAAACAGAATGGAATTTAATGGAATGGAATAGAAAGGAATCAACCCGAATGGAATGGAATGGAATGGAATGGAATGGAATGCAATGGAATGGAATCATCCCGAATGGAATGGAATGGAATGGAATGGAATGGAATGGAATCAACCCGAATGGAATGGAATGGAATGGAATGGAAAGGAATCAACCCAAATGTAATGGAATGGAATGGAATGGAATGGAATGGAATGGAATGGAATGGAATGGCATGGAATGCAATCAACCTGAATGGAATGGAATGGAATGGAATGGAATGAAATGGAATCAACCTGAATGGAATGGAATGGAATGGAATGGAACGGAATGGAATCAACCAGAATGGAATGGAATGGAATGGACTGGAATCAACCTGAATGGAATGGAAGGAATGGGACGGAATGGAATCAATCCGAATGGAATGGAACGGAATGGAATGGAATGGAATGGAATGGAATGGAATCAACCCCAAAGGGATGGAATGGAATGGTAAGGAATGGAATGTAATGGAATAACCCGGAATTGAATGGAATGGAATGGAATGGAATGGAATGGAACCAACCTGAATGGAATGGAATGGAATGGAATGGAATGGAATGGAATGGATTCAACCCGAATGGAGTGGAATGGAATAGAAAGGAATGCAATGGAATGGAATGGATTGGAATCTACCCCAAAGGAATGGAACGGAGTGGAATGGAATGGAATGGAATGAACACGAATGGAATGTAATGGAATGGCATAGAATGGAATGGAATGGAATGGAATAAACCCAAATGGAATGGTATGGAATGGAGTGGAATGGAATGGATTGGACTCAACCCGAATGGAATGGAATGGAATGGAATGGAAACAACGCGAATGGAGTGGAATGGAATGGAATGGAATGGAATGGAATGGTATGGAATCAACCTGAATGGAATGGAATGGAATGGAACGGAATGGAATCAACCCGAATGGAATGGAATGAAATGGAATGGAATGGAATGGAAGGGAATGGAATCAACACGAATAGAATTGAATGGAATGGAATGGAAAGGAATCAACCCGAATGGAATGGAATGGAATGGAATGGAATGGAATCATCCCGAATGGAATGGAATGGAATGGAATGGAATGAAATGGAATGGAATGGAATCAACCCGAATGGAATGGAATGGAATGGAATGGAAAGGAATCAACACAAATGGAACGGAATGGAATGGAATGGAATGGCATTGAATGGAATGGAATGGCATGGAAAGCAATCAACCTGAATGGAATGGAATGGAAAGGAATGGAATGGAATCAACCCTAATAGAATGGAATGGAATGGAATGGAACGGAATGGAATCAACCCGAATGGAATGGAATGGAATGGACTGGAATCAACCCGAATGGAATGGAATGGAATGGAACGGAATGGAATCAACCCGAATGGAATGGAATGGAATGGAATGGAATGGAATGGAACCAACCTGAATGGAATGGAATGGAATGGAATGGAATGGAATGGAATGGAATGGATTCAACCCGAATGGAGTGGAATGGAATAGAAAGGAATGCAATGGAATGGAATGGATTGGAATCTACCCCAAAGGAATGGAACGGAGTGGAATGGAATGGAATGGAATGAACACGAATGGAATGTAATGGAATGGCATAGAATGGAATGGAATGGAATGGAATAAACCCAAATGGAATGGTATGGAATGGAGTGGAATGGAATGGATTGGACTCAACCCGAATGGAATGGAATGGAATGGAATGGAAACAACGCGAATGGAGTGGAATGGAATGGAATGGAATGGAATGGAATGGTATGGAATCAACCTGAATGGAATGGAATGGAATGGAACGGAATGGAATCAACCCGAATGGAATGGAATGAAATGGAATGGAATGGAATGGAAGGGAATGGAATCAACCCGAATGGAATTGAATGGAATGGAATGGAAAGGAATCAACCCGAATGGAATGGAATGGAATGGAATGGAATGGAATCATCCCGAATGGAATGGAATGGAATGGAATGGAATGGAATGGAATGGAATCAACCCGAATGGAATGGAATGGAATGGAATGGAAAGGAATCAACACAAATGGAACGGAATGGAATGGAATGGAATGGAATTGAATGGAATGGAATGGCATGGAAAGCAATCAACCTGAATGGAATGGAATGGAAAGGAATGGAATGGAATCAACCCTAATAGAATGGAATGGAATGGAATGGAACGGAATGGAATCAACCCGAATGGAATGGAATGGAATGGACTGGAATCAACCCGAATGGAATGGAATGGAATGGAACGGAATGGAATCAACCCAAATGGAATGGAATGGAATGTAATGGAATCAACCCGAATGGAATGGAATGGAATGGAATGGAATGAAAGTGAATGGAATGGAATGGAAAGGAATGGAATGGAATGGAATCGAATCAACCCGAAAGGAATGGAATGGAATGGAATGGAATGGAATGGAATGGAATCAACCCGAATGGAATGGAATGGAATGGAATGGAATGGAATACAATGGAATGCAATAAACCGGAATGGAATGGAATGGAATGGAATGGAATGGAATGCAATCAACCTGAATGGAATGGAATGGAATGGAATGGAATGGAACGGAATGGAATCAACCCGATTGGAATGGAATGGAATGGACTGGAATCAACCCGAATGGAATGGAATGGAATGGAATGGATTGGAATCAACCCGAATGGAATGGAATGGAATGGAATGGAATGGAAAGGAATCAACCCAAATGGAATGGAATGGAATGGAATGGAATGGAATGGAATGGAATGGAATGGAATGAAATGGAATGGAATGGCATGGAATGCAATCAACCTGAATGGAATGGAATGGAAAGGAATGGAATGGAATCAACCCGAATGGAATGCAATGGAATGGAACGGAATGGAATCAACCCGAATGGAATGGAATGGAATGGACTGGAATCAACCCGAATGGAATGGAATGGAATGGAACGGAATGGAATCAACCCGAATGGAATGGAATGGAATGGAATGGAATGGAATGGAATGGAATGGATTGGAATGGAATGGAATGGAATCTACCCGAATGGAATGGAATGGAATCAAAGTGAATGGAATGGAATGGAAAGGAATGGAATGGAATGGAATCGAATCAACCCGAATGGAATGGAATGGAATGGAGTGGAATCAACCCGTAAGGGAATGGAATGGAATGGAATGGAATGGAATGGAATCAACCCCAATGGGATGGAATGGAATGGTAAGGAATGGAATGTAATGGAATAACCCGGAATTGAATGGAATGGAATGGAATGGAATGGAACCAACCTGAATGGAATGGAATGGAATGGAATGGAATGGAATGGAATGGATTCAACCCGAATGGAGTGGAATGGAATAGAAAGGAATGCAATGGAATGGAATGGATTGGAATCTACCCCAAAGGAATTTAACGGAGTGGAATGGAATGGAATGGAATGAACACGAATGGAATGTAATGGAATGGCATAGAATGGAATGGAATGGAATGGAATAAACCCAAATGGAATGGTATGGAATGGAGTGGAATGGAATGGATTGGACTCAACCCGAATGGAATGGAATGGAATGGAATGGAAACAACGCGAATGGAGTGGAATGGAATGGAATGGAATGGAATGGAATGGTATGGAATCAACCTGAATGGAATGGAATGGAATGGAACGGAATGGAATCAACCCGAATGGAATGGAATGAAATGGAATGGAATGGAATGGAAGGGAATGGAATCAACCCGAATGGAATTAAATGGAATGGAATGGAAAGGAATCAACCCGAATGGAATGGAATGGAATGGAATGGAATGGAATCATCCCGAATGGAATGGAATGGAATGGAATGGAATGGAATGGAATGGAATCAACCCGAATGGAATGGAATGGAATGGAATGGAAAGGAATCAACACAAATGGAACGGAATGGAATGGAATGGAATGGAATTGAATGGAATGGAATGGCATGGAAAGCAATCAACCTGAATGGAATGGAATGGAAAGGAATGGAATGGAATCAACCCTAATAGAATGGAATGGAATGGAATGGAACGGAATGGAATCAACCCGAATGGAATGGAATGGAATGGACTGGAATCAACCCGAATGGAATGGAATGGAATGGAACGGAATGGAATCAACCCGAATGGAATGGAATGGAATGGAATGGAATCAACCCGAATGGAATGGAATGGAATGGAATGGAATCAAAGTGAATGGAATGGAATGGAAAGGAATGGAATGGAATGGAATCGAATCAACCCGAAAGGAATGGAATGGAATGGAATGGAATGGAATGGAATCAACCCTAATGGGATGGAATGGAATGGAAAGGAATGGAATGGAATGGAATCAACCTGAATGGAATGGAATGGAATGGAATGGAATGGAATGGAATGGAATGGAATGGATTCAACCCGAATGGAGTGGAATGGCATAGAAAGGAATGCAATGGAATGGAATGTATTGGAATCTACTCCAAAGGAATGGAATGGAATGGAATGAACACGAATGGAATGTAATGGAATGGCATAGAATGGAATGGAATGGAACAAACCCAAATGGAATGGGATGGAATGGAGTGGAATGGAATGGAGTGGAATGGAATGGCACGGAATGGAGTCAACCGGAATGGAATGGAATGGAATGGAAAGGAATGGAATGGAATGGAATCCACCCGAATGGAATGGAATGGAATGGAATGGAATAGAATGGAATGCAATAAACCGGAATGGAATGGAGTGGAATGGAATGCAATCAACCTGAATGGAATGGAATGGAATGGAATCAAACCGAATGGAATGGAATGGAATGGAATGGAACGGAATGGAATCAACCCGAATGGAATGGAATTTAATGGACTGGAATCAACCCGAATGGAATGGAATGGAATGGGACGGAATGGAATCAACCCGAATGGAATGGAATGGAATGGAATGGAATGGAATGGAATCAACCCGAATGGAATTGAATGGAATGGAATGGAAAGGAATCAACCCGAATGGAATGGAATGGAATGGAATGGAATGGAATGGAATGGAATGGAATGGAATCATCCCGAATGGAATGGAATGGAATGGAACGGAATGGAATGGAATGGAATCAACCCGAATGGAATGGAATGGAATGGAATGGAAAGGAATCAACCCAAATGGAATGGAATGGAATGGAATGGAATGGAATGGAATGGAATGGAATGGAATGGAATTGAATGGAATGGAATGGCATGGAATGCAATCAACCTGAATGGAATGGAATGGAATGGATTGGAATGGAATGGAATCAACCCGAATGGAATGGAATGGAATGGAATGGAACGGAATGGAAGCAACCCGAATGGAATGGAATGGAATGGACTGGAATCAACCTGAATGGAATGGAATGGAATGGGACGGAATGGAATCAATCCGAATGGAATGGAAAGGAATGGAATGGAGTGGAATGGAATGGAATCAACCCGAATGGAATTGAATGGAACGGAATGGAAAGGAATCAACCCGAATGGAATGGAATGGATTCATCCCGAATGGAATGGAATGGAATGGAATGGAATCAACCCGAATGCAATGGAATGGAATGGAATGGAATGGAAAGGAGTCAACCCAAATGGAATGGAATGGAATGGAATGGAATGGAATGGAATGGAATGGAATTGAATGGAATGGAATGGCATGGAATGGAATCAACCCGAATGGAATGGAATGGAATGGAATGGAATGGAATGGAATGGAATGGAATCAACCCGAATGGAATGGAATGGAATGGAATAGAATGGAATGCAATAAACGGGAATGGAATGGAATGCAATGGAATGCAATCAACATGAATGGAATTGAATGGAATGGAATGAAATGGAATCAACCCGAAAGGAATGGAATGGAATGGAATGGAACGGAATGGAATGGAATGGAATCAACCCAAACGGAATGGAATGGAATTCAATGGAATGGAATGGAATCACCTCAAATGGAATGGAATGGAATGAAATGGAATGGAATGGAATGGAATGGAATCAACCCGAATGGAATGGAATGGAATGGAAAGGAATCAACCCTAATGGAATGGAATAGAATGGAATGGAATGGAATGGAATGGAATGGAATGGCATGGAATGGAATCAACCCGAATGGAATGGAATGGAATGGAATGGAATGGAATGGAATGGAATGGAATCAAACCAAATGGAATGGAATGGAATGGAATGAATTGGAATGGAATCAAATGGAAGGGAAAGGAATGGAAAGGAATGGAATCAACCCGAGCGGAATGGAATGGAATGGAATGGCATGGAATGGAATCAACCCAAACGGAATGGAATGGAATGGAATGGAATGGAATCAACCCGAATGGAATGGAATGGAATGGAATGGAATCAACCCGAAAGGTATGGAATGCAATGGAATGGAATGGAATGGAATGGAATGGAACGCAATGGAATGAAATCAACCCGAAGGGAATGGAATGGAATGGAATGGAATGGCGTGGAATGGAATCAACCCGAATGGAATGGAATGGAATGGAATCAACCCGAATGGAATGGAATGGAATGAAATGGAATGGAATGGAATGGAATGGAATGGAATGGAATGGAATGCAATCAACCTGAATGGAATGGATTGGAATGGAATGGAATGGAATGGAACGGAATGGAATCAACCCGATTGGAATGGAATGGAATGGACTGGAATCAACCCGAATGGAATGGAATGGAATGGAATGGATTGGAATCAACCCGAATGGAATGGAATGGAATGGAATGGAATGGAATGGAAAGGAATCAACACAAATGGAATGGAATGGAATGGAATGGAATGGAATGAAATGGAATGGAATGGCATGGAATGCAATCAACCTGAATGGAATGGAATGGAAAGGAATGGAATGGAATCAACCCGAATGGAATGGAATGGAATGGAACGGAATGGAATCAACCTGAATGGAATGGAATGGAATGGACTGGAATCAACCCGAATGGAATGGAATGGAATGGAACGGAATGGAATCAACCCGAATGGAATGGAATGGAATGGAATGGATTGGAATGGAATGGAATGGAATCTACCCGAATGGAATGGAATGGAATCAAAGTGAATGGAATGGAATGGAAAGGAATGGAATGGAATGGAATCGAATCAACCCGAATGTAATGGAATGGAATGGAGTGGAATCAACCCGTAAGGGAATGGAATGGAATGGAATGGAATGGAATCAACCCCAATGGGATGGAATGGAATGGTAAGGAATGGAATGTAATGGAATAACCCGGAATTGAATGGAATGGAATGGAATGGAATGGAATGGAATGGAACCAACCTGAATGGAATGGAATGGAATGGAATGGAATGGAATGGAATGGAATGGATTCAACCCGAATGGAGTGGAATGGAATAGAAAGGAATGCAATGGAATGGAATGGATTGGAATCTACCCCAAAGGAATGGAACGGAGTGGAATGGAATGGAATGTAATGAACACGAATGGAATGTAATGGAATGGCATAGAATGGAATGGAATGGAATGGAATAAACCCAAATGGAATGGTATGGAATGGAGTGGAATGGAATGGATTGGACTCAACCCGAATGGAATGGAATGGAATGGAATGGAAACAACGCGAATGGAGTGGAATGGAATGGAATGGAATGGAATGGAATGGAATGGTATGGAATCAACCTGAATGGAATGGAATGGAATGGAACGGAATGGAATCAACCCGAATGGAATGGAATGAAATGGAATGGAATGGAATGGAAGGGAATGGAATCAACCCGAATGGAATTGAATGCAATGGAATGGAAAGGAATCAACCTGAATGGAATGGAATGGAATGGAATCATCCCGAATGGAATGGAATGGAATGGAATGGAATGGAATGGAATGGAATGGAATGGAATCAACCCGAATGGAATGGAATGGAATGGAATGGAAAGGAATCAACACAAATGGAACGGAATGGAATGGAATGGAATGGAATTGAATGGAATGGAATGGCATGGAAAGCAATCAACCTGAATGCAATGGAATGGAAAGGAATGGAATGGAATCAACCCTAATAGAATGGAATGGAATGGAATGGAACGGAATGGAATCAACCCGAATGGAATGGAATGGAATGGACTGGAATCAACCCGAATGGAATGGAATGGAATGGAACGGAATGGAATCAACCCGAATGGAATGGAATGGAATGGAATGGAATCAACCCAAATGGAATGGAATGGAATGGAATGGAATCAAAGTGAATGGAATGGAATGGAAAGGAATGGAATGGAATGGAATCGAATCAACCCGAAAGGAATGGAATGGAATGGAATGGAATGGAATGGAATGGAATGGAATCAACCCTAATGGGATGGAATGGAATGGAAAGGAATGGAATGGAATGGAATCAACCTGAATGGAATGGAATGGAATGGATTGGAATGGAATGGAATGGAATGGATTCAACCCGAATGGATTGGAATGGAATAGAAAGGAATGCAATGGAATGGAATGTATTGGAATCTACTCCAAAGGAATGGAATGGAATGGAATGGAATGGAATGAACACGAATGGAATGTAATGGAATGGCATAGAACGGAATGGAATGGAACAAACCCAAATGGAATGGAATGGAATGGAGTGGAATGGAATGGAGTGGAATGGAATGGCAAGGAATGGAATCAACCGGAATGGAATGGAATGGAATGGAAAGGAATGGAATGGAATGGAATCCACCCGAATGGAATGGAATGGAATGGAATGGAATAGAATGGAATGCAATAAACCGGAGTGGAATGGAGTGGAATGGAATGCAATCAACCTGAATGGAATGGAATGGAATGGAATCAAACCGAATGGAATGGAATGGAATGGAATGGAACGGAATGGAATCAACCCGAATGGAATGGAATTTAATGGACTGGAATCAACCCGAATGGAATGGAATGGAATGGGACGGAATGGAATCAACCCGAATGGAATGGAATGGAATGGAATGGAATGGAATGGAATGGAATCAACCCGAATGGAATTGAATGGAATGGAATGGAAAGGAATCAACCCGAATGGAATGGAATGGAATGGAATGGAATGGAATGGAATGGAATGGAATCATCAGAATGGAATGGAATGGAATGGAACGGAATGGAATGGAATGGAATCAACCCGAATGGAATGGAATGGAATGGAATGGAAAGGAATCAACCCAAATGGAATGGAATGGAATGGAATGGAATGGAATGGAATGGAATGGAATGGAATTGAATGGAATGGAATGGCATGGAATGCAATCAACCTGAATGGAATGGAATGGAATGGATTGGAATGGAATGGAATCAACCCGAATGGAATGGAATTGAATGGAATGGAACGGAATGGAAGCAACCCGAATGGAATGGAATGGAATGGACTGGAATCAACCTGAATGGAATGGAATGGAATGGGACGGAATGGAATCATTCCGAATGGAATGGAAAGGAATGGAATGGAATGGAATGGAATGGAATCAACCAGAATGGAATTGAATGGAACGGAATGGAAAGGAATCAACCCGAATGGAATGGAATGGATTCATCCCGAATGGAATGGAATGGAATGGAATGGAATCAACCCGAATGCAATGGAATGGAATGGAATGGAATGGAAAGGAGTCAACCCAAATGGAATGGAATGTAATGGAATGGAATGGAATGGAATGGAATGGAATGGAATTGAATGGAATGGAATGGCATGGAATGGAATCAACCCGAATGGAATGGAATGGAATGGAATGGAATGGAATGGAATGGAATGGAATGGAATGGAATCAACCCGAATGGAATGGAATGGAATGGAATAGAATGGAATGCAATAAACGGGAATGGAATGGAATGCAATGGAATGCAATCAACATGAATGGAATTGAATGGAATGGAATGAAATGGAATCAACCCGAAAGGAATGGAATGGAATGGAATGGAACGGAATGGAATGGAATGGAATCAACTGGAATGGAATGGAATGGAATGCAATGGAATGGAATGCAATCAACCCGAGTGGAATGGAATGGAAAGTAATCAACCCGAAATACATGGAATGGAATGGAATGAAATGGAATGGAATGGAATGGAATGGAATCAACCCGAATGGAATGGAATGGAATGGAATGGAATGGAAAGGAATCAACCCTAATGGAATGGAATAGAATGGAATGGAATGGAATGGAATGGAATGGCATGGAATGGAATCAACCCGAATGGAATGGAATGGAATGGAATGGAATGGAATGGAATGGAATCAAACCAAATGGAATGGAATGGAATGGAATGAATTGGAATGGAATCAAATGGAAGGGAAAGGAATGGAAAGGAATGGAATCAACCCGAGCGGAATGGAATGGAATGGAATGGCATGGAATGGAATCAACCCAAATGGAATGGAATGGAATGGAATGGAATGGAATGGAATGGAATCAACCCGAATGGAATGGAATGGAATGGAATGGAATCAACCTGAAAGGTATGGAATGGAATGGAATGGAATGGAATGGAATGGAATGGAATGGAACGCAATGGAATGAAATCAACCCGAAGGGAATGGAATGGAATGGAATGGAATGGCGTGGAATGGAATCAACCCGAATGGAATGGAATGGAATGGAATCAACCCGAATGGAATGGAATGGAATGAAATGGAATGGAATGGAATGGAATGGAATGGAATGGAATGCAATCAACCCGAATGGAATGGAACGGAATTCAATGGAATGAAATGGAATCAACCCGAATGGAATGGAATGGATAGGAATGGCATAGAATGGAATGGAATGGAATCAACCCGAATGGAAAGGAATGAAATGAAATGGAATGGAATGGAATCAACTGGAATGGAATGTAATGGAATGGAATGGAATGGAATGGATTGGAATGGAATGGAATGCAACAGAATGGAATCAACTGCAATGGAATGGAATGGAATGGAATGGAATGGAATGGAATGGAATGGAATCAACCGGAATGGAATAGAATGGAATGGAATGGATTGGAATGGAATCAACCCGTATGGAATAGAATGGAATGGAGTGGAATGGAATGTAATAAATCCGTATGGAATGGCATGGAATGGAATGGAATGGAATGGAATCAACCTGAATGGAATGGAATGGAATGGAATGGAATGGAATGGATTCAACCCGAATGGAGTGGAATGCAATAGAAAGGAACGCATTGGAATGGAATGGAATGGAATGGAATGGAATGGATTGGATTAAACCCCAAAGGAATGGAATGGAATGGAATGGAATGAACACGAATGGAATGTAATGGAATGGCATAGAATGGAATGGAATCAACCCGAATGGAATGGAATGGAATGGAAAGGAATGGCATGGAATCAACCCGAATGGAATGGAATGGAATGGAATGGAAAGGAATCAACCCTAATGGAATGGAATGGAATGGAATGGAATGGAATGGAATGGAATGGAATTGAATGGAATGGAATGGCATGGAATGGAATCAACCCGAATGGAATGGAATGGAATGGAATGGAATGGAATGGAATGGAATGGAATCAACCCGAATGGAATGGAATGGAATGGAATGGAATGGAATAGAATGGAATGCAATAAACTGGAATGGAATGGAATGGAATGGAATAGAATGGAATGCAATAAACTGGAATGGAATGGAATGGAATGCAATCAACCTGAATGGAATGGAATGGAATGGAATGGAATGGAATGGAATGGAATCAACCCGAATGCAATGGAATGGAATGGAATGGAATGGAACGGAATGGAATCAACCCGAATGGAATGGAATGGAATGGAACTGAATGGAATCAACCCGAATGGAATGGAATGGAATGGAATGGAATGGAATGGAATGGAATCATCCCGAATGGAATGGAATGGAATGGAATGGAATGGAATGGAATGGAATGGAATGGAATGGAATTGAATGGAATGGAATGGCATGGAATGCAATCAACCTGAATGGAAGGGAATGGAAAGGAATGGAATGGAATCAACCCGAATGGAATGGAATGGAATGGAATGGAACGGAATGGAATCCACCCGAATGGAATGGAATGGAATGGAATGGAATGGAATGGACTGGAATCAAACCGAATGGAATGGAATGGAATGGAACGGAATGGAATCAACCCGAATGGAATGGAATGGAATGGAATGGAATGGAAAGGAATGGAATCAACCCGAATGGAATGGAATGGAATGGAATCAAAGTGAATGCAATGGAATGGAAAGGAATGGAATGGAATGGAATCGAATCAACCCGAATGGAATGGAATGGAATGTAGTGGAATCAACCCGAAAGGAATGGAATGGAATGGAATGGAATGGAATGGATTGGAATGGAATAACCCGGAATTGAATGGAATGGAATGGAAAGGAATGGAATGGAATCAACCTGAATGGTATGGAATGGAATGGATTCAACCCGAATGGAGTGGAATGGAATAGAAAGGAATGCAATGGAATGGAATGGATTGGAATCTACCCCAAAGGAATGGAATGGAATGGAATGGAATGAACACGAATGGAATGTAATGGAATTGCATAGAATGTAATGGAATGGAATGGAATAAACCCAAATGGAATGGTATGGAATGGAGTGGAATGGAATGGAATGGACTCAACCCGAATGGAATGGAATGGAAACAACGCGAATGGAATGGAATGGAATGGAATGGAATGGAATGGTATGGAATCAACCTGAATGGAATGGAATGGAATGGAATGGAACGGAGTGGAATTGAATGGAATGGAATCAACACGAATGGAATGCAATGCAATGGAATGGAATGGAATCATCACCAATGGAACGTAATGGAATGAAATGGAATCCACTGGAATGGAATGGGATGGCATGGAATGGAATCAAACCGAATGGAATGGAACGGAATGGAATGGAATGGAATGGAATGGAATCAACACGAATGGAATGGAATGGAATGGAATGGAATGGAATTGAACAGAATCAACCCGAATGTAATGTAATGTAATGTAATGTAATGGAATGGAATGGAATGGAATGGAATAGAATGGAATGGAATGCAATGGAATGGAATGGAATGGAATCAACAAGAATGGAATGAAATGGAATGGAATGGAATCAACTGGAATAGAATGGGATGGAATGGAATGGAATCAAACCGAGTGGAATGGAGTGGAATGGAATGGAATGGAATGGAATGCATTGGAATCAACCTGAATGGAATGGAATGGAATGGAATGGAATGGATTCAACCCGAATGGAGTGGAATGGAATAGAAAGGAATGCAATGGAATGGAATGGATTGGAATCTACCCCAAAGGAATGGAATGGAATGGAATGGAATGGAATGGAATGGAATGGAATGGAATGGAAAGAACACGAATGGAATGTAATGGAATGGCATGGAATGGAATGGAATGGAATAAACCCAAATGGAATGGAATGGAATGGACTCAACCCGAATGGAATGGAATGGACTCAACCCGAATGGAATGGAATGGAATGGAATGGAAACAACGCGAATGGAATGGAATGGAATGGAATGGAATGGTATGGAATCAACCTGAATGGAATGGAATGGAATGGAATGGAATGGAATGGAATGGAGTGGAATTGAATGGAATGGAATCAACCCGAATGGAATGCAATGGAATGGAATGGAATGGAATGGAATGGAATCAACACAAATGGAATGTAATGGAATGAAATGGAATCAAGTGGAATGGAATGGGATGGCATGGAATGGAATCAAACCGAGTAGAATGGAATGGAATGGAATGGAGTGGAATGGAATGGAATCAACAAGAATGGAATGGAATGGAATGGAAGGGAATGGAATCAACCCGAATGGAAGTGAATGGAATGGAATGGAAAGGAATCAACCCGAGTGGAATGGAATGGAATGGAATGGAATGGTATGGAATGGAATCATCAAGAATGGAATGGAATGGAATGGAAAGGAATGGAATGGAATCAACCCGAATGGAATGGAATGGAATGGAATGGAATGGAAAGGAATCAACCCTAATGGAATGGAATGGAATGGAATGGAATGGAATGGAATGGAATGGCATGGAATGTAATCAACCCGAATGGAATGGAATGGAATGGAATGGAATGGAATGGAATGGAATCAACCCGAATGGAATGGAATGGAATGGAATGGAATGGAATAGAATGGAATGCAATAAACCGGAATGGAATGGAATGGAATGGAATGGAATGCAATCAACCTGAATGGAATGGATTGGAATGGTATGGAATGGAATGGAATCAACCCGAATGGAATGGAATGGAATGGAATGGAATGGAATGGAATGGAATGGAATCAACCCGATTGGAATGGAATGGAACGGACTGGAATCAACCCGAATGGAATGGAATGGAATGGAATGGATTGGAATCAACCCGAATGGAATGGAATGTAATGGAATGGAATGGAAAGGAATCAACCCAAATGGAATGGAATGGAATGGAATGGAATGGAATGGAATGGAATGGAATGGAATGGCATGGAATGCAATCAACCTGAATGGAATGGAATGGAAAGGAATGGAATGGAATCAACCCGAATGGAATGGAATGGAATGTAATGGAACGGAATGGAATCAACCCGAATGGAATGGAATGGAATGGACTGGAATCAACCCGAATGGAATGGAATGGAATGGAACGGAATGGAATCAACCCGAATGGAATGGAATGGAATGGAATGGAATGGATTGGAATGGAATGGAATGGAATCTACCCGAATGGAATGGAATGGTATCAAAGTGAATGGAATGGAATGGAAAGGAATGAAATGGAATAGAATCGAATCAACCCGAATGGAATGGAATGGAATGGAGTGGAATCAACCCGTAAGGGAATGGAATGGAATGGAATGGAATGGAATGGAATCAACCCCAATGGGATGGAATGGAATGGTAAGCAATGGAATGTAATGGAATAACCCGGAATTGAATGGAATGGAATGGAATGGAATGGAAACAACCTGAATGGAATGGGATGGAATGGAATGGTAAACAATGGAATGTAATGGAATAACCCGGAATTGAATGGAATGGAATGGAATGGAATGGAAACAACCTGAATGGAATGGAATGGAATGGAATGGAATGGAATGGAATGGAATGGATTCAACCCGAATGGAGTGGAATGGAATAGAAAGGAATGCAATGGAATGGAATGGATTGGAATCTACCCCAAAGGAATGGAATGGAGTGGAATGGAATGGAATGGAATGAACACGAATGGAATGTAATGGAATGGCATAGAATGGAATGGAATGGAATGGAATAAACCCAAATGGAATGGTATGGAATGGAGTGGAATGGAATGGATTGGACTCAACCCGAATGGAATGGAATGGAATGGAATGGAAACAACGCGAATGGAGTGGAATGGAATGGAATGGAATGGAATGGAATGGTATGGAATCAACCTGAATGGAATGGAATGGAATGGAACGGAATGGAATCAACCCGAATGGAATGGAATGAAATGGAATGGAATGGAATGGAAGGGAATGGAATCAACCCGAATGGAATTGAATGGAATGGAATGGAAAGGAATCAACCCGAATGGAATGGAATGAAATGGAATGGAATGGAATGGAAGGGAATGGAATCAACCCGAATGGAATGGAATGGAATGGAATGGAAAGGAATCAACCCGAATGGAATGGAATGGAATGGAATGGAATGGAATCATCCCGAATGGAATGAAATGGAATGGAATGGAATGGAAGGGAATGGAATCAACCCGAATGGAATGGAATGGAATGGAATGGAAAGGAATCAACCCTAATGGAATGGAATAGAATGGAATGGAATGGAATGGAATGGAATGGAATGGAATGGAATCAAAGCAAATGGAATGGAATGGAATGGAATGAATTGGAATGGAATCAAATGGAAGGGAAAGGAATGGAAAGGAATGGAATCAACCCGAGCGGAATGGAATGGAATGGAATGGCATGGAATGGAATCAACCCAAATGGAATGGAATGGAATGGAATGGAATGGAATGGAATCAACCCGAATGGAATGGAATGGAATCGAATGGAATCAACCCGAAAGGTATGGAATGGAATGGAATGGAATGGAATGGAATGGAATGGAACGCAATGGAATGAAATCAACCCGAAGGGAATGGAATGGAGTGGAATGGCGTGGAATGGAATCAACCCGAATGGAAAGGAATGGAATGGAATCAACCCGAATGGAATGGAATGGAATGAAATGGAATGGAATGGAATGGAATGGAATTGAATGCAATCAACCCGAATGGAATGGAACGGAATTCAATGGAATGAAATGGAATCAACCCGAATGGAATGGAATGGATAGGAATGGCATAGAATGGAATGGAATGGAATCAACCCGAATGGAAAGGAATGAAATGAAATGGAATGGAATTAAATCAACTGGAATGGAATGTAATGGAATTGAATGGAATGGAATGGATTGGAATGGAATGGAATGCAACAGAATGGAATCAACTGCAATGGAATGGAATGGAATGGAATGGAATGGAATGGAATCAACTGGAATGGAATGTAATGGAATTGAATGGAATGTAATGGATTGGAATGGAATGGAATGGAATCAAGCCGAATGGAATGGAATGGAATGGAATGGAATGGAATCAACCCGAATGGAATGGAATGGAAAGGAATGGAATGGCTTGGAATGGAATCAACCCGAATGGAATGGAATGCAGTGGAATGGAATGGAATGGAATGGAATCAACCGGAATGGAATGGAATGGAATGGAATGGAATGGAATGGAATGGAATCAACCCGTATGGAATAGAATGGAATGGAGTGGAATGGAATGCAATAAATCCGAATGGAATGGCATGGAATGGAATGGAATGCAATGGAATGGAATCAACCTGAATGGAATGGAATGAAATGGAATGGATTCAACCCGAATGGAGTGGAATGCAATAGAAAGGAACGCAATGGAATGGAATGGAATGGAATGGAATGGAATGGATTGGATTAAACCACAAAGGAATGGAATGGAATGGAATGGAATGGAATGGAATGGAATGAACACGAATGGAATGTAATGGAATGGCATAGAATGGAATGGAATGGAAAGGAATAAACCGAAATGGAATGGAATGGAATGGAGTGGAATGGAATGAAATGGAATGGAATAGAATGGAGTTAAACCGAATGGAATGGAATGGAATGGAATGGAATGGAATGGAATGGAATGGAATGGAATGGAGTAAACCCGAATGGAATGGAAATGAATGGAATGGAATGGAATTGAATCAACCTGCATGGAATGCAGTGGAATGGACTGGAATGGAAAGGAATGGAGTGGCATCAACCCGAATGTATTGGAATGGAATGGAATCAACACGAATGGAATTGAATGGAATGGAATGGAGTGGAATGGAATGGAATAAAATGGAATCAACCCGAATGGAATGCAACGGAATGGAATGGAATGGAAAAAATCAACCCGAATGGAATGGAATGGAATGGAAAGGGATGGAATGGAATAAACACGAAAGGAATGGAATGGAATGGAATGGAATGGAATGGAATCAACAAGAATGGAATGAAATGGAATGGAATGGAATCAACGGGAATAGAATGGGATGGAATGGAATGGAATCAAACCGAGTGGAATGGAGTGGAATGGAATGGAATGGAATGGAATGGATTGGAATCAAACTGAATGGAATGGAATGGAATGGAATGGAATGGATTCAACCCGAATGGAGTGGAATGGAATAGAAAGGAATGCAATGGAATGGAATGGATTGGAATCTACCCCAAAGGAATGGAATGGAATGGAATGGAATGGAATGGAATGGAAAGAACACGAATGGAATGTAATGGAATGGCATGGAATGGAATGGAATGGAATAAACCCAAATGGAATGGAATGGAATGGACTCAACCCGAATGGAATGGAATGGACTCAACCCGAATGGAATGGAATGGAATGGAATGGAATGGAAACAACGCGAATGGAATGGAATGGAATGGAATGGAATGGTATGGAATCAACCTGAATGGAATGGAATGGAATGGAGTGGAATTGAATGGAATGGAATCAACCCGAATGGAATGCAATGGAATGGAATGGAATGGAATGGAATCAACACAAATGGAATGTAATGGAATGAAATGGAATCAACTGGAATGGAATGGGATGGCATGGAATGGAATCAAACCGAGTGGAATGGAATGGAATGGAATGGAAAGGAATGGAATGGAATGGAATCAACACGAATGGAATTGAATGGAATGGAATGGAATGGAATGGAATTGAACAGAATCAACCCTAATGTAATGTAATGTATTGTAAAGTAATGGAATGGAATGGAATGGAATGGAATAGAATGGAATGGAATGGAATGGAATGGAATGGAATGGAATGGAATGGAATCAACACGAATGGAATGGAATGGAATGGAATGGAATCAACTGGAATAGAATGGGATGGAATGCAATGGAATCAAACCGAGTGGAATGGAGTGGAATGGAATGGAATGAAATGGAATGGAATCAACAAGAATGGAATGGAATGGAATGGAAGGAAATGGAATCAACCCGAATGGAATTGAATGGAATGGAATGGAAAGGAATCAACCCGAGTGGAATGGAATGGAATGGAATGGAATGGTATGGAATGGAATCATCAAGAATGGAATGGAATGGAATGGAAAGGAATGGAATGTAATCAACCCGAATGGAATGGAATGGAATGGAATGGAATGGAAAGGAATCAACCCTAATGGAATGGAATGGAATGGAATGGAATGGAATGGAATGGAATGGCATGGAATGGAATCAACCCGAATGGAATGGAATGGAATGGAATGGAATGGAATCAACCCAAATGGAATGGAATGGAATGGAATGGAATGGAATAGAATGGAATGCAATAAACCGGAATGGAATGGAATGGAATGGAATGGAATGGAATGCAATCAACCTGAATGGAATGGATTGGAATGGAATGGAATGGAATGGAACGGAATGGAATCAACCCGATTGGAATGGAATGCAATGGACTGGAATCAACCCGAATGGAATGGAATGGAATGGAATGGATTGGAATCAACCCGAATGGAATGGAATGGAATGGAATGGAATGGAATGGAAAGGAATCAACCCAAATGGAATGGAATGGAATGGAATGGAATGGAATGGAATGGAATGAAATGGAATGGAATGGCATGGAATGCAATCAACCTGAATGGAATGGAATGGAAAGGAATGGAATGGAATCAACCCGAATGGAATGGAATGGAATGGAACGGAATGGAATCAACCCGAATGGAATGGAATGGAATGGACTGGAATCAACCCGAATGGAATGGAATGGAATGGAACGGAATGGAATCAACCCGAATGGAATGGAATGGAATGGAATGGAATGGATTGGAATGGAATTGAATGGAATGGAATCTACCCGAATGGAATGGAATGGAATCAAAGTGAATGGAATGGAATGGAAAGGAATGGAATGGAATGGAATCGAATCAACCCGAATGGAATGGAATGGAATGGAGTGGAATCAACCCGTAAGGGAATGGAATGGAATGGAATGGAATGGAATCAACCCCAATGGGATGGAATGGAATGGTAAGGAATGGAATGTAATGGAATAACCCGGAATTGAATGGAATGGAATGGAATGGAATGGAATGGAATGGAATGGAACCAACCTGAATGGAATGGAATGGAATGGAATGGAATGGAATGGAATGGAATGGAATGGATTCAACCCGAATGGAGTGGAATGGAATAGAAAGGAATGCAATGGAATGGAATGGATTGGAATCTACCCCAAAGGAATGGAACGGAGTGGAATGGAATGGAATGGAATGAACACGAATGGAATGTAATGGAATGGCATAGAATGGAATGGAATGGAATGGAATAAACCCAAATGGAATGGTATGGAATGGAGTGGAATGGAATGGATTGGACTCAACCCGAATGGAATGGAATGGAATGGAATGGAAACAACGCGAATGGAGTGGAATGGAATGGAATGGAATGGAATGGAATGGTATGGAATCAACCTGAATGGAATGGAATGGAATGGAACGGAATGGAATCAACCCGAATGGAATGGAATGAAATGGAATGGAATGGAATGGAAGGGAATGGAATCAACCCGAATGGAATTGAATGGAATGGAATGGAAAGGAATCAACCCGAATGGAATGGAATGGAATGGAATGGAATGGAATCATCCCGAATGGAATGGAATGGAATGGAATGGAATGGAATGGAATAAAATGGAATCAACCCGAATGGAATGCAACGGAATGGAATGGAATGGAAAAAATCAACCCGAATGGAATGGAATGGAATGGAAAGGGATGGAATGGAATAAACACGAAAGGAATGGAATGGAATGGAATGGAATGGAATGGAATCAACAAGAATGGAATGAAATGGAATGGAATGGAATCAACGGGAATAGAATGGGATGGAATGGAATGGAATCAAACCGAGTGGAATGGAGTGGAATGGAATGGAATGGAATGGAATGGATTGGAATCAAACTGAATGGAATGGAATGGAATGGAATGGATTCAACCCGAATGGAGTGGAATGGAATAGAAAGGAATGCAATGGAATGGAATGGATTGGAATCTACCCCAAAGGAATGGAATGGAATGGAATGGAATGGAATGGAATGGAATGGAAAGAACACGAATGGAATGTAATGGAATGGCATGGAATGGAATGGAATGGAATAAACCCAAATGGAATGGAATGGAATGGACTCAACCCGAATGGAATGGAATGGACTCAACCCGAATGGAATGGAATGGAATGGAATGGAATGGAAACAACGCGAATGGAATGGAATGGAATGGAATGGAATGGTATGGAATCAACCTGAATGGAATGGAATGGAATGGAGTGGAATTGAATGGAATGGAATCAACCCGAATGGAATGCAATGGAATGGAATGGAATGGAATGGAATCAACACAAATGGAATGTAATGGAATGAAATGGAATCAACTGGAATGGAATGGGATGGCATGGAATGGAATCAAACCGAGTGGAATGGAATGGAATGGAATGGAAAGGAATGGAATGGAATGGAATCAACACGAATGGAATTGAATGGAATGGAATGGAATGGAATGGAATTGAACAGAATCAACCCTAATGTAATGTAATGTATTGTAAAGTAATGGAATGGAATGGAATGGAATGGAATAGAATGGAATGGAATGGAATGGAATGGAATGGAATGGAATGGAATGGAATCAACACGAATGGAATGGAATGGAATGGAATGGAATCAACTGGAATAGAATGGGATGGAATGCAATGGAATCAAACCGAGTGGAATGGAGTGGAATGGAATGGAATGAAATGGAATGGAATCAACAAGAATGGAATGGAATGGAATGGAAGGAAATGGAATCAACCCGAATGGAATTGAATGGAATGGAATGGAAAGGAACCAACCCGAGTGGAATGGAATGGAATGGAATGGAATGGTATGGAATGGAATCATCAAGAATGGAATGGAATGGAATGGAAAGGAATGGAATGTAATCAACCCGAATGGAATGGAATGGAATGGAATGGAATGGAAAGGAATCAACCCTAATGGAATGGAATGGAATGGAATGGAATGGAATGGAATGGAATGGAATGGCATGGAATGGAATCAACCCGAATGGAATGGAATGGAATGGAATGGAATGGAATCAACCCAAATGGAATGGAATGGAATGGAATGGAATGGAATAGAATGGAATGCAATAAACCGGAATGGAATGGAATGGAATGGAATGGAATGGAATGCAATCAACCTGAATGGAATGGATTGGAATGGAATGGAATGGAATGGAACGGAATGGAATCAACCCGATTGGAATGGAATGCAATGGACTGGAATCAACCCGAATGGAATGGAATGGAATGGAATGGATTGGAATCAACCCGAATGGAATGGAATGGAATGGAATGGAATGGAATGGAAAGGAATCAACCCAAATGGAATGGAATGGAATGGAATGGAATGGAATGGAATGAAATGGAATGGAATGGCATGGAATGCAATCAACCTGAATGGAATGGAATGGAAAGGAATGGAATGGAATCAACCCGAATGGAATGGAATGGAATGGAACGGAATGGAATCAACCCGAATGGAATGGAATGGAATGGACTGGAATCAACCCGAATGGAATGGAATGGAATGGAACGGAATGGAATCAACCCGAATGGAATGGAATGGAATGGAATGGAATGGATTGGAATGGAATTGAATGGAATGGAATCTACCCGAATGGAATGGAATGGAATCAAAGTGAATGGAATGGAATGGAAAGGAATGGAATGGAATGGAATCGAATCAACCCGAATGGAATGGAATGGAATGGAGTGGAATCAACCCGTAAGGGAATGGAATGGAATGGAATGGAATGGAATCAACCCCAATGGGATGGAATGGAATGGTAAGGAATGGAATGTAATGGAATAACCCGGAATTGAATGGAATGGAATGGAATGGAATGGAATGGAATGGAATGGAACCAACCTGAATGGAATGGAATGGAATGGAATGGAATGGAATGGAATGGAATGGAATGGAATGGAATGGATTCAACCCGAATGGAGTGGAATGGAATAGAAAGGAATGCAATGGAATGGAATGGATTGGAATCTACCCCAAAGGAATGGAACGGAGTGGAATGGAATGGAATGGAATGAACACGAATGGAATGTAATGGAATGGCATAGAATGGAATGGAATGGAATGGAATAAACCCAAATGGAATGGTATGGAATGGAGTGGAATGGAATGGATTGGACTCAACCCGAATGGAATGGAATGGAATGGAATGGAAACAACGCGAATGGAGTGGAATGGAATGGAATGGAATGGAATGGAATGGTATGGAATCAACCTGAATGGAATGGAATGGAATGGAACGGAATGGAATCAACCCGAATGGAATGGAATGAAATGGAATGGAATGGAATGGAAGGGAATGGAATCAACCCGAATGGAATTGAATGGAATGGAATGGAAAGGAATCAACCCGAATGGAATGGAATGGAATGGAATGGAATGGAATCATCCCGAATGGAATGGAATGGAATGGAATGGAATGGAATGGAATGGAATCAACCCGAATGGAATGGAGTGGAATGGAATGGAAAGGAATCAACACAAATGGAACGGAATGGAATGGAATGGAAAGGAATTGAATGGAATGGAATGGCATGGAAAGCAATCAACCTGAATGGAATGGAATGGAAAGGAATGGAATGGAATCAACCCTAATAGAATGGAATGGAATGGAATGGAACGGAATGGAATCAACCCGAATGGAATGGAATGGAATGGACTGGAATCAACCCGAATGGAATGGAATGGAATGGAACGGAATGGAATCAACCCGAATGGAATGGAATGGAATGGAATGGAATCAACCCGAATGGAATGGAATGGAATGGAATGGAATCAAAGTGAATGGAATGGAATGGAAAGGAATGGAATGGAATGGAATCGAATCAACCCGAAAGGAATGGAATGGAATGGAATGGAATGGAATGGAATGGAATGGAATCAACCCGAATGGAATGGAATGGAATGGAATGGAATGGAATGGAATGGAATAGAATGGAATGCAATAAACCGGAATGGAATGGAATGGAATGGAATGGAATGGAATGGAATGGAATGCAATCAACCTGAATGGAATGGAATGGAATGGAATGGAATGGAACGGAATGGAATCAACCCGATTGGAATGGAATGGAATGGACTGGAATCAAACCGAATGGAATGGAATGGAATGGAATGGATTGGAATCAACCCGAATGGAATGGAATGGAATGGAATGGAATGGAAAGGAATCAACCCAAATGGAATGGAATGGAATGGAATGGAATGGAATGGAATGGAATGGAATGAAATGGAATGGAATGGCATGGAATGCAATCAACCTGAATGGAATGGAATGGAAAGGAATGGAATGGAATCAACCCGAATGGAATGGAATGGAATGGAACGGAATGGAACCAACCCGAATGGAATGGAATGGAATGGACTGGAATAAACCCGAATGGAATGGAATGGAATGGAACGGAATGGAATCAACCCGAATGGAATGGAATGGAATGGAATGGAATGGAATGGATTGGAATGGAATGGAATGGAATCTACCCGAATGGAATGGAATGGAATCAAAGTGAATGGAATGGAATGGAAAGGAATGGAATGGAATGGAATCGAATCAACCCGAATGGAATGGAATGGAATGGAGTGGAATCAACCCGTAAGGGAATGGAATGGAATGGAATGGAATGGAATCAACCCCAAAGGGATGGAATGGAATGGTAAGGAATGGAATGTAATGGAATAACCCGGAATTGAATGGAATGGAATGGAATGGAATGGAATGGAATGGAACCAACCTGAATGGAATGGAATGGAATGGAATGGAATGGAATGGAATGGATTCAACCCGAATGGAGTGGAATGGAATAGAAAGGAATGCAATGGAATGGAATGGATTGGAATCTACCCCAAAGGAATGGAACGGAGTGGAATGGAATGGAATGGAATGAACACGAATGGAATGTAATGGAATGGCATAGAATGGAATGGAATGGAATGGAATAAACCCAAATGGAATGGTATGGAATGGAGTGGAATGGAATGGATTGGACTCAACCCGAATGGAATGGAATGGAATGGAATGGAATGGAAACAACGCGAATGGAGTGGAATGGAATGGAATGGAATGGAATGGTATGGAATCAACCTGAATGGAATGGAATGGAATGGAACGGAATGGAATCAACCCGAATGGAATGGAATGAAATGGAATGGAATGGAATGGAAGGGAATGGAATCAACCCGAATGGAATTGAATGGAATGGAATGGAAAGGAATCAACCCGAATGGAATGGAATGGAATGGAATGGAATGGAATCATCCCGAATGGAATGGAATGGAATGGAATGGAATGGAATGGAATGGAATCAACCCGAATGGAATGGAATGGAATGGAATGGAAAGGAATCAACACAAATGGAACGGAATGGAATGGAATGGAATGGAATTGAATGGAATGGAATGGCATGGAAAGCAATCAACCTGAATGGAATGGAATGGAAAGGAATGGAATGGAATCAACCCTAATAGAATGGAATGGAATGGAATGGAACGGAATGGAATCAACCCGAATGGAATGGAATGGAATGGACTGGAATCAACCCGAATGGAATGGAATGGAATGGAACGGAATGGAATCAACCCGAATGGAATGGAATGGAATGGAATGGAATCAACCCGAATGGAATGGAATGGAATGGAATGGAATCAAAGTGAATGGAATGGAATGGAAAGGAATGGAATGGAATGGAATCGAATCAACCCGAAAGGAATGGAATGGAATGGAATGGAATGGAATCAACCCTAATGGGATGGAATGTAATGGAAAGGAATGGAATGGAATGGAATGGAATGGAATGGAATGGAATGGATTCAACCCGAATGGAGTGGAATGGAATAGAAAGGAATGCAATGGAATGGAATGTATTGGAATCTACTCCAAAGGAATGGAATGGAATGGAATGGAATGGAATGAACACGAATGGAATGTAATGGAATGGCATAGAATGGAATGGAATGGAACAAACCCAAATGGAATGGAATGGAATGGAGTGGAATGGAATGGAATGGAATGGAATGGCACGGAATGGAATCAACCGGAATGGAATGGAATGGAATGGAAAGGAATGGAATGGAATGGAATCCACCCGAATGGAATGGAATGGAATGGAATGGAATAGAATGGAATGCAATAAACCGGAATGGAATGGAGTGGAATGGAATGCAATCAACCTGAATGGAATGGAATGGAATGGAATCAAACCGAATGGAATGGAATGGAATGGAATGGAACGGAATGGAATCAACCCGAATGGAATGGAATTTAATGGACTGGAATCAACCCGAAAGAATGGAATGGAATGGGACGGAATGGAATCAACCCGAATGGAATGGAATGGAATGGAATGGAATGGAATGGAATGGAATGGAATCAACCCGAATGGAATTGAATGGAATGCAATGGAAAGGAATCAACCCGAATGGAATGGAATGGAATGGAATGGAATGGAATGGAATGGAATGGAATCATCCCGAATGGAATGGAATGGAATGGAACGGAATGGAATGGAATGGAATCAACCCGAATGGAATGGAATGGAATGGAATGGAAAGGAATCAACCCAAATGGAATGGAATGGAATGGAATGGAATGGAATGGAATGGAATGGAATGGCATGGAATGCAATCAACCTGAATGGAATGGAATGGAATGGATTGGAATGGAATGGAATCAACTCGAATGGAATGGAATGGAATGGAATGGAACGGAATGGAAGCAACCCGAATGGAATGGAATGGAATGGACTGGAATCAACCTGAATGGAATGGAATGGAATGGGACGGAATGGAATCAATCCGAATGGAATGGAAAGGAATGGAATGGAATGGAATGGAATGGAATCAACCCGAATGGAATTGAACGGAACGGAATGGAAAGGAATCAACCCGAATGGAATGGAATGGATTCATCCCGAATGGAATGGAATCGAATGGAATGGAATCAACCCGAATGCAATGGAATGGAATGGAATGGAATGGAAAGGAGTCAACCCAAATGGAATGGAATGTAATGGAATGGAATGTAATGGAATGGAATGGAATGGAATTGAATGGAATGGAATGGCATGGAATGGAATCAACCCGAATGGAATGGAATGGAATGGAATGGAATGGAATGGAATGGAATGGAATGGAATCAACCCGAATGCAATGGAATGGAATGGAATAGAATGGAATGCAATAAACGGGAATGGAATGGAATGCAATGGAATGCAATCAACATGAATGGAATTGAATGGAATGGAATGAAATGGAATCAACCCGAAAGGAATGGAATGGAATGGAATGGAACGGAATGGAATGGAATGGAATCAACTGGAATGGAATGGAATGGAATGCAATGGAATGGAATGCAATCAACCCGAGTGGAATGGAATGGAATGGAATGGAATGGAAAGGAATCAACCCTAATGGAATGGAATAGAATGGAATGGAATGGAATGGAATGGAATGGAATGGCATGGAATGGAATCAACCCGAATGGAATGGAATGGAATGGAATGGAATGGAATGAAATCAAACCAAATGGAATGGAATGGAAAGGAATGAATTGGAATGGAATCAAATGGAAGGGAAAGGAATGGAAAGGAATGGAATCAACCCGAGCGGAATGGAATGGAATGGAATGGCATGGAATGGAATCAACCCAAATGGAATGGAATGGAATGGAATGGAATGGAATGGAATGGAATCAACCCGAATGGAATGGAATGGAATGGAATGGAATCAACCCGAAAGGAATGGAATGGAATGGAATGGAATGGAATGGAATGGAACGCAATGGAATGAAATCAACCCTAAGGGAATGGAATGGAATGGAATGGAATGGCGTGGAATGGAATCAACCCGAATGGAATGGAATGGAATGGAATCAACCCGAATGGAATGGAATGGAATGAAATGGAATGGAATGGAATGGAATGGAATTGAATGCAATCAACCCGAATGGAATGGAACGGAATTCAATGGAATGAAATGGAATCAACCCGAATGGAATGGAATGGATAGGAATGGCATAGAATGGAATGGAATGGAATCAACCCGAATGGAAAGGAATGAAATGAAATGGAATGGAATGGAATCAACTGGAATGGAATGTAATGGAATTGAATGGAATGGAATGGATTGGAATGGAATGGAATGCAACAGAATGGAATCAACTGCAATGGAATGGAATGGAATGGAATGGAATGGAATGGAATGGAATGGAATCAACTGGAATGGAATGTAATGGAATTGAATGGAATGGAATGGATTGGAATGGAATGGAATGGAATCAAGCCGAATGGAATGGAATGGAATGGAATGGAATGGAATCAACCCGAATGGAATGGAATGGAAAGGAATGGAATGGCTTAGAATGGAATCAACCCGAATGGAATGGAATGGAGTGGAATGGAATGGAATGGAATGGAATCAACCGGAATGGAATGGAATGGAATGGAATGGAATGGAATGGAATGGAATCAACCCGTATGGAATAGAATGGAATGGAGTGGAATGGAATGCAATAAATCCGAATGGAATGGCATGGAATGGAATGGAATGGAATGGAATGGAATGGAATCAACCTGAATGGAATGGAATGGAATGGAATGAAATGGAATGGATTCAACCCGAATGGAGTGGAATGCAATAGAAAGGAACGCAATGGAATGGAATGGAATGGAATGGAATGGAATGGAATGGATTGGATTAAAACACAAAGGAATGGAATGGAATGGAATGGAATGGAATGGAATGAACACGAATGGAATGTAATGGAATGGCATAGAATGGAATGGAATGGAAAGGAATAAACCGAAATGGAATGGAATGGAATGGAGTGGAATGGAATGAAATGGAATGGAATAGAATGGAGTTAAACCGAATGGAATGGAATGGAATGGAATGGAATGGAATGGAGTAAACCCGAATGGAATGGAAATGAATGGAATAGAATGGAATTGAATCAACCTGCATGGAATGCAGTGGAATGGACTGGAATGGAAAGGAATGGAGTGGCATCAACCCGAATGTATTGGAATGGAATGGAATCAACACGAATGGAATTGAATGGAATGGAATGGAGTGGAATGGAATGGAATAAAATGGAATCAACCCGAATGGAATGCAACGGAATGGAATGGAATGGAAAAAATCAACCCGAATGGAATGGAATGGAATGGAAAGGGATGGAATGGAATAAACACGAAAGGAATGGAATGGAATGGAAAGGAATGGAATGGAATGGAATGGAATGGAATCAACCCGAATGGAATGGAATGGAATGGACTGGTATCAACCCGAATGGAATGGAACGGAATGGAATCAACCCGAATGGAATGGAATGGAATGGAATCAACCCGAATGGAATGGAATAGAATGGAATGGAATGGAATCAACTAGTATGGAATGGAATAGAATGGAATGGAATGGAATGGAATGGAATGGAATCAACCAGAATGGAAAGGAATGGAATGGAATGGAATGGAATAAACTGGAATGGAATGTAATGGAACTGAATGGAATGGAATGGATTGGAATGGAATGGAATGGAATCAACTGGAATGGAATGTAATGGAATTGAATGGAATGGAATGGATTGGAATGGAATGGAATGGAATCAATCCGAATGGAATGGAATGGAACGAAATGGAATGGAATGGAATGGAATGGAATCAACCTGAATGGAATGGAATGCAATGGAATGGAATGGCTTGGAATTGAATCAACCCGAATGGAATGGAATGGAATGGAATGGAATGGAATCATCCCGAATGGAATGGAATGGAATGGAATGGAATGGAATGGAATCAACCCGAATGGAATGGAATGGAATGGAATGGAATGGAATGGAATGGAATGGCATGGAATGCAATCAACCTGAATGGAATGGAATGGAAAGGAATGGAATGGAATCACCCCTAATGGAATGGAATGGAATGGAATGGAACGGAATGGAATCAACCCGAATGGAATGGAATGGAATGGACTGGAATCAACCCGAATGGAATGGAATGGAATGGAACGGAATGGAATCAACCCGAATGGAATGGAATGGAATGGAATGGAATGGAATCAACCCGAATGGAATGGAATGGAATGGAATGGAATCAAAGTGAATGGAATGGAATGGAAAGGAATGGAATGGAATGGAATCGAATCAACCCGAAAGGAATGGAATGGAATGGAGTGGAATCAACCCGAAGGGAATGGAATGGAATGGAATGGAATCGAATGGAATCAACCCCAATGGGATGGAATGGAATGGAAAGGAATGGAATGGAATGGAATCAACCTGAATGGAATGGAATGGAATGGAATGGAATGGAATGGAATGGAATGGAATGGATTCAACCCGAATGGAGTGGAATGGAATAGAAGGGAATGCAATGGAATGGAATGTATTGGAATCTACTCCAAAGGAATGGAATTGAATGGAATGGAATGGAATGGAATGAACACGAATGGAATGTCATGGAATGACATAGAATGGAATGGAATGGAATAAACCCAAATGGAATGGAATGGAATGGAGTGGAATGGAATGGAGTGGAATGGAATGGCATGGAATGGAATCAACCGGAATGGGATGGAATGGAAAGGAATGGAATGGAATGGAATCCACCCGAATGGAATGGAATGGAATGGAATGGAATAGAATGGAATGCAATAAACCGGAATGGAATGGAATGGAATGGAATGCAATCAACCTGAATGGAATGGAATGGAATGGAATGGAATCAACCCGAATTTAATGGAATGGAATGGAATGGAACGGAATGGAATCAACCCGAATGGAATGGAATGGAATGGACTGGAATCAACCCGAATGGAATGGAATGGAATGGAATGGAACGGAATGGAATCAACCCGAATGGAATGGAATGGAATGGAATGGAATGGAATGGAAGGGAATGGAATCAACCCGAATGGAATTGAATGGAATGGAATGGAAAGGAATCAACCCGAATGGAATGGAATGGAATGGAATGGAATGGAATGGAATGGAATCATCCCGAATGGAATGGAATGGAATGGAATGGAATGGAATCAACCCGAATGGAATGGAATGGAATGGAATGGAAAGGAATCAACCCAAATGGAACGGAATGGAATGGAATGGAATGGAATGGAATGGAATGGAATGGCATGGAATGTAATCAACCTGAATGGAATGGAATGGAATGGAATCGAATGGAATGGAATCAACCTGAATGGAATGGAATGGAATGGAATGGAACGGAATGGAATCAACCCGAATGGAATGGAATGGAATGGACTGGAATCAACCTGAATGGAATTTAATGGAATGGGACGGAATGGAATCAATCCGAATGGGATGGAATGCAATGGAATGGAATGGAATGGAATGGAAAGGAATCAACCCTAATGGAATGGAATAGAATGGAATGGAATGGAATGGAATGGAATGGAATGGAATGGCATGGAATGGAATCACCCCGAATGGAATGGAATGGAATGGAATGGAATCAAACCGAATGGAATGGAATGGAATGGAATGAATTGGAATGGAATCAAATGGAAGGGAAAGGAATGGAAAGGAATGGAATCAACCCGAATGGAATTGAATGGAATGGAATGGAAAGGATTCAACCCGAATGGAATGGAATGGATTCATCCCGAATGGAATGGAATGGAATGGAATGGAATCAACCCGAATGGAATGGAATGGAATGGAATGGAATGGAAAGGAGTCAACCCAAATGGAATGGAATGTAATGGAATGGAATGGAATGGAATGGAATGGAATGGAATTGAATGGAATGGAATGGCATGGAATGGAATCAACCCGAATGGAATGGAATGGAATGGAATGGAATGGAATGGAATGGAATGGAATCAACCCGAATGGAATGGAATGGAATGGAATAGAATGGAATGCAATAAACGGGAATGGAATGGAATGGAATGGAATGCAATCAACATGAGTGGAATTGAATGGAATGGAATGGAACGGAATCAACCCGAAAGGAATGGAATGGAATGGAATGGAACGGAATGGAATCAAACCGAATGGAATGGAATGGACTGGAATCAACTCGAATGGAATGGAATGGAATGGAACGGAATGGAATCAACCCGAATGGAATGGAATGGAATGGAATGGAATGGAATCAACCCGAATGGAATGGAATGGAATGGAATGGAATCAACTGGTATGGAATCGAATAGAAAGGAATGGAATGGAATGGAATGGAATGGAATGGAATGGAATGGAATGGAATCAACTGGAATGGAATGGAATGGAATGCAATGGAATGGAATGCAATCAACCCGAGTGGAATGGAATGGAAAGTAATCAACCCGAAATACATGGAATGGAATGGAATGAAATGGAATGGAATGGAATGGAATGGAATCAACCCGAGTGGAATGGAATGAAATGGAATGGAATGGAATGGAAAGGAATCAACCCTAATGGAATGGAATAGAATGGAATGGAATGGAATGGAATGGAATGGAATGGAATGGAATGGCATGGAATGGAATCAACCCGAATGGAATGGAATGGAATGGAATGGAATGGAATGGAATGGAATGGAACCAAACCAAATGGAATGGAATGGAATGGAATGAATTGGAATGGAATCAAATGGAAGGGAAAGGAATGGAAAGGAATGGAATCAACCCGAGCGGAATGGAGTGGAATGGAATGGCATGGAATGGAATCAACCCAAATGGAATGTAATGGAATGGAATGGAATGGAATCAACCCGAATGGAATGGAATGGAATGGAATGGAATCAACCCGAAAGGTATGGAATGGAATGGAATGGAATGGAATGGAACGCAATGGAATGAAATCAACCCGAAGGGAATGGAATGGAATGGAATGGAATGGCGTGGAATGGAATCAACCCGAATGGAATGGAATGGAATGGAATCAACCCGAATGGAATGGAATGGAATGGAATGGAATGGAATGGAATGGAATGGAATTGAATGAAATCAACCCGAATGGAATGGAATGGAATTCAATGGAATGAAATGGAATCAACCCGAATGGAATGGAATGGAAAGGAATGGCATAGAATGGAATGGAATGGAATCAACCCGAATGGAAAGGAATGAAATGAAATGGAATGGAATGGAATCAACTGGAATGGAATGTAATGGAATTGAATGGAATGGAATGGATTGGAATGGAATGGAATGCAACAGAATGGAATCAACTGCAATGGAATGGAATGGAATGGAATGGAATGGAATGGAATGGAATGTAATGGAATTGAATGGAATGGAATGGATTGGAATGGAATGGAATGGAATCAAGCCGAAAGGAATGGAATGGAATGGAATGGAATGGAATGGAATGGAATGGAATGGAATCAACCCGAATGGAATGGAATGGAAAGGAGTGGAATGGCTTGGAATGGAATCAACCCGAATGGAATGGAATGGAGTGGAATGGAATGGAATGGAATGGAATAAACCGGAATGGAATGGAATGGAATGGAATGGAATGGAATGGAATGGAATGGAATGGAATCAACCCATATGGAATAGAATGGAATGGAGTGGAATGGAATGCAATAAATCCGAATGGAATGGCATGGAATGGAATGGAATGGAATGGAATGGAATCAACCTGAATGGAATGGAATGGAATGGAATGGATTCAACCCGAATGGAGTGGAATGCAATAGAAAGGAACGCAATGGAATGGAATGGAATGGAATGGAATGGAATGGAATGGATTGGATTAAACCACAAAGGAATGGAATGGAATGAAATGGAATGGAATGAACACGAATGGAATGTAATGGAATGGCATAGAATGGAATGGAATGGAAAGGAATAAACCGAAATGGAATGGAATGGAATGGAGTGGAATGGAATGAAAGGGAATGGAATAGAATGGAGTTAAACCGAATGGAATGGAATGGAATGGAATGGAATGGAATGGAATGGCATGGAATGCAATCAACCTGAATGGAATGGAATGGAAAGGAATGGAATGGAATCACCCCTAATGGAATGGAATGGAATGGAATGGAACGGAATGGAATCAACCCTAATGGAATGGAATGGAATGGACTGGAATCAACCGGAATGGAATGGAATGGAATGGAACGGAATGGAATCAACCCGAATGGAATGGAATGGAATGGAATGGAATCAACCCGAATGGAATGGAATGGAATGGAATGGAATCAAAGTGAATGGAATGGAATGGAAAGGAATGGAATGGAATGGAATCGAATCAACCCGAAAGGAATGGAATGGAATGGAGTGGAATCAACCCGAAGGGAATGGAATGGAATGGAATGGAATGGAATGGAATCAACCCCAATGGGATGGAATGAAATGGAAAGGAATGGAATGGAATGGAATCAACCTGAATGGAATGGAATGGAATGGAATGGAATGGAATGGAATGGATTCAACCCGAATGGAGTGGAATGGAATAGAAAGGAATGCAATGGAATGGAATGTATTGGAATCTACTCCAAAGGAATGGAATTGAATGGAATGGAATGGAATGGAATGAACACGAATGGAATGTCATGGAATGGCATAGAATGGAATGGAATGGAATGGAATAAACCCAAATGGAATGGAATGGAATGGAGTGGAATGGAATGGAGTGGAATGGAATGGCATGGAATGGAATCAACCGGAATGGAATGGAATGGAATGGAATGGAAAGGAATGGAATGGAATGGAATCCACCCGAATGGAATGGAATGGAATGGAATGGAATAGAATGGAATGCAATAAACCGGAATGGAATGGAATGGAATGCAATCAACCTGAATGGAATGGAATGGAATGGAATGGAATGGAATGGAATGGAATCATCCCGAATTTAATGGAATGGAATGGAATGGAAAGGAATGGAATCAACCCTAATGGAATGGAATGGAATGCACTGGAATCAACCCGAATGGAAGGGAATGGAATGGAACGGAATGGAATCAACCCGAATGGAATGGAATGGAATGGAATGGAATGGAATGGAATGGAATGGAATCAACCCGAATGGAATTTAATGGAATGGAATGGAAAGGAATCAACCCGAATGGAATGGAATGGAATGGAATGGAATGGAATGGAATGGAATCATCCCGAATGGAATGGAATGGAATGGAATGGAATGGAATCAACCCGAATGGAATGGAATGGAATGGAATGGAAAGGAATCAACCCAAATGGAATGGAATGGAATGGAATGGAATGGAATGGAATTGAATGGAATGGAATGGCATGGAATGCAATCAACATGAATGGAATGGAATGGAATGGAATGGAATGGAATCAACATGAATGGAATGGAATGGAATGGGACGGAATGAAATCAATCCGAATGGAATGGAACGGAATGGAATGGAATGGAATGGAATGGAATGGAATGGAATGGAATCAACCCGAATGGAATTGAATGGAATGGAATGGAAAGGAATCAACCCGAATGGAATGGAATGGAATGGAATGGAATGGAATGGAATGGAATCATCCCGAATGGAATGGAATGGAATGGAATGGAATGGAATGGAATCAACCCGAATGGAATGGAATGGAATGGAAAGGAATCAACCCAAATGGAACGGAATGGAATGGAATGGAATGGAATGGAATGGAATTGATTGGAATGGAATGGCATGGAATGCAATCAACCTGAATGGAATGGAATGGAATGGAATGGAACGGTATGGAATCAACCCGAATGGAATGGAATGGAATGGACTGGAATCAACCTGAATGGAATGGAATGGAATGGGACGGAATGGAATCAATCCGAATGGAATGGAACGGAATGGAATGGAATGGAATGGAATGGAATGGAATGGAATGGAATCAACCCGAATGGAATTGAATGGAATGGAATGGAAAGGAATCAACCCGAATGGAATGGAATGGAATGGAATGGAATCATCCCGAATGGAATGGAATGGAATGGAATGGAATGGAATGGAATCAACCCGAATGGAATGGAATGGAATGGAATGGAATGGAAAGGAGTCAACCCAAATGGAATGGAATGTAACGGAGTGGAATGGAATGCAATGGAATTGAATGGAATGGAATGGCATGGAATGGAATCAACACGAATGGAATGGAATGGAATGGAATGGAATCAACCCGAATGGAATGGAATGGAATGGAATGGAATAGAATGGAATGCAATAAACGGGAATGGAATGGAATGCAATGGAATGGAATGCAATCAACATGAATGGAATTGAATGGAATGGAATGGAATCAACCCGAAAGAAATGGAATGGAATGGAATGGTATCAACCCGAAAGGAATGGAATGGAATGGAATGGAACGGAATGGAATCAAACCGAATGGAATGGAATGGACTGGAATCAACCCGAATGGAATGGAACGGAATGGAATCAACACGAATGAAATGGAATGGAGTGGAATGGAATGGAATGGAATCAACCCGAATGGAATGGAATGGAATCAACTGGTATGGAATCGAATAGAAAGGAATGGAATGGAATGGAATGGAATGGAATGGAATGGAATGGAATGGAATGGAATCAACATGAATGGAATGGAATGGAATGGGACGGAATGAAATCAATCCGAATGGAATGGAACGGAATGGAATGGAATGGAATGGAATGGAATGGAATGGAATCAACCCGAATGGAATTGAATGGAATGGAATGGAAAGGAATCAACCCGAATGGAATCGAATGGAATGGAATGGAATGGAATGGAATGGAATGGAATGGAATCATCCCGAATGGAATGGAATGGAATGGAATGGAATGGAACGGAATCAACCCGAATGGAATGGAATGGAATGGAAAGGAATCAACCCAAATGGAACGGAATGGAATGGAATGGAATGGAATGGAATTGATTGGAATGGAATGGCATGGAATGCAATCAACCTGAATGGAATGGAATGGAACGGTATGGAATCAACCCGAATGGAATGGAATCGAATGGACTGGAATCAACCTGAATGGAATGGAATGGAATGGGACGGAATGGAATCAATCCGAATGGAATGGAACGGAATGGAATGGAATGGAATGGAATGGAATGGAATGGAATGGAATCAACCCGAATTGAATTGAATGGAATGGAATGGAAAGGAATCAACCCGAATGGAATGGAATGGAATGGAATGGAATCATCCCGAATGGAATGGAATGGAATGGAATGGAATGGAATGGATTCAACCCGAATGGAATGGAATGGAATGGAATGGAATGGAAAGGAGTCAACCCAAATGGAATGGAATGTAACGGAGTGGAATGGAATGGAATGGAATTGAATGGAATGGAATGGCATGGAATGGAATCAACACGAATGGAATGGAATGGAATGGAATGGAATCAACCCGAATGGAATGGAATGGAATGGAATGGAATAGAATGGAATGCAATAAACGGGAATGGAATGGAATGCAATGGAATGGAATGCAATCAACATGAATGGAATTGAATGGAATGGAATGGAATGGAATCAACCCGAAAGGAATGGAATGGAATGGAATGGTATCAACCCGAAAGGAATGGAATGGAATGGAATGGAACGGAATGGAATCAAACCGAATGGAATGGAATGGACTGGAATCAACCCGAATGGAATGGAACGGAATGGAATCAACACGAATGGAATGGAATGGAGTGGAATGGAATGGAATGGAATCAACCCGAATGGAATGGAATGGAATCAACTGGTATGGAATCGAATAGAAAGGAATGGAATGGAATGGAATGGAATGGAATGGAATGGAATGGAAAGGAATGGAATGTAATCAACTGGAATGGAATGGAAAGGAATGGAATGGAATGGAATGCAATCAACCCGAGTGGAATGGAGTGGAAAGTAATCATCCCGAAATACATGGAATGGAATGGAATGATATGGAATGGAATGGAATGGAATGGAATGGAATCAACCCGAATGGAATGGAATGGAATGTAATGGAATGGAATGGAATGGAAAGGAATCAACCCTAATGGAATGGAATAGAATGGAATGGAATGGAATGGAATGGAATGGAATGGAATGGCATGGAATGGAATCAACCTGAATGGAATGGAATGGAATGGAATGGAATGGAATGGAATGGAATGGAATCAATCCGAATGGAATGGAATGGAATGGAATGAATTGGAATGGAATCAAATCGAAGGGAAAGGAATGGAAAGGAATGGAATCAACCCGAATGGAATTGAATTTAATGGAATGGAAAGGATTCAACCCGAATGGAATGGAATGGATTCATCCCGAATGGAATGGAATGGAATGGAATGGAATCAACCCGAATGGAATGGAATGGAATGGAATGGAATGGAATCAACCCGAATGGAATGGAATGGAATGGAATGGAAAGGAATCAACCCAAATGGAACGGAATGGAATGGAATGGAATGGAATGGAATGGAATGGCATGGAATGCAATCAACCTGAATGGAATGGAATGGAATGGAATCGAATGGAATGGAATCAACCTGAATGGAATGGAATGGAATGGAATGGAACGGAATGGAATCAACCCGAATGGAATGGAATGGAATGGACTGGAATCAACCTGAATGGAATTTAATGGAATGGGACGGAATGGAATCAATCCGAATGGAATGGAATGGAATGGAATGGAATGGAATGGAATGGAATGGAAAGGAATCAACCCTAATGGAATGGAATAGAATGGAATGGAATGGAATGGAATGGAATGGAATGGAATGGCATGGAATGGAATCACCCCGAATGGAATGGAATGGAATGGAATGGAATGGAAAGGAATTAACCCTAATGGAATGGAATAGAATGGAATGGAATGGAATGGAATGGAATGGAATGGAATGGCATGGAATGGAATCACCCCGAATGGAATGGAATGGAATGGAATGGAATGGAATGGAATCAAACCGAATGGAATGGAATGGAATGGAATGAATTGGAATGGAATCAAATGGAAGGGAAAGGAATGGAAAGGAATGGAATCAACCCGAATGGAATTGAATGGAATGGAATGGAAAGGATTCAACCCGAATGGAATGGAATGGATTCATCCCGAATGGAATGGAATGGAATGGAATGGAATCAACCCGAATGGAATGGAATGAAATGGAATGGAATGGAAAGGAGTCAACCCAAATGGAATGGAATGTAATGGAATGGAATGGAATGGAATGGAATGGAATGGAATTGAATGGAATGGAATGGCATGGAATGGAATCAACCCGAATGGAATGGAATGGAATGGAATGGAATGGAAAGGAATGGAATCAACCCGAATGGAATGGAATGGAATGGAATAGAATGGAATGCAATAAACGGGAATGGAATGGAATGGAATGGAATGCAATCAACATGAGTGGAATTGAATGGAATGGAATGGAATGGAATCAACCCGAAAGGAATGGAATGGAATGGAATGGAACGGAATGGAATCAAACCGAATGGAATGGAATGGACTGGAATCAACTCGAATGGAATGGAATGGAATGGAACGGAATGGAATCAACCCGAATGGAATGGAATGGAATGGAATGGAATGGAATCAACCCGAATGGAATGGAATGGAATGGAATGGAATCAACTGGTAGGGAATCGAATAGAAAGGAATGGAATGGAATGGAATGGAATGGAATGGAATGGAATGGAATGGAATGGAATCAACTGGAATGGAATGGAATGGAATGCAATGGAATGGAATGCAATCAACCCGAGTGGAATGGAATGGAAAGTAATCAACCCGAAATACATGGAATGGAATGGAATGAAATGGAATGGAATGGAATGGAAAGGAATCAACCCTAATGGAATGGAATAGAATGGAATGGAATGGAATGGAAAGGAATGGAATGGAATGGAATGGCATGGAATGGAATCAACCCGAATGGAATGGAATGGAATGGAATGGAATGGAATGGAATGGAACCAAACCAAATGGAATGGAATGGAATGGAATGAATTGGAATGGAATCAAATGGAAGGGAAAGGAATGGAAAGGAATGGAATCAACCCGAGCGGAATGGAGTGGAATGGAATGTCATGGAATGGAATCAACCCAAATGGAATGTAATGGAATGGAATGGAATGGAATCAACCCGAATGGAATGGAATGGAACGGAATGGAATCAACCCGAAAGGTATGGAATGGAATGGAATGGAATGGAATGGAACGCAATGGAATGAAATCAACCCGAAGGGAATGGAATGGAATGGAATGGAATGGCGTGGAATGGAATCAACCCGAATGGAATGGAATGGAATGGAATCAACCCGAATGGAATGGAATGGAATGAAATGGAATGGAATGGAATGGAATGGAATGGAATTGAATGAAATCAACCCGAATGGAATGGAATGGAATTCAATGGAATGAAATGGAATCAACCCGAATGGAATGGAATGGAAAGGAATGGCATAGAATGGAATGGAATGGAATCAACCCGAATGGAAAGGAATGAAATGAAATGGAATGGAATGGAATCAACTGGAATGGAATGTAATGGAATTGAATGGAATGGAATGGATTGGAATGGAATGGAATGCAACAGAATGGAATCAACTGCAATGGAATGGAATGGAATGGAATGGAATGGAATGGAATGGAATCAACTGGAATGGAATGTAATGGAATTGAATGGAATGGAATGGATTGGAATGGAATGGAATGGAATCAAGCCGAAAGGAATGGAATGGAATGGAATGGAATGGAATGGAATGGAATGGAATGGAATCAACCCGAATGGAATGGAATGGAAAGGAGTGGAATGGCTTGGAATGGAATCAACCCGAATGGAATGGAATGGAGTGGAATGGAATGGAATGGAATGGAATCAACCGGAATGGAATGGAATGGAATGGAATGGAATGGAATGGAATGGAATGGAATCAACCCATATGGAATAGAATGGAATGGAGTGGAATGGAATGCAATAAATCCGAATGGAATGGCATGGAATGGAATGGAATGGAATGGAATGGAATCAACCTGAATGGAATGGTATGGAATGGAATGGATTCAACCCGAATGGAGTGGAATGCAATAGAAAGGAACGCAATGGAATGGAATGGAATGGAATGGAATGGAATGGAATGGATTGGATTAAACCACAAAGGAATGGAATGGAATGAAATGGAATGGAATGAACACGAATGGAATGTAATGGAATGGCATAGAATGGAATGGAATGGAAAGGAATAAACCGAAATGGAATGGAATGGAATGGAGTGGAATGGAATGAAAGGGAATGGAATAGAATGGAGTTAAACCGAATGGAATGGAATGGAATGGAATGGAATGGAATGGAATGGCATGGAATGCAATCAACCTGAATGGAATGGAATGGAAAGGAATGGAATGGAATCACCACTAATGGAATGGAATGGAACGGAATGGAATCAACCCTAATGGAATGGAATGGAATGGACTGGAATCTACCCGAATGGAATGGAATGGAATGGAACGGAATGGAATCAACCCGAATGGAATGGAATGGAATGGAATGGAATCAACCCGAATGGAATGGAATGGAATGGAATGGAATCAAAGTGAATGGAATGGAATGGAAAGGAATGGAATGGAATGGAATCGAATCAACCCGAAAGGAATGGAATGGAATGGAGTGGAATCAACCCGAAGGGAATGGAATGGAATGGAATGGAATGGAATGGAATCAACCCCAATGGGATGGAATGAAATGGAAAGGAATGGAATGGAATGGAATCAACCTGAATGGAATGGAATGGAATGGAATGGAATGGAATGGAATGGAATGGAATGGATTCAACCCGAATGGAGTGGAATGGAATAGAAAGGAATGCAATGGAATGGAATGTATTGGAATCTACTCCAAAGGAATGGAATGGAATGGAATGGAATGGAATGGAATGAACACGAATGGAATGTCATGGAATGGCATAGAATGGAATGGAATGGAATGGAATAAACCCAAATGGAATGGAATGGAATGGAGTGGAATGGAATGGAGTGGAATAGAATGGCATGGAATGGAATCAACCGGAATGGAATGGAATGGAATGGAATGGAAAGGAATGGAATGGAATGGAATCCACCCGAATGGAATGGAATGGAATGGAATGGAATAGAATGGAATGCAATAAACCGGAATGGAATGGAATGGAATGCAATCAACCTGAATGGAATGGAATGGAATGGAATGGAATGGAATGGAATCATCCCGAATTTAATGGAATGGAATGGAATGGAAAGGAATGGAATCAACCCGAATGGAATGGAATGGAATGCACTGGAATCAACCCGAAGGAATGGAATGGAATGGAACGGAATGGAATCAACCCGAATGGAATGGAATGGAATGGAATGGAATGGAATGGAATGGAATGGAAGGGAATGGAATCAACCCGAATGGAATTTAATGGAATGGAATGGAAAGGAATCAACCCGAATGGAATGGAATGGAATGGAATGGAATGGAATGGAATGGAATGGAATGGAATCATCCCGAATGGAATGGAATGGAATGGAATGGAATGGAATCAACCCGAATGGAATGGAATGGAATGGAATGGAAAGGAATCAACCCAAATGGAATGGAATGGAATGGAATGGAATGGAATGGAATTGAATGGAATGGAATGGCATGGAATGCAATCAACATGAATGGAATGGAATGGAATGGAATGGAATGGAATGGAATGGAATCAACATGAATGGAATGGAATGGAATGGGACGGAATGAAATCAATCCGAATGGAATGGAACGGAATGGAATGGAATGGAATGGAATGGAATGGAATGGAATCAACCCGAATGGAATTGAATGGAATGGAATGGAAAGGAATCAACCCGAATGGAATGGAATGGAATGGAATGGAATGGAATGGAATGGAATGGAATCATCCCGAATGGAATGGTATGGAATGGAATGGAATGGAATGGAATCAACCCGAATGGAATGGAATGGAATGGAAAGGAATCAACCCAAATGGAACGGAATGGAATGGAATGGAATGGAATGGAATTGATTGGAATGGAATGGCATGGAATGCAATCAACCTGAATGGAATGGAATGGAATGGAATGGAACGGTATGGAATCAACCCGAATGGAATGGAATGGAATGGACTGGAATCAACCTGAATGGAATGGAATGGAATGGGACGGAATGGAATCAATCCGAATGGAATGGAACGGAATGGAATGGAATGGAATGGAATGGAATGGAATGGAATCAACCCGAATGGAATTGAATGGAATGGAATGGAAAGGAATCAACCCGAATGGAATGGAATGGAATGGAATGGAATCATCCCGAATGGAATGGAATGGAATGGAATGGAATGGAATGGAATCAACCCGAATGGAATGGAATGGAATGGAATGGAATGGAAAGGAGTCAACCCAAATGGAATGGAATGTAACGGAGTGGAATGGAATGGAATGGAATTGAATGGAATGGAATGGCATGGAATGGAATCAACACGAATGGAATGGAATGGAATGGAATGGAATCAACCCGAATGGAATGGAATGGAATGGAATGGAATAGAATGGAATGCAATAAACGGGAATGGAATGGAATGCAATGGAATGGAATGCAATCAACATGAATGGAATTGAATGGAATGGAATGGAATGGAATCAACCCGAAAGAAATGGAATGGAATGGAATGGTATCAACCCGAAAGGAATGGAATGGAATGGAATGGAACGGAATGGAATCAAACCGAATGGAATGGAAAGGACTGGAATCAACCCGAATGGAATGGAACGGAATGGAATCAACACGAATGGAATGGAATGGAGTGGAATGGAATGGAATGGAATCAACCCGAATGGAATGGAATGGAATCAACTGGTATGGAATCGAATAGAAAGGAATGGAATGGAATGGAATGGAATGGAATGGAATGGAATGTAATCAACTGGAATGGAATGGAATGGAATGGAATGGAATGGAATGCAATCAACCCGAGTGGAATGGAGTGGAAAGTAATCAACCCGAAATACATGGAATGGAATGGAATGATATGGAATGGAATGGAATGGAATGGAATGGAATCAACCCGAATGGAATGGAATGGAATGTAATGGAATGGAATGGAATGGAAAGGAATCAACCCTAATGGAATGGAATAGAATGAAATGGAATGGAATGGAATGGAATGGAATGGAATGGAATGGAATGGCATGGAATGGAATCAACCTGAATGGAATGGAATGGAATGGAATGGAATGGAATGGAATCAATCCGAATGGAATGGAATGGAATGGAATGAATTGGAATGGAATCAAATGGAAGGGAAAGGAATGGAAAGGAATGGAATCAACCGGAATGGAATTGAATGGAATGGAATGGAAAGGAATCAACCCGAATGGTATGGAATGGATTCATCCCGAATGGAATGGAATGGAATGGAATGGAATCAACCCGAATGGAATGGAATGGAATGGAATGGAATGGAATGGAAAGGAGTCAACCCAAATGGAATGGAATGTAATGGAATGGAATGTAATGGAATGGAATGGAATGGAATTGAATGGAATGGAATGGCATGGAATGGAATCAACCCGAATGGAATGGAATGGAATGGAATGGAAAGGAATCAACCCAAATGGAATGGAATGGAATGGAATGGAATGGAATGGAATGGAATTGAATGGAATGGAATGGCATGGAATGCAATCAACATGAATGGAATGGAATGGAATGGAATGGAATGGAATCAACATGAATGGAATGGAATGGAATGGGAAGGAATGAAATCAATCCGAATGGAATGGAACGGAATGGAATGGAATGGAATGGAATGGAATGGAATGGAATCAACCCGAATGGAATTGAATGGAATGGAATGGAAAGGAATCAACCCGAATGGAATGGAATGGAATGGAATGGAATGGAATGGAATCATCCCGAATGGAATGGAATGGAATGGAATGGAATGGAATGGAATCAACCCGAATGGAATGGAATGGAATGGAAAGGAATCAACCCAAATGGAACGGAATGGAATGGAATGGAATGGAATGGAATTGATTGGAATGGAATGGCATGGAATGCAATCAACCTGAATGGAATGGAATGGAACGGTATGGAATCAACCCGAATGGAATGGAATCGAATGGACTGGAATCAACCTGAATGGAATGGAATGGAATGGGACGGAATGGAATCAATCCGAATGGAATGGAACGGAATGGAATGGAATGCAATGGAATGGAATGGAATGGAATCAACCCGAATTGAATTGAATGGAATGGAATGGAAAGGAATCAACCCGAATGGAATGGAATGGAATGGAATGGAATCATCCCGAATGGAATGGAATGGAATGGAATGGAATGGAATCAACCCGAATGGAATGGAATGGAATGGAATGGAATGGAATGGAAAGGAGTCAACCCAAATGGAATGGAATGTAACGGAGTGGAATGGAATGGAATGGAATTGAATGGAATGGAATGGCATGGAATGGAATCAACACGAATGGAATGGAATGGAATGGAATGGAATCAACCCGAATGGAATGGAATGGAATGGAATGGAATAGAATGGAATGCAATAAACGGGAATGGAATGGAATGCAATGGAATGGAATGCAATCAACATGAATGGAATTGAATGGAATGGAATGGAATGGAATCAACCCGAAAGGAAGGGAATGGAATGGAATGGTATCAACCCGAAAGGAATGGAATGGAATGGAATGGAACGGAATGGAATCAAACCGAATGGAATGGAATGGACTGGAATCAACCCGAATGGAATGGAACGGAATGGAATCAACACGAATGGAATGGAATGGAGTGGAATGGAATGGAATGGAATCAACCCGAATGGAATGGAATGGAATCAACTGGTATGGAATCGAATAGAAAGGAATGGAATGGAATGGAATGGAATGGAATGGAATGGAATGGAATGGAATGGAATGTAATCAACTGGAATGGAATGGAATGGAATGGAATGGAATGGAATGCAATCAACCCGAGTGGAATGGAGTGGAAAGTAATCAACCCGAAATACATGGAATGGAATGGAATGATATGGAATGGAATGGAATGGAATGGAATGGAATCAACCCGAATGGAATGGAATGGAATGTAATGGAATGGAATGGAATGGAAAGGAATCAACCCTAATGGAATGGAATAGAATGGAATGGAATGGAATGGAATGGAATGGAATGGAATGGCATGGAATGGAATCAACCTGAATGGAATGGAATGGAATGGAATGGAATGGAATGGAATGGAATCAATCCGAATGGAATGGAATGGAATGGAATGAATTGGAATGGAATCATATGGAAGGGAAAGGAATGGAAAGGAATGGAATCAACCCGAATGGAATTGAATGGAATGGATTGGAAAGGAATCAACCCGAATGGTATGGAATGGATTCATCCCGAATGGAATGGAATGGAATGGAATGGAATCAACCCGAATGGAATGGAATGGAATGGAATGGAATGGAATGGAAAGGAGTCAACCCAAATGGAATGGAATGGAATGGAATGGAATGGAATGGAATGGAATGGAATGGAATGGAATGGAATGGAATGGCATGGAATGGAATCAACCCGAATGGAATGGAATGGAATGGAATGGAATGGAATGGAATGGAATCAACCCGAATGGAATGGAATGGAATGGAATAGAATGGAATGCAATAAACGGGAATGGAATGGAATGGAATGGAATGCAATCAACATGAGTGGAACTGAATGGAATGGAATGGAATGGAATCAACCCGAAAGGAATGGAATGGAATGGAATGGAATCAATCCGAATGGAATGGAATGGAATGGAATGAATTGGAATGGAATCAAATGGAAGGGAAAGGAATGGAAAGGAATGGAATCAACCCGAATGGAATTGAATGGAATGGAATGGAAAGGAATCAACCCGAATGGTATGGAATGGATTCATCCCGAATGGAATGGAATGGAATGGAATGGAATCAACCCGAATGGAATGGAATGGAATGGAATGGAATGGAATGGAAAGGAGTCAACCCAAATGGAATGGAATGTAATGGAATGGAATGTAATGGAATGGAATGGAATGGAATTGAATGGAATGGAATGGCATGGAATGGAATCAACCCGAATGGAATGGAATGGAATGGAATGGAAAGGAATCAACCCAAATGGAATGGAATGGAATGGAATGGAATGGAATGGAATGGAATGGAATTGAATGGAATGGAATGGCATGGAATGCAATCAACATGAATGGAATGGAATGGAATGGAATGGAATGGAATGGAATCAACATGAATGGAATGGAATGGAATGGGACGGAATGAAATCAATCCGAATGGAATGGAAAAGAATGGAATGGAATGGAATGGAATGGAATGGAATGGAATCAACCCGAATGGAATTGAATGGAATGGAATGGAAAGGAATCAACCCGAATGGAATGGAATGGAATGGAATGGAATGGAATGGAATGGAATGGAATCATCCCGAATGGAAAGGAATGGAATGGAATGGAATGGAATGGAATGGAATCAACCCGAATGGAATGGAATGGAATGGAAAGGAATCAACCCAAATGGAACGGAATGGAATGGAATGGAATGGAATTGATTGGAATGGAATGGCATGGAATGCAATCAACCTGAATGGAATGGAATGGAATGGAATGGAACGGTATGGAATCAACCCGAATGGAATGGAATCGAATGGACTGGAATCAACCTGAATGGAATGGAATGGAATGGGACGGAATGGAATCAATCCGAATGGAATGGAACGGAATGGAATGGAATGGAATGGAATGGAATGGAATGGAATCAACCCGAATGGAATTGAATGGAATGGAATGGAAAGGAATCAACCCGAATGGAATGGAATGGAATGGAATGGAATCATCCCGAATGGAATGGAATGGAATGGAATGGAATGGAATGGAATCAACCCGAATGGAATGGAATGGAATGGAATGGAATGGAAAGGAGTCAACCCAAATGGAATGGAATGTAACGGAGTGGAATGGAATGGAATGGAATTGAATGGAATGGAATGGCATGGAATGGAATCAACACGAATGGAATGGAATGGAATGGAATGGAATCAACCCGAAAGGAATGGAATGGAATGGAATGGAATAGAATGGAATGCAATAAACGGGAATGGAATGGAATGCAATGGAATGGAATGCAATCAACATGAATGGAATTGAATGGAATGGAATGGAATGGAATCAACCCGAAAGGAATGGAATGGAATGGAATGGTATCAACCCGAAAGGAATGGAATGGAATGGAATGGAACGGAATGGAATCAAACCGAATGGAATGGAATGGACTGGAATCAACCCGAATGGAATGTAACGGAATGGAATCAACACGAATGGAATGGGATGGAGTGGAATGGAATGGAATGGAATCAACCCGAATGGAATGGAATGGAATCAACTGGTATGGAATCGAATAGAAAGGAATGGAATGGAATGGAATGGAATGGAATGGAATGGAATGGAATGGAATGTAATCAACTGGAATGGAATGGAATGGAATGGAATGGAATGGAATGGAATGCAATCAACCCGAGTGGAATGGAGTGGAAAGTAATCAACCCGAAATACATGGAATGGAATGGAATGATATGGAATGGAATGGAATGGAATGGAATGGAATCAACCCGAATGGAATGGAATGGAATGGAATGGAATGGAATGGAATGGAAAGGAATCAACCCTAATGGAATGGAATAGAATGGAATGGAATGGAATGGAATGGAATGGAATGGAATGGCATGGAATGGAATCAACCTGAATGGAATGGAATGGAATGGAATGGAATGGAATGGAATGGAATGGAATCAATCCGAATGGAATGGAATGGAATGGAATGAATTGGAATGGAATCATATGGAAGTGAAAGGAATGGAAAGGAATGGAATCAACCCGAATGGAATTGAATGGAATGGATTGGAAAGGAATCAACCCGAATGGTATGGAATGGATTCATCCCGAATGGAATGGAATGGAATGGAATGGAATCAACCCGAATGGAATGGAATGGAATGGAATGGAATGGAATGGAAAGGAGTCAACCCAAATGGAATGGAATGTAATGGAATGGAATGTAATGGAATGGAATGGAATGGAATTGAATGGAATGGAATGGCATGGAATGGAATCAACCCGAATGGAATGGAATGGAATGGAATGGAATGGAATGGAATGGAATGGAATCAACCCGAATGGAATGGAATGGAATGGAATGGAATGGAATGCAATAAACGGGAATGGAATGGAATGGAATGGAATGCAATCAACATGAGTGGAACTGAATGGAATGGAATGGAATGGAATCAACCCGAAAGGAATGGAATGGAATGGAATGGAACGGAATGGAATCAAACCGAATGGAATGGAATGGACTGGAATCAACTCGAATGGAATGGAATGGAATGGAACGGAATGGAATCAACCCGAATGGAATGGAATGGAATGGAATGGAATGGAATGGAATGGAATCAACCCGAATGGAATGGAATGGAATGGAATGGAATCAACTGGTATGGAATCGAATAGAAAGGAATGGAATGGAATGGAATGGAATGGAATGGAATGGAATGGAATCATCTGGAATGGAATGGAATGGAATGCAATGGAATGGAAGGCAATCAACCCGAGTGGAATGGAATGGAAAGTAATCAACCCGAAATACATGGAATGGAATGGAATGAAATGGAATGGAATGGAATGGAATGGAATCAACCCGAATGGAATGGAATGAAATGGAATGGAATGGAATGGAAAGGAATCAACCCTAATGGAATGGAATAGAATGGAATGGAATGGAATGGAATGGAATGGAATGGCATGGAATGGAATCAACCCGAATGGAATGGAATGGAATGGAATGGAATGGAATGGAATGGAACCAAACCAAATGGAATGGAATGGAATGGAATGAATTGGAATGGAATCAAATGGAAGGGAAAGGAATGGAAAGGAATGGAATCAACCCGAGCGGAATGGAATGGAATGGAATGGAATGGCATGGAATGGAATCAACCCAAATGGAATGGAATGGAATGGAATGGAATGGAATCAACCCGAATGGAATGGAATGGAATGGAATGGAATCAACCCGAAAGGTGTGGAATGGAATGGAATGGAATGGAATGGAATGGAACGCAAAGGAATGAAATCAACCCGAAGGGAATGGAATGGAATGAAATGGAATGGCGTGGAATGGAATCAACCCGAATGGAATGGAATGGAATGGAATCAACCCGAATGGAATGGAATGGAATGAAATGGAATGGAATGGAATGGAATGGAATTGAATGCAATCAACCCGAATGGAATGGAATGGAATTCAATGGAATGAAATGGAATCAACCCGAATGGAATGGAATGGAAAGGAATGGCATAGAATGGAATGGAATGGAATCAACCCGAATGGAAAGGAATGAAATGAAATGGAATGGAATGGAATCAACTGGAATGGAATGTAATGGAATTGAATGGAATGGAATGGATTGGAATGGAATGGAATGCAACAGAATGGAATCAACTGCAATGGAATGGAATGGAATGGAATGGAATGGAATGGAATCAACTGGAATGGAATGTAATGGAATTGAATGGAATGGAATGGATTGGAATGGAATGGAATGGAATCAAGCCGAATGGAATGGAATGGAATGGAATGGAATGGAATGGAATCAACCCGAATGGAATGGAATGGAAAGGAATGGAATGGCTTGGAATGTAATCAACCAGAATGGAATGGAATGGAGTGGAATGGAATGGAATGGAATGGAATCAACCGGAATGGAATGGAATGGAATGGAATCAACCCGTATGGAATAGAATGGAATGGATTGGAACGGAATGCAATAAATCCGAATGGAATGGCATGGAATGGAATGGAATGGAATGGAATCAACCTGAATGGAATGGAATGGAATGGAATGGAATGGATTCAACCCGAATGGAGTGGAATGCAATAGAAAGGAACGCAATGGAATGGAATGGAATGGAATGGATTGGATTAAACCACAAAGGAATGGAATGGAATGGAATGGAATGGAATGAACACGAATGGAATGTAATGGAATGGCATAGAATGGAATGGAATGGAAAGGAATAAACCGAAATGGAATGGAATGGAATGGAATGGAGAGGAATGGAATGAAATGGAATGGAATAGAATGGAGTTAAACCGAATGGAATGGAATGGAATGGAATGGAATGGAATGGAGTAAACCCGAATGGAATGGAAATGAATGGAATGGAATGGAATTGAATCAACCTGCATGGAATGCAGTGGAATGGACTGGAATGGAAAGGAATGGAGTGGCATCAACCCGAATGTATTGGAATGGAATGGAATCAACACGAATGGAATTGAATGGAATGGAATGGAGTGGAATGGAATGGAATAAAATGGAATCAACCCGAATGGAATGCAACGGAATGGAATGGAATGGAAAAAATCAACCCGAATGGAATGGAATGGAATGGAAAGGGATGGAATGGAATAAACACGAAAGGAATGGAATGGAATGGAATGGAAGGGAATGGAATGGAATGGAATGGAATCAACCTGAATGGAATGGAATGGAATGGACTGGTATCAACCCGAATGGAATGGAACGGAATGGAATCAACCCGAATGGAATGGAATGGAATGGAATCAACCCGAATGGAATGGAATAGAATGGAATGGAATGGAATCAACTAGTATGGAATGGAATAGAATGGAATGGAATGGAATGGAATGGAATCAACCAAAATGGAAAGGAATGGAATGGAATGGAATGGAATGGAATAAACTGGAATGGAATGTAATGGAACTGAATGGAATGGAATGGATTGGAATGGAATGGAATGGAATCAACTGGAATGGAATGTAATGGAATTGAATGGAATGGAATGGATTGGAATGGAATGGAATGGAATCAATCCGAATGGAATGGAATGGAATGGAATGGCATGGAATGGAATGGAATGGAATCAACCTGAATGGAATGGAATGGAATGGAATGGAATGGAATGGCATGGAATTGAATCAACCCGAATGGAATGGAATGGAATGGAATGGAATCATCCCGAATGGAATGGAATGGAATGGAATGGAATGGAATGGAATCAACCCGAATGGAATGGAGTGGAATGGAATGGAAAGGAATCAACACAAATCGAATGGAATGGAATGGAATGGAATGGAATGGAATGGAATGGAATGGAATGGCATGGAATGCAATCAACCTGAATGGAATGGAATGGAAAGGAATGGAATGGAATCACCCCTAATGGAATGGAATGGAATGGAATGGAACGGAATGGAATCAACCCGAATGGAATGGAATGGAATGGACTGGAATCAACCCGAATGGAATGGAATGGAATGGAACGGAATGGAATCAACCCGAATGGAATGGAATGGAATGGAATGGAATCAACCCGAATGGAATGGAATGGAATGGAATGGAATCAAAGTGAATGGAATGGAACGGAAAGGAATGGAATGGAATGGAATCGAATCAACCCGAAAGGAATGGAATGGAATGGAGTGGAATCAACCCGAAGGGAATGGAATGGAATGGAATGGAATGGAATGGAATGGAATCAATCCCAATGGGATGGAATGGAATGGAAAGGAATGGAATGGAATGGAATCAACCTGAATGGAATGGAATGGAATGGAATGGAATGGAATGGATTCAACCCGAATGGAGTGGAATGGAATAGAAAGGAATGCAATGGAATGGAATGTATGGGAATCTACTCCAAAGGAATGGAATTGAATGGAATGGAATGGAATGGAATGGAATGAACACGAATGGAATGTCATGGAACGGCATAGAATGGAATGGAATGGAATGCAATAAACCCAAATGGAATGGAATGGAATGGAGTGGAATGGAATGGAGTGGAATGGAATGGCATGGAATGGAATCAACCGGAACGGAATGGAATGGAATGGAATGGAAAGGAATGGAATGGAATGGAATCCACCCGAATGGAATGGAATGGAATGGAATGGAATGGAATGGAATGGAATAGAATGGAATGCAATAAACCGGAATGGAATGGAATGGAATGGAATGCAATCAACCTGAATGGAATGGAATGGAATGGAATGGAATGGAATAGAATGGAATGCAATAAACCGGAATGGAATGCAATCAACCTGAATGGAATGGAATGGAATGGAATGGAATGGAATGGAATCATCCCGAATTTAATGGAATGGAATGGAATGGAACGGAATGGAATCAACCCGAATGGAATGGAATGGAATGGACTGGAATCAACCCGAATGGAATGGAATGGAATGGAACGGAATGGAATCAACCCGAAAGGAATGGAATGGAATGGAATGGAATGGAATGGAATGGAATGGAAGGGAATGGAATCAACCCGAATGGAATTTAATGGAATGGAATGGAAAGGAATCAACCCAAATGGAATGGAATGGAATGGAATGGAATTGAATGGAATGGAATGGCATGGAATGCAATCAACCTGAATGGAATGGAATGGAATGGAATGGAATGGAATGGAATGGAATGGAATGGAATCAACCTGAATGGAATGGAATGGAATGGAATGGAACGGAATGGAATCAACCCGAATGGAATGGAATGGAATGGACTGGAATCAACCTGAATGGAATGGAATGGAATGGGACGGAATGGAATCAATCCGAATGGAATGGAACGGAATGGAATGGAATGGAATGGAATGGAATGGAATCAACCCGAATGGAATTGAATTGAATGGAATGGAAAGGAATCAACCCGAATGGAATGGAATGGAGTGGAATGGAATCATCCCGAATGGAATGGAATGGAATGGAATGGAAAGGAGTCAACCCAAATGGAATGGAATGTAATGGAATGGTATGGAATGGAATGGAATTGAATGGAATGGAATGGCATGGAATGGAATCAACACGAATGGAATGGAATGGAATGGAATGGAATCAACCCGAATGGAATGGAATGGAATGGAATGGAATAGAATGGAATGCAATAAACGGGAATGGAATGGAATGGAATGGAATGGAATGCAATCAACATGAATGGAATTGAATGGAATGGAATGGAATGGAATCAACCCGAAAGGAATGGAATGGAATGGAATGGAATGGAATGGTATCAACCCGAAAGGAATGGAATGGAATGGAATGGAACGGAATGGAATCAAACCGAATGGAATGGAATGGACTGGAATCAACCCGAATGGAATGGAATGGAATGGAATCAACCAGAATGGAAAGGAATGGAATGGAATGGAATGGAATGGAATGGAATCAACCTGAATGGAATGGAATGGAATGGAATGGAATGGAATGGCATGGAATTGAATCAACCCGAATGGAATGGAATGGAATGGAATGGAATCATCCCGAATGGAATGGAATGGAATGGAATGGAATGGAATGGAATCATCCCGAATGGAATGGAATGGAATGGAATGGAATGGAATGGAATCAACCGGAATGGAATGGAGTGGAATGGAATGGAAAGGAATCAACACAAATGGAATGGAATGGAATGGAATGGAATGGAATGGAATGGAATGGAATGGAATGGCATGGAATGCAAACAACCTGAATGGAATGGAATGGAAAGGAATGGAATGGAATCACCCCTAATGGAATGGAATGGAATGGAATGGAACGGAATGGAATCAACCCGAATGGAATGGAATGGAATGGACTGGAATCAACCCGAATGGAATGGAATGGAATGGAACGGAATGGAATCAACCCGAATGGAATGGAATGGAATGGAATGGAATCAACCCGAATGGAATGGAATGGAATGGAATGGAATCAAAGTGAATGGAATGGAACGGAAAGGAATGGAATGGAATGGAATCGAATCAACCCGAAAGGAATGGAATGGAATGGAGTGGAATCAACCCGAAGGGAATGGAATGGAATGGAATGGAATGGAATGGAATGGAATGGAATCAATCCCAATGGGATGGAATGGAATGGAAAGGAATGGAATGGAATGGAATCAACCTGAATGGAATGGAATGGAATGGAATGGAATGGAATGGAATGGATTCAACCCGAATGGAGTGGAATGGAATAGAAAGGAATGCAATGGAATGGAATGTATGGGAATCTACTCCAAAGGAATGGAATTGAATGGAATGGAATGGAATGGAATGAACACGAATGGAATGTCATGGAATGGCATAGAATGGAATGGAATGGAATGCAATAAACCCAAATGGAATGGAATGGAATGGAGTGGAATGGAATGGAGTGGAATGGAATGGCATGGAATGGAATCAACCGGAACGGAATGGAATGGAATGGAATGGAAAGGAATGGAATGGAATGGAATCCACCCGAATGGAATGGAATGGAATGGAATGGAATGGAATGGAATAGAATGGAATGCAATAAACCGGAATGGAATGGAATGGAATGGAATGCAATCAACCTGAATGGAATGGAATGGAATGGAATGGAATGGAATAGAATGGAATGCAATAAACCGGAATGGAATGGAATGGAATGGAATGCAATCAACCTGAATGGAATGGAATGGAATGGAATGGAATGGAATGGAATGGAATGGAATGGAATCATCCCGAATTTAATGGAATGGAATGGAATGGAACGGAATGGAATCAACCCGAATGGAATGGAATGGAATGGACTGGAATCAACCCGAATGGAATGGAATGGAATGGAACGGAATGGAATCAACCCGAATGGAATGGAATGGAATGGAATGGAATGGAATGGAAGGGAATGGAATCAACCCGAATGGAATTTAATGGAATGGAATGGAAAGGAATCAACCCGAATGGAATGGAATGGAATGGAATGGAATGGAATGGAATGGAATCTTTCCGAATGGAATGGAATGGAATGGAATGGAATGGAATCAACCCGAATGGAATGGAATGGAATGGAATGGAAAGGAATCACCCAAATGGAATGGAATGGAATGGAATGGAATTGAATGGAATGGAATGGCATGGAATGCAAATAAACCTGAATGGAATGGAATGGAATGGAATGGAATGGAATGGAATGGAATGGAATCAACCTGAATGGAATGGAATGGAATGGAATGGAACGGAATGTAATCAACCCGAATGGAATGGAATGGAATGGACTGGAATCAACCTGAATGGAATGGAATGGAATGGGACGGAATGGAATCAATCCGAATGGAATGGAACGGAATGGAATGGAATGGAATGGAATGGAATGGAATCAACCCGAATGGAATTGAATTGAATGGAATGGAAAGGAATCAACCCGAATGGAATGGAATGGAGTGGAATGGAATCATCCCGAATGGAATGGAATGGAAAGGAATGGAATCAACCCGAATGGAATGGAATGGAATGGAATGGAAAGGAGTCAACCCAAATGGAATGGAATGTAATGTAATGGAATGGAATGGAATGGAATTGAATGGAATGGAATGGCATGGAATGGAATCAACACGAATGGAATGGAATGGAATGGAATGGAATCAACCCGAATGGAATGGAATGGAATGGAATGGAATAGAATGGAATGCAATAAACGGGAATGGAATGGAATGGAATGGAATGGAATGCAATCAACATGAATGGAATTGAATGGAATGGAATGGAATGGAATCAACCCGAAAGGAATGGAATGGAATGGAATGGAATGGAATGGTATCAACCCGAAAGGAATGGAATGGAATGGAATGGAACGGAATGGAATCAAACCGAATGGAATGGAATGGACTGGAATCAACCCGAATGGAATGGAATGGAATGGAATCAACCAGAATGGAAAGGAATGGAATGGAATGGAATGGAATGGAATGGAATGGAATCAACCTGAATGGAATGGAATGGAATGGAATGGAATGGAATGGCATGGAATTGAATCAACCCGAATGGAATGGAATGGAATGGAATGGAATCATCCCGAATGGAATGGAATGGAATGGAATGGAATGGAATGGAATCATCCCGAATGGAATGGAATGGAATGGAATGCAATGGAATGGAATGGAATGGAATCAACCGGAATGGAATGGAGTGGAATGGAATGGAAAGGAATCAACACAAATGGAATGGAATGGAATGGAATGGAATGGAATGGAATGGAATGGCATGGAATGCAATCAACCTGAATGGAATGGAATGGAAAGGAATGGAATGGAATCACCCCTAATGGAATGGAATGGAATGGAATGGAACGGAATGGAATCAACCCGAATGGAATGGAATGGAATGGACTGGAATCAACCCGAATGGAATGGAATGGAATGGAACGGAATGGAATCAACCCGAATGGAATGGAATGGAATGGAATGGAATCAACCCGAATGGAATGGAATGGAATGGAATGGAATCAAAGTGAATGGAATGGAACGGAAAGGAATGGAATGGAATGGAATCGAATCAACCCGAAAGGAATGGAATGGAATGGAGTGGAATCAACCCGAAGGGAATGGAATGGAATGGAATGGAATGGAATGGAATCAATCCCAATGGGATGGAATGGAATGGAAAGGAATGGAATGGAATGGATTCAACCTGAATGGAATGGAATGGAATGCAATGGAATGGAATGGAATGGATTCAACCAGAATGGAGTGGAATGGAATAGAAAGGAATGCAATGGAATGGAATGTATGGGAATCTACTCCAAAGGAATGGAATTGAATGGAATGGAATGGAATGGAATGAACACGAATGGAATGTCATGGAATGGCATAGAATGGAATGGAATGGAATGCAATAAACCCAAATGGAATGGAATGGAATGGAGTGGAATGGAATGGAGTGGAATGGAATGGCATGGAATGGAATCAACCGGAACGGAATGGAATGGAATGGAATGGAAAGGAATGGAATGGAATGGAATCCACCCGAATGGAATGGAATGGAATGGAATGGAATGGAATGGAATGGAATGGAATAGAATGGAATGCAATAAACCGGAATGGAATGGAATGGAATGGAATGCAATCAACCTGAATGGAATGGAATGGAATGGAATGGAATAGAATGGAATGCAATAAACCGGAATGGAATGGAATGGAATGGAATGCAATCAACCTGAATGGAATGGAATGGAATGGAATGGAATGGAATTGAATGGAATGGAATCATCCCGAATTTAATGGAATGGAATGGAATGGAACGGAATGAAATCAACCCGAATGGAATGGAATGGAATGGACTGGAATCAACCCGAATGCAATGGAATGGAATGGAACGGAATGGAATCAACCCGAATGGAATGGAATGGAATGGAATGGAATGGAATGGAAGGGAATGGAATCAACCCGAATGGAATTTAATGGAATGGAATGGAAAGGAATCAACCCGAATGGAATGGAATGGAATGGAATGGAATGGAATGGAATCTTCCCGAATGGAATGGAATGGAATGGAATGGAATGGAATCAACCCGAATGGAATGGAATGGAATGGAATGGAAAGGAATCAACCCAAATGGAATGGAATGGAATGGAATGGAATTGAATGGAATGGAATGGCATGGAATGCAATCAACCTGAATGGAATGGAATGGAATGGAATGGAATGGAATGGAATGGAATGGAATCAACCTGAATGGAATGGAATGGAATGGAATGGAACGGAATGGAATCAACCCGAATGGAATGGAATGGAATGGACTGGAATCAACCTGAATGGAATGGAATGGAATGGGACGGAATGGAATCAATCCGAATGGAATGGAACGGAATGGAATGGAATGGAATGGAATGGAATCAACCCGAATGGAATTGAATTGAATGGAATGGAAAGGAATCAACCCGAATGGAATGGAATGGAGTGGAATGGAATCATCCCGAATGGAATGGAATGGAATGGAATGGAATCAACCCGAATGGAATGGAATGGAATGGAATGGAATGGAAAGGAGTCAACCCAAATGGAATGGAATGGAATGGAATGGAATGGAATGGAATGGAATGGAATTGAATGGAATGGAATGGCATGGAATGGAATCAACACGAATGGAATGGAATGGAATGGAATGGAATCAACCCGAATGGAATGGAATGGAATGGAATGGAATAGAATGGAATGCAATAAACGGGAATGGAATGGAATGGAATGGAATGGAATGCAATCAACATGAATGGAATTGAATGGAATGGAATGGAATGGAATGGAATCAACCCGAATTTAATGGAATGGAATGGAACGGAATGGAATCAACCCGAATGGAATGGAATGGAATGGAATGGAATGGAATGGAATGGAATGGAATCAACCCGAATGGAATTGAATGGAATGGAATGGAAAGGAATCAACCCGAATGGAATGGAATTGAAAGGAATGGAATGGAATGGAATGGAATGGAATGGAATGGAATCATCCCGAATGGAATGGAATGGAATGGAATCAACCCGAATGGAATGGAATGGAATGGAATGGAAAGGAATCAACCCAAATGGAATGGAATGGAATGGAATGGAATGGAATGGAATGGAATGGAATTGAATGGAATGGAATGGCATGGAATGCAATCAACCTGAATGGAATGGAATGGAATGGAATGGAATGGAATGGAATGGAATCAACCTGAATGGAATGGAATGGAATGGAATGGAATGGAACGGAATGGAATCAACCCGAATGGAATGGAATGGAATGGACTGGAATCAACCTGAATGGAATGGAATGGAATGGGAAGGAACGGAATCAATCCAAATGGAATGGAACGGAATGGAATGGAATGGAATGGAATCAACCCGAATGGAATGGAATGGAATGGAATGTAAAGGAATCAACCCGAATGGAATGGAATGGAATGGAATGGAATCATCCCGAATGGAATGGAATGGAATGGAATGGAATGGAATCAACCCGAATGGAATGGAATGGAATGGAATGGAATGGAATGGAAACGAGTCAACCCAAATGGAATGTAATGTAATGGAATGGAATGGAATGGAATGGAATGGAATTGAATGGAATGGAATGGCATGGAAAGGAATCAACACGAATGGAATGGAATGGAATGGAATGGAATCAACCCGAATGGAATGGAATGGAATGGAATGGAATGGAATAGAATGGAATGCAATAAACGGGATTGGAATGGAATGGAATGGAATGCAATCAACATGAATGGAATTGAATGGAATGGAATGGAATGGAATCAACCCGAAAGGAATGGAATGGAATGGAGTGGAATGGAATGGTACCAACCCGAAAGGAATGGAATGGAATGGAATGGAACGGAATGGAATCAAACCGAATGGAATGGAATGGACTGGAATCAACCCGAATGGAATGGAATGGAATGGAACGGAATGGAATCAACCCGAATGGAATGGAATGGAGTGGAATGGAATGGAATGGAATCAACCCGAATGGAATCGAATGGAATCAACTGGTATGGAATCGAATAGAAAGGAATGGAATGGAATGGAATGGAATGGAATGGAATGGAATGGAATCAACTGGAATGGAATGGAATGGAATGCAATGGAATGGAATGCAATCAACCCGAGTGGAATGGAGTGGAAAGTAATCAACCCGAAATACATGGAATGGAATGGAATGATATGGAATGGAATGGAATGGAATGGAATGGAATCAACACGAATGGAATGGAATGGAATGGAATGGAATGGAATGGAATGGAATGGAAAGGAATCAACCATAATGGAATGGAATAGAATGGAATGGAATGGAATGGAATGGAATGGCATGGAATGAAATCAACCCGAATGGAATGGAATGGAATGGAATGGAATGGAATGGAATGGAATCAAACCGAATGGAATGGAATGGAATGGAATGAATTGGAATGGAATCAAATGGAAGGGAAAGGAATGGAAAGGAATGGAATCAACCCGAACGGAATGGAATGGAATGGAATGGCATGGAATGGAATCAACCAAAATGGAATGGAATGGAATGGAATGGAATGGAATCAACCCGAATGGAATGGATTGCAATGGAATGGAATCAACCCGAAAGCTATGGAATGGAATGGAATGGAATGGAATGGAATGGAATGGAATGGAATGCAATGGAATGAAATCAACCCGAAGGGAATGGAATGGAATGGAATGGAATGGCGTGGAATGGAATCAACCGGAATGGAATGGAATGGAATGGAATGGAAAGGAATCAACCCGAATGGAATGGAATGGAATGAAATGGAAAGGAATGGAATGGAATGGAATGGAGTGCAATCAACCCGAATGGAATGGAACGGAATTCAATGGAATGAAATGGAATCAACCCGAATGGAATGGAATGGAAAGGAATGGCATGGAATGGAATGGAATGGAATCAACCCGAATGGAAAGGAATGAAATGAAATGGAGTGGAATGGAATCAACTGTAATGGAATGTAATGGAATTGAATGGAATGGAATGGATTGGAATGCAATGGAATGCAACAGAATGGAATCAACTGGAATGGAATGGAATGGAATGAAATGGAATGTAATGGAAGGGCATCAACCCGAATGGAATGGAATGGAATGGAATGGCATGGAATGTAATCAAACCGAAAGGATGGAAATGGAATGGAATGGAATGGAATCAACCCAAATATAATGTAATTGAATGGAATGGAATAGTATGGAATCAACCGGAATGGAAAGGAATGGAAAGGAATGGAATGGAATGGAATGCAATCAACCCAAACTGAATGGAATGTAATGGTATGGAATCAAGGCGAATGGTGCGGAATGGAATGGAATGGAATGCAATCATCCCGAATGGAGTGGAATGGAATGAAATGGAATGGAATGGAATGGAATGGAATGGAATGGACTCAACCCGAATGGATTGGAATGGAATGGAGTGGAATCAACCCGAATGGAATGGAATGGAATGGAATGGAATGGAATGGAATCAATCCCAATGGAATGGAATGGAATGGAATGGAATAAACCGGAGTGGAATGGAATGGAATGGAATGGAATCAACCTGAATGGAATGGAATGGAATGGAATGGAATGGAATGGAATGGAATCAACCCGAATGGAATGGAATGGAATGGAGTGGAATCAACCCGAATGGAATGGAATGGAATGGAATGGAATGGAATGGAATCAACCCCAATGGAATGGAATGGAATGGAATGGAGTAAACCGGAGTGGAATGGAATGGAATGGAATGGAATCAACCTGAATGGAATGGAATGGAATGGAATGGAACGAATTCAACCCGAATGGAGTGGAATGGATTAGAAAGGAATGCAATGGAATGGAGCGGAACGGAATGGAATGGAATGGCATTGAATGGAATCAACCCGAATGGAATGGAATGGAATGGAATGGAATCAACACGAATGTAATGGAATGGAATGCAATGGAATCAACCTGAAAAGAATGGAATGGAATGGAATGGAATGGAATGGAATGGAATGGAATGCAATGGAATGGAATCAACCCGAAGGTAATGGAACTGAATGGAATGGAATGGCATGGAATGAAATCAACCTGAATGGAATGGATTGGAATGGAATGGAATGGAATCAACCCGAATGGAATGGAATGGAATGAAATGGAATGGAATGGAATGGAATGGAATGGAAAGCAATCAACCCAAATGGAATGGAACGGAATTCAATGGAATGAAATGGAATCAACCCGAATGGAATGGAATGGAAAGGAATGGCATGGAATGGAATGGAATGGAATCAACCCGAATGGAAGGGAATGGAATGGAATGAAATGGAATCAACTGGAATGGAATGTAATGGAATTGAATAGAATGGAATGGATTGGAATGGAATGGAATGGAATCAACCCGAATGGAATGGAATGGAAAGGAATGGAATGGCTTGGAATGGATTCAACCCGAATGGAATGGAATGGAATGGAATGGAATGGAATCAACCGGAATGGAATGGAATGGAATGGAATGGAATGGAATGGAATGGAATCAACCCGTATGGAATAGAATGGAATGGAGTGGAATGGAATGCAATAAATCCGAATGGAATGGCATGGAATGGAATGGAATGGAATGGAATGGAATCAACCTGAATGGAATGGAATGGAATGGAATGGAATGGATTCAACCCGAATGGAGTGGAATGCAATAGAAAGGAACGCAATGGAATGGAATGGAATGGAATGGAATGGATTGGATTAAACCCCAAAGGAATGGAATGGAATGGAATGGAATGAACACGAATGGAATGGAATGGAATGAACACTAATGGAATGTAATGGAATGGCATAGAATGGAATGGAATGGAATGGAATAAACCGAAATGGAATGGAATGGAATGGAGTGGAATGGAATGAAATGGAATGGAATAGAATGGAGTTAAACCGAATGGAATGGAATGGAATGGAATGGAATGGAATGGAATGGAATGGAATGGAATGCAGTAAACCCGAATGGAAAGGAAATGAATGGAATGGAATGGAATTGAATCAACCTGCATGGAATGCAGTGGAATGGACTGGAATGGAAAGGAATGGAGTGGCATCAACCCGAATGTATTGGAATGGAATGGAATCAACACGAATGGAATGCAACGGAATGGAATGGAATGGAAAAAATCAAACGGAATGGAATGGAATGGAATGGAAAGGGATGGAATGGAATAAACACGAATGGAATGGAATGGAATGGAATGGAATGGAATGGAATGGAATGGAATCAACCCGAATGGAATGGAATGGATTGGACTGGTATCAACCCGAATGGAATGGAATGGAATGGAACGGAATGGAATCAACCCGAATGGAATGGAATGGAATGGAATGGAATGGAATGGAATCAACCCGAATGGAATGTAATAGAATGGAATGGAATGGAATGAACTAGTATGGAATGGAATAGAATGGAATGGAATGGAATGGAATGGAATGGAATCAACCAGAATGGAAAGGAATGGAATGGAATGGAATGGAATAAACTGGAATGGAATGTAATGGAACTGAATGGAATGGAATGGATTGGAATGGAATGGAATGGAATCAACTGGAACGTAATGTAATGGAATTGAATGGAATGGAATGGATTGGAATGGAATGGAATGGAATCAACCCGAATGGAATGGAATGGAATGGAATGGAATGGAATGGAATCAACCTGAATGGAATGGAATGGAATGGAATGGAATGGCTTGGAATTGAATCTACCCGAATGGAATGGAATGGAAAGGAATGGAATGGAATGGAATCAACCAGAATGGAATGGAATGGAATGGAATGGAATGGAATGGAATGGAATGGAATGGAATCAACCCGTGTGGAATAGAATGGAATGGAATGGAATGGAATGCAATAAATTCGAGTGGAATGGAATGGAATGGAATGGAATCAACCGGAATGCAATGGAATGGAATGGAATGGAATGGAATCAACCCGAATGGAATGGAATGGAATGGAATGGAATCAACCCGAAAGGTATGGAATGGAATGGAATGGAATGGAATGGAATGGAACGCAATGGAATGAAATCAACCCGAAGGGAATGGAATGGAATGGAATGGAATGGCGTGGAATGGAATCAACCCGAATGGAATGGAATGGAATGGAATCAACCCGAATGGAATGGAATGGAATGAAAAGGAATGGAATGGAATAGAATGGAATTGAATGCAATCAACCCGAATGGAATGGAACGGAATTCAATGGAATGACATGGAATCAACCCGAATGGAATGGAATGGAAAGGAATGGCATAGAATGGAATGGAATGGAATCAACCCGAATGGAAAGGAATGAAATGAAATGGAATGGAATGGAATCAACTGGAATGGAATGTAATGGAATTGAATGGAATGGAATGGATTGGAATGAAATGGAATGCAACAGAATGGAATCAACTGCAATGGAATGGAATGGAATGGAATGGAATGGAATGGAATGGAATCAACTGGAATGGAATGTAATGGAATTGAATGGAATGGAATGGATTGGAATGGAATGGAATGGAATCAAGCCGAATGGAATGGAATGGAATGGAATGGAATCAACCCGAATGGAATGTAATGGAAAGGAATGGAATGGCTTTGAATGGAATCAACCCGAATGGAATGGAATGGAGTGGAATGGAATGGAATGTAATGGAATCAACCGGAATGGAATGGAATGGAATGGAATGGAATGGAATGGAATGGAATGGACTGGAATGGAATCAACCCGTATGGAATAGAATGGAATGGAGTGGAATGGAATGCAATAAATCCGAATGGAATGGCATGGAATGGAATGGAATGGAATGGAATGGAATCAACCTGAATGGAATGGAATGGAATGGAATGGAATGGAATGGAATGGAATGGATTCAACCCGAATGGAGTGGAATGCAATAGAAAGGAACGCAATGGAATGGAATGGAATGGAATGGAATGGAATGGAATGGATTGGATTAAACCAGAAAGGAATGGAATGGAATGGAATGGAATGGAATGAACACGAATGGAATGTAATGGAATGGCATAGAATGGAATGGAATGGAAAGGAATAAACCGAAATGGAATGGAATGGAATGGAGTGGAATGGAATGAAATGGAATGGAATAGAATGGAGTTAAACCGAATGGAATGGAATGGAATGGAATGGAATGGAATGGAATGGAGTAAACCCGAATGGAATGGAAATGAATGGAATGGAATGGAATTGAATGAACCTGCATGGAATGCAGTGGAATGGACTGGAATGGAAAGGAATGGAGTGGCATCAACCCGAATGTATTGGAATGGAATGGAATCAACACGAATGGAATTGAATGGAATGGAATGGAGTGGAATGGAATGGAATAAAATGGAATCAACCCGAATGGAATGCAACGGAAGGGAATGGAATGGAAAACATCAACCCGAATGGAATGGAATGGAATGGAAAGGGATGGAATGGAATAAACACGAAAGGAATGGAATGGAATGGAATGGAAGGGAATGGAATGGAATGGAATGGAATCAACCCGAATGGAATGGAATGGAATGGACTGGTATCAACCCGAATGGAATGGAACGGAATGGAATCAACCCGAATGGAATGGAATGGAATGGAATCAACCCGAATGGAATGGAATAGAATAGAATGGAATGGAATCAACTAGTATGGAATGGAATAGAATGGAATGGAATGGAATGGAATGGAATGGAATCAACAAGAATGGAAAGTAATGGAATGGAATGGAATGGAATGGAATGGAATAAACTGGAATGGAATGTAATGGAACTGAATGGAATGGAATGGATTGGAATGGAATGGAATGGAATCAACTGGAATGGAATGTAATGGAATTGAATGGAATGGAATGGATTGGAATGGAATGGAATGGAATCAATCCGAATGGAATGGAATGGAATGGAATGGAATGGCATGGAATTGAATCAACCCGAATGGAATAGAATGGAATGGAATGGAATCATCCCGAATGGAATGGAATGGAATGGAATGGAATGGAATGGAATGGAATCAACCCGAATGGAATGGAATGGAATGGAACGGAATGGAATCAACCCGAATGGAATGGAATGGAATGGAATGGAAGGGAATGGAATCATCCCGAATGGAATTTAATGGAATGGAATGGAAAGGAATCAACCCGAATGGAATGGAATGGAATGGAATGGAATGGAATGGAATCATCCCGAATGGAATGGAATGGAATGGAATGGAATGGAATGGAATCAACCCGAATGGGATGGAATGGAATGGAATGGAAAGGAATCAACCCAAATGGAATGGAATGGAATGGAATGGAATGGAATGGAATTGAATGGAATGGAATGGCATGGAATGCAATCAACCTGAATGGAATGGAATGGAATGGAATGGAATGGAATGGAATGGAATCAACCTGAATGGAATGGAATGGAATGGAATGGAACGGAATGGAATCAACCCGAATGGAATGGAATGGAATGGACTGGAATCAACCTGAATGGAATGGAATGGAATGGAATGGGACGGAATGGAATCAATCTGAATGGAATGGAACGGAATGGAATGGAATGGAATGGAATGGAATGGAATGGAATGGAATCAACCCGAATGGAATTGAATGGAATGGAATGGAAAGGAATCAACCCGAATGGAATGGAATGGAATGGAATGGAATCATCCCGAATGGAATGGAATGGAATGGAATGGAATCAACCCGAATGGAATGGAATGGAATGGAATCAACCCGAATGGAAGGAATGGAATGAAATGGAATGGAATGGAATGGAATGGAATTGAATGCAATCAACCCGAATGGAATGGAACGGAATTCAATGGAATGAAATGGAATCAACCCGAATGGAATGGAATGGAAAGGAATGGCATAGAATGGAATGGAATGGAATCAACCCGAATGGAAAGGAATGAAATGAAATGGAATGGAATGGAATCAACTGGAATGGAATGTAATGGAATTGAATGGAATGGAATGGATTGGAATGGAATGGAATGCAACAGAATGGAATCAACTGCAATGGAATGGAATGGAATGGAATGGAATGGAATGGAATGGAATCAACTGGAATGGAATGTAATGGAATTGAATGGAATGGAATGGATTGGAATGGAATGGAATGGAATCAACCCGAATGGAATGGAATGGAATGGAATGGAATGGAATGGAATCAACCCGAATGGAATGGAATGGAAAGGAGTGGAATGGCTTTGAATGGAATCAACCCGAATGGAATGGAATGGAGTGGAATGGAATGGAGTGGAATGGAATCAACCGGAATGGAATGGAACGGAATGGAATGGAATGGAATCAACCCGTATGGAATAGAATGGAATGGAGTGGAATGGAATGCAATAAATCCGAATGGAATGGCATGGAATGGAATGGAATGGAATGGAATGGAATCAACCTGCATGGAATGGAATGGAATGGAATGGAATGGAATGGATTCAACCCGAATGGAGTGGAATGCAATAGAAAGGAACGCAATGGAATGGAATGGAATGGAATGGAATGGAATGGAATGGAATGGATTGGATTAAACCACAAAGGAATGGAATGGAATGGAATGGAATGGAATGAACACGAATGGAATGGAATGGAATGGAATGGATTGAACACGAATGGAATGTAATGGAATGGCATAGAATGGAATGGAATGGAAAGGAATAAACCGAAATGGAATGGAATGGAATGGAGTGGAATGGAATGAAATGGAATGGAATAGAATGGAGTTAAACCGAATGGAATGGAATGGAATGGAATGGAGTAAACCCGAATGGAATGGAAATGAATGGAATGGAATGGAATTGAATGAACCTGCATGGAATGCAGTGGAATGGACTGGAATGGAAAGGAATGGAGTGGCATCAACCCGAATGTATTGGAATGGAATGGAATCAACACGAATGGAATTGAATGGAATGGAATGGAGTGGAATGGAATGGAATAAAATGGAATCAACCCGAATGGAATACAACGGAATGGAATGGAATGGAAAAAATCAACCCGAATGGAATCCAATGGAATGGAAAGGGATGGAATGGAATAAACACGAAAGGAATGGAATGGAATGGAAGGGAATGGAATGGAATGGAATGGAATCAACCCGAATGGAATGGAATGGAATGGACTGGTATCAACCCGAATGGAATGGAACGGAATGGAATCAACCCGAATGGAATGGAATGGAATGGAATCAACCCGAATGGAATGGAATAGAATGGAATGGAATGGAATCAACTAGTATGGAATGGAATAGAATGGAATAGAATGGAATGGAATGGAATGGAATCAACCAGAATGGAAAGTAATGGAATGGAATGGTATGGAATGGAATGGAATGGAATAAACTGGAATGGAATGTAATGGAACTGAATGGAATGGAATGGATTGGAATGGAATGGAATGGAATCAACTGGAATGGAATGTAATGGAATTGAATGGAATGGAATGGATTGGAATGGAATGCAATGGAATCAATCCGAATGGAATGGAATGGAATGGAATGGAATGGAATGGAATGGAATGGAATGGAATGGAATCAACCTGAATGGAATGGAATGGAATGGAATGGAATGGAATGGCATGGAATTGAATCAACCCGAATGGAATAGAATGGAATGGAATGGAATCATCCCGAATGGAATGGAATGGAATGGAATGGAATGGAATGGAATGGAATCAACCCGAATGGAATGGAATTGAATGGAACGGAATGGAATCAACCCGAATGGAATGGAATGGAATGGAATGGAATGGAATGGAATGGAATGGAATCAACCCGAATGGAATTTAATGGAATGGAATGGAAAGGAATCAACCCGAATGGAATGGAATGGAATGGAATGGAATGGAATGGAATGGAATGGAATGGAATCATCCCGAATGGAATGGAATGGAATGGAATCAACCCGAATGGAATGGAATGGAAAGGAATCAACCCAAATGGAATGGAATGGAATGGAATGGAATGGAATGGAATTGAATGGAATGGAATGGCATGGAATGCAATCAACCTGAATGGAATGGAATGGAATGGAATGGAATGGAATGGAATGGAATGGAATCAACCTGAATGGAATGGAATGGAATGGAACGGAATGGAATCAACCCGAATGGAATGGAATGGAATGGACTGGAATCAACCTGAATGGAATGGAATGGGACGGAATGGAATCAATCTGAATGGAATGGAACGGAATGGAATGGAATGGAATGGAATGGAATGGAATGGAATCAACCCGAAAGGAATTGAATGGAATGGAATGGAAAGGAATCAACCCGAATGGAATGGAATGGAATGGAATGGAATCATCCCGAATGGAATGGAATGGAATGGAATGGAATCAACCCGAATGGAATGGAATGGAATGGAATCAACCCGAATGGAATGGAATGGAATGAAATGGAATGGAATGGAATGGAATGGAATTGAATGCAATCAACCGGAATGGAATGGAACGGAATTCAATGGAATGAAATGGAATCAACCCGAATGGAATGGAATGGAAAGGAATGGCATAGAATGGAATGGAATGGAATAAACCCGAATGGAAAGGAATGAAATGAAATGGAATGGAATGGAATCAACTGGAATGGAATGTAATGGAATTGAATGGAATGGAATGGATTGGAATGGAATGGAATGCAACAGAATGGAATCAACTGCAATGGAATGGAATGGAATGGAATGGAATGGAATCAACTGGAATGGAATGTAATGGAATTGAATGGAATGGAATGGATTGGAAGGGAATGGAATGGAATCAAGCCGAATGGAATGGAATGGAATGGAATGGAATGGAATGGAATGGAATCAACCCGAATGGAATGGAATGGAAAGGAGTGGAATGGCTTTGAATGGAATCAACCTGAATGGAATGGAATGGAGTGGAATGGAATGGAATGGAATGGAATCAACCGGAATGGAATGGAATTGAATGGAATGGAATGGAATGGAATGGAATCAACCCTTATGGAATAGAATGGAATGGAGTGGAATGGAATGCAATAAATCCGAATGGAATGGCATGGAATGGAATGGAATGGAATGGAATGGAATCAACCTGAATGGAATGGAATGGAATGGAATGGAATGGATTCAACCCGAATGGAGTGGAATGCAATAGAAAGGAACGCAATGGAATGGAATGGAATGGAATGGAATGGAATGGATTGGATTAAACCACAAAGGAATGGAATGGAATGGAATGGAATGGAATGAACACGAATGGAATGTAATGGAATGGCATAGAATGGAATGGAATGGAAAGGAATAAACCGAAATGGAATGGAATGGAATGGAGTGGAATGGAATGAAATGGAATGGAATAGAATGGAGTTAAACCGAATGGAATGGAATGGAATGGAATGGAATGGAATGGAGTAAACCCGAATGGAATGGAAATGAATGGAATGGAATGGAATTGAATGAACCTGCATGGAATGTAGTGGAATGGACTGGAATGGAAAGGAATGGAGTGGCATCAACCCGAATGTATTGGAATGGAATGGAATCAACACGAATGGAATTGAATGGAATGGAATGGAGTGGAATGGAATGGAATAAAATGGAATCAACCCGAATGGAATGCAACGGAATGGAATGGAATGGAAAAAATCAACCCGAATGGAATGGAATGGAATGGAAAGGGATGGAATGGAATAAACACGAAAGGAATGGAATGGAATGGAATGGAAGGGAATGGAATGGAATGGAATGGAATCAACCCGAATGGAATGGAATGGAATGGACTGGTATCAACCCGAATGGAAAGGAACGGAATGGAATCAACCCGAATGGAATGGAATGGAATGGAATCAACCCGAATGGAATGGAATAGAATGGAATGGAATGGAATCAACTAGTATGGAATGGAATAGAATGGAATGGAATGGAATGGAATGGAATGGAATCAACCAGAATGGAAAGTAATGGAATGGAATGGAATGGAATGGAATGGAATGGAATAAACTGGAATGGAATGTAATGGAACTGAATGGAATGGAATGGATTGGAATGGAATGGAATGGAATCAACTGGAATGGAATGTAATGGAATTGAATGGAATGGAATGGATTGGAATGGAATGGAATGGAATCAATCCGAATGGAATGGAATGGAATGGAATGGAATGGAATGGAATCAACCTGAATGGAATGGAATGGAATGGAATGGCATGGAATTAAATCAACCCGAATGGAATAGAATGGAATGGAATGGAATCATCCCGAATGGAATGGAATGGAATGGAATGGAATGGAATGGAATGGAATCAACCCGAATGGAATGGAATGGAATGGAATGGAAAGGAATCAACACAAATGGAATGGAATGGAATGGAATGGAATGGAATTGAATGGAATGGAATGGCATGAAATGCAATCAACCTGAATGGAATGGAATGGAAAGGAATGGAATGGAATCACCCCTAATGGAATGGAATGGAATGGAATGGAACGGAATGGAATCAACCCGAATGGAATGGAATGGAATGGACTGGAATCAACCCGAATGGAATGGAATGGAATGGAACGGAATGGAATCAACCCGAATGGAATGGAATGGAATGGAATGGAATCAACCCGAATGGAATGGAATGGAATCAAAGTGAATGGAATGGAATGGAAAGGAATGGAATGGAATGGAATCGAATCAACCCGAAAGGAATGGAATGGAATGGAGTGGAATCAACCCGAAGGGAATGGAATGGAATGGAATGGAATGGAATGGAATCAACCCCAATGGGATGGAATGGAAAGGAAAGGAATGGAATGGAATGGAATCAACCTGAATGGAATGGAATGGAATGGAATGGAATGGATTCAACACGAATGGAGTGGAATGGAATAGAAAGGAATGCAATGGAATGGAATGTATTGGAATCTACTCCAAAGGAATGGAATTGAATGGGATGGAATGGAATGGAATGAACACGAATGGAATGTCATGGAATGGCATAGAATGGAATGGAATGGAATGGAATAAACCCAAATGGAATGGAATGGAATGGAGTGGAATGGAATGGAGTGGAATGGAATGGCATGGAATGGAATCAACCGGAATGGAATGGAATGGAATGGAATGGAATGGAAAGGAATGGAATGGAATGGAATCCACCCGAATGGAATGGAATGGAATGGAATGGAATAGAATGGAATGCAATAAACCGGAATGGAATGGAATGGAATGGAATGCAATCAACCTGAATGGAATGGAATGGAATGGAATGGAATGGAATGGAATCATCCCGAATTTAATGGAATGGAATGGAATGGAACGGAATGGAATCAACCCGAATGGAATGGAATGGAATGGACTGGAATCAACCCGAATGGAATGGAATGGAATGGAACGGAATGGAATCAACCCGAATGGAATGGAATGGAATGGAATGGAATGGAATGGAATGGAAGGGAATGGAATCAACCCGAATGGAATTTAATGCAATGGAATGGAAAGGAATCAACCCGAATGGAATGGAATGGAATGGAATGGAATGGAATGGAATGGAATGGAATCATCCCGAATGGAATGGAATGGAATGGAATGGAATGGAATGGAATCAACCCGAATGGAATGGAATGGAATGGAATGGAAAGGAATCAACCCAAATGGAATGGAATGGAATGGAATGGAATGGAATGGAATGGAATTGAATGGAATGGAATGGCATGGAATGCAATCAACCTGAATGGAATGGAATGGAATGGAATGGAATGGAATGGAATCAACCCGAATGGAATGGAATGGAATGGACTGGAATCAACCTGAATGGAATGGAATGGAATGGGACGGAATGGAATCAATCCGAATGGAATGGAACGGAATGGAATGGAATGGAATGGAATGGAATGGAATGGAATCAACCCGAAAGGAATTGAATGGAATGGAATGGAAAGGAATCAACCCGAATGGAATGGAGTGGAATGGAATGGAATCATCCCGAATGGAATGGAATGGAATGGAATGGAATCAACCCGAATGGAATGGAATGGAATGGAATGGAATGGAAAGGAGTCAACCCAAATGTAATGTAATGTAATGGAATGGAATGGAATTGAATGGAATGGAATGGCATGGAATGGAATCAACACGAATGGAATGGAATGGAATGGAATGGAATGGAATGGAATCAACCCGAATGGAATGGAATGAAATGGAATGGAATGGAATGGAAAGGAATCAACCCTAATGGAATGGAATAGAATGGAATGGAATGGAATGCAATGGAATGGAATGGCATGGAATGGAATCAACCCGAATGGAATGGAATGGAATGGAATGGAATGGAATGGAACCAAACCAAATGGAATGGAATGGAATGGAATGAATTGGAATGGAATCAAATGGAAGGGAAAGGAATGGAAAGGAATGGAATCAACCCGAGCGGAATGGAATGGAATGGAATGGCATGGAATGGAATCAACCCAAATGGAATGGAATGGAATGGAATGGAATGGAATCAACCCGAATGGAATGGAATGGAGTGGAATGGAATCAACCCGAAAGGTATGGAATGGAATGGAATGGAATGGAATGGAATGGAATGGAATGGAATGGAACGCAATGGAATGAAATCAACCCGAAGGGAATGGAATGGAATGGAATGGAATGGCGTGGAATGGAATCAACCCGAATGGAATGGAATGGAATGGAATCAACCCGAATGGAATGGAGTGGAATGAAATGGAATGGAATGGAATGAAATGGAATGGAATGGAATGGAATGGAATGGAATGGAATGCAATCAACCCGAATGGAATGGAACGGAATTCAATGGAATGAAATGGAATCAACCCGAATGGAATGGAATGGAAAGGAATGGCATAGAATGGAATGGAATGGAATCAACCCGAATGGAAAGGAATGAAATGAAATGGAATGGAATGGAATCAACTGGAATGGAATGTAATGGAATTGAATGGAATGGAATGGATTGGAATGGAATGGAATGCAGCAGAATGGAATCAACTGCAATGGAATGGAAGGGAATGGAATGGAATGGGATGGAATGGAATCAACTGGAATGGAATGTAATGGAATTGAATGGAATGGAATGGATTGGAATGGAATGGAATGGAATCAAGCCGAATGGAATGGAATGGAATGGAATGGAATGGAATGGAATCAACCCGAATGGAATGGAATGGAAAGGAATGGAATGGCTTTGAATGGAATCAACCCGAATGGAATGGAATGGAGTGGAATGGAATGGAATGGAATGGAATCAAACGGAATGGAATGGAATGGAATGAAATGGAATGGAATGGAATGGAATGGAATCAACCCGTATGGAATAGAATGGAATGGAGTGGAATGGAATGCAATAAATCCGAATGGAATGGCATGGAATGGAATGGAATGGAATGGAATGGAATCAACCTGAATGGAATGGAATGGAATGGAATGGAATGGAATGGAATGGAATGGAATGGAATGGAATCAACCCGTATGGAATAGAATGGAATGGAATGGAATGGAATGCAATAAATTCGAATGGAATGGAATGGAATGGAATCAACCGGAATGGAATGGAATGGATTGGAATGCAGAGGAATGGAATCAACTGGAATGGAATGGAATGAAATGGAATGTAATAGAATGGAATCAACCCGAATGGATGGAAATGGAATGCGATGGAATGGAATCAAGCCAAATGTAATGTAATGTAATGGAATGGAATAGTATGGTATCAACACGAATGGAATAGAATGGAATGGAATGGAATGGAATGGAATGGAATGCAATCAACCCGAATGGAATGGAATGGAATGATATGGAATCAAGGCGAATGGAGCGGAATGGAATGGAATGGAATGCAACCATCCCGAATGGAATGGAATGGAATGGAATGGAATGGAATGGAATCAACCCGAATGGAATGGAATGGAATGGAATGGAATGAAGTGGAATGGAATGGAATCAACCCGAATGGAATGGAATGGAATGAAATCGAATGGAATGGAATCAACCCGAATGGAATGGAAAGGAATGGAATGGAATCAAAGTGAATGGAATGGAATGGAAAGGAATGGAATGCAATGGAATCGAATCAACCCTAATGGAATGGAATGGAATGGAGTGGAATCAACCCGAATGGAATGGAATGGAATGGAATGGAATGGAATCAACGCCAATGGGATGGAATGGAATGGAAAGGAATGGAATGGAATGGAATAACCCGGAATGGAATGGAATGGAATGGAATGGAATGGAATGGAATGGAATCAACCTGAATGGAATGGAGTGGAATGGAATGGAATGGATTCAACCCGAATGGAGTGGAATGGAACAGAAAGGAATGCAATGGAATGGAATGGATTGGAATCTACCCCAAAGGAATGGAATGGAATGGAATGGAATGCAATGAACACGAATGGAATGGAATGGAATGGCATAGAATGGAATGGAATGGAATGGAATAAAACCAAATGGAATGGAATGGAATGGAGTGGAATGGAATGGAATGGACTCAACCCGAATGGAGTGGAATGGAATGGAATGGAAACAACGCGAATGGAATGGAATGGAATGGAATGGAATGGAATGGAATGGAATGGTATGGAATCCACCTGAATGGAATGTAATGGAATGGAATGGAATGGAGTGGAATTGAATGGAATGGAATCAACCCGAATGGAATGCAATGGAATGGAATGGAATGGAATGGAATGGAATGGAATCAACACAAATGGAATATAATGGAATGAAATGGAATCAACTGGACTGGAATGGGATGGCATGGAATGGAATCAAACGGAATGGAATGGAATGGAATGGAATGGAATCAACACGAATGGAATGGAATGGAATGGAATGGAATGGAATTGAAGAGAATCAACCCGAATGTAATGTAAAGTAATGGAATGGAATGGAATGGAATGGAATAGAATGGAATGGAATGGAATGGAATGGAATGGAATGGAATCAACACGAATGGAATGGAATGGAATGGAATCAACTGGAATAGAATGGAATGGAATGCAATGGAATCAAACCGAGTGGAATGGAGTGGAATGGAATGGAATGGAATGGAATGGAATGGAATCAACAAGAATGGAATGGAATGGAATGGAATGGAAGGGAATGGAATCAACCCGAATGGATTTGAATGGAATGGAATGGAAAGGAATCAACCCGAATGGAATGGAATGGAATGGAATGGAATGGTATGGAATGGAATCATCCCGAATGGAATGGAATGGAATGGAAAGGAATGGAATGGAATCAACCCGAATGGAATGGAATGGAATGGAATGGAAAGGAATAAACCCTAATGGAATGGAATGGAATGGAAAGGAATGGAATGGAATGGAATGGAATGGAATTGAATGGAAAGAAATCAACCCTAATGGAATGGAATGGAATGGAATGGAATGGAATGGAATGGAATGGAATGGAATGGAATGGCATGGAATGGAATCAACCCGAATGGAATCGAATGGAACGGAATGGAATCAACCCGAATGGAATGGAATGGAACGGAATGGAATCAACCCGAATGGAATGGAATGGAATGGAATGGAATGGAATCAACCCGAATGGAATGGAATGGAATGGAATCCACTGGAATGGAATGGGATGGCATGGAAAGGAATCAAACCGAATGGAATGGAATGGAATGGAATGGAATGGAATGGAATGGAATTGAATGGAATGGAATGGCATGGAATGCAATCAACCTGAATGGAATGGAATGGAAAGGAATGGAATGGAATCAACCCGAATGGAATGGAATGGAATGGAATGGAATCAACCCGAATGGAATGGAATGGAATGGAGTGGAATCAACCCGAATGGAATGGAATGGAATGGAACGGAATGGAATCAACCCGAATGGAATGGAATGGAATGGAATGGAATGGAATGGAATGGAATGGAAAGGAATGGAATCAACCCGAATGGAATCAAAGTGAATGGAATGGAATGGAAAGGAATGGAATGGAATGGAATCGAATCAACCCTAATTGAATGGAATGGAATGGAGTGGAATCAACCTGAAGGGAATGGAATGGAACGGAATTCAATGGAATGAAATGGAATCAACCCGAATGGAATGGAATGGAAAGGAATGGCATGGAATGGAATGGAATGGAATCAACCCGAATGGAAGGGAATGGAATGGAATGAAATGGAATCAACTGGAATGGAATGTAATGGAATTGAATGGAACGGAATGGATTGGAATGGAATGGAATGGAATCAAGCCGCATGGAATGGAATGGAATGGAATGGAATGGAATGGAATCAACCCGAATGGAATGGAATGGAAAGGAATGGAATGGCTTGGAATGGATTCAACCCGAATGGAATGGAATGGAATGGAATGGAATGGAATCAACCGGAATGGAATGGAATGGAATGGAATGGAATGGAATGGAATGGAATGGAATCAACCCGTATGGAATAGAATGGAATGGAGTGGAATGGAATGCAATAAATCCGAATGGAATGGCATGGAATGGAATGGAATGGAATGGAATGGAATCAACCTGAATGGAATGGAATGGAATGGAATGGAATGGATTCAACCCGAATGGAGTGGAATGCAATAGAAAGGAACGCAATGGAATGGAATGGAATGGAATGGAATGGAATGGAATGGATTGGATTAAACCCCAAAGGAATGGAATGGAATGGAATGGAATGAACACTAATGGAATGTAATGGAATGGCATAGAATGGAATGGAATGGAATGGAATAAACCGAAATGGAATGGAATGGAATGGAGTGGAATGGAATGAAATGGAATGGAATAGAATGGAGTTAAACCGAATGGAATGGAATGGAATGGAATGGAATGGAATGGAATGGAATGGAATGCAGTAAACCCGAATGGAAAGGAAATGAATGGAATGGAATGGAATTGAATCAACCTGCATGGAATGCAGTGGAATGGATTGGAATGGAAAGGAATGGAGTGGCATCAACCCGAATGTATTGGAATGGAATGGAATCAACACGAATGGAATTGAATGGAATGGAAAGGAGTGGAATGGAATGGAATAAAATGGAATCAACCCGAATGGAATGCAACGGAATGGAATGGAATGGAAAAAATCAACCGGAATGGAATGGAATGGAATGGAAAGGGATGGAATGGAATAAACACGAATGGAATGGAATGGAATGGAATGGAATGGAATGGAATGGAATGGAATGGAATCAACCCGAATGGAATGGAATGGATTGGACTGGTATCAACCCGAATGGAATGGAATGGAATGGAACGGAATGGAATCAACCCGAATGGAATGGAATGGAATGGAATGGAATGGAATGGAATGGAATGGAATCAACCCGAATGGAATGTAATAGAATGGAATGGAATGGAATCAACTAGTATGGAATGGAATAGAATGGAATGGAATGGAATGGAATGGAATGGAATCAACCAGAATGGAAAGGAATGGAATGGAATGGAATGGAATAAACTGGAATGGAATGTAATGGAACTGAATGGAATGGAATGGATTGGAATGGAATGGAATGGAATCAACTGGAACGTAATGTAATGGAATTGAATGGAATGGAATGGATTGGAATGGAATGGAATGGAATCAACCCGAATGGAATGGAATGGAATGGAATGGAATGGAATGGAATGGAATGGAATCAACCTGAATGGAATGGAATGGAATGGAATGGAATGGCTTGGAATTGAATCTACCCGAATGGAATGGAATGGAAAGGAATGGAATGGAATGGAATCAACCAGAATGGAATGGAATGGAATGGAATGGAATGGAATGGAATGGAATGGAATGGAATGGAATGGAATCAACCCGTGTGGAATAGAATGGAATGGAATGGAATGGAATGCAATAAATTCGAGTGGAATGGAATGGAATGGAATGGAATCAACCGGAATGCAATGGAATGGAATGGAATGGAATGGAATCAACCCGAATGGAATGGAATGGAATGGAATGGAATCAACCCGAAAGGTATGGAATGGAATGGAATGGAATGGAATGGAATGGAACGCAATGGAATGAAATCAACCCGAAGGGAATGGAATGGAATGGAATGGCGTGGAATGGAATCAACCCGAATGGAATGGAATGGAATGGAATCAACCCGAATGGAATGGAATGGAATGAAATGGAATGGAATGGAATAGAATGGAATTGAATGCAATCAACCCGAATGGAATGGAACGGAATTCAATGGAATGACATGGAATCAACCCGAATGGAATGGAATGGAAAGGAATGGCATAGAATGGAATGGAATGGAATCAACCCGAATGGAAAGGAATGAAATGAAATGGAATGGAATGGAATCAACTGGAATGGAATGTAATGGAATTGAATGGAATGGAATGGATTGGAATGAAATGGAATGCAACAGAATGGAATCAACTGCAATGGAATGGAATGGAATGGAATGGAATGGAATGGAATCAACTGGAATGGAATGTAATGGAATTGAATGGAATGGAATGGATTGGAATGGAATGGAATGGAATCAAGCCGAATGGAATGGAATGGAATGGAATGGAATCAACCCGAATGGAATGGAATGGAAAGGAATGGAATGGCTTTGAATGGAATCAACCCGAATGGAATGGAATGGAGTGGAATGGAATGGAATGGAATGGAATCAACCGGAATGGAATGGAATGGAATGGAATGGAATGGAATGGAATGGAATGGAATCAACCCGTATGGAATAGAATGGAATGGAGTGGAATGGAGTGCAATAAATCCGAATGGAATGGCATGGAATGGAATGGAATGGAATGGAATCAACCTGAATGGAATGGAATGGAATGGAATGGAATGGAATGGATTCAACCCGAATGGAGTGGAATGCAATAGAAAGGAACGCAATGGAATGGAATGGAATGGAATGGAATGGAATGGAATGCATTGGATTAAACCACAAAGGAATGGAATGGAATGGAATGGAATGGAATGAACACGAATGGAATGTAATGGAATGGCATAGAATGGAATGGAATGGAAAGGAATAAACCGAAATGGAATGGAATGGAATGGAGTGGAATGGAATGAAATGGAATGGAATAGAATGGAGTTAAACCGAATGGAATGGAATGGAATGGAATGGAATGGAGTAAACCCGAATGGAATGGAAATGAATGGAATGGAATGGAATTGAATGAACCTGCATGGAATGCAGTGGAATGGACTGGAATGGAAAGGAATGGAGTGGCATCAACCCGAATGTATTGGAATGGAATGGAATCAACACGAATGGAATTGAATGGAATGGAATGGAGTGGAATGGAATGGAATAAAATGGAATCAACCCGAATGGAATGCAACGGAAGGGAATGGAATGGAAAAAATCAACCCGAATGGAATGGAATGGAATGGAAAGGGATGGAATGGAATAAACACGAAAGGAATGGAATGGAATGGAATGGAAGGGAATGGAATGGAATGGAATGGAATCAACCCGAATGGAATGGAATGGAATGGACTGGTATCAACCCGAATGGAATGGAACGGAATGGAATCAACCCGAATGGAATGGAATGGAATGGAATCAACCCGAATGGAATGGAATAGAATAGAATGGAATGGAATCAACTAGTATGGAATGGAATAGAATGGAATGGAATGGAATGGAATGGAATGGAATCAACAAGAATGGAAAGTAATGGAATGGAATGGAATGGAATGGAATGGAATGGAATAAACTGGAATGGAATGTAATGGAACTGAATGGAATGGAATGGATTGGAATGGAATGGAATGGAATCAACTGGAATGGAATGTAATGGAATTGAATGGAATGGAATGGATTGGAATGGAATGGAATGGAATCAATCCGAATGGAATGGAATGGAATGGAATGGAATGGCATGGAATTGAATCAACCCGAATGGAATAGAATGGAATGGAATGGAATCATCCCGAATGGAATGGAATGGAGTGGAATGGAATGGAATGGAATGGAATCAACCCGAATGGAATGGAATGGAATGGAACGGAATGGAATCAACCCGAATGGAATGGAATGGAATGGAATGGAAGGGAATGGAATCATCCCGAATGGAATTTAATGGAATGGAATGGAAAGGAATCAACCCGAATGGAATGGAATGGAATGGAATGGAATGGAATGGAATGGAATCATCCCGAATGGAATGGAATGGAATGGAATGGAATGGAATGGAATGGAATCAACCCGAATGGGATGGAATGGAATGGAATGGAAAGGAATCAACCCAAATGGAATGGAATGGAATGGAATGGAATGGAATGGAATTGAATGGAATGGAATGGCATGGAATGCAATCAACCTGAATGGAATGGAATGGAATGGAATGGAATGGAATGGAATGGAATGGAATCAACCTGAATGGAATGGAATGGAATGGAATGGAACGGAATGGAATCAACCCGAATGGAATGGAATGGAATGGACTGGAATCAACCTGAATGGAATGGAATGGAATGGAATGGGACGGAATGGAATCAATCTGAATGGAATGGAACGGAATGGAATGGAATGGAATGGAATGGAATGGAATGGAATGGAATCAACCCGTAAGGAATTGAATGGAATGGAATGGAAAGGAATCAACCCGAATGGAATGGAATGGAATGGAATGGAATCATCCCGAATGGAATGGAATGGAATGGAATGGAATCAACCCGAATGGAATGGAATGGAATGGAATCAACCCGAATGGAAGGAATGGAATGAAATGGAATGGAATGGAATGGAATGGAATTGAATGCAATCAACCCGAATGGAATGGAACGGAATTCAATGGAATGAAATGGAATCAACCCGAATGGAATGGAATGGAAAGGAATGGCATAGAATGGAATGGAATGGAATCAACCCGAATGGAAAGGAATGAAATGAAATGGAATGGAATGGAATCAACTGGAATGGAATGTAATGGAATTGAATGGAATGGAATGGATTGGAATGGAATGGAATGCAACAGAATGGAATCAACTGCAATGGAATGGAATGGAATGGAATGGAATGGAATGGAATGGAATGGAATCAACTGGAATGGAATGTAATGGAATTGAATGGAATGTAATGGATTGGAATGGAATGGAATGGAATCAACCCGAATGGAATGGAATGGAATGGAATGGAATGGAATGGAATCAACCCGAATGGAATGGAATGGAAAGGAGTGGAATGGCTTTGAATGGAATCAACCCGAATGGAATGGAATGGAGTGGAATGGAATGGAGTGGAATGGAATCAACCGGAATGGAATGGAATGGAATGGAATGGAATGGAATCAACCCGTATGGAATAGAATTGAATGGAGTGGAATGGAATGCAATAAATCCGAATGGAATGGCATGGAATGGAATGGAATGGAATGGAATGGAATCAACCTGCATGGAATGGAATGGAATGGAATGGAATGGAATGGATTCAACCCGAATGGAGTGGAATGCAATAGAAAGGAACGCAATGGAATGGAATGGAATGGAATGGAATGGATTGGATTAAACCACAAAGGAATGGAATGGAATGGAATGGAATGGAATGAACACGAATGGAATGGAATGGAATGGAATGGATTGAACACGAATGGAATGTAATGGAATGGCATAGAATGGAATGGAATGGAAAGGAATAAACCGAAATGGAATGGAATGGAATGGAGTGGAATGGAATGAAATGGAATGGAATAGAATGGAGTTAAACCGAATGGAATGGAATGGAGTGGAATGGAATGGAATGGAGGAAACCCGAATGGAATGGAAATGAATGGAATGGAATGGAATTGAATGAACCTGCATGGAATGCAGTGGAATGGACTGGAATGGAAAGGAATGGAGTGGCATCAACCCGAATGTATTGGAATGGAATGGAATCAACACGAATGGAATGGAATGGAATGGAATGGAGTGGAATGGAATGGAATAAAATGGAATCAACCCGAATGGAATACAACGGAATGGAATGGAATGGAAAAAATCAACCCGAATGGAATCCAATGGAATGGAAAGGGATGGAATGGAATAAACACGAAAGGAATGGAATGGAATGGAAGGGAATGGAATGGAATGGAATGGAATCAACCCGAATGGAATGGAATGGAATGGACTGGTATCAACCCGAATGGAATGGAACGGAATGGAATCAACCCGAATGGAATGGAATGGAATGGAATCAACCCGAATGGAATGGAATAGAATGGAATGGAATGGAATCAACTAGTATGGAATGGAATAGAATGGAATGGAATGGAATGGAATGGAATGGAATCAACCAGAATGGAAAGTAATGGAATGGAATGGTATGGAATGGAATGGAATGGAATAAACTGGAATGGAATGTAATGGAACTGAATGGAATGGAATGGATTGGAATGGAATGGAATGGAATCAACTGGAATGGAATGTAATGGAATTGAATGGAATGGAATGGATTGGAATGGAATGGAATGGAATCAATCCGAATGGAATGGAATGGAATGGAATGGAATGGAATGGAATGGAATCAACCTGAATGGAATGGAATGGAATGGAATGGAATGGAATGGAATGGCATGGAATTGAATCAACCCGAATGGAATAGAATGGAATGGAATGGAATCATCCCGAATGGAATGGAATGGAATGGAATGGAATGGAATGGAATGGAATCAACCCGAATGGAATGGAATGGAATGGAATCAACCCGAATGGAATGGAATAGAATGGAATGGAATGGAATCAACTAGTATGGAATGGAATAGAATGGAATGGAATGGAATGGAATGGAATGGAATCAACCCGAATGGAATGGAATGGAAAGGAGTGGAATGGCTTTGAATGGAATCAACCCGAATGGAATGGAATGGAGTGGAATGGAATGGAGTGGAATGGAATCAACCGGAATGGAATGGAATGGAATGGAATGGAATGGAATCAACCCGTATGGAATAGAATTGAATGGAGTGGAATGGAATGCAATAAATCCGAATGGAATGGCATGGAATGGAATGGAATGGAATGGAATGGAATCAACCTGCATGGAATGGAATGGAATGGAATGGAATGGAATGGATTCAACCCGAATGGAGTGGAATGCAATAGAAAGGAACGCAATGGAATGGAATGGAATGGAATGGAATGGAATGGATTGGATTAAACCACAAAGGAATGGAATGGAATGGAATGGAATGAACACGAATGGAATGGAATGGAATGGAATGGATTGAACACGAATGGAATGTAATGGAATGGCATAGAATGGAATGGAATGGAAAGGAATAAACCGAAATGGAATGGAATGGAATGGAGTGGAATGGAATGAAATGGAATGGAATAGAATGGAGTTAAACCGAATGGAATGGAATGGAGTGGAATGGAATGGAATGGAGTAAACCCGAATGGAATGGAAATGAATGGAATGGAATGGAATTGAATGAACCTGCATGGAATGCAGTGGAATGGACTGGAATGGAAAGGAATGGAGTGGCATCAACCCGAATGTATTGGAATGGAATGGAATCAACACGAATGGAATGGAATGGAATGGAATGGAGTGGAATGGAATGGAATAAAATGGAATCAACCCGAATGGAATACAACGGAATGGAATGGAATGGAAAAAATCAACCCGAATGGAATCCAATGGAATGGAAAGGGATGGAATGGAATAAACACGAAAGGAATGGAATGGAATGGAAGGGAATGGAATGGAATGGAATGGAATCAACCCGAATGGAATGGAATGGAATGGACTGGTATCAACCCGAATGGAATGGAACGGAATGGAATCAACCCGAATGGAATGGAATGGAATGGAATCAACCCGAATGGAATGGAATAGAATGGAATGGAATGGAATCAACTAGTATGGAATGGAATAGAATGGAATGGAATGGAATGGAATGGAATGGAATCAACCAGAATGGAAAGTAATGGAATGGAATGGTATGGAATGGAATGGAATGGAATAAACTGGAATGGAATGTAATGGAACTGAATGGAATGGAATGGATTGGAATGGAATGGAATGGAATCAACTGGAATGGAATGTAATGGAATTGAATGGAATGGAATGGATTGGAATGGAATGGAATGGAATCAATCCGAATGGAATGGAATGGAATGGAATGGAATGGAATGGAATGGAATCAACCTGAATGGAATGGAATGGAATGGAATGGAATGGAATGGAATGGCATGGAATTGAATCAACCCGAATGGAATAGAATGGAATGGAATGGAATCATCCCGAATGGAATGGAATGGAATGGAATGGAATGGAATCAACCCGAATGGAATGGAATTGAATGGAACGGAATGGAATCAACCCGAATGGAATGGAATGGAATGGAATGGAATGGAATGGAATGGAAGGGAATGGAATCAACCCGAATGGAATTTAATGGAATGGAATGGAAAGGAATCAACCCGAATGGAATGGAATGGAATGGAATGGAATGGAATGGAATGGAATCATCCCGAATGGAATGGAATGGAATGGAATCAACCCGAGTGGAATGGAATGGAAAGGAATCAACCCAAATGGAATGGAATGGAATGGAATGGAATGGAATGGAATTGAATGGAATGGAATGGCATGGAATGCAATCAACCTGAATGGAATGGAATGGAATGGAATGGAATGGAATGGAATGGAATCAACCCGAAAGGAATTGAATGGAATGGAATGGAAAGGAATCAACCCGAATGGAATGGAATGGAATGGAATGGAATCATCCCGAATGGAATGGAATGGAATGGAATGGAATCAACCCGAATGGAATGGAATGGAATGGAATCAACCCGAATGGAATGGAATGGAATGAAATGGAATGGAATGGAATGGAATGGAATTGAATGCAATCAACCCGAATGGAATGGAACGGAATTCAATGGAATGAAATGGAATCAACCCGAATGGAATGGAATGGAAAGGAATGGCATAGAATGGAATGGAATGGAATAAACCCGAATGGAAAGGAATGAAATGAAATGGAATGGAATGGAATCAACTGGAATGGAATGTAATGGAATTGAATGGAATGGAATGGATTGGAATGGAATGGAATGCAACAGAATGGAATCAACTGCAATGGAATGGAATGGAATGGAATGGAATGGAATGGAATGGAATCAACTGGAATGGAATGTAATGGAATTGAATGGAATGGAATGGATTGGAATGGAATGGAATGGAATCAAGCCGAATGGAATGGAATGGAATGGAATGGAATCAACCCGAATGGAATGGAATGGAAAGGAGTGGAATGGCTTTGAATGGAATCAACCTGAATGGAATGGAATGGAGTGGAATGGAATGGAATGGAATGGAATCAAACGGAATGGAATGGAATTGAATGGAATGGAATGGAATGGAATGGAATCAACCAGTATGGAATAGAATGGAATGGAGTGGAATGGAATGCAATAAATCCGAATGGAATGGCATGGAATGGAATGGAATGGAATGGAATGGAATCAACCTGAATGGAATGGAATGGAATGGAATGGAATGGATTCAACCCGAATGGAGTGGAATGCAATAGAAAGGAACGCAATGGAATGGAATGGAATGGAATGGAATGGAATGGATTGGATTAAACCACAAAGGAATGGAATGGAATGGAGTGGAATGGAATGAACACGAATGGAATGTAATGGAATGGCATAGAATGGAATGGAATGGAAAGGAATAAACCGAAATGGAATGGAATGGAATGGAGTGGAATGGAATGAAATGGAATGGAATAGAATGGAGTTAAACCGAATGGAATGGAATGGAATGGAATGGAATGGAATGGAATGGAGTAAACCCGAATGGAATGGAAATGAATGGAATGGAATGGAATTGAATGAACCTGCATGGAATGTAGTGGAATGGACTGGAATGGAAAGGAATGGAGTGGCATCAACCCGAATGTATTGGAATGGAATGGAATCAACACGAATGGAATTGAATGGAATGGAATGGAGTGGAATGGAATGGAATAAAATGGAATCAACCCGAATGGAATGCAACGGAATGGAATGGAATGGAAAAAATCAACCCGAATGGAATGGAATGGAATGGAAAGGGATGGAATGGAATAAACACGAAAGGAATGGAATGGAATGGAATGGAAGGGAATGGAATGGAATGGAACGGAATCAACCCGAATGGAATGGAATGGAATGGACTGGTATCAACCCGAATGGAATGGAACGGAATGGAATCAACCCGAATGGAATGGAATGGAATGGAATCAACCCGAATGGAATGGAATAGAATGGAATGGAATGGAATCAACTAGTATGGAATGGAATAGAATGGAATGGAATGGAATGGAATGGAATGGAATCAACCAGAATGGAAAGTAATGGAATGGAATGGAATGGAATGGAATGGAATGGAATAAACTGGAATGGAATGTAATGGAACTGAATGGAATGGAATGGATTGGAATGGAATGGAATGGAATCAACTGGAATGGAATGTAATGGAATTGAATGGAATGGAATGGATTGGAATGGAATGGAATGGAATCAACCCGAATGGAATGGAATGGAATGGAATGGAATGGAATCAACCTGAATGGAATGGAATGGAATGGAATGGCATGGAATTAAATCAACCCGAATGGAATAGAATGGAATGGAATGGAATCATCCCGAATGGAATGGAATGGAATGGAATGGAATGGAATGGAATGGAATCAACCCGAATGGAATGGAATGGAATGGAATGGAAAGGAATCAACACAAATGGAATGGAATGGAATGGAATGGAATGGAATTGAATGGAATGGAATGGCATGAAATGCAATCAACCTGAATGGAATGGAATGGAAAGGAATGGAATGGAATCACCCCTAATGGAATGGAATGGAATGGAATGGAACGGAATGGAATCAACCCGAATGGAATGGAAAGGAATGGACTGGAATCAACCCGAATGGAATGGAATGGAATGGAACGGAATGGAATCAACCCGAATGGAATGGAATGGAATGGAATGGAATCAACCCGAATGGAATGGAATGGAATCAAAGTGAATGGAATGGAATGGAAAGGAATGGAATGGAATGGAATCGAATCAACCCGAAAGGAATGGAATGGAATGGAGTGGAATCAACCCAAAGGGAATGGAATGGAATGGAATGGAATGGAATGGAATCAACCCCAATGGGATGGAATGGAAAGGAAAGGAATGGAATGGAATGGAATCAACCTGAATGGAATGGAATGGAATGGAATGGAATGGATTCAACACGAATGGAGTGGAATGGAATAGAAAGGAATGCAATGGAATGGAATGTATTGGAATCTACTCCAAAGGAATGGAATTGAATGGAATGGAATGGAATGGAATGAACACGAATGGAATGTCATGGAATGGCATAGAATGGAATGGAATGGAATGGAATAAACCCAAATGGAATGGAATGGAATGGAGTGGAATGGAATGGAGTGGAATGGAATGGCATGGAATGGAATCAACCGGAATGGAATGGAATGGAATGGAATGGAATGGAAAGGAATGGAATGGAATGGAATCCACCCGAATGGAATGGAATGGAATGGAATGGAATAGAATGGAATGCAATAAACCGGAATGGAATGGAATGGAATGGAATGCAATCAACCTGAATGGAATGGAATGGAATGGAATGGAATGGAATGGAATCATCCCGAATTTAATGGAATGGAATGGAATGGAACGGAATGGAATCAACCCGAATGGATGGAATGGAATGGACTGGAATCAACCCGAATGGAATGGAATGGAATGGAACGGAATGGAATCAACCCGAATGGAATGGAATGGAATGGAATGGAATGGAATGGAATGGAAGGGAATGGAATCAACCCGAATGGAATTTAATGCAATCGAATGGAAAGGAATCAACCCGAATGGAATGGAATGGAATGGAATGGAATGGAATGGAATGGAATCATCCCGAATGGAATGGAATGGAATGGAATGGAATGGAATGGAATCAACCCGAAGGGAATGGAATGGAATGGAATGGAAAGGAATCAACCCAAATGGAATGGAATGGAATGGAATGGAATGGAATGGAATTGAATGGAATGGAATGGCATGGAATGCAATCAACCTGAATGGAATGGAATGGAATGGAATGGAATGGAATCAACCCGAATGGAATGGAATGGAATGGACTGGAATCAACCTGAATGGAATGGAATGGAATGGGACGGAATGGAATCAATCCGAATGGAACGGAACGGAATGGAATGGAATGGAATGGAATGGAATGGAATGGAATGGAATCAACCCGAAAGGAATTGAATGGAATGGAATGGAAAGGAATCAACCCGAATGGAATGGAATGGAATGGAATGGAATCATCCCGAATGGAATGGAATGGAATGGAATGGAATCAACCCGAATGGAATGGAATGGAATGGAATGGAATGGAATGGAAAGGAGTCAACCCAAATGGAATGTAATGTAATGGAATGGAATGGAATTGAATGGAATGGAATGGCATGGAATGGAATCAACACGAATGGAATGGAATGGAATGGAATGGAATGGAATGGAATCAACCCGAATGGAATGGAATGAAATGGAATGGAATGGAATGGAAAGGAATCAACACTAATGGAATGGAATAGAATGGAATGGAATGGAATGCAATGGAATGGAATGGCATGGAATGGAATCAACCCGAATGGAATGGAATGGAATGGAATGGAATGGAATGGAATGGAACCAAACCAAATGGAATGGAATGGAATGGAATGAATTGGAATGGAATCAAATGGAAGGGAAAGGAATGGAAAGGAATGGAATCAACCCGAGCGGAATGGAATGGAATGGAATGGCATGGAATGGAATCAACCCAAATGGAATGGAATGGAATAGAATGGAATGGAATCAACCCGAATGGAATGGAATGGAGTGGAATGGAATCAGCCCGAAAGGTATGGAATGGAATGGAATGGAATGGAATGGAATGGAATGGAACGCAATGGAATGAAATCAACCCGAAGGGAATGGAATGGAATGGAATGGAATGGCGTGGAATGGAATCAACCCGAATGGAATGGAATGGAATGGAATCAACCCGAATGGAATGGAATGGAATGAAATGGAATGGAATGGAATGAAATGGAATGGAATGGAATGGAATGGAATGGAATGGAATGCAATCAACCCGAATGGAATGGAACGGAATTCAATGGAATGAAATGGAATCAACCCGAATGGAATGGAATGGAAAGGAATGGCATAGAATGGAATGGAATGGAATCAACCCGAATGGAAAGGAATGAAATGAAATGGAATGGAATGGAATCAACTGGAATGGAATGGAATGGAATGGAATGGAATGGGATGGAATGGAATCAACTGGAATGGAATGTAATGGAATTGAATGGAATGGAATGGATTGGAATGGAATGGAATGGAATCAAGCCGAATGGAATGGAATGGAATGGAATGGAATGGAATGGAATCAACCCGAATGGAATGGAATGGAAAGGAATGGAATGGCTTTGAATGGAATCAATCCGAATGGAATGGAATGGAGTGGAATGGAATGGAATGGAATGGAATCAACCGGAATGGAATGGAATGGAATGAAATGGAATGGAATGGAATGGAATGGAATCAACCCGTATGGAATAGAATGGAATGGAGTGGAATGGAATGCAATAAATCCGAATGGAATGGCATGGAATGGAATGGAATGGAATGGAATGGAATGGAATCAACCTGAATGGAATGGAATGGAATGGAATGGAATGGAATGGATTCAACCCGAATGGAGTGGAATGCAATAGAAAGGAACGCAATGGAATGGAATGGAATGGAATGGAATGGAATGGAATGGAATGGAATCATCCCGAATTTAATGGAATGGAATGGAATGGAATCAACCCGAATGGAATGGAATGGAATGGACTGGAATCAACCCGAATGGAATGGAATGGAATGGAACGGAATGAAATCAACCCGAATGGAATGGAATGGAATGGAATGGAATGGAATGGAATGGAAGGGAATGGAATCAACCCGAATGGAATTTAATGGAATGGAATGGAAAGGAATCAACCCGAATGGAATGGAATGGAATGGAATGGAATGGAATCATCCCGAATGGAATGGAATGGAATGGAATGGAATGGAATGGAATCAACCCGAATGGAATGGAATGGAATGGAATGGAAAGGAATCAACCCAAATGGAATGGAATGGAATGGAATGTAATGGAATGGAATGGAATTGAATGGAATGGAATGGCATGGAATGCAATCAACCTGAATGGAATGGAATGGAATGGAATGGAATGGAATCAACCTGAATGGAATGGAATGGAATGGAATGGAACGGAATGGAATCAACCCGAATGGAATGGAATGGAATGGAGTGGAATCAACCTGAATGGAATGGAATGGAATGGGACGGAATGGAATCAATCCGAATGGAATGGAATGGAATGGAATGGAATGGAATGGAATCAACCCGAATGGAATTGAATGGAATGGAATGGAAAGGAATCAACCCGAATGGAATGGAATGGAATGGAATGGAATGGAATCATCCCGAATGGAATGGAATGGAATGGAATGGAATCAACCCGAATGGAATGGAATGGAATGGAAAGGAGTCAACCCAAATGGAATGTAATGTAATGGAATGGAATGGAATTGAATGGAATGGAATGGAATGGAATGGAATCAACACGAATGGAATGGAATGGAATGGAATGGAATGGAATCAACCCGAATGGAATGGAATGGAATGGAATAGAATGGAATGCAATAAACGGGAATGGAATGGAATGGAATGCAATCAACATGAATGGAATTGAATGGAATGGAATGGAATGGAATCAACCCGAAAGGAATGGAATGGAATGGAATGGAATGGAATGGAATGGTATCAACCCGAAAGGAATGGAATGGAATGGAATGGAACGGAATGGAATAAAACCGAATGGAATGGAATGGACTGGAATCAACCCGAATGGAATGGAATGGAATGGAACGGAATGGAATCAACCCGAATGGAATGGAATGGAGTGGAATGGAATGGAATGGAATCAACCCGAATGGAATGCAATGGAATCAACTGGTATGGAATCGAATAGAAAGGAATGGAATGGAATGGAATGGAATGCAATGGAATGGAATGGAATCAACTGGAATGGAATGGAATGGAATACAATGGAATGGAATGCAAACAACCCGAGTGGAATGGAGTGGAAAGTAATCAACCCGAAATACATGGAAAGGAATGGAATGATATGGAATGGAATGGAATGGAATGGAATGGAATCAACCCGAATGGAATGGAATGGAATGGAATGGATTGGATTAAACCACAAAGGAATGGAATGGAATGGAATGGAATGGAATGAACACGAATGGAATGTAATGGAATGGCATAGAATGGAATGGAATGGAAAGGAATAAACCGAAATGGAATGGAATGGAATGGAATGGAATGGAATGAAATGGAATGGAATAGAATGGAGTTAAACCGAATGGAATGGAACGGAATGGAATGGAATGGAATGGAGTAAACCCGAATGGAATGGAAATGAATGGAATGGAATGGAATTGAATGAACCTGCATGGAATGTAGTGGAATGGACTGGAATGGAAAGGAATGGAGTGGCATCAACCCGAATGTATTGGAATGGAATGGAATCAACACGAATGGAATTGAATGGAATGGAATGGAGTGGAATGGAATGGAATAAAATGGAATCAACCCGAATGGAATGCAACGGAATGGAATGGAATGGAAAAAATCAACCCGAATGGAATGGAATGGAATGGAAAGGGATGGAATGGAATAAACACGAAAGGAATGGAATGGAATGGAATGGAAGGGAATGGAATGGAAGGGAATGGAATCAACCCGAATGGAATGGAATGGAATGGAATGGTATCAACCCGAATGGAATGGAACGGAATGGAATCAACCCGAATGGAATGGAATGGAATGGAATCAACCCGAATGGAATGGAATAGAATGGAATGGAATGGAATCAACTAGTATGGAATGGAATAGAATGGAATGGAATGGAATGGAATGGAATGGAATCAACCAGAATGGAAAGTAATGGAATGGAATGGAATGGAATGGAATGGAATGGAATAAACTGGAATGGAATGTAATGGAACTGAATGGAATGGAATGGATTGGAATGGAATGGAATGGAATCAACTGGAATGGAATGTAATGGAATTGAATGGAATGGAATGGATTGGAATGGAATGGAATGGAATCAATCCGAATGGAATGGAATGGAATGGAATGGAATGGAATCAACCTGAATGGAATGGAATGGAATGGAATGGCATGGAATTAAATCAATCCGAATGGAATAGAATGGAATGGAATGGAATCATCCCGAATGGAATGGAATGGAATGGAATGGAATGGAATGGAATGGAATCAACCGGAATGGAATGGAATGGAATGGAATGGAAAGGAATCAACACAAATGGAATGGAATGGAATGGAATGGAATGGAATTGAATGGAATGGAATGGCATGAAATGCAATCAAACTGAATGGAATGGAATGGAAAGGAATGGAATGGAATCACCCCTAATGGAATGGAATGGAATTGAATGGAACGGAATGGAATCAACCCGAATGGAATGGAATGGAATGGACTGGAATCAACCCGAATGGAATGGAATGGAATGGAACGGAATGGAATCAACCCGAATGGAGTGGAATGGAATGGAATGGAATCAACCCGAATGGAATGGAATGGAATCAAAGTGAATGGAATGGAATGGAAAGGAATGGAATGGAATGGAATCGAATCAACCCGAAAGGAATGGAATGGAATGGAGTGGAATCAACCCGAAGGGAATGGAATGGAATGGAATGGAATGGAATGGAATCAACCCCAATGGGATGGAATGGAATGGAAAGGAATGGAATGGAATGGAATCAACCTGAATGGAATGGAATGGAATGGAATGGAATGGAATGGAATGGAATGGATTCAACCCGAATGGAGTGGAATGGAATAGAAAGGAATGCAATGGAATGGAATGTATTGGAATCTACTCCAAAGGAATGGAATTGAATGGAATGGAATGGAACGGAATGAAAACGAATGGCATGTCATGGAATGGCATAGAATGGAATGGAATGGAATGGAATAAACCCAAATGGAATGGAATGGAATGGAGTGGAATGGAATGGAGTGGAATGGAATGGCAGGGAATGGAATCAACCGGAATGGAATGGAATGGAATGGAATGGAAAGGAATGGAATGGAATGGAATCCACCCGAATGGAATGGAATTTAATGGAATGGCATAGAATGGAATGCAATAAACCAGAATGGAATGGAATGGAATGGAATGCAATCAACCTGAATGGAATGGAATGGAATGGAATGGAATGGAATGGAATGGAATCATCCCGAAAGGTATGGAATGGAATGGAATGGAATGGAATGGAATGGAACGCAATGGAATGAAATCAACCCGAAGGGAATGGAATGGAATGGAATGGAATGGCGTGGAATGGAATCAACCCGAATGGAATGGAATGGAAAGGAATCAACCCGAATGGAATGGAATGGAATGAAATGGAATGGAATGGAATGGAATGGAATTGAATGCAATCAACCCGAATGGAAGGGAACGGAATTCAATGGAATGAAATGGAATCAACCCGAATGGAATGGAATGGAAAGGAATGGCATAGAATGGAATGGAATGGAATCAACCCGAATGGAAAGGAATGAAATGAAATGGAATGGAATGGAATCAACTGGAATGGAATGTAATGGAATTGAATGGAATGGAATGGATTGGAATGGAATGGAATGCAGCAGAATGGAATCAACTGCAATGGAATGGAATGGAATGGAATGGAATGGGATGGAATGGAATCAACTGGAATGGAATGTAATGGAATTGAATGGAATGGAATGGATTGGAATGGAATGGAATGGAATCAAGCCGAATGGAATGGAATGGAATGGAATGGAATCAACCCGAATGGAATGGAATGGAAAGGAATGGAATGGCTTTGAATGGAATCAACCCGAATGGAATGGAATGGAGTGGAATGGAATGGAATGGAATGGAATCAACCGGAATGGAATGGAATGGAATGAAATGGAATGGAATGGAATGGAATGGAATCAACCCGTATGGAATAGAATGGAATGGAGTGGAATGGAATGCAATAAATCCGAATGGAATGGCATGGAATGGAATGGAATGGAATGGAATGGAATCAACCTGAATGGAATGGAATGGAATGGAATGGAATGGAATGGATTCAACCCGAATGGAGTGGAATGCAATAGAAAGGAACGCAATGGAATGGAATGGAATGGAATGGAATGGAATGGAATGGAATGGAATGGATTGGATTAAACCACAAAGGAATGGAATGGAATGCAATGGAATGGAATGAACACGAATGGAATGTAATGGAATGGCATAGAATGGAATGGAATGGAAAGGAATAAACCGAAATGGAATGGAATGGAATGGAGTGGAATGGAATGAAATGGAATGGAATAGAATGGAGTTAAACCGAATGGAATGGAATGGAATGGAATGGAATGGAATGGAATGGAATGGAATGGAGTAAACCCGAATGGAATGGAAATGAATGGAATGGAATGGAATTGAATGAACCTGCATGGAATGCAGTGGAATGGACTGGAATGGAAAGGAATGGAGTGGCATCAACCCGAATGTATTGGAATGGAATGGAATCAACACGAATGGAATTGAATGGAATGGAATGGAGTGGAATGGAATGGAATAAAATGGAATCAACCCGAATGGAATGCAACGGAATGGAATGGAATGGAAAAAATCAACCCGAATGGAATGGAATGGAATGGAAAGGGATGGAATGGAAAAAACACGAAAGGAATGGAATGGAATGGAAGGGAATGGAATGGAATGGAATGGAATCAACCCGAATGGAATGGAATGGAATGGATTGGTATCAACCCGAATGGAATGGAACGGAATGGAATCAACCCGAATGGAATGGAATGGAATGGAATCAACCCGAATGGAATGGAATAGAATGGAATGGAATGGAATCAACTAGTATGGAATGGAATAGAATGGAATGGAATGGAATGGAATGGAATGGAATCAACCAGAATGGAAAGTAATGGAATGGAATGGAATGGAATGGAATGGAATAAACTGGAATGGAATGTAATGGAACTGAATGGAATGGAATGGATTGGAATGGAATGGAATGGAATCAACTGGAATGGAATGTAATGGAATTGAATGGAATGGAATGGATTGGAATGGAATGGAATGGAATCAATCCGAATGGAATGGAATGGAATGGAATGGAATGGAATGGAATGGAATCAACCTGAATGGAATGGAATGGAATGGAATGGAATGGAATGGAATGGCATGGAATTGAATCAACCCGAATGGAATGGAAAGGAATGGAATGGAATCATCCCGAATGGAATGGAATGGAATGGAATGGAATGGAATGGAATGGAATCAACACAAATGGAATGGAATGGAATGGAATGGAATGGAATGGAATGGAATGGAATGGAATGGCATGAAATGCAATCAACCTGAATGGAATGGAATGGAAAGGAATGGAATGGAATCACCCCTAATGGAATGGAATGGAATGGAATGGAACGGAATGGAATCAACCCGAATGGAATGGAATGGAATGGACTGGAATCAACCCGAATGGAATGGAATGGAATGGAACGGAATGGAATCAACCCGAATAGAATGGAATGGAATGGAATGGAATGGAATGGAATGGAAGGGAATGGAATCAACCCGAATGGAATTTAATGGAATGGAATGGAAAGGAATCAACCCGAATGGAATGGAATGGAATGGAATGGAATCATCCCGAATTGAATGGAATGGAATGGAATGGAATGGAATGGAATGGAATCAACCCGAATGGAATGGAATGGAATGGAATGGAAAGGAATCAACCCAAATGGAATGGAATGGAATGGAATGGAATGGAATGGAATGGAATTGAATGGAATGGAATGGCATGGAATGCAATCAACCTGAATGGAATGGAATGGAATGGAAGGGAATGGAATGGAATGGAATCAACCTGAATGGAATGGAATGGAATGGAATGGAACGGAATGGAATCAACCCGAATGGAATGGAATGGAATGGAGTGGAATCAACCTGAATGGAATGGAATGGAATGGGACGGAATGGAATCAATCCGAATGGAATGGAACGGAATGGAATGGAATGGAATGGAATGGAATCAACCCGAATGGAATTGAATGGAATGGAATGGAAAGGAATCAACCCGAATGGAATGGAATGGAATGGAATGGAATCATCCCGAATGGAATGGAATGGAATGGAATGGAATGGAATCAAGCCGAATGGAATGGAATGGAATGGAAAGGAGTCAACCCAAATGGAATGTAATGTAATGGAATGGAATGGAATTGAATGGAATGGAATGGCATGGAATGGAATCAACACGAATGGAATGGAATGGAAAGGAATGGAATGGAATCAACCCGAATGGAATGGAATGGAATGGAATGGAATAGAATGGAATGCAATAAACGGGAATGGAATGGAATGGAATGGAATGGAATGCAATCAACATGAATGGAATTGAATGGAATTGAATGGAATGGAATCAACCCGAAAGGAATGGAATGGAATGGAATGGAATGGAATGGTATCAACCCGAAAGGAATGGAATGGAATGGAACGGAATGGAATCAACCCGAATGGAATGGAATGGACTGGAATCAACCCGAATGGAATGGAATGGAATGGAACGGAATGGAATCAACGCGAATGGAATGGAATGGAGTGGAATGGAATGGAATGGAATCAACCCGAATGGAATGGAATGGAATCAACTGGTATGGAATCGAATAGAAAGGAATGGAATGGAATGGAATGGAATGGAATGGAATCAACTGGAATGGAATGGAATGGAATGCAATGGAATGGAATGCAATCAACCCGAGTGGAATGGAGTGGAAAGTAATCAACCCGAAATACATGGAATGGAATGGAATGATATGGAATGGAATGGAATGGAATGGAATGGAATCAACCCGAATGGAATGGAATGGAATGGAATGGATTGGATTAAACCACAAAGGAATGGAATGGAATGGAATGGAATGAACACGAATGGAATGTAATGGAATGGCATAGAATGGAATGGAATGGAAAGGAATAAACCGAAATGGAATGGAATGGAATGGAGTGGAATGGAATGAAATGGAATGGAATAGAATGGAGTTAAACCGAATGGAATGGAATGGAATGGAATGGAATGGAATGGAGTAAACCCGAATGGAATGGAAATGAATGGAATGGAATGGAATTGAATGAACCTGCATGGAATGCAGTGGAATGGACTGGAATGGAAAGGAGTGGAGTGGCATCAACCCGAATGTATTGGAATGGAATGGAATCAACACGAATGGAATTGAATGGAATGGAATGGAGTGGAATGGAATGGAATAAAATGGAATCAACCCGAATGGAATGCAACGGAATGGAATGGAATGGAAAAAATCAACCCGAATTGAATGGAATGGAATGGAAAGGGATGGAATGGAATAAACACGAAAGGAATGGAATGGAATGGAATGGAAGGGAATGGAATGGAATGGAATGGAATCAACCCGAATGGAATGGAATGGAATGGACTGGTATCAACCCGAATGGAATGGAACGGAATGGAATCAACCCGAATGGAATGGAATGGAATGGAATCAACCCGAATGGAATGGAATAGAATGGAATGGAATGGAATCAACTAGTATGGAATGGAATAGAATGGAATGGAATGGAATGGAATGGAATCAACCAGAATGGAAAGTAATGGAATGGAATGGAATGGAATGGATTGGAATGGAATGGAATGGAATCAATCCGAATGGAATGGAATGGAATGGAATGGAATGGAATGGAATGGAATGGAATCAACCTGAATGGAATGGAATGGAATGGAATGGAATGGAATGGCATGGAATTGAATCAACCCGAATGGAATAGAATGGAATGGAATGGAATCATCCCGAATGGAATGGAATGGAATGGAATGGAATGGAATGGAATGGAATGGAATCAACCCGAATGGAATGGAATGGAATGGAACGGAATGGAATCAACCCGAATGGAATGGAATGGAATGGAATGGAATGGAATGGAAGGGAATGGAATCAACCCGAATGGAATTTAATGGAATGGAATGGAAAGGAATCAACCCGAATGGAATGGAATGGAATGGAATGGAATGGAATGGAATGGAATGGAATCATCCCGAATGGAATGGAATGGAATGGAATGGAATGGAATGGAATCAACCCGAATGGAATGGAATGGAATGGAATGGAAAGGAATCAACCCAAATGGAATGGAATGGAATGGAATGGAATGGAATGGAATTGAATGGAATGGAATGGCATGGAATGCAATCAACCTGAATGGAATGGAATGGAATGGAACGGAATGGAATCAACCCGAATGGAATGGAATGGAATGGACTGGAATCAACCTGAATGGAATGGAATGGAATGGGACGGAATGGAATCAATCTGAATGGAATGGAACGGAATGGAATGGAATGGAATGGAATGGAATGGAATGGAATGGAATCAACCCGAAAGGAATTGAATGGAATGGAATGGAAAGGAATCAACCCGAATGGAATGGAATGGAATGGAATGGAATCCTCCCGAATGGAATGGAATGGAATGGAATGGAATCAACCCGAATGGAATGGAATGGAATGGAATCAACCCGAATGGAATGGAATGGAATGAAATGGAATGGAATGGTATGGAATGGAATTGAATGCAATCAACCCGAATGGAATGGAACGGAATTCAATGGAATGAAATGGAATCAACCCGAATGGAATGGAATGGAAAGGAATGGCATAGAATGGAATGGAATGGAATCAACCCGAATGGAAAGGAATGAAATGAAATGGATTGGAATGGAATCAACTGGAATGGAATGTAATGGAATTGAATGGAATGGAATGGATTGGAATGGAATGGAATGCAACAGAATGGAATCAACTGCAATGGAATGGAATGGAATGGAATGGAATGGAATGGAATGGAATCAACTGGAATAGAATGTAATGGAATTGAATGGAATGGAATGGATTGGAATGGAATGGAATGGAATCAAGCCGAATGGAATGGAATGGAATGGAATGGAATGGAATGGAATGGAATGGAATCAACCCGAATGGAATGGAATGGAAAGGAGTGGAATGGCTTTGAATGGAATCAACCCGAATGGAATGGAATGGAGTGGAATGGAATGGAATGGAATGGAATCAACCGGAATGGAATGGAATGGAATGGAATGGAATGGAATGGAATGGAATCAACCCGTATGGAATAGAATGGAATGGAGTGGAATGGAATGCAATAAATCCGAATGGAATGGCATGGAATGGAATGGAATGGAATGGAATGGAATCAACCTGAATGGAATGGAATGGAATGGAATGGAATGGAATGGAATGGATTCAACCCGAATGGAGTGGAATGCAATAGAAAGGAACGCAATGGAATGGAATGGAATGGAATGGAATGGAATGGATTGGATTAAACCACAAAGGAATGGAATGGAATGGAATGGAATTGAATGAACACGAATGCAATGTAATGGAATGGCATAGAATGGAATGGAATGGAAAGGAATAAACCGAAATGGAATGGAATGGAAAGGAGTGGAATGGAATGAAATGGAATGGAATAGAATGGAGTTAAACCGAATGGAATGGAATGGAATGGAATGGAGTAAACCCGAATGGAATGGAAATGAATGGAATGGAATGGAATTGAATGAACCTGCATGGAATGCAGTGGAATGGACTGGAATGGAAAGGAATGGAGTGGCATCAACCCGAATGTATTGGAATGGAATGGAATCAACACGAATGGAATTGAATGGAATGGAATGGAGTGGAATGGAATGGAATAAAATGGAATCAACCCGAATGGAATGCAACGGAATGGAATGGAATGGAAAAAATCAACCCGAATGGAATGGAATGGAATGGAAAGGGATGGAATGGAATAAACAAGAAAGGAATGGAATGGAATGGAATGGAAGGGAGTGGAATGGAATGAAATGGAATCAACCCGAATGGAATGGAATGGAATGGACTGGTATCAACCCGAATGGAATGGAACGGAATGGAATCAACCCGAATGGAATGGAATGGAATGGAATCAACCCGAATGGAATGGAATAGAATGGAATGGAATGGAATCAACTAGTATGGAATGGAATAGAATGGAATGGAATGGAATTGAATCAACCAGAATGGAAAGTAATGGAATGGAATGGAATGGAATGGAATGGAATGGAATGGAATAAACTGGAATGGAATGTAATGGAACTGAATGGAATGGAATGGATTGGAATGGAATGGAATGGAATCAACCCGAATGGAATGGAATGGAATCAAAGTGAATGGAATGGAATGGAAAGGAATGGAATGGAATGGAATCGAATCAACCCGAAAGGAATGGAATGGAATGGAGTGGAATCAACCCGAAGGGAATGGAATGGAATGGAATGGAATGGAATCAACCCCAATGGGATGGAATGGAATGGAAAGGAATGGAATGGAATGGAATCAACCTGAATGGAATGGAATGGAATGGAATGGATTCAACCCGAATGGAGTGGAATGGAATAGAAAGGAATGCAATGGAATGGAATGTATTGGAATCTACTCCAAAGGAATGGAATTGAATGGAATGGAGTGGAATGGAATGAACACGAATGGAATGTCATGGAATGGCATAGAATGGAATGGAATGGAATGGAATAAACCCAAATGGAATGGAATGGAATGGAGTGGAATGGAATGGAGTGGAATGGAATGGCATGGAATGGAATCAACCGGAATGGAATGGAATGGAATGGAATGGAATGGAAAGGAATGGAATGGAATGGAATCCACCCGAATGGAATGGAATGGAATGGAATGGAATAGAATGGAATGCAATAAACCGGAATGGAATGGAATGGAATGGAATGCAATCAACCTGAATGGAATGGAATGGAATGGAATGGAATGGAATGGAATGGAATCATCCCGAATTTAATGGAATGGAATGGAATGGAACGGAATGGAATCAACCCGAATGGAATGGAATGGAATGGACTGGAATCAACCCGAATGGAATGGAATGGAATGGAACGGAATGGAATCAACCCGAATGGAATGGAATGGAATGGAATGGAATGGAAGGGAATGGAATCAACCCGAATGGAATTTAATGGAATGGAATGGAAAGGAATCAACCCGAATGGAATGGAATGGAATGGAATGGAATGGAATGGATTGGAATCATCCCGAATGGAATGGAATGGAATGGAATGGAGTGGAATGGAATCAACCCGAATGGAATGGAATGGAAAGGAATCAACCCAAATGGAATGGATTGGAATGGAATGGAATGGAATGGAATGGAATTGAATGGAATGGAATGGCATGGAATGCAATCAACCTGAATGGAATGGAATGGAATGGAATGGAATGGAATCAACCTGAATGGAATGGAATGGAATGGAATGGAACGGAATGGAATCAACCCGAATGGAATGGAATGGAATGGAGTGGAATCAACCTGAATGGAATGGAATGGAATGGGACGGAATGGAATCAATCCGAATGGAATGGAACGGAATGGAATGGAATCATCCCGAATGGAATGGAATGGAATGGAATGGAATCAACCCGAATGGAATGGAATGGAATGGAAAGGAGTCAACCCAAATGGAATGTAATGTAATGTAATGGAATGGAATGGAATGGAATGGAATGGCATGGAATGGAATCAACACGAATGGAATGGAATGGAATGGAATGGAAGGTAATCAACCCGAATGGAATGGAATGGAATGGAATGGAATAGAATGGAATGCAATAAACGGGAATGGAATGGAATGGAATGGAATGGAATGCAATCAACATGAATGGAATTGAATGGAATGGAATGGAATGGAATCAACCCGAAAGGAATGGAATGGAATGGAATGGAATGGAATGGTGTCAACACGAAAGGAATGGAATGGAATGGAATGGAACGGAATGGAATCAAACCGAATGGAATGGAATGGACTGGAATCAACCCGAATGGAATGGAATGGAATGGAACGGAATGGAATCAACCCGAATGGAATGGAATGGAGTGGAATGGAATGGAATGGAATCAACCCGAATGGAATGGAATGGAATCAACTGGTATGGAATCGAATAGAAAGGAATGGAATGGAATGGAATGGAATGGAATCAACTGGAATGGAATGGAATGGAATGCAATGGAATGGAATGCAATCAACCCGAGTGGAATGGAGTGGAAAGTAATCAACCCGAAATACATGGAATGGAATGGAATGATATGGAATGGAATGGAATGGAATGGAATGGAATGGAATCAACCCGAATGGAATGGAATGGAATGGAATGGAATGGAATGGATTGGATTAAACCACAAAGGAATGGAATGGAATGGAATGGAATGGAATAAACACGAATGGAATGTAATGGAATGGCATAGAATGGAATGGAATGGAAAGGAATAAACCGAAATGGAATGGAATGGAATGGAGTGGAATGGAATGAAATGGAATGGAATAGAATGGAATTAAACCGAATGGAATGGAATGGAATGGAATGGAATGGAGTAAACCCGAATGGAATGGAAATGAATGGAATGGAATGGAATTGAATGAACCTGCATGGAATGCAGTGGAATGGACTGGAATGGAAAGGAATGGAGTGGCATCAACCCGAATGTATTGGAATGGAAAGGAATCAACACGAATGGAATTGAATGGAATGGAATGGAGTGGAATGGAATGGAATAAAATGGAATCAACCCGAATGGAATGCAACGGAATGGAATGGAATGGAAAAAATCAACCCGAATGGAATGGAATGGAATGGAAAGGGATGGAATGGAAAAAACACGAAAGGAATGGAATGGAATGGAATGGAAGGGAATGGAATGGAATGGAATGGAATCAACCCGAATGGAATGGAATGGAATGGACTGGTATCAACCCGAATGGAATGGAACGGAATGGAATCAACCCGAATGGAATGGAATGGAATGGAATCAACCCGAATGGAATGGAATAGAATGGAATGGAATGGAATCAACTAGTATGGAATGGAATAGAATGGAATGGAATGGAATGGAATGGAATGGAATGGAATTAACCAGAATGGAAAGTAATGGAATGGAATGGAATGGAATAAACTGGAATGGAATGTAATGGAACTGAATGGAATGGAATGGATTGGAATGGAATGGAATGGAATCAACTGGAATGGAATGTAATGGAATTGAATGGAATGCAATGGATTGGAATGGAATGGAATGGAATCAATCCGAATGGAATGGAATGGAATGGAATGGAATGGAATCAACCTGAATGGAATGGAATGGAATGGAATGGAATGGACTGGAATGGCATGGAATTGAATCAACCCGAATGGAATGGAAAGGAATGGAATGGAATCATCCCGAATGGAATGGAATGGAATGGAATGGAATGGAATGGAATGGAATCAACCCGAATGGAATGGAATGGAATGGAATGGAAAGGAATCAACACAAATGGAATGGAATGGAATGGAATGGAATGGAATGGAATGGAATTGAATGGAATGGAATGGCATGAAATGCAATCAACCTGAATGGAATGGAATGGAAAGGAATGGAATGGAATCACCCCTAATGGAATGGAATGGAATGGAATGGAACGGAATGGAATCAACCCGAATGGAATGGAATGGAATGGACTGGAATCAACCCGAATGGAATGGAATGGAATGGAACGGAATGGAATCAACCCGAATGGAATGGAATGGAATGGAATTGAATCAACCCGAATGGAATGGAATGGAATCAAAGTGAATGGAATGGAATGGAAAGGAATGGAATGGAATTGAATCGAATCAACCCGAAAGGAATGGAATGGAATGGAGTGGAATCAACCCGAAGGGAATGGAATGGAATGGAATGGAATGGAATGGAATCAACCCCAATGGGATGGAATGGAATGGAAAGGAATGGAATGGAATGGAATCAACCTGAATGGAATGGAATGGAATGGAATGGAATGGAATGGAATGGATTCAACCCGAATGGAGTGGAATAGAATAGAAAGGAATGCAATGGAATGGAATGTATTGGAATCTACTCCAAAGGAATGGAATTGAATGGAATGGAATGGAATGGAATGAACACGAATGGAATGTCATGGAATGGCATAGAATGGAATGGAATGGAATGGAATAAACCCAAATGGAATGGAATGGAATGGAGTGGAATGGAATGGAGTGGAATGGAATGGCATGGAATGGAATCAACCGGAATGGAATGGAATGGAATGGAATGGAAAGGAATGGAATGGAATGGAATCCACCCGAATGGAATGGAATGGAATGGAATGGAATAGAATGGAATGCAATAAACCGGAATGGAATGGAATGGCATGGAATGCAATCAACCTGAATGGAATGGAATGGAATGGAATGGAATGGAATCATCCCGAATTTAATGGAATGGAATGGAATGGAACGGAATGGAATCAACCCGAATGGAATGGAATGGAATGGAATGGAATGGAATGGAATGGAAGGGAATGGAATCAACTCGAATGGAATTTAATGGAATGGAATGGAAAGGAATCAACCCGAATGGAATGGAATGGAATGGAATGGGATGGAATGGAATGGAATCATCCCGAATGGAATGGAATGGAATGGAATGGAATGGAATGGAATCAACCCGAATGGAATGGAATGGAATGGAATGGAAAGGAATCAACCCAAATGGAATGGAATGGAATGGAATGGAATGGAATGGAATGGAATGGAATGGAATGGCATGGAATGCAATCAACCTGAATGGAATGGAATGGAATGGAATGGAATCAACCTGAATGGAATGGAATGGAATGGAATGGAACGGAATGGAATCAACCCGAATGGAATGGAATGGAATGGAGTGGAATCAACCTGAATGGAATGGAATGGAATGGGACGGAATGGAATCAATCCGAATTTAATGGAACGGAATGGAATGGAATGGAATGGAATGGAATGGAATGGAATGGAATCAACCCGAATGGAATTGAATGGAATGGAATGGAAAGGAATCAACCCGAATGGAATGGAATGGAATGGAATGGAATCATCCCGAATGGAATGGAATGGAATGGAATGGAATCAACCCGAATGGAATGGAATGGAATGGAAAGGAGTCAACCCAAATGTAATGTAATGTAATGTAATGGAATGGAATTGAATGGAATGGAATGGCATGGAATGGAATCAACACGAATGGAATGGAATGGAATGGAATGGAATGGAATCAACCCGAATGGAATGGAATGGAATGGAATGGAATAGAATGGAATGCAATAAACGGGAATGGAATGGAATGGAATGGAATGGAATGCAATCAACATGAATCGAATTGAATGGAATGGAATGGAATGGAATCAACCCGAAAGGAATGGAATGGAATGGAATGGAATGGAATGGTATCAACCCGAAAGGAATGGAATGGAATGGAATGGAACAGAATGGAATCAAACCGAATGGAATGCAATGGACTGCAATCAACTCGAATGGAATGGAATGGAATGGAACGGAATGGAATCAACCCGAATGGAATGGAATGTAATGAAATGGAATGGAATGGAATGGAATCAACCCGAATGGAATGGAATGGAATGGAATGGCATGGAATGTAATCAAACCGAATTGATGGAAATGGAATGGAATGGAATGGAATCAACCCAAATATAATGTAATTGAATGGAATGGAATAGTATGGAATCAACCGGAATGGAAAGGAATGGAAAGGAATGGAATGGAATGGAATGCAATCAACCCAAACTGAATGGAATGTAATGGTATGGAATCAAGGCGAATGGTGCGGAATGGAATGGAATGCAATCATCCCGAATGGAGTGGAATGGAATGAAATGGAATGGAATGGAATGGAATGGAATGGAATGGACTCAACCCGAATGGATTGGAATGGAATGGAGTGGAATCAACCCGAATGGAATGGAATGGAATGGAATGGAATGGAATGGAATGGAATGGAATGCAATCAACCCCAATGGAATGGAATGGAATAAACCGGAGTGGAATGGAATGGAATGGAATGGAATCAACCTGAATGGAATGGAATGGAATGGAATGGAATGGAATGGAATGGAATGGAATCAACCCGAATGGAATGGAATGGAATGGAGTGGAATCAACCCGAATGGAATGGAGTGGAATGGAATGGAATGGAATGGAATCAACCCCAATGGAATGGAATGGAATGGAATGGAATAAACCGGAGTGGAATGGAATGGAATGGAATGGAATCAACCTGAATGGAATGGAATGGAATGGAATGGAACGAATTCAACCCGAATGGAGTGGAATGGATTAGAAAGGAATGCAATGGAATGGAACGGAATGGAATGGAAAGGAATGGCATTGAATGGAATCAACCCGAATGGAATGGAATGGAATGGAATGGAATGGAATGGAATCAACACGAATGTAATGGAATGGAATGCAATGGAATCAACCTGAAAGGAATGGAATGGAATGGAATGGAATGGAATGGAATTTAATGGAATGGAATGCAATGGAATGGAATCAACCCGAAGGTAATGGAACTGAATGGAATGGCATGGCATGGAATGAAATCAACCTGAATGGAATGGATTGGAATGGAATGGAATGGAATCAACCCGAATGGAATGGAATGGAATGAAATGGAATGGAATGGAATGGAATGGAATGGAAAGCAATCAACCCGAATGGAATGGAACGGAATTCAATGGAATGAAATGGTATCAACCCGAATGGAATGGAATGGAAAGGAATGGCATGGAATGGAATGGAATGGAATCAACCCGAATGGAAGGGAATGGAATGGAATGAAATGGAATCAACTGGAATGGAATGTAATGGAATTGAATGGAATGGAATGGATTGGAATGGAATGGAATGTAATCAAGCCGCATGGAATGGAATGGAATGGAATGGAATGGAATGGAATGGAATCAACCCGAATGGAATGCAATGGAAAGGAATGGAATGGCTTGGAATGGATTCAACCCGAATGGAATGGAATGGAATGGAATGGAATGGAATGGAATGAAATGGAATCAACTGGAATGGAATGGAATGGAATGGAATGGAATCAACCCGTATGGAATAGAATGGAATGGAGTGGAATGGAATGCAATAAATCCGAATGGAATGGCATGGAATGGAATGGAATGGAATGGAATGGAATGGAATCAACCTGAATGGAATGGAATGGAATGGAATGGAATGGATTCAACCCGAATGGAGTGGAATGCAATAGAAAGGAATGCAATGGAATGGAATGGAATGGAATGTAATGGAATGGAATGGAATGGATTGGATTAAACCCCAAAGGAATGGAATGGAATGGAATGGAATGAACACGAATGGAATGTAATGGAATGGCATAGAATGGAATGGAATGGAATGGAATAAACCGAAATGGAATGGAATGGAATGGAGTGGAATGGAATGAAATGGAATGGAATAGAATGGAGTTAAACCGAATGGAATGGAATGGAATGGAATGGAATGGAATGGAATGGAATGGAATGCAGTAAACCCGAATGGAATGGAAATGAATGGAATGGAATGGAATTGAATCAACCTGCATAGAATGCAGTGGAATGGACTGGAATGGAAAGGAATGGAGTGGCATCAACCCGAATGTATTGGAATGGAATGGAATCAACACGAATGGAATTGAATGGAATGGAATGGAGTGGAATGGAATGGAATAAATTGGAATCAACCCGAATGGAATGCAACGGAATGGAATGGAATGGAAAAAATCAACCCGAATGGAATGGAATGGAATGGAAAGGGATGGAATGGAATAAACACGAATGGAATGGAATGGAAGGGAATGGAATGGAATGGAATGGAATGGAATCAACCCGAATGGAATGGAATGGAATGGACTGGTATCAACCCGAATGGAATGGAATGGAAAGGAACGGAATGGAATCAACCCGAATGGAATGGAATGGAATGGAATGGAATCAACCCGAATGGAATGTAATAGAATGGAATGGAATGGAATCAACTAGTATGGAATGGAATAGAATGGAATGGAATGGAATGGAATGGAATGGAATGGAATGGAGTGGAATCAACCCGAAGGGAATGGAATGGAATGGAATGGAATGGAATGGAATCAACCCCAATGGGATGGAATGGAATGGAAAGGAATGGAATGGAATGGAATCAACCTGAATGGAATGGAATGGAATGGAATGGATTCAACCCGAATGGAGTGGAATGGAATAGAAAGGAATGCAATGGAATGGAATGTATTGGAATCTACTCCAAAGGAATGGAATTGAATGGAATGGAATGGAATGGAATGAACACGAATGGAATGTCATGGAATGGCATAGAATGGAATGGAATGGAATGGAATAAACCCAAATGGAATGGAATGGAATGGAGTGGAATGGAATGGAGTGGAATGGAATGGCATGGAATGGAATCAACCGGAATGGAATGGAATGGAATGGAATGGAAAGGAATGGAATGGAATGGAATCCACCCGAATGGAATGGAATGGAATGGAATGGAATGGAATAGAATGGAATGCAATAAACCGGAATGGAATGGAATGGAATGGAATGCAATCAACCTGAATGGAATGGAATGGAATGGAATGGAATCATCCCGAATTTAATGGAATGGAATGGAATGGAACGGAATGGAATCAACCCGAATGGAATGGAATGGAATGGAATGGAATGGAATGGAATGGAATGGAAGGGAATGGAATCAACCCGAATGGAATTTAATGGAATGGAATGGAAAGGAATCAACCCGAATGGAATGGAATGGAATGGAATGGAATGGAATGGAATGGAATCAACCCGAATGGAATGGAATGGAATGGAATGGAAAGGAATCAAGCCAAATGGAATGGAATGGAATGGAATGGAATGGAATGGAATGGAATGGAATGGAATGGCATGGAATGCAATCAACCTGAATGGAATGGAATGGAATGGAATGGAATCAACCTGAATGGAATGGAATGGAATGGAATGGAACGGAATGGAATCAACCCGAATGGAATGGAATGGAATGGAGTGGAATCAACCTGAATGGAATGGAATGGAATGGGACGGAATGGAATCAATCCGAGTTTAATGGAACGGAATGGAATGGAATGGAATGGAATGGAATGGAATGGAATGGAATCAACCCGAATGGAATTGAATGGAATGGAATGGAAAGGAATCAACCCGAATGGAATGGAATGGAATGGAATGGAATCATCCCGAATGGAATGGAATGGAATGGAATGGAATCAACCCGAATGGAATGGAATGGAATGGATAGGAGTCAACCCAAATGTAATGTAATGTAATGTAATGGAATGGAATTGAATGGAATGGAATGGCATGGAATGGAATCAACACGAATGGAATGGAATGGAATGGAATGGACTGGAATCAACCCGAATGGAATGGAATGGAATGGAATGGAATAGAATGGAATGCAATAAACGGGAATGGAATGGAATGGAATGGAATGGAATGCAATCAACATGAATGGAATTGAATGGAATGGAATGGAATGGAATCAACCCGAAAGGAATGGAATGGAATGGAATGGAATGGAATGGTATCAACCCGAAAGGAATGGAATGGAATGGAATGGAACGGAATGGAATCAAACCGAATGGAATGGAATGGACTGGAATCAACCCGAATGGAATGGAATGGAATGGAACGGAATGGAATCAACCCGAATGGAATGGAATGGAATGGAATGGAATGGAATGGAATCAACCCGAATGGAATGGAATGGAATCAACTGGTATGGAATCGAATAGAAAGGAATGGAATGGAATGGAATGGAATGGAATGGAATCAACTGGAATGGAATGGAATGGAATGCAATGGAATGGAATGCAATCAACCCGAGTGGAATGGAGTGGAAAGTAATCAACCCGAAATACATGGAATGGAATGGAATGATATGGAATGGAATGGAATGGAATGGAATGGAATCAACCCGAATGGAATGGAATGGAATGGAATGGAATGGAATGGAAAGGAATCAACCCTAATGGAATGGAATAGAATGGAATGGAATGGAATGGAATGGAATGGAACGGAATGGCATGGAATGGAATCAACCCGAATGGAATGGAATGGAATGGAATGGAATGGAATGGAATGGAATGGAATCAAACCGAATGGAATGGAATGGAATGGAATGAATTGGAATGGAATCAAATGGAAGGGAAAGGAATGGAAAGGAATGGAATCAACCCGAACGGAATGGAATGGAATGGAATGGCATGCAATGGAATCAACCCAAATGGAATGGAATGGAATGGAATGGAATGGAATCAACCCGAATGGAATGGAATGCAATGGAACGGAATCAACCCGAAAGCTATGGAATGGAATGGAATGGAATGGAATGGAATGGAATGGAATGGAATGCAATGGAATGAAATCAACCCGAAGGGAATGGAATGGAATGGAATGGAATGGCGTGGAATGGAATCAACCGGAATGGAATGGAATGGAATGGAATGGAATGGAATGGAATGGAATCAACCCGAATGGAATGGAATGGAATGAAATGGAAAGGAATGGAATGGAATGGAATGGAATGCAATCAACCCGATTGGAATGGAACGGAATTCAATGGAATGAAATGGAATCAACCCGAATGGAATGGAATGGAAAGGAATGGCATGGAATGGAATGGAATGGAATCAACCCGAATGGAAAGGAATGAAATGAAATGGAATGGAATGGAATCAACTGTAATGGAATGTAATGGAATTGAATGGAATGGAATGGATTGGAATGGAATGGAATGCAACAGAATGGAATCAACTGGAATGGAATGGAATGGAATGAAATGGAATGGAATGGAATGGAATCAACCCGAATGGAATGGAATGGAATGGAATGGCATGGAATGTAATCAAACCGAATTGATGGAAATGGAATGGAATGGAATGGAATCAACCCAAATATAATGTAATTGAATGGAATGGAATAGTATGGAATCAACCGGAATGGAAGGGAATGGAAAGGAATGGAATGGAATGGAATGCAATCAACCCAAACTGAATGGAATGTAATGGTATGGAATCAAGGCGAATGGTGCGGAATGGAATGGAATGCAATCATCCCGAATGGAGTGGAATGGAATGAAATGGAATGGAATGGAATGGAATGGAATGGACTCAACCCGAATGGATTGGAATGGAATGGAGTGGAATCAACCCGAATGGAATGGAATGGAATGGAATGGAATGGAATGGAATGGAATGGAATGCAATCAACGCCAATGGAATGGAATGGAATAAACCGGAGTGGAATGGAATGGAATGGAATGGAATCAACCTGAATGGAATGGAATGGAATGGAATGGAATGGAATGGAATGGAATCAACCCGAATGGAATGGAATGGAATGGAGTGGAATCAACCCGAATGGAATGGAGTGGAATGGAATGGAATGGAATGGAATCAACCCCAATGGAATGGAATGGAATGGAATGGAATAAACCGGAGTGGAATGGAATGGAATGGAATGGAATCAACCTGAATGGAATGGAATGGAATGGAATGGAACGAATTCAACCCGAATGGAGTGGAATGCATTAGAAAGGAATGGAATGGAATGGAACGGAATGGAATGGAAAGGAATGGCATTGAATGGAATCAACCCGAATGGAATGGAATGGAATGGAATGGAATGGAATGGAATGGAATCAACACGAATGTAATGGAATGGAATGCAATGGAATCAACCTGAAAGGAATGGAAAGGAATGGAATGGAATGGAATGGAATTTAATGGAATGGAATGCAATGGAATGGAATCAACCCGAAGGTAATGGAACTGAATGGAATGGAATGGCATGGAATGAAATCAACCTGAATGGAATGGATTGGAATGGAATGGAATGGAATCAACCCGAATGGAATGGAATGGAATGAAATGGAATGGAATGGAATGGAATGGAATGGAATGGAAAGCAATCAACCCGAATGGAATGGAACGGAATTCAATGGAATGAAATGGTATCAACCCGAATGGAATGGAATGGAAAGGAATGGCATGGAATGGAATGGAATGGAATCAACCCGAATGGAAGGGAATGGAATGGAATGAAATGGAATCAACTGGAATGGAATGTAATGGAATTGAATGGAATGGAATGGATTGGAATGGAATGGAATGGAATCAAGCCGCATGGAATGGAATGGAATGGAATGGAATGGAATGGAATGGAATCAACCCGAATGGAATGCAATGGAAAGGAATGGAATGGCTTGGAATGGATTCAACCCGAATGGAATGGAATGGAATGGAATGGAATGGAATGGAATGGAATGAAATGGAATCAACTGGAATGGAATGGAATGGAATGGAATGGAATCAACCCGTATGGAATAGAATGGAATGGAGTGGAATGGAATGCAATAAATCCGAATGGAATGGCATGGAATGGAATGGAATGGAATGGAATGGAATCAACCTGAATGGAATGGAATGGAATGGAATGGAATGGATTCAACCCGAATGGAGTGGAATGCAATAGAAAGGAATGCAATGGAATGGAATGGAATGGAATGGAATGGAATGGATTGGATTAAACCCCAAAGGAATGGAATGGAATGGAATGGAATGAACAAGAATGGAATGTAATGGAATGGCATAGAATGGAATGGAATGGAATGGAATAAACCGAAATGGAATGGAATGGAATGGAGTGGAATGGAATGAAATGGAATGGAATAGAATGGAGTTAAACCGAATGGAATGGAATGGAATGGAATGGAATGGAATGGAATGGAATGCAGTAAACCCGAATGGAATGGAAATGAATGGAATGGAATGGAATTGAATCAACCTGCATGGAATGCAGTGGAATGGACTGGAATGGAAAGGAATGGAGTGGCATCAACCCGAATGTATTGGAATGGAATGGAATCAACACGAATGGAATTGAATGGAATGGAATGGAGTGGAATGGAATGGAATAAATTGGAATCAACCCGAATGGAATGCAACGGAATGGAATGGAATGGAAAAAATCAACCCGAATGGAATGGAATGGAATGGAAAGGGATGGAATGGAATAAACACGAATGGAATGGAATGGAAGGGAATGGAATGGAATGGAATGGAATGGAATCAACCCGAATGGAATGGAATGGAATGGACTGGTATCAACCCGAATGGAATGGAATGGAAAGGAACGGAATGGAATCAACTCGAATGGAATGGAATGGAATGGAATGGAATCAACCCGAATGGAATGTAATAGAATGGAATGGAATGGAATCAACTAGTATGGAATGGAATAGAATGGAATGGAATGGAATGGAATGGAATGGAATCAACCAGAATGGAAAGGAATGGAATGGAATGGAATGGAATAAACTGGAATGGAATGTAATGGAACTGAATGGAATGGAATGGATTGGAATGGAATGGAATGGAATCAACTGGAACGTAATGTAATGGAATTGAATGGAATGGATTGGAATGGAATGGAATGGAATCAACCCGAATGGAATGGAATGGAATGGAATGGAATGGAATGGAATGGAATGGAATCAACCTGAATGGAATGGAATGGAATGGCTTGGAATTCATTCAACCCGAATGGAATGGAATGGAAAGGAATGGAATGGAATGGAATGGAATCAACCGGAATGGAATGGAATGGAATGGAATGGAATGGAATGGAATGGAAAGGAATGGAATCAACCCGTATGGAATAGAATGGAATGGAATGGAATGGAATGGAATGGAATGGAATGGAATCAACCCGTATGGAATAGAATGGAATGGAATGGAATGGAATGCAATAAATTCGAATGGAATGGAATGGAATGGAATGGAATCAACCGGAATGGAATAGAATGGATTGGAATGCAGAGGAATGGAATCAACTGGAATGGAATGGAATGGAATGAAATGGAATGGAATAGAATGGAATCAACCCGAATGGATGGAAATGGAATGCGATGGAATGGAGTCAACCCAAATGTAATGTAATGTAATGGAATGGAATAGTATGGTATCAACAAGAATTGAATAGAATGGAATGGAATGGAATGGAATGGAATGCAATCAACCCGACTGGAATGGAATGGAATGATATGGAATCAAGGCGAATGGAGCGGAATGGAATGGAATGGAATGCAACCATCCCGAATGTAATGGAATGGAATGGAATGGAATGGAATGGAATGGAATCAACCGGAATGGAATGGAATGGAATGGAATGGAATGAAGTGGAATGGAATGGAATCAACCCGAATGGAATGGAATGGAATGAAATCGAATGGAATGGAATCAACCCGAATGGAATGGAATGGAATGGAATGGAATCAAAGTGAATGGAATGGAATGGAAAGGAATGGAATGCAATGGAATCGAATCAACACTAATGGAATGGAATGGAATGGAGTGGAATCAACCCGAATGGAATGGAATGGAATGGAATGGAATGGAATCAACCCCAATGGGATGGAATGGAATGGAAAGGAATGGAATGGAATGGAATAACCCGGAATGGAATGGAATGGAATGGAATGGAATGGAATCAACCTGAATGGAATGGAATGGAATGGAATGGAATGGATTCAACCCGAATGGAGTGGAATGGCACAGAAAGGAATGCAATGGAATGGAATGGATTGGAATCTACCCCAAAGGAATGGAATGGAATGGAATGGAATGCAATGAACACGAATGGAATGGAATGGAATGGCATAGAATGGAATGGAATGGAATGGAATAAACCCAAATGGAATGGAGTGGAATGGCATGGAATGGACTCAACCCGAATGGAATGGAATGGAATGGAATGGAAACAACGCGAATGGAATGGAATGGAATGGAATGGAATGGAATGAAATGGTATGGAATCAACCTGAATGGAATGTAATGGAATGGAATGGAATGGAGTGCAATTGAATGGAATGGAATCAACCCGAATGGAATGCAATGGAATGGAATGGAATGGAATGGAATGGAATGGAATGGAATCAACACAAATGGAATATAATGGAACGAAATGGAATCAACTGGACTGGAATGGGATGGCATGGAATGGAATCAAACGGAATGGAATGGAATGGAATGGAATGGAATCAACACGAATGGAATGGAATGGAATAGAATGGAATGGAATGGAACGGAATTGAAGAGAATCAACCCGAATGTAATGTAAAGTAATGGAATGGAATGGAATGGAATGGAATAGAATGGAATGGAATGGAATGGAATGGAATGGAATGGAATCAACACGAATGGAATGGAATGGAATGGAATGGAATGGAATCAACTGGAATAGAATGGAATGGAATGCAATGGAATCAAACCGAGTGGAATGGAGTGGAATGGAATGGAATGGAATGGAATGGAATCAACAAGAATGGAATGGAATGGAATGGAAGGGAATGGAATCAACCCGAATGGATTTGAATGGAATGGAATGGAAAGGAATCAACCCGAATGGAATGGAATGGAATGGAATGGAATGGTATGGAATGGAATCATCCCGAATGGAATGGAATGGAATGGAAAGGAATGGAATGGAATCAACCCGAATGGAATGGAATGGAATGGAATGGAATGGAAAGGAATCAACCCTAATGGAATGGAATGGAATGGAATGGAATGGAATGGAATGGAATTGAATGGAAAGAAATCAACCCTAATGGAATGGAATGGAATGGAATGGAATGGAATGGAATGGAATGGAATGGCATGGAATGGAATCAACCCGAATGGAATGGAATGGAATGGAATGGAATCAACCCGAAGGGAAAGGAATGGAATGGAATAGAATGGAATGGAATGGAATGGAATGGAATAGAATGGAATGCAATAAACCGGAATGGAATGGAATGGAATGGAATGGAATGCAATCAACCTGAATGGAATGGAATGGAATGGAATGGAACGGAATGGAATCAACCCGAATGGAATGGAATGGAATGGAATGGAACGGAATGGAATCAACCCGAATGGAATGGAATGGAATGGAATGGACTGGAATCAACCCGAATGGAATGGAATGGAATGGAATCAACTGGAATGGAATGGAATGGAATGGAATGGAATCAACCCGTATGGAATAGAATGGAATGGAGTGGAATGGAATGCAATAAATCCGAATGGAATGGCATGGAATGGAATGGAATGGAATGGAATGGAATCAACCTGAATGGAATGGAATGGAATGGAATGGAATGGATTCAACCCGAATGGAGTGGAATGCAATAGAAAGGAATGCAATGGAATGGAATGGAATGGAATGGAATGGAATGGAATGGATTGGATTAAACCCCAAAGGAATGGAATGGAATGGAATGGAATGAACACGAATGGAATGTAATGGAATGGCATAGAATGGAATGGAATGGAATGGAATAAACCGAAATGGAATGGAATGGAATGGAGTGGAATGGAATGAAATGGAATGGAATAGAATGGAGTTAAACCGAATGGAATGGAATGGAATGGAATGGAATGGAATGGAATGGAATGCAGTAAACCCGAATGGAATGGAAATGAATGGAATGGAATGGAATTGAATCAACCTGCATGGAATGCAGTGGAATGGACTGGAATGGAAAGGAATGGAGTGGCATCAACCCGAATGTATTGGAATGGAATGGAATCAACACGAATGGAATTGAATGGAATGGAATGGAGTGGAATGGAATGGAATAAATTGGAATCAACCCGAATGGAATGCAACGGAATGGAATGGAATGGAAAAAATCAACCCGAATGGAATGGAATGGAATGGAAAGGGATGGAATGGAATAAACACGAATGGAATGGAATGGAAGGGAATGGAATGGAATGGAATGGAATGGAATCAACCCGAATGGAATGGAATGGAATGGACTGGTATCAACCCGAATGGAATGGAATGGAAAGGAACGGAATGGAATCAACTCGAATGGAATGGAATGGAATGGAATGGAATGGAATGGAATCAACCCGAATGGAATGTAATAGAATGGAATGGAATGGAATCAACTAGTATGGAATGGAATAGAATGGAATGGAATGGAATGGAATGGAATGGAATCAACCAGAATGGAAAGGAATGGAATGGAATGGAATGGAATAAACTGGAATGGAATGTAATGGAACTGAATGGAATGGAATGGATTGGAATGGAATGGAATGGAATCAACTGGAACGTAATGTAATGGAATTGAATGGAATGGAATGGATTGGAATGGAATGGAATGGAATCAACCCGAATGGAATGGAATGGAATGGAATGGAATGGAATGGAATGGAATCAACCTGAATGGAATGGAATGGAATGGCTTGGAATTCATTCAACCCGAATGGAATGGAATGGAAAGGAATGGAATGGAATGGAATGGAATCAACCGGAATGGAATGGAATGGAATGGAATGGAATGGAATGGAATGGAATGGAATCAACCCGTATGGAATAGAATGGAATGGAATGGAATGGAATGGAATGGAATGGAATCAACCCGTATGGAATAGAATGGAATGGAATGGAATGGAATGCAATAAATTCGAATGGAATGGAATGGAATGGAATGGAATCAACCGGAATGGAATAGAATGGATTGGAATGCAGAGGAATGGAATCAACTGGAATGGAATGGAATGGAATGAAATGGAATGGAATAGAATGGAATCAACCCGAATGGATGGAAATGGAATGCGATGGAATGGAGTCAAACCAAATGTAATGTAATGTAATGGAATGGAATAGTATGGTATCAACACGAATGGAATAGAATGGAATGGAATGGAATGGAATGGAATGGAATGCAATCAACCCGACTGGAATGGAATGGAATGATATGGAATCAAGGCGAATGGAGCGGAATGGAATGGAATGGAATGCAACCATCCCGAATGGAATGGAATGGAATGGAATGGAATGGAATGGAATCAACCGGAATGGAATGGAATGGAATGGAATGGAATGAAGTGGAATGGAATGGAATCAACCCGAATGGAATGGAATGGAATGAAATCGAATGGAATGGAATCAACCCGAATGGAATGGAATGGAATGGAATGGAATCAAAGTGAATGGAATGGAATGGAAAGGAATGGAATGCAATGGAATCGAATCAACACTAATGGAATGGAATGGAATGGAGTGGAATCAACCCGAATGGAATGGAATGGAATGGAATGGAATGGAATCAACCCCAATGGGATGGAATGGAATGGAAAGGAATGGAATGGAATGGAGTAACCCGGAATGGAATGGAATGGAATGGAATGGAATGGAATCAACCTGAATGGAATGGAATGGAATGGAATGGAATGGATTCAACCCGAATGGAGTGGAATGGAACAGAAAGGAATGCAATGGAATGGAATGGATTGGAATCTACCCCAAAGGAATGGAATGGAATGGAATGGAATGCAATGAACACGAATGGAATGGAATGGAATGGCATAGAATGGAATGGAATGGAATGGAATAAACCCAAATGGAATGGAGTGGAATGGCATGGAATGGACTCAACCCGAATGGAATGGAATGGAATGGAATGGAAACAACGCGAATGGAATGGAATGGAATGGAATGGAATGGAATGGAATGAAATGGTATGGAATCAACCTGAATGGAATGTAATGGAATGGAATGGAATGGAGTGCAATTGAATGGAATGGAATCAACCCGAATGGAATGCAATGGAATGGAATGGAATGGAATGGAATGGAATGGAATCAACACAAATGGAATATAATGGAACGAAATGGAATCAACTGGACTGGAATGGGATGGCATGGAATGGAATCAAACGGAATGGAATGGAATGGAATGGAATGGAAACAACACGAATGGAATGGAATGGAATAGAATGGAATGGAATGGAACGGAATTGAAGAGAATCAACCCGAATGTAATGTAAAGTAATGGAATGGAATGGAATGGAATGGAATAGAATGGAATGGAATGGAATGGAATGGAATGGAATGGAATCAACACGAATGGAATGGAATGGAATGGAATGGAATCAACTGGAATAGAATGGAATGGAATGCAATGGAATCAAACCGAGTGGAATGGAGTGGAATGGAATGGAATGGAATGGAATGGAATCAACAAGAATGGAATGGAATGGAATGGAAGGGAATGGAATCAACCCGAATGGATTTGAATGGAATGGAATGGAAAGGAATCAACCCGAATGGAATGGAATGGAATGGAATGGAATGGTATGGAATGGAATCATCCCGAATGGAATGGAATGGAATGGAAAGGAATGGAATGGAATCAACCCGAATGGAATGGAATGGAATGGAATGGAATGGAAAGGAATCAACCCTAATGGAATGGAATGGAATGGAATGGAATGGAATGGAATGGAATGGAATTGAATGGAAAGAAATCAACCCTAATGGAATGGAATGGAATGGAATGGAATGGAATGGAATGGAATGGAATGGAATGGAATGGCATGGAATGGAATCAACCCGAATGGAATGGAATGGAATGGAATGGAATGGAATCAACCCGAAGGGAAAGGAATGGAATGGAATAGAATGGAATAGAATGGAATGCAATAAACCGGAATGGAATGGAATGGAATGGAATGGAATGCAATCAACCTGAATGGAATGGAATGGAATGGAATGGAACGGAATGGAATCAACCCGAATGGAATGGAATGGAATGGAATGGAACGGAATGGAATCAACCCGAATGGAATGGAATGGAATGGAATGGACTGGAATCAACCCGAATGGAATGGAATGGAATGGAATCAACTGGAATGGAATGGGATGGCATGGAATGGAATCAAACCGAATGGAATGGAATGGAATGGAATGGAATGGAATGGAATGGAATGGAATGGCATGGAATGCAATCAACCTGAATGGAATGGAATGGAAAGGAATGGAATGGAATCAACCCGAATGGAATGGAATGGAATGGAATGGAACGGAATGGAATCAACCCGAATGGAATGGAATGGAATGGACTGGAATCAACACGAATGGAATGGAATGGAATGGAACGGAATGGAATCAACCCGAATGGAATGGAATGGAATGGAATGGAATGGAATGGAATGGAAAGGAATGGAATCAACCCGAATGGAATGGAATGGAATCAAAGTGAATGGAATGGAATGGAAAGGAATGGAATGGAATCGAATCGAATCAACCCTAATGGAATGGAATGGAATGGAGTGGAATCAACCTGAAGGGAATGGAATGGAATGGAATGGAATGGAATGGAATGGAATGGAATCAACCCCAATGGGATGGAATGGAATGGAAAGGAATGGAATGGAATGGAATAACCCGGAATGGAATGGAATGGAATGGAATGGAATCAACCTGAATGGAATGGAATGGAATGGAATGGATTCAACCCGAATGTAGTGGAATGGAATAGAAAGGAATGCAATGGAATGGAATGGGTTGGAATCTACCCCAAAGGAATGGAATGGAATGGAATGGAATGGAATGGAATGGAATGAACACAAATGGAATGGAATGGAATTGCATAGAATGGAATGGAATGGAATGGAATAAACCCAAATGGAATGGTATGGAATGGAGTGGAATGGAATGGAATGGACTCAACCTCAATGGAATGGAATGGAATGGAATGGAAACAACGCGAATGGAATGGAATGGAATGGAATAGAATGGAATGGTATGGAATCAACCTGAATGGAATGGAATGGAATGGAACGGAGTGGAATTGAATGGAATGGAATCAACCCGAATGGAAAGTAATGGAATGGAATGGAATGGAATGGAATCAACACGAATGGAATGTAATGGAATGAAATGGAATCAACTGGAATGGAATGGAATGGCATGGAATGGAATCGAACCGAATGGAATGGAATGGAATGGAATAGAATGGAATGGTATGGAATCAACCTGAATGGAATGGAATGGAATGGAACGGAGTGGAATTGAATGGAATGGAATCAACCCGAATGGAATGCAATGGAATGGAATGGAATGGAATGGAATGGAATCAACACGAATGGAATGTAATGGAATGAAATGGAATCAACTGGAATGGAATGGGTGGCATGGAATGGAATCAAACCGAATGGAATGGAATGGAATGGAATGGAATGGAATCTACACGAATGGAATGGAATGGAATGGAAAGGGATGGAATGGAATAAACACGAATGGAATGGAATGGAAGGGAATGGAATGGAATGGAATGGAATGGAATCAACCCGAATGGAATGGAATGGAATGGACTGGTATCAACCCGAATGGAATGGAATGGAAAGGAACGGAATGGAATCAACCCGAATGGAATGGAATGGAATGGAATGGAATCAACCCGAATGGAATGTAATAGAATGGAATGGAATGGAATCAACTAGTATGGAATGGAATGGAATGGAATGGAATGGAATGGAATGGAATGGAATGGAATGGAATGGAATGGAATGGAATGGAATGGAGTGGAATCAACCCGAAGGGAATGGAATGGAATGGAATGGAATGGAATGGAATCAACCCCAATGGGATGGAATGGAATGGAAAGGAATGGAATGGAATGGAATCAACCTGAATGGAATGGAATGGAATGGAATGGATTCAACCCGAATGGAGTGGAATGGAATAGAAAGGAATGCAATGGAATGGAATGTATTGGAATCTACTCCAAAGGAATGGAATTGAATGGAATGGAATGGAATGGAATGAACACGAATGGAATGTCATGGAATGGCATAGAATGGAATGGAATGGAATGGAATAAACCCAAATGGAATGGAATGGAATGGAGTGGAATGGAATGGAGTGGAATGGAATGGCATGGAATGGAATCAACCGGAATGGAATGGAATGGAATGGAATGGAAAGGAATGGAATGGAATGGAATCCACCCGAATGGAATGGAATGGAATGGAATGGAATAGAATGGAATGCAATAAACCGGAATGGAATGGAATGGAATGGAATGCAATCAACCTGAATGGAATGGAATGGAATGGAATGGAATCATCCCGAATTTAATGGAATGGAATGGAATGGAACGGAATGGAATCAACCCGAATGGAATGGAATGGAATGGAATGGAATGGAATGGAATGGAATGGAAGGGAATGGAATCAACCCGAATGGAATTTAATGGAATGGAATGGAAAGGAATCAACCCGAATGGAATGGAATGGAATGGAATGGAATGGAATGGAATGGAATCAACCCGAATGGAATGGAATGGAATGGAATGGAAAGGAATCAAGCCAAATGGAATGGAATGGAATGGAATGGAATGGAATGGAATGGAATGGAATGGAATGGAATGGCATGGAATGCAATCAACCTGAATGGAATGGAATGGAATGGAATGGAATCAACCTGAATGGAATGGAATGGAATGGAATGGAACGGAATGGAATCAACCCGAATGGAATGGAATGGAATGGAGTGGAATCAACCTGAATGGAATGGAATGGAATGGGACGGAATGGAATCAATCCGAGTTTAATGGAACGGAATGGAATGGAATGGAATGGAATGGAATGGAATGGAATGGAATCAACCCGAATGGAATTGAATGGAATGGAATGGAAAGGAATCAACCCGAATGGAATGGAATGGAATGGAATGGAATCATCCCGAATGGAATGGAATGGAATGGAATCAACCCGAATGGAATGGAATGGAATGGAAAGGAGTCAACCCAAATGTAATGTAATGTAATGTAATGGAATGGAATTGAATGGAATGGAATGGCATGGAATGGAATCAACACGAATGGAATGGAATGGAATGGAATGGACTGGAATCAACCCGAATGGAATGGAATGGAATGGAATGGAATAGAATGGAATGCAATAAACGGGAATGGAATGGAATGGAATGGAATGGAATGCAATCAACATGAATGGAATTGAATGGAATGGAATGGAATGGAATCAACCCGAAAGGAATGGAATGGAATGGAATGGAATGGAATGGTATCAACCCGAAAGGAATGGAATGGAATGGAATGGAACGGAATGGAATCAAACCGAATGGAATGGAATGGACTGGAATCAACCCGAATGGAATGGAATGGAATGGAACGGAATGGAATCAACCCGAATGGAATGGAATGGAATGGAATGGAATGGAATGGAATCAACCCGAATGGAATGGAATGGAATCAACTGGTATGGAATCGAATAGAAAGGAATGGAATGGAATGGAATGGAATGGAATGGAATCAACTGGAATGGAATGGAATGGAATGCAATGGAATGGAATGCAATCAACCCGAGTGGAATGGAGTGGAAAGTAATCAACCCGAAATACATGGAATGGAATGGAATGATATGGAATGGAATGGAATGGAATGGAATGGAATCAACCCGAATGGAATGGAATGGAATGGAATGGAATGGAATGGAAAGGAATCAACCCTAATGGAATGGAATAGAATGGAATGGAATGGAATGGAATGGAATGGAACGGAATGGCATGGAATGGAATCAACCCGAATGGAATGGAATGGAATGGAATGGAATGGAATGGAATGGAATGGAATCAAACCGAATGGAATGGAATGGAATGGAATGAATTGGAATGGAATCAAATGGAAGGGAAAGGAATGGAAAGGAATGGAATCAACCCGAACGGAATGGAATGGAATGGAATGGCATGGAATGGAATCAACCCAAATGGAATGGAATGGAATGGAATGGAATGGAATCAACCCGAATGGAATGGAATGCAATGGAACGGAATCAACCCGAAAGCTATGGAATGGAATGGAATGGAATGGAATGGAATGGAATGGAATGGAATGCAATGGAATGAAATCAACCCGAAGGGAATGGAATGGAATGGAATGGAATGGCGTGGAATGGAATCAACCGGAATGGAATGGAATGGAATGGAATGGAATGGAATGGAATCAACCCGAATGGAATGGAATGGAATGAAATGGAAAGGAATGGAATGGAATGGAATGGAATGCAATCAACCCGATTGGAATGGAACGGAATTCAATGGAATGAAATGGAATCAACCCGAATGGAATGGAATGGAAAGGAATGGCATGGAATGGAATGGAATGGAATCAACCCGAATGGAAAGGAATGAAATGAAATGGAATGGAATGGAATCAACTGTAATGGAATGTAATGGAATTGAATGGAATGGAATGGATTGGAATGGAATGGAATGCAACAGAATGGAATCAACTGGAATGGAATGGAATGGAATGAAATGGAATGGAATGGAATGGAATCAACCCGAATGGAATGGAATGGAATGGAATGGCATGGAATGTAATCAAACCGAATTGATGGAAATGGAATGGAATGGAATGGAATCAACCCAAATATAATGTAATTGAATGGAATGGAATAGTATGGAATCAACCGGAATGGAAGGGAATGGAAAGGAATGGAATGGAATGGAATGCAATCAACCCAAACTGAATGGAATGTAATGGTATGGAATCAAGGCGAATGGTGCGGAATGGAATGGAATGCAATCATCCCGAATGGAGTGGAATGGAATGAAATGGAATGGAATGGAATGGAATGGAATGGACTCAACCCGAATGGATTGGAATGGAATGGAGTGGAATCAACCCGAATGGAATGGAATGGAATGGAATGGAATGGAATGGAATGGAATGGAATGCAATCAACGCCAATGGAATGGAATGGAATAAACCGGAGTGGAATGGAATGGAATGGAATGGAATCAACCTGAATGGAATGGAATGGAATGGAATGGAATGGAATGGAATGGAATGGAATCAACCCGAATGGAATGGAATGGAATGGAGTGGAATCAACCCGAATGGAATGGAGTGGAATGGAATGGAATGGAATGGAATCAACCCCAATGGAATGGAATGGAATGGAATGGAATAAACCGGAGTGGAATGGAATGGAATGGAATGGAATCAACCTGAATGGAATGGAATGGAATGGAATGGAACGAATTCAACCCGAATGGAGTGGAATGCATTAGAAAGGAATGGAATGGAATGGAACGGAATGGAATGGAAAGGAATGGCATTGAATGGAATCAACCCGAATGGAATGGAATGGAATGGAATGGAATGGAATGGAATGGAATCAACACGAATGTAATGGAATGGAATGCAATGGAATCAACCTGAAAGGAATGGAAAGGAATGGAATGGAATGGAATGGAATTTAATGGAATGGAATGCAATGGAATGGAATCAACCCGAAGGTAATGGAACTGAATGGAATGGAATGGCATGGAATGAAATCAACCTGAATGGAATGGATTGGAATGGAATGGAATGGAATCAACCCGAATGGAATGGAATGGAATGAAATGGAATGGAATGGAATGGAATGGAATGGAATGGAAAGCAATCAACCCGAATGGAATGGAACGGAATTCAATGGAATGAAATGGTATCAACCCGAATGGAATGGAATGGAAAGGAATGGCATGGAATGGAATGGAATGGAATCAACCCGAATGGAAGGGAATGGAATGGAATGAAATGGAATCAACTGGAATGGAATGTAATGGAATTGAATGGAATGGAATGGATTGGAATGGAATGGAATGGAATCAAGCCGCATGGAATGGAATGGAATGGAATGGAATGGAATGGAATGGAATGGAATCAACCCGAATGGAATGCAATGGAAAGGAATGGAATGGCTTGGAATGGATTCAACCCGAATGGAATGGAATGGAATGGAATGGAATGGAATGGAATGAAATGGAATCAACTGGAATGGAATGGAATGGAATGGAATGGAATCAACCCGTATGGAATAGAATGGAATGGAGTGGAATGGAATGCAATAAATCCGAATGGAATGGCATGGAATGGAATGGAATGGAATGGAATGGAATCAACCTGAATGGAATGGAATGGAATGGAATGGAATGGATTCAACCCGAATGGAGTGGAATGCAATAGAAAGGAATGCAATGGAATGGAATGGAATGGAATGGAATGGAATGGATTGGATTAAACCCCAAAGGAATGGAATGGAATGGAATGGAATGAACAAGAATGGAATGTAATGGAATGGCATAGAATGGAATGGAATGGAATGGAATAAACCGAAATGGAATGGAATGGAATGGAGTGGAATGGAATGAAATGGAATGGAATAGAATGGAGTTAAACCGAATGGAATGGAATGGAATGGAATGGAATGGAATGGAATGGAATGGAATGGAATGCAGTAAACCCGAATGGAATGGAAATGAATGGAATGGAATGGAATTGAATCAACCTGCATGGAATGCAGTGGAATGGACTGGAATGGAATGGAATGGAGTGGCATCAACCCGAATGTATTGGAATGGAATGGAATCAACACGAATGGAATTGAATGGAATGGAATGGAGTGGAATGGAATGGAATAAATTGGAATCAACCCGAATGGAATGCAACGGAATGGAATGGAATGGAAAAAATCAACCCGAATGGAATGGAATGGAATGGAAAGGGATGGAATGGAATAAACACGAATGGAATGGAATGGAAGGGAATGGAATGGAATGGAATGGAATGGAATCAACCCGAATGGAATGGAATGGAATGGACTGGTATCAACCCGAATGGAATGGAATGGAAAGGAACGGAATGGAATCAACTCGAATGGAATGGAATGGAATGGAATGGAATGGAATGGAATCAACCCGAATGGAATGTAATAGAATGGAATGGAATGGAATCAACTAGTATGGAATGGAATAGAATGGAATGGAATGGAATGGAATGGAATGGAATCAACCAGAATGGAAAGGAATGGAATGGAATGGAATGGAATAAACTGGAATGGAATGTAATGGAACTGAATGGAATGGAATGGATTGGAATGGAATGGAATGGAATCAACTGGAACGTAATGTAATGGAATTGAATGGAATGGATTGGAATGGAATGGAATGGAATCAACCCGAATGGAATGGAATGGAATGGAATGGAATGGAATGGAATGGAATGGAATCAACCTGAATGGAATGGAATGGAATGGCTTGGAATTCATTCAACCCGAATGGAATGGAATGGAAAGGAATGGAATGGAATGGAATGGAATCAACCGGAATGGAATGGAATGGAATGGAATGGAATGGAAAGGAATGGAATCAACCCGTATGGAATAGAATGGAATGGAATGGAATGGAATGGAATGGAATGGAATGGAATCAACCCGTATGGAATAGAATGGAATGGAATGGAATGGAATGCAATAAATTCGAATGGAATGGAATGGAATGGAATGGAATCAACCGGAATGGAATAGAATGGATTGGAATGCTGAGGAATGGAATCAACTGGAATGGAATGGAATGGAATGAAATGGAATGGAATAGAATGGAATCAACCCGAATGGATGGAAATGGAATGCGATGGAATGGAGTCAACCCAAATGTAATGTAATGTAATGGAATGGAATAGTATGGTATCAACAAGAATTGAATAGAATGGAATGGAATGGAATGGAATGGAATGCAATCAACCCGACTGGAATGGAATGGAATGATATGGAATCAAGGCGAATGGAGCGGAATGGAATGGAATGGAATGCAACCATCCCGAATGTAATGGAATGGAATGGAATGGAATGGAATGGAATGGAATGGAATCAACCGGAATGGAATGGAATGGAATGGAATGGAATGAAGTGGAATGGAATGGAATCAACCCGAATGGAATGGAATGGAATGAAATCGAATGGAATGGAATCAACCCGAATGGAATGGAATGGAATGGAATGGAATCAAAGTGAATGGAATGGAATGGAAAGGAATGGAATGCAATGGAATCGAATCAACACTAATGGAATGGAATGGAATGGAGTGGAATCAACCCGAATGGAATGGAATGGAATGGAATGGAATGGAATCAACCCCAATGGGATGGAATGGAATGGAAAGGAATGGAATGGAATGGAATAACCCGGAATGGAATGGAATGGAATGGAATGGAATGGAATCAACCTGAATGGAATGGAATGGAATGGAATGGAATGGATTCAACCCGAATGGAGTGGAATGGCACAGAAAGGAATGCAATGGAATGGAATGGATTGGAATCTACCCCAAAGGAATGGAATGGAATGGAATGGAATGCAATGAACACGAATGGAATGGAATGGAATGGCATAGAATGGAATGGAATGGAATGGAATAAACCCAAATGGAATGGAGTGGAATGGCATGGAATGGACTCAACCCGAATGGAATGGAATGGAATGGAATGGAAACAACGCGAATGGAATGGAATGGAATGGAATGGAATGGAATGAAATGGTATGGAATCAACCTGAATGGAATGTAATGGAATGGAATGGAATGGAGTGCAATTGAATGGAATGGAATCAACCCGAATGGAATGCAATGGAATGGAATGGAATGGAATGGAATGGAATGGAATGGAATCAACACAAATGGAATATAATGGAACGAAATGGAATCAACTGGACTGGAATGGGATGGCATGGAATGGAATCAAACGGAATGGAATGGAATGGAATGGAATGGAATCAACACGATTGGAATGGAATGGAATAGAATGGAATGGAATGGAACGGAATTGAAGAGAATCAACCCGAATGTAATGTAAAGTAATGGAATGGAATGGAATGGAATGGAATAGAATGGAATGGAATGGAATGGAATGGAATGGAATGGAATCAACACGAATGGAATGGAATGGAATGGAATGGAATCAACTGGAATAGAATGGAATGGAATGCAATGGAATCAAACCGAGTGGAATGGAGTGGAATGGAATGGAATGGAATGGAATGGAATCAACAAGAATGGAATGGAATGGAATGGAAGGGAATGGAATCAACCCGAATGGATTTGAATGGAATGGAATGGAAAGGAATCAACCCGAATGGAATGGAATGGAATGGAATGGAATGGTATGGAATGGAATCATCCCGAATGGAATGGAATGGAATGGAAAGGAATGGAATGGAATCAACCCGAATGGAATGGAATGGAATGGAATGGAATGGAAAGGAATCAACCCTAAGGGAATGGAATGGAATGGAATGGAATGGAATGGAATGGAATTGAATGGAAAGAAATCAACCCTAATGGAATGGAATGGAATGGAATGGAATGGAATGGAATGGAATGGCATGGAATGGAATCAACCCGAATGGAATGGAATGGAATGGAATGGAATCAACCCGAAGGGAAAGGAATGGAATGGAATAGAATGGAATGGAATGGAATGGAATGGAATAGAATGGAATGCAATAAACCGGAATGGAATGGAATGGAATGGAATGGAATGCAATCAACCTGAATGGAATGGAATGGAATGGAATGGAACGGAATGGAATCAACCCGAATGGAATGGAATGGAATGGAATGGAACGGAATGGAATCAACCCGAATGGAATGGAATGGAATGGAATGGACTGGAATCAACCCGAATGGAATGGAATGGAATGGAATCAACTGGAATGGAATGGAATGGAATGGAATGGAATCAACCCGTATGGAATAGAATGGAATGGAGTGGAATGGAATGCAATAAATCCGAATGGAATGGCATGGAATGGAATGGAATGGAATGGAATGGAATCAACCTGAATGGAATGGAATGGAATGGAATGGAATGGATTCAACCCGAATGGAGTGGAATGCAATAGAAAGGAATGCAATGGAATGGAATGGAATGGAATGGAATGGAATGGAATGGATTGGATTAAACCCCAAAGGAATGGAATGGAATGGAATGGAATGAACACGAATGGAATGTAATGGAATGGCATAGAATGGAATGGAATGGAATGGAATAAACCGAAATGGAATGGAATGGAATGGAGTGGAATGGAATGAAATGGAATGGAATAGAATGGAGTTAAACCGAATGGAATGGAATGGAATGGAATGGAATGGAATGGAATGGAATGCAGTAAACCCGAATGGAATGGAAATGAATGGAATGGAATGGAATTGAATCAACCTGCATGGAATGCAGTGGAATGGACTGGAATGGAAAGGAATGGAGTGGCATCAACCCGAATGTATTGGAATGGAATGGAATCAACACGAATGGAATTGAATGGAATGGAATGGAGTGGAATGGAATGGAATAAATTGGAATCAACCCGAATGGAATGCAACGGAATGGAATGGAATGGAAAAAATCAACCCGAATGGAATGGAATGGAATGGAAAGGGATGGAATGGAATAAACACGAATGGAATGGAATGGAAGGGAATGGAATGGAATGGAATGGAATGGAATCAACCCGAATGGAATGGAATGGAATGGACTGGTATCAACCCGAATGGAATGGAATGGAAAGGAACGGAATGGAATCAACTCGAATGGAATGGAATGGAATGGAATGGAATGGAATGGAATCAACCCGAATGGAATGTAATAGAATGGAATGGAATGGAATCAACTAGTATGGAATGGAATAGAATGGAATGGAATGGAATGGAATGGAATGGAATCAACCAGAATGGAAAGGAATGGAATGGAATGGAATGGAATAAACTGGAATGGAATGTAATGGAACTGAATGGAATGGAATGGATTGGAATGGAATGGAATGGAATCAACTGGAACGTAATGTAATGGAATTGAATGGAATGGAATGGATTGGAATGGAATGGAATGGAATCAACCCGAATGGAATGGAATGGAATGGAATGGAATGGAATGGAATGGAATGGAATCAACCTGAATGGAATGGAATGGAATGGCTTGGAATTCATTCAACCCGAATGGAATGGAATGGAAAGGAATGGAATGGAATGGAATGGAATCAACCGGAATGGAATGGAATGGAATGGAATGGAATGGAATGGAATGGAATGGAATCAACCCGTATGGAATAGAATGGAATGGAATGGAATGGAATGGAATGGAATGGAATGGAATCAACCCGTATGGAATAGAATGGAATGGAATGGAATGGAATGCAATAAATTCGAATGGAATGGAATGGAATGGAATGGAATCAACCGGAATGGAATAGAATGGATTGGAATGCAGAGGAATGGAATCAACTGGAATGGAATGGAATGGAATGAAATGGAATGGAATAGAATGGAATCAACCCGAATGGATGGAAATGGAATGCGATGGAATGGAGTCAAACCAAATGTAATGTAATGTAATGGAATGGAATAGTATGGTATCAACACGAATGGAATAGAATGGAATGGAATGGAATGGAATGGAATGCAATCAACCCGACTGGAATGGAATGGAATGATATGGAATCAAGGCGAATGGAGCGGAATGGAATGGAATGGAATGCAACCATCCCGAATGGAATGGAATGGAATGGAATGGAATGGAATGGAATGGAATGGAATCAACCGGAATGGAATGGAATGGAATGGAATGGAATGAAGTGGAATGGAATGGAATCAACCCGAATGGAATGGAATGGAATGAAATCGAATGGAATGGAATCAACCCGAATGGAATGGAATGGAATGGAATGGAATCAAAGTGAATGGAATGGAATGGAAAGGAATGGAATGCAATGGAATCGAATCAACACTAATGGAATGGAATGGAATGGAGTGGAATCAACCCGAATGGAATGGAATGGAATGGAATGGAATGGAATCAACCCCAATGGGATGGAATGGAATGGAAAGGAATGGAATGGAATGGAGTAACCCGGAATGGAATGGAATGGAATGGAATGGAATGGAATCAACCTGAATGGAATGGAATGGAATGGAATGGAATGGATTCAACCCGAATGGAGTGGAATGGAACAGAAAGGAATGCAATGGAATGGAATGGATTGGAATCTACCCCAAAGGAATGGAATGGAATGGAATGGAATGCAATGAACACGAATGGAATGGAATGGAATGGCATAGAATGGAATGGAATGGAATGGAATAAACCCAAATGGAATGGAGTGGAATGGCATGGAATGGACTCAACCCGAATGGAATGGAATGGAATGGAATGGAAACAACGCGAATGGAATGGAATGGAATGGAATGGAATGGAATGGAATGAAATGGTATGGAATCAACCTGAATGGAATGTAATGGAATGGAATGGAATGGAGTGCAATTGAATGGAATGGAATCAACCCGAATGGAATGCAATGGAATGGAATGGAATGGAATGGAATGGAATGGAATGGAATCAACACAAATGGAATATAATGGAACGAAATGGAATCAACTGGACTGGAATGGGATGGCATGGAATGGAATCAAACGGAATGGAATGGAATGGAATGGAATGGAAACAACACGAATGGAATGGAATGGAATAGAATGGAATGGAATGGAACGGAATTGAAGAGAATCAACCCGAATGTAATGTAAAGTAATGGAATGGAATGGAATGGAATGGAATAGAATGGAATGGAATGGAATGGAATGGAATGGAATGGAATCAACACGAATGGAATGGAATGGAATGGAATGGAATCAACTGGAATAGAATGGAATGGAATGCAATGGAATCAAACCGAGTGGAATGGAGTGGAATGGAATGGAATGGAATGGAATCAACAAGAATGGAATGGAATGGAATGGAAGGGAATGGAATCAACCCGAATGGATTTGAATGGAATGGAATGGAAAGGAATCAACCCGAATGGAATGGAATGGAATGGAATGGAATGGTATGGAATGGAATCATCCCGAATGGAATGGAATGGAATGGAAAGGAATGGAATGGAATCAACCCGAATGGAATGGAATGGAATGGAATGGAATGGAAAGGAATCAACCCTAATGGAATGGAATGGAATGGAATGGAATGGAATGGAATGGAATGGAATTGAATGGAAAGAAATCAACCCTAATGGAATGGAATGGAATGGAATGGAATGGAATGGAATGGAATGGAATGGAATGGAATGGCATGGAATGGAATCAACCCGAATGGAATGGAATGGAATGGAATGGAATCAACCCGAAGGGAAAGGAATGGAATGGAATAGAATGGAATAGAATGGAATGCAATAAACCGGAATGGAATGGAATGGAATGGAATGGAATGCAATCAACCTGAATGGAATGGAATGGAATGGAATGGAACGGAATGGAATCAACCCGAATGGAATGGAATGGAATGGAATGGAACGGAATGGAATCAACCCGAATGGAATGGAATGGAATGGAATGGACTGGAATCAACCCGAATGGAATGGAATGGAATGGAATCAACTGGAATGGAATGGGATGGCATGGAATGGAATCAAACCGAATGGAATGGAATGGAATGGAATGGAATGGAATGGAATGGAATGGAATGGCATGGAATGCAATCAACCTGAATGGAATGGAATGGAAAGGAATGGAATGGAATCAACCCGAATGGAATGGAATGGAATGGAATGGAACGGAATGGAATCAACCCGAATGGAATGGAATGGAATGGACTGGAATCAACACGAATGGAATGGAATGGAATGGAACGGAATGGAATCAACCCGAATGGAATGGAATGGAATGGAATGGAATGGAATGGAATGGAAAGGAATGGAATCAACCCGAATGGAATGGAATGGAATCAAAGTGAATGGAATGGAATGGAAAGGAATGGAATGGAATCGAATCGAATCAACCCTAATGGAATGGAATGGAATGGAGTGGAATCAACCTGAAGGGAATGGAATGGAATGGAATGGAATGGAATGGAATGGAATGGAATCAACCCCAATGGGATGGAATGGAATGGAAAGGAATGGAATGGAATGGAATAACCCGGAATGGAATGGAATGGAATGGAATGGAATCAACCTGAATGGAATGGAATGGAATGGAATGGATTCAACCCGAATGTAGTGGAATGGAATAGAAAGGAATGCAATGGAATGGAATGGGTTGGAATCTACCCCAAAGGAATGGAATGGAATGGAATGGAATGGAATGGAATGGAATGGAATGAACACAAATGGAATGGAATGGAATTGCATAGAATGGAATGGAATGGAATGGAATAAACCCAAATGGAATGGTATGGAATGGAGTGGAATGGAATGGAATGGACTCAACCTCAATGGAATGGAATGGAATGGAATGGAAACAACGCGAATGGAATGGAATGGAATGGAATAGAATGGAATGGTATGGAATCAACCTGAATGGAATGGAATGGAATGGAACGGAGTGGAATTGAATGGAATGGAATCAACCCGAATGGAAAGTAATGGAATGGAATGGAATGGAATGGAATGGAATGGAATCAACACGAATGGAATGTAATGGAATGAAATGGAATCAACTGGAATGGAATGGAATGGCATGGAATGGAATCGAACCGAATGGAATGGAATGGAATGGAATAGAATGGAATGGTATGGAATCAACCTGAATGGAATGGAATGGAATGGAACGGAGTGGAATTGAATGGAATGGAATCAACCCGAATGGAATGCAATGGAATGGAATGGAATGGAATGGAATGGAATCAACACGAATGGAATGTAATGGAATGAAATGGAATCAACTGGAATGGAATGGGTGGCATGGAATGGAATCAAACCGAATGGAATGGAATGGAATGGAATGGAATGGAATCTACACGAATGGAATGGAATGGAATGGAATGGAATGGAATTGAACAGAATCAACCCGAATGTAATGTAATGGAATGGAATGGAATGGAATGGAATAGAATGGAATTGAATGCAATGGAATGGAACGGAATGGAATCAAACCGAATGGAATGGAATGGAATGGCATGGAATGCAATCAACCGGAATGGAATGGAATATAATGGAATGGAATGCAATCAACCTGAATGGAATGGAATGGAATGGAATGGAATGGAATGGAATGGAATGGAATCAACCCGAATGGAATGGAATGGAATGGAATGGAACGGAATGGAATCAACCCGAATAGAATGGAATGGAATGGACTGGAATCAACCCGAATGGAATGGAATGGAATGGAATCAACCTGAATGAAATGGAATGGAATGGAATGGAATGGAATGGAACGGAATCAACCCGAATGGAATGGAATGGAATGGAGTGGAATCAACCCGAATGGAATGGAATGGAATGGAATGGAATGGAATGGAATCAACCCCAATGGAATGGAATGGAATGGAATAAACCGGAGTGGAATGGAATGGAATGGAATGGAATCAACCTGAATGGAATGGAATGGAATGGAATGGAACGAATTCAACCCGAATGGAGTGGAATGGATTAGAAAGGAATGCAATGGAATGGAAGGGAATGGAATGGAATGGAATGGCATGGAATGGAATCAACTCGAATGGAATGGAATGGAATGGAATGGAATGGAATGGAATGGAATCAACCCGAATGGAATGGAATGGAATGGAATTGAATGGAATGGAATGGAATGGAAGGGAATGGAATCAACCCGAATGGAATTGAATGGAATGGAATGGAAAGGAATCAACCCGAATGGAATGGAATGGAATGGAATGGAATGGAATGGAATGGAATGGAATGGAATGGCATGGAATGCAATCAACCTGAATGGAATGGAATGGAATGGAATGGAATGGAATCAACCCGAATGGAATGGAATGGAATGGAATGGAATGGAATCAACCCCAATGGGATGGAATGGAATGGAAAGGAATGGAATGGAATGGAATAACCCGGAATGGAATGGAATGGAATGGAATGGAATGGAATCAACCTGAATGGAATGGAATGGAATGGAATGGAATGGATTCAACCCGAATGGAGTGGAATGGAACAGAAAGGAATGCAATGGAATGGAATGGATTGGAATCTACCCCAAAGGAATGGAATGGAATGGAATGGAATGCAATGAACACGAATGGAATGGAATGGAATGGCATAGAATGGAATGGAATGGAATGGAATAAACCCAAATGGAATGGAGTGGAATGGCATGGAATGGACTCAACCCGAATGGAATGGAATGGAATGGAATGGAAACAACGCGAATGGAATGGAATGGAATGGAATGGAATGGAATGAAATGGTATGGAATCAACCTGAATGGAATGTAATGGAATGGAATGGAATGGAGTGGAATTGAATGGAATGGAATCAACCCGAATGGAATGCAATGGAATGGAATGGAATGGAATGGAATGGAATGGAATGGAATCAACACAAATGGAATATAATGGAACGAAATGGAATCAACTGGACTGGAATGGGATGGCATGGAATGGAATCAAACGGAATGGAATGGAATGGAATCAACACGAATGGAATGGAATGGAATAGAATGGAATGGAATGGAACGGAATTGAAGAGAATCAACCCGAATGTAATGTAAAGTAATGGAATGGAATGGAATGGAATGGAATAGAATGGAATGGAATGGAATGGAATGGAATGGAATGGAATCAACACGAATGGAATGGAATGGAATGGAATGGAATCAACTGGAATAGAATGGAATGGAATGCAATGGAATCAAACCGAGTGGAATGGAGTGGAATGGAATGGAATGGAATGGAATGGAATCAACAAGAATGGAATGGAATGGAATGGAAGGGAATGGAATCAACCCGAATGGATTTGAATGGAATGGAATGGAAAGGAATCAACCCGAATGGAATGGAATGGAATGGAATGGAATGGAATGGTATGGAATGGAATCATCCCGAATGGAATGGAATGGAATGGAAAGGAATGGAATGGAATCAACCCGAATAGAATGGAATGGAATGGAATGGAATGGAAAGGAATCAACCCTAATGGAATGGAATGGAATGGAATGGAATGGAATGGAATGGAATGGAATGGAATTGAATGGAAAGAAATCAACCCTAATGGAATGGAATGGAATGGAATGGAATGGAATGGAATGGAATGGAATGGCATGGAATGGAATCAACCCGAATGGAATGGAATGGAATGGAATGGAATCAACCCGAAGGGAAAGGAATGGAATGGAATAGAATGGAATAGAATGGAATGCAATAAACCGGAATGGAATGGAATGGAATGGAATGGAATGCAATCAACCTGAATGGAATGGAATGGAATGGAATGGAACGGAATGGAATCAACCCGAATGGAATGGAATGGAATGGAATGGAACGGAATGGAATCAACCCGAATGGAATGGAATGGAATGGAATGGACTGGAATCAACCCGAATGGAATGGAATGGAATGGAATCAACTGGAATGGAATGGGATGGCATGGAATGGAATCAAACCGAATGGAATGGAATGGAATGGCATGGAATGGAATGGAATGGAATTGAATGGAATGGAATGGCATGGAATGCAATCAACCTGAATGGAATGGAATGGAAAGGAGTGGAATGGAATCAACCCGAATGGAATGGAATGGAATGGAATGGAACGGAATGGAATCAACCCGAATGGAATGGAATGGAATGGACTGGAATCAACCCGAATGGAATGGAATGGAATGGAACGGAATGGAATCAACCCGAATGGAATGGAATGGAATGGAATGGAATGGAATGGAAAGGAATGGAATCAACCCGAATGGAATTGAATGGAATCAAAGTGAATGGAATGGAATGGAAAGGAATGGAATGGAATCAAATCGAATCAACCCTAATGGAATGGAATGGAATGGAGTGGAATCAACCTGAAGGGAATGGAATGGAATGGAATGGAATGGAATGGAATCAACCCCAATGGGATGGAATGGAATGGAAAGGAATGGAATGGAATGGAATAACCCGGAATGGAATGGAATGGAATGGAATGGAATGGAATGGAATGGAATCAACCTGAATGGAATGGAATGGAATGGAATGGATTCAACCCGAATGTAGTGGAATGGAATAGAAAGGAATGCAATGGAATGGAATGGGTTGGAATCTACCCCAAAGGAATGGAATGGAATGGAATGGAATGGAATGGAATGAACACGAATGGAATGGAATGGAATTGCATAGAATGGAATGGAATGGAATGGAATAAACCCAAATGGAATGGTATGGAATGGAGTGGAATGGAATGGAATGGACTCAACCTCAATGGAATGGAATGGAATGGAATGGAAACAACGCGAATGGAATGGAATGGAATGGAATAGAATGGAATGGTATGGAATCAACCTGAATGGAATGGAATGGAATGGAACGGAGTGGAATTGAATGGAATGGAATCAACCCGAATGGAAAGCAATGGAATGGAATGGAATGGAATGGAATGGAATGGAATCAACACGAATGGAATGTAATGGAATGAAATGGAATCAACTGGAATGGAATGGAATGGCATGGAATGGAATCGAACCGAATGGAATGGAATGGAATGGAATAGAATGGAATGGTATGGAATCAACCTGAATGGAATGGAATGGAATGGAACGGAGTGGAATTGAATGGAATGGAATCAACCCGAATGGAATGCAATGGAATGGAATGGAATGGAATGGAATGGAATCAACACGAATGGAATGTAATGGAATGAAATGGAATCAACTGGAATGGAATGGGTGGCATGGAATGGAATCAAACCGAATGGAATGGAATGGAATGGAATGGAATGGAATCTACACGAATGGAATGGAATGGAATGGAATGGAATGGAATTGAACAGAATCAACCCGAATGTAATGTAATGGAATGGAATGGAATGGAATGGAATAGAATGGAATTGAATGCAATGGAATGGAACGGAATGGAATCAAACCGAATGGAATGGAATGGAATGGCATGGAATGCAATCAACCGGAATGGAATGGAATATAATGGAATGGAATGCAATCAACCTGAATGGAATGGAATGGAATGGAATGGAATGGAATGGAATGGAATCAACCCGAATGGAATGGAATGGAATGGAATGGAACGGAATGGAATCAACCCGAATAGAATGGAATGGAATGGACTGGAATCAACCCGAATGGAATGGAATGGAATGGAATCAACCTGAATGAAATGGAATGGAATGGAATGGAATGGAATGGAATGGAATGGAACGGAATCAACCCGAATGGAATGGAATGGAATGGAGTGGAATCAACCCGAATGGAATGGAATGGAATGGAATGGAATGGAATGGAATCAACCCCAATGGAATGGAATGGAATGGAATGGAATGGAATAAACCGGAGTGGAATGGAATGGAATGGAATGGAATCAACCTGAATGGAATGGAATGGAATGGAATGGAACGAATTCAACCCGAATGGAGTGGAATGGATTAGAAAGGAATGCAATGGAATGGAAGGGAATGGAATGGAATGGAATGGCATGGAATGGAATCAACTCGAATGGAATGGAATGGAATGGAATGGAATGGAAAGGAATGGAATCAACCCGAATGGAATGGAATGGAATGGAATTGAATGGAATGGAATGGAATGGAAGGGAATGGAATCAACCCGAATGGAATTGAATGGAATGGAATGGAAAGGAATCAACCCGAATGGAATGGAATGGAATGGAATGGAATGGAATGGAATGGAATGGCATGGAATGCAATCAACCTGAATGGAATGGAATGGAATGGAATGGAATGGAATCAACCCGAATGGAATGGAATGGAATGGAATGGAACGGAATGGAATCAACCCTAATGGAATGGAATGGAATGGACTGGAATCAACCTGAATGTAATGGAATGGAATGGGACGGAATGGAATCAACCCAAATGGAATGGAACGGAATGGAATGGAATGGAATGGAATGGAATCAACCCGAATGGAATTGAATGGAATGGAACGGAAAGGAATCAACCCGAATGGAATGGAATGGAATGGAATGGAATGGAATGGAATGGAATCATCCCGAATGGAATGGAATGGAATGGAATGGAGTGGAATGGAATCAACCCGAATGGAATGGAATGGAATGGAAAGGAGTCAACCCAAATGGAATGGAATGGAATGGAATGGAATGGAAAGGAATCAACCCGAATGGAATGGAATGGAATGGAATGGAATGGAATGGCATGGAATGGAATCAACACGAATGGAATGGAATGGAATGGAATGGAATGGAATGGAATGGAATCAACCCGAATGGAATGGAATGGAATGGAATGGAATAGAATGGAATGCAATAAACCGGAATGGAATGGAATGGAATGGAATGGAATGCAATCAACATTAATGGAATGGAATGGAATGGAATGGAATGGAATCAACCTGAAAGGAATGGAATGGAATGGAAAGGAATGGAATGGAATCAACCCGAATGGAATGGAATGGAATGGAATGGAATGGAATGGAAAGGAATCAACCCTAATGGAATGGAATGGAATGGAATGGAATGGAATGGAATGGAATTGAATGGAAAGAAATCAACCCTAATGGAATGGAATGGAATGGAATGGAATGGAATGGAATGGAATGGAATGGAATGGCATGGAATGGAATCAACCCGAATGGAATGGAATGGAATGGAATGGAATCAACCCGAAGGGAAAGGAATGGAATGGAATAGAATGGAATAGAATGGAATGCAATAAACCGGAATGGAATGGAATGGAATGGAATGGAATGCAATCAACCTGAATGGAATGGAATGGAATGGAATGGAACGGAATGGAATCAACCCGAATGGAATGGAATGGAATGGAATGGAACGGAATGGAATCAACCCGAATGGAATGGAATGGAATGGAATGGACTGGAATCAACCCGAATGGAATGGAATGGAATGGAATCAACTGGAATGGAATGGGATGGCATGGAATGGAATCAAACCGAATGGAATGGAATGGAATGGAATGGAATGGAATGGAATGGAATGGAATGGCATGGAATGCAATCAACCTGAATGGAATGGAATGGAAAGGAATGGAATGGAATCAACCCGAATGGAATGGAATGGAATGGAATGGAACGGAATGGAATCAACCCGAATGGAATGGAATGGAATGGACTGGAATCAACACGAATGGAATGGAATGGAATGGAACGGAATGGAATCAACCCGAATGGAATGGAATGGAATGGAATGGAATGGAATGGAATGGAAAGGAATGGAATCAACCCGAATGGAATGGAATGGAATCAAAGTGAATGGAATGGAATGGAAAGGAATGGAATGGAATCGAATCGAATCAACCCTAATGGAATGGAATGGAATGGAGTGGAATCAACCTGAAGGGAATGGAATGGAATGGAATGGAATGGAATGGAATGGAATGGAATGGAATCAACCCCAATGGGATGGAATGAAATGGAAAGGAATGGAATGGAATGGAATAACCCGGAATGGAATGGAATGGAATGGAATGGAATCAACCTGAATGGAATGGAATGGAATGGAATGGATTCAACCCGAATGTAGTGGAATGGAATAGAAAGGAATGCAATGGAATGGAATGGGTTGGAATCTACCCCAAAGGAATGGAATGGAATGGAATGGAATGGAATGGAATGGAATGGAATGAACACAAATGGAATGGAATGGAATTGCATAGAATGGAATGGAATGGAATGGAATAAACCCAAATGGAATGGTATGGAATGGAGTGGAATGGAATGGAATGGACTCAACCTCAATGGAATGGAATGGAATGGAATGGAAACAACGCGAATGGAATGGAATGGAATGGAATAGAATGGAATGGTATGGAATCAACCTGAATGGAATGGAATGGAATGGAACGGAGTGGAATTGAATGGAATGGAATCAACCCGAATGGAAAGCAATGGAATGGAATGGAATGGAATGGAATGGAATGGAATCAACACGAATGGAATGTAATGGAATGAAATGGAATCAACTGGAATGGAATGGAATGGCATGGAATGGAATCGAACCGAATGGAATGGAATGGAATGGAATAGAATGGAATGGTATGGAATCAACCTGAATGGAATGGAATGGAATGGAACGGAGTGGAATTGAATGGAATGGAATCAACCCGAATGGAATGCAATGGAATGGAATGGAATGGAATGGAATGGAATCAACACGAATGGAATGTAATGGAATGAAATGGAATCAACTGGAATGGAATGGGTGGCATGGAATGGAATCAAACCGAATGGAATGGAATGGAATGGAATGGAATGGAATCTACACGAATGGAATGGAATGGAATGGAATTGAACAGAATCAACCCGAATGTAATGTAATGGAATGGAATGGAATGGAATGGAATAGAATGGAATTGAATGCAATGGAATGGAACGGAATGGAATCAAACCGAATGGAATGGAATGGAATGGCATGGAATGCAATCAACCGGAATGGAATGGAATATAATGGAATGGAATGCAATCAACCTGAATGGAATGGAATGGAATGGAATGGAATGGAATGGAATGGAATGGAATCAACCCGAATGGAATGGAATGGAACGGAATGGAATCAACCCGAATAGAATGGAATGGAATGGACTGGAATCAACCCGAATGGAATGGAATGGAATGGAATCAACCTGAATGAAATGGAATGGAATGGAATGGAATGGAATGGAACGGAATCAACCCGAATGGAATGGAATGGAATGGAGTGGAATCAACCCGAATGGAATGGAATGGAATGGAATGGAATGGAATGGAATCAACCCCAATGGAATGGAATGGAATGGAATGGAATGGAATAAACCGGAGTGGAATGGAATGGAATGGAATGGAATCAACCTGAATGGAATGGAATGGAATGGAATGGAACGAATTCAACCCGAATGGAGTGGAATGGATTAGAAAGGAATGCAATGGAATGGAAGGGAATGGAATGGAATGGAATGGCATGGAATGGAATCAACTCGAATGGAATGGAATGGAATGGAATGGAATGGAATGGAATGGAATGGAAAGGAATGGAATCAACCCGAATGGAATGGAATGGAATGGAATTGAATGGAATGGAATGGAATGGAAGGGAATGGAATCAACCCGAATGGAATTGAATGGAATGGAATGGAAAGGAATCAACCCGAATGGAATGGAATGGAATGGAATGGAATGGAATGGAATGGAATGGCATGGAATGCAATCAACCTGAATGGAATGGAATGGAATGGAATGGAATGGAATCAACCCGAATGGAATGGAATGGAATGGAATGGAATGGAATCAACCCCAATGGGATGGAATGGAATGGAAAGGAATGGAATGGAATGGAATAACCCGGAATGGAATGGAATGGAATGGAATGGAATGGAATCAACCTGAATGGAATGGAATGGAATGGAATGGAATGGATTCAACCCGAATGGAGTGGAATGGAACAGAAAGGAATGCAATGGAATGGAATGGATTGGAATCTACCCCAAAGGAATGGAATGGAATGGAATGGAATGCAATGAACACGAATGGAATGGAATGGAATGGCATAGAATGGAATGGAATGGAATGGAATAAACCCAAATGGAATGGAGTGGAATGGCATGGAATGGACTCAACCCGAATGGAATGGAATGGAATGGAATGGAAACAACGCGAATGGAATGGAATGGAATGGAATGAAATGGTATGGAATCAACCTGAATGGAATGTAATGGAATGGAATGGAATGGAGTGGAATTGAATGGAATGGAATCAACCCGAATGGAATGCAATGGAATGGAATGGAATGGAATGGAATGGAATGGAATGGAATCAACACAAATGGAATATAATGGAACGAAATGGAATCAACTGGACGGGAATGGGATGGCATGGAATGGAATCAAACGGAATGGAATGGAATGGAATGGAATCAACACGAATGGAATGGAATGGAATAGAATGGAATGGAATGGAACGGAATTGAAGAGAATCAACCCGAATGTAATGTAAAGTAATGGAATGGAATGGAATGGAATGGAATAGAATGGAATGGAATGGAATGGAATGGAATGGAATGGAATCAACACGAATGGAATGGAATGGAATGGAATGGAATCAACTGGAATAGAATGGAATGGAATGCAATGGAATCAAACCGAGTGGAATGGAGTGGAATGGAATGGAATGGAATGGAATGGAATCAACAAGAATGGAATGGAATGGAATGGAAGGGAATGGAATCAACCCGAATGGATTTGAATGGAATGGAATGGAAAGGAATCAACCCGAATGGAATGGAATGGAATGGAATGGAATGGTATGGAATGGAATCATCCCGAATGGAATGGAATGGAATGGAAAGGAATGGAATGGAATCCACCCGAATAGAATGGAATGGAATGGAATGGAATGGAAAGGAATCAACCCTAATGGAATGGAATGGAATGGAATGGAATGGAATGGAATGGAATTGAATGGAAAGAAATCAACCCTAATGGAATGGAATGGAATGGAATGGAATGGAATGGAATGGAATGGAATGGCATGGAATGGAATCAACCCGAATGGAATGGAATGGAATGGAATGGAATCAACCCGAAGGGAAAGGAATGGAATGGAATAGAATGGAATAGAATGGAATGCAATAAACCGGAATGGAATGGAATGGAATGGAATGGAATGCAATCAACCTGAATGGAATGGAATGGAATGGAATGGAACGGAATGGAATCAACCCGAATGGAATGGAATGGAATGGAATGGAACGGAATGGAATCAACCCGAATGGAATGGAATGGAATGGAATGGACTGGAATCAACCCGAATGGAATGGAATGGAATGGAATCAACTGGAATGGAATGGGATGGCATGGAATGGAATCAAACCGAATGGAATGGAATGGAATGGAATGGAATGGAATGGAATTGAATGGAATGGAATGGCATGGAATGCAATCAACCTGAATGGAATGGAATGGAAAGGAGTGGAATGGAATCAACCCGAATGGAATGGAATGGAATGGAATGGAACGGAATGGAATCAACCCGAATGGAATGGAATGGAATGGACTGGAATCAACCCGAATGGAATGGAATGGAATGGAACGGAATGGAATCAACCCGAATGGAATGGAATGGAATGGAATGGAATGGAATGGAAAGGAATGGAATCAACCCGAATGGAATGGAATGGAATCAAAGTGAATGGAATGGAATGGAAAGGAATGGAATGGAATCAAATCGAATCAACCCTAATGGAATGGAATGGAATGGAGTGGAATCAACCTGAAGGGAATGGAATGGAATGGAATGGAATGGAATGGAATCAACCCCAATGGGATGGAATGGAATGGAAAGGAATGGAATGGAATGGAATAACCCGGAATGGAATGGAATGGAATGGAATGGAATGGAATGGAATGGAATCAACCTGAATGGAATGGAATGGAATGGAATGGATTCAACCCGAATGTAGTGGAATGGAATAGAAAGGAATGCAATGGAATGGAATGGGTTGGAATCTACCCCAAAGGAATGGAATGGAATGGAATGGAATGGAATGGAATGAACACGAATGGAATGGAATGGAATTGCATAGAATGGAATGGAATGGAATGGAATAAACCCAAATGGAATGGTATGGAATGGAGTGGAATGGAATGGAATGGACTCAACCTCAATGGAATGGAATGGAATGGAATGGAAACAACGCGAATGGAATGGAATGGAATGGAATAGAATGGAATGGTATGGAATCAACCTGAATGGAATGGAATGGAATGGAACGGAGTGGAATTGAATGGAATGGAATCAACCCGAATGGAAAGCAATGGAATGGAATGGAATGGAATGGAATGGAATGGAATCAACACGAATGGAATGTAATGGAATGAAATGGAATCAACTGGAATGGAATGGAATGGCATGGAATGGTATCGAACCGAATGGAATGGAATGGAATGGAATAGAATGGAATGGCATGGAATCAACCTGAATGGAATGGAATGGAATGGAACGGAGTGGAATTGAATGGAATGGAATCAACCCGAATGGAATGCAATGGAATGGAATGGAATGGAATGGAATGGAATCAACACGAATGGAATGTAATGGAATGAAATGGAATCAACTGGAATGGAATGGGTGGCATGGAATGGAATCAAACCGAATGGAATGGAATGGAATGGAATGGAATGGAATCTACACGAATGGAATGGAATGGAATGGAATGGAATGGAATTGAACAGAATCAACCCGAATGTAATGTAATGGAATGGAATGGAATGGAATGGAATAGAATGGAATTGAATGCAATGGAATGGAACGGAATGGAATCAAACCGAATGGAATGGAATGGAATGGCATGGAATGCAATCAACCGGAATGGAATGGAATATAATGGAATGGAATGCAATCAACCTGAATGGAATGGAATGGAATGGAATGGAATGGAATGGAATGGAATCAACCCGAATGGAATGGAATGGAATGGAATGGAACGGAATGGAATCAACCCGAATAGAATGGAATGGAATGGACTGGAATCAACCCGAATGGAATGGAATGGAATGGAATCAACCTGAATGAAATGGAATGGAATGGAATGGAATGGAATGGAATGGAACGGAATCAACCCGAATGGAATGGAATGGAATGGAGTGGAATCAACCCGAATGGAATGGAATGGAATGGAATGGAATGGAATCAACCCCAATGGAATGGAATGGAATGGAATGGAATGGAATAAACCGGAGTGGAATGGAATGGAATGGAATGGAATCAACCTGAATGGAATGGAATGGAATGGAATGGAACGAATTCAACCCGAATGGAGTGGAATGGATTAGAAAGGAATGCAATGGAATGGAAGGGAATGGAATGGAATGGAATGGCATGGAATGGAATCAACTCGAATGGAATGGAATGGAATGGAATGGAATGGAAAGGAATGGAATAAACCCGAATGGAATGGAATGGAATGGAATGGAATGGAATGGAATGGAATGGAAGGGAATGGAATCAACCCGAATGGAATTGAATGGAATGGAATGGAAAGGAATCAACCCGAATGGAATGGAATGGAATGGAATGGAATGGAATGGAATGGAATGGCATGGAATGCAATCAACCTGAATGGAATGGAATGGAATGGAATGGAATGGAATGGAATCAACCCGAATGGAATGGAATGGAATGGAATGGAACGGAATGGAATCAACCCTAATGGAATGGAATGGAATGGACTGGAATCAACCTGAATGTAATGGAATGGAATGGGACGGAATGGAATCAACCCAAATGGAATGGAACGGAATGGAATGGAATGGAATGGAATGGAATCAACCCGAATGGAATTGAATGGAATGGAACGGAAAGGAATCAACCCGAATGGAATGGAATGGAATGGAATGGAATGGAATGGAATGGAATGGAATCATCCCGAATGGAATGGAATGGAATGGAAAGGAGTCAACCCAAATGGAATGGAATGGAATGGAATGGAATGGAAAGGAATCAACCCGAATGGAATGGAATGGAATGGAATGGAATGGAATGGAATGGCATGGAATGGAATCAACACGAATGGAATGGAATGGAATGGAATGGAATGGAATGGAATGGAATCAACCCGAATGGAATGGAATGGAATGGAATGGAATAGAATGGAATGCAATAAACCGGAATGGAATGGAATGGAATGGAATGGAATGCAATCAACATTAATGGAATGGAATGGAATGGAATGGAATGGAATCAACCTGAAAGGAATGGAATGGAATGGAATGGAACGGAATGGAATCAAACCGAATGGAATGGAATGGAATGTAATGAGCCCGAATGGAATGGAATGGAATAGAACGGAATGGAATCAACCCGAATGGAATGGAATGGAATGGAATGGAATGGAATGGAATGGAATCAACCAGAATGGAATGGAATGGAATGGAATGGAATGGAATGGAATCAACTGGTATGGAATGGAATAGAATGGAATGGAATGGAATGGAGTGGAATGGAATGGAATGGAATCAACTGGAATGGAATGGAATGGAATGCAATGGAATGGAATGCAATCAACCCGAGTGGAATGGAATGGATAGTAATCAACCCGAAATAAATGGAATGGAATGGAATGATTTGGAATGGAATGGAATGGAATGGAATGGAATCAACCCGAATGGAATGGAATGGAATGGAATGGAATGGAATGGAAAGGAATCAACCCTAATGGAATGGAATGGAATGGAATGGAATGGAATGGCATGGAATGGCATGGAATGGAATCAACCCGAATGGCATGGAAGGGAATGGAATGGAATGGAATGGAATGGAATCAACGCGAATGGAATGGAATGGAAGGGAAGGGAATAGAATGGAATGCAATAAACCGGAATGGAATGGAATGGAATGGAATGGAATGCCATCAACGTGAATGGAATGGAATGGAATGCAATCAACCCGAATGGAATGGAATGGAACGGAATGGTATCAACCCGAATGGAATGGAATGGAATGGACTGGAATCAACCCGAATGGAATGGAATGGAATGGAACGGAATGGAATCAACCCGAATGGAATGGAATGGAATGGAATGGAAAGGAAGCAACCCGAATGGAATTGAATGGAATGGAATGGAAAGGAATCAACCCGAATGGAATGGAATGGAATGGAATGGAATGGAATGGAATGGAATGGAATCAACCCGAATGGAATGGAATGGAATGGCATAGAATGGAATGGAATGGAATGGAATCAACGCGAATGGAATAGAATGGGATGGAATGGAATCAAACCAAATGGAATGGAATGGAATGGAATGGAATCAACCCGAATGGTATGGAATGCAATGGAATGGAAAGGAATGGAATGGAATCAACCCGAATGGAATGGAATGGAATGGAATGGAATCAACCCGAATGGTATGGAATGGAATGGAATGGAATGGAATGGAATCAACCCGAATGGAATGGAATGAAATGGAATGGAAAAAATTAATCCGAATGGAATGGAAGGGAATGGAATGGAATGCAATGGAATGGAATCAACTTTAATGGAATGGAATGGAATGGAATGGAATCAACTGGAATGGAATGGAATTGCATGAAATGGAATGTAATGGAATGGAATCAACCAAATGGAATGGAATGGAATGCAATGAACCCGAATGGAGTGGAATGTAATGGAATGGAATAGAATGGAACGGAATGGAATGAACCCGAATGGAATGGAATGGAATGGAATGGAATGAAAAAAATCAACGCGAATGGAATGGAAAGAAATGGAGTGGAATGGAATGGAATGGAATCAACCCGAATGGAATGGAATGGATTTGAATGGAATGGAATGGAATGGAATTAAAATAAATGGAATGGAAGGGAATGGAATGGAATGCAATGGATTGGAATGGAAAGCAATGGAAAAAACCCGAATGGAATGGAATGGAATGGAAAGGAATGGAATGGAATGGAATGGAATCAACCCGAATTGAACGGGATGGAATGGAATGGAATGGAATGGAATCAACCCGAATGGAATGGAATGGAATGGAATGGATTGGAATGGAATGGAATCAACCCGAATGGAATGGAATGGAATGGAAGGGAATGGAATGGAATGGAAGGGAATGGAATGGAATCAACCCGAATGGAATGGAATGGAATGGAATGGAATCAAACCAAAGGGAATGCATTGGAATGGAATGGAATGCAATGGAATGGAATGGAATGGAATGGAATGGAATGGAATGGAATAAACCGGAAAGGAATGGAATGGAATAGAACGAAATGGATTGGAATGGAATCAACCGGAATGGAATGGAATGGAATGAAATGGAACGGAAAGGAATCAACCGGAATGGAATGGAATGGAATGGAATCATATGGAATGGAATAGAATCAACCCGAAAGGAATGGAATGGAATGGAATGGAATCAACAGGAATGCAGTGGAATGGAAAGGAATGGAATGGAATGGAATGGAATGGAATGGAATGGAATGAACCCGAATGGAATGGAATGCAATGCAATGGAATGGAATTGAATGGAAAAGAATGGAATGGATTCAACCTGAATGGAATGGAATGGAATGCAAGGGAATGGAATGGAATGGAATGGAATAAACCCGAATGGAATGGAAAGGAATGGAATGGAAAGGAGCGGAATGGAATCAACTGGAATGGAATGGCAAGGAATGGAATGGAATGGAACGGAATCAACCCGTATGCAATGGAATGGAATGGAATGGAATGCAATGGAATGGAATCAACACGAATGCAATGGAATGGAATGGAATGGAATGGAATGGAATGGAATGGAATGGAATGGAATTCACCCGAAGGGAATGGAATGGAATGGAATGGAATCAATCAGAATGGAACGGAATGGAATGGAATGAAATGGAAACAAACCGAATGGATTGGAATGGAATGGAGTGGAATGGAAAGGAAAGGAATGGAATGGAATGGAATGGAATGGAATGGAATGGAATCAACGCGAATGGAATGCAATGGAATGGAATCAAACCGAATGGAATGGAATGGAATGGAATGGAATCAACCCGAATGGAATGGAATAGAATGGAATGGAATGGATTCAACTAGTATGGAATGGAATAGAATGGAATGGAATGGAATGGAATGGAATCAACCCGAATGGAAAGGACTGGAATGGAATGGAATGAAATGGAATGGAATAAACTGGCATGGAATGGAATGGAATTGAATGGAATGGAATGGATTGGAATGGAATGGAATGGAATCAACTGGAATGGAATGTAATGGAATTGAATGGAATGGAATGGATTGGAATGGAATTGAATGGAATCAACCCGAATGGAATGGAATGGAATGGAATGGAATGGAATGGAATCAACCCGAATGGAATGGAATGGAATGGCTTGGAATTGAATCAACCCGAATGGAATGGAATGGAATGGAATGAAATGGAATGGAATCAACTGGAATGGAATGGAATGGAATGGAATGGAATCAACCCGTATGGAATAGAATGGAATGGAATGGAATGGAATGCAATAAATCCGAATGGAATGGAATGGAATGGAATGGAATCAACCGGAATGGAATGGAATTGATTGGAATGCAATGGAATGGAATCAACTGGAATGGAATGGAATGGAATGAAATGGAATGGAATAGAATGGAATCAACCCGAATGGATGGAAATGGAATGCGATGGAATGGAATCAACCCAAATGTAATGTAATGTAATGTAATGGAATAGTATGGTATCAACCCGAATGGAATGGAATGGAATGGAATGGAATGGAATGCAATCAACCCGAATGGAATGGAATGGAATGGTATGGAATCAAGGCGAATGGAATGGAATGGAATGGAATGGAATGGAATGGATTCAACCTGAATGGAGTGGAATGGAACAGAAAGGAATGCAATGGAATGGAATGGATTGGAATCTACCCCAAAGGAATGGAATGGAATGGAATGGAATGCAATGAACACGAATGGAATGGAATGGAATGGCATAGAATGGAATGGAATGGAATGGAATAAACCCAAATGGAATGGAGTGGAATGGCATGGAATGGACTCAACCCGAATGGAATGGAATGGAATGGAATGGAAACAACGCGAATGGAATGGAATGGAATGGAATGGAATGGAATGGTATGGAATCAACCTGAATGGAATGTAATGGAATGGAATGGAATGGAGTGGAATTGAATGGAATGGAATCAACCCGAATGGAATGCAATGGAATGGAATGGAATGGAATGGAATGGAATGGAATCAACACAAATGGAATATAATGGAATGAAATGGAATCAACTGGACTGGAATGGGATGGCATGGAATGGAATCAAACGGAATGGAATGGAATGGAATGGAATGGAATCAACACGAATGGAATGGAATGGAATGGAATGGAATTGAAGAGAATCAACCCGAATGCAATGTAAAGTAATGGAATGGAATGGAATGGAATGGAATAGAATGGAATGGAATGGAATGGAATGGAATGGAATGGAATCAACACGAATGGAATGGAATGGAATGGAATGGAATCAACTGGAATAGAATGGAATGGAATGCAATGGAATCAAACCGAGTGGAATGGAGTGGAATGGAATGGAATGGAATGGAATGGAATCAACAAGAATGGAATGGAATGGAATGGAAGGGAATGGAATCAACCCGAATGGATTTGAATGGAATGGAATGGAAAGGAATCAACCCGAATGGAATGGAATGGAATGGAATGGAATGGAATGGAATGGAATGGAATCATCCCGAATGGAATGGAATGGAATGGAAAGGAATGGAATGGAATCAACCCGAATGGAATGGAATGGAATGGAATGGATTGGAAAGGAATCAACCCTAATGGAATGGAATGGAATGGAATGGAATGGAATGGAATGGAATGGAATTGAATGGAAAGAAATCAACCCTAATGGAATGGAATGGAATGGAATGGAATGGAATGGAATGGAATGGAATGGAATTGAATGGAATGGAATGGCATGGAATGGAATCAACCCGAATGGAATGGAATGGAATGGAATGGAATCAACCCGAATGGAAAGGAATGGAATGGAATAGAATGGAATAGAATGGAATGCAATAAACCGGAATGGAATGGAATGGAATGGAATGGAATGCAATCAACCAGAATGGAATGGAATGGAATGGAATGGAACGGAATGGAATCAACCCGAATGGAATGGAATGGAATGGAATGGAACGGAATGGAATCAACCCGAATGGAATGGAATGGAATGGAATGGACTGGAATCAACCCGAATGGAATGGAATGGAATGGAATCAACTGGAATGGAAAGGGATGGCATGGAATGGAATCAAACCGAATGGAATGGAATGGAATGGAATGGAATGGAATGGAATGGAATGGAATTGAATGGAATGGAATGGCATGGAATGCAATCAACCTGAATGGAATGGAATGGAAAGGAATGGAATGGAATCAACCCGAATGGAATGGAATGGAATGGAACGGAATGGAATCAACCCGAATGGAATGGAATGGAATGGACTGGAATCAACCCGAATGGAATGGAATGGAATGGAACGGAATGGAATCAACCCGAATGGAATGGAATGGAATGGAATGGAATGGAATGGAATGGAATGGAAAGGAATGGAATCAACCCGAATGGAATGGAATGGAATCAAAGTGAATGGAATGGAATGGAAAGGAATGGAATGGAATCGAATCGAATCAACCCTAATGGAATGGAATGGAATGGAGTGGAATCAACCTGAAGGGAATGGAATGGAATGGAATGGAATGGAATGGAATCAACCCCAATGGGATGGAATGGAATGGAAAGGAATGGAATGGAATGGAATAACCCGGAATGGAATGGAATGGAATGGAATGGAATGGAATGGAATCAACCTGAATGGAATGGAATGGAATGGAATGGATTCAACCCGAATGTAGTGGAATGGAATAGAAAGGAATGCAATGGAATGGAATGGGTTGGAATCTACCCCAAAGGAATGGAATGGAATGGAATGGAATGGAATGGAATGAACACGAATGGAATGGAATGGAATTGCATAGAATGGAATGGAATGGAATGGAATAAACCCAAATGGAATGTTATGGAGTGGAGTGGAATGGAATGGAATGGACTCAACCTCAATGGAATGGAATGGAATGGAATGGAAACAACGCGAATGGAATGGAATGGAATGGAATAGAATGGAATGGTATGGAATCAACCTGAATGGAATGGAATGGAATGGAACGGAGTGGAATTGAATGGAATGGAATCAACCCGAATGGAATGCAATGGAATGGAATGGAATGGAATGGAATGGAATGGAATCAACACGAATGGAATGTAATGGAATGAAATGGAATCAACTGGAATGGAATGGAATGGCATGGAATGGAATCAACTCGAATGGAATGGAATGGAATGGAATGGAATGGAATGGAAAGGAATGGAATCAACCCGAATGGAATGGAATGGAATCAAAGTGAATGGAATGGAATGGAAAGGAATGGAATGGAATCGAATCGAATCAACCCTAATGGAATGGAATGGAATGGAGTGGAATCAACCTGAAGGGAATGGAATGGAATGGAATGGAATGGAATAGAATGGAATGGTATGGAATCAACCTGAATGGAATGGAATGGAATGGAACGGAGTGGAATTGAATGGAATGGAATCAACCCGAATGGAATGCAATGGAATGGAATGGAATGGAAGGGAATGGAATCAACACGAATGGAATGTAATGGAATGAAATGGAATCAACTGGAATGGAATGGGTGGCATGGAATGGAATCAAACCGAATGGAATGGAATGGAATGGAATGGAATCTACACGAATGGAATGGAATGGAATGGAATGGAATGGAATGGAATTGAACAGACTCAACCCGAATGTAATGTAATGTAATGGAATGGAATGGAATGGAATAGAATGGAATTGAATGCAATGGAATGGAACGGAATGGAATCAAACCGAATGGAATGGAATGGAATGGCATGGAATGCAATCAACCGGAATGGAATGGAATATAATGGAATGGAATGCAATCAACCTGAATGGAATGGAATGGAATGGAATGGAATGGAATGGAATCAACACGAATGGAATGGAATGGAATGGAATGGAACGGAATGGAATCAACCCGAATGGAATGGAATGGAATGGAATGGAACGGAATGGAATCAACCCGAATAGAATGGAATGGAATGGACTGGAATCAACCCGAATGGAATGGAATGGAATGGAATCAACCTGAATGGAATGGAATGGAATGGAATGGAATGGAATGGAATGGAATGGAATGGAATCAACCCGAATGGAATGGAATGGAATGGAGTGGAATCAACCCGAATGGAATGGAATGGAATGGAATGGAATGGAATGGAATGGAATCAACCCCAATGGAATGGAATGGAATGGAATGGAATAAACCGGAGTGGAATGGAATGGAATGGAATGGAATCAACCTGAAAGGAATGGAATGGAATGGAATGGAACGAATTCAACCCGAATGGAGTGGAATGGATTAGAAAGGAATGCAATGGAATGGAACGGAATGGAATGGAATGGAATGGCATGGAATGGAATCAACTCGAATGGAATGGAATGGAATGGAATGGAATGGAATGGAATGGAAAGGAACGGAATCAACCCGAATGGAATGGAATGGAATCAAAGTGAATGGAATGGAATGGAAAGGAATGGAATGGAATCGAATCGAATCAACCCTAATGGAATGGAATGGAATGGAGTGGAATCAACCTGAAGGGAATGGAATGGAATGGAATGGAATGGAATGGAATCAACACCAATGGGATGGAATGGAATGGAAAGGAATGGAATGGAATGGAATAACCCGGAATTGAATGGAATGGAATGGAATGGAATGGAATGGAATCAACCTGAATGGAATGGAATGGAATGGAATGGAATGGATTCAACCCGAATGTAGTGGAATGGAATAGAAAGGAATGCAATGGAATGGAATGGATTGGAATCTACCCCAAAGGAATGGAATGGAATGGAATGGAATGGAATGAACACGAATGGAATGGAATGGAATTGCATAGAATGGAATGGAATGGAATGGAATAAACCCAAATGGAATGGTATGGAATGGAGTGGAATGGAATGGAATGGACTCAACCTCAATGGAATGGAATGGAATGGAATGGAAACAACGCGAATGGAATGGAATGGAATGGAATAGAATGGAATGGTATGGAATCAACCTGAATGGAATGGAATGGAATGGAACGGAGTGGAATTGAATGGAATGGAATTCCACCCGAATGGAATGCAATGGAATGGAATGGAATGGAATGGAATGGAATGGAATGGAATCAACATGAATGGAATGTAATGGAATGAAATGGAATCAACTAGAATGGAATGGGATGGCATGGAATGGAATCAAACCGAATGGAATGGAATGGAATGGAATGGAATGGAATGGAATAGAATGGAATGGTATGGAATCAACCTGAATGGAATGGAATGGAATGGAACGGAGTGGAATTGAATGGAATGGAATCAACCCGAATGGAATGCAATGGAATGGAATGGAATGGAATGGAATGGAATCAACACGAATGGAATGTAATGGAATGAAATGGAATCAACTGGAATGGAATGGGATGGCATGGAATGGAATCAAACAGAATGGAATGGAATGGAATGGAATGGAATGGAATGGAATCAACACGAATGGAATGGAATGGAATGGAATGGAATGGAATTGAACAGAATCAACCCGAATGTAATGTAATGTAATGGAATGGAATGGAATGGAATAGAAAGGAATTGAATGCAATGGAATGGAACGGAATGGAATCAAACCGAATGGAATGGAATGGAATGGCATGGAATGCAATCAACCGAAATGGAATGGAATGGAATGGAATGGAATGCAATCAACCTGAATGGAATGGAATGGAATGGAATGGAATGGAATGGAATGGAATCAACCCGAATGGAATGGAATGGAATGGAATGGAACGGAATGGAATCAACCCGAATGGAATGGAATGGAATGGACTGGAATCAACCCGAATGGAATGGAATGGAATGGAACGGAATGGAATCAACCCGAATGGAATGGAATGGAATGGAATGGAATGGAATGGAATGGAATGGAATCAACCCGAATGGAATTGAATGGAATGGAATGGAAAGGAATCAACCCGAATGGAATGGAATGGAATGGAATGGAATCATCCCGAATGGAATGGAATGGAATGGAATGGAATCAACCCGAATGGAATGGAATGGAATGGAATGGAAAGGAATCAACCCAAATGGAATGGAATGGAATGGAATGCAATGGAATTGAATGGAATGGAATGGCATGGAATGGAATGGAAAGGAATGGAATTGAATCAACCCGAATGGAATGGAATGGAATGGAATGGAACGGAATGGAATCAACCCGAATGGAATGGAATGGAATGGAATTGAATGGAATGGAATGGAATGGAAGGGAATGGAATCAACCCGAATGGAATTGAATGGAATGGAATGGAAAGGAATCAACCCGAATGGAATGGAATGGAATGGAATGGAATGGAATGGAATGCAATGGAATGGAATGGAATGGCATGGAATGCAATCAACCTGAATGGAATGGAATGGAATGGAATGGAATGGAATCAACCCGAATGGAATGGAATGGAACGGAATGGAATCAACCCTAATGGAATGGAATGGAATGGACTGGAATCAACCTGAATGTAATGGAATGGAATGGGACGGAATGGAATCAACCCAAATGGAATGGAACGGAATGGAATGGAATGGAATGGAATCTAAGGGAATCAACCCGAATGGAATTGAATGGAATGGAACGGAAAGGAATCAACCCGAATGGAATGGAATGGAATGGAATGGAATGGAATGGAATGGAATGGAATGGAATCATCCCGAATGGAATGGAATGGAATGGAATGGAGTGGAATGGAATCAACCCGAATGGAATGGAATGGAATGGAATGGAATGGAAAGGAGTCAACCCAAATGGAATGGAATGGAATGGAATGGAATGGAAAGGAATCAACCCGAAAGAAATGGAATGGAATGGAATGGAATTGAATGGAATGGAATGGCATGGAATGGAATCAACACGAATGGAATGGAATGGAATGGAATGGAATGGAATGGAATGGAATCAACCCGAATGGAATGGAATGGAATGGAATGGAATAGAATGGAATGCAATAAACCGGAATGGAATGGAATGGAATGGAATGGAATGCAATCAACATTAATGGAATGGAATGGAATGGAATGGAATGAAATCAACCTGAAAGGAATGGAATGGAATGGAATGGAACGGAATGGAATCAAACCGAATGGAATGGAATGGACTGGAATGAGCCCGAATGGAATGGAATGGAATAGAACGGAATGGAATCAACCCGAATGGAATGGAATGGAATGGAATGGAATGGAATCAACCAGAATGGAATGGAATGGAATGGAATGGAATGGAATCAACTGGTATGGAATGGAATAGAATGGAATGGAATGGAATGGAGTGGAATGGAAAGGAATGGAATCAACTGGAATGGAATGGAATGGAATGCAATGGAATGGAATGCAATCAACCCGAGTGGAATGGAATGGATAGTAATCAACCCGAAATAAATGGAATGGAATGGAATGATTTGGAATGGAATGGAATGGAATGGAATGGAATCAACCCGAATGGAATGGAATGGAATGGCATGGAATGGAATGGAAAGGAATCAACCCTAATGGAATGGAATGGAATGGAATGGCATGGAATGGCATGGAATGGAATCAACCCGAATGGAATGGAAGGGAATGGAATGGAATGGAATGGAATGGAATCAACACGAATGGAATGGAATGGAAGGGAAGGGAATAGAATGGAATGCAATAAACCGGAATGGAATGGAATGGAATGGAATGGAATGCCATCAACCTGAATGGAATGGAATGGAATGCAATCAACCCGAATGGAATGGAATGGAACGGAATGGTATCAACCCGAATGGAATGGAATGGAATGGACTGGAATCAACCCGAATGGAATGGAATGGAATGGAACGGAATGGAATCAACCCGAATGGAATGGAATGGAATGGAATGGAATGGAATAGAATGGAAAGGAAGCAACCCGAATGGAATTGAATGGAATGGAATGGAAAGGAATCAACCCGAATGGAATGGAATGGAATGGAATGGAATGGAAAGGAATCAACCCGAATGGAATGGAATGGAATGGCATAGAATGGAATGGAATGGAATGGAATCAACGCGAATGGAATAGAATGGGATGGAATGGAATCAAACAAAATGGAATGGAATGGAATGGAATGGAATCAACCCGAATGGTATGGAATGCAATGGAATGGAAAGGAATGGAATGGAATCAACCCGAATGGAATGGAATGGAATGGAATGGAATCAACCCGAATGGTATGGAATGGAATGGAATGGAATGGAATGGAATGGAATCAACCCGAATGGAATGGAATGAAATGGAATGGAAAAAATTAATCCGAATGGAATGGAAGGGAATGGAATGGAATGCAATGGAATGGAATCAACTTTAATGGAATGGAATGGAATGGAATGGAATCAACTGGAATGGAATGGAATTGCATGCAATGGAATGTAATGGAATGGAATCAACCAAATGGAATGGAATGGAATGCAATGAACCCGAATGGAGTGGAATGTAATGAAATGGAATAGAATGGAACGGAATGGAATGAACCCGAATGGAATGGAATGGAATGAAAAAAATCAATGCGAATGGAATGGAAAGAAATGGAATGGAATGGAATGGAATGGAATTAAAATAAATGGAATGGAAGGGAATGGAATGGGATGCAATGGATTGGAATGGAAAGCAATGGAAAAAACCCGAATGGAATGGAATGGAATGGAAAGGAATGGAATGGAATGGAATGGAATCAACCCGAATTGAACGGGATGGAATGGAATGGAATGGAAGGGAATCAACCCGAATGGAATGGAATGGAATGGAATGGAATGGAATGGAATATAATGGAATGCAATAAACGGGAATGGAATGGAATGGAATGGAATGGAATGCAATCAACATGAATGGAATTGAATGGAATGGAATGGAATGGAATCAACCCGAAAGGAATGGAATGGAATGGAATGGAATGGAATGGTATCAACCCGAAAGGAATGGAATGGAATGGAATGGAACGGAATGGAATCAAACCGAATGGAATGGAATGGACAGGAATCAGCCCGAATGGAGTGGAATGGAATAGAAAGGAATGCAATGGAATGGAATGGATTGGAATCTACCCCAAAGGAATGGAATGGAGTGGAATGGAATGGAATGGAATGAACACGAATGGAATGTAATGGAATGGCATAGAATGGAATGGAATGGAATGGAATAAACCCAAATGGAATGGTATGGAATGGAGTGGAATGGAATGGATTGGACTGAACCCGAATGGAATGGAATGGAATGGAATGGAAACAACGCGAATGGAGTGGAATGGAATGGAATGGAATGGAATGGTATGGAATCAACCTGAATGGAATGGAATGGAATGGAACGGAATGGAATCAACCCGAATGGAATGGAATGAAATGGAATGGAATGGAATGGAAGGGAATGGAAACAACCCGAATGGAATTGAATGGAATGGAATGGAAAGGAATCAAACCGAATGGAATGGAATGGAATGGAATGGAATGGAATCATCCCGAATGGAATGGAATGGAATGGAATGGAATGGAATGGAATGGAATCAACCCGAATGGAATGCAATGGAATGGAATGGAAAGGAATCAACACAAATGGAATGGAATGGAATGGAATGTAATTCAATTGAATGGAATGGAATGGCATGGAAAGCAATCAACCTGAATGGAATGGAATGGAAAGGAATGGAATGGAATCAACCCTAATAGAATGGAATGGAATGGAATGGAACGGAATGGAATCAACCCGAATGGAATGGAATGGAATGGACTGGAATCAACCCGAATGGAATGGAATGGAATGGAACGGAATGGAATCAACCCGAATGGAATGGAATGGAATGGAATGGAATGGAATGGAATGGAATGGAATGGAATCAAACCGAATTTAATGGAATGGAATGGAATGGAATCAAAGTGAATGGAATGGAATGGAAAGGAATGGAATGGAATGGAATCGAATCAACCCGAAAGGAATGGAATGGAATGGAGTGGAATCAACCCAAAGGGAATGGAATGGAATGGAATGGAATGGAATGGAATCAACCCCAATGGGATGGAATGGAATGGAAAGGAAAGGAATGGAATGGAATCAACCTGAATGGAATGGAATGGAATGGAATGGAATGGAATGGAATGGAATGGATTCAACCCGAATGGAGTGGAATGGAATAGAAAGGAATGCAATGGAATGGAAGGTATTGGAATCTACTCCAAAGGAATGGAATGGAATGGAATGGAATGGAATGAACACGAATGGAATGTAATGGAATGGCATAGAATGGAATGGAATGGAACAAACCCAAATGGAATGGAATGGAATGGAGTGGAATGGAATGGAGTGGAATGGAATGGCACGGAATGGAATCAACCGGAATGGAATGGAATGGAATGGAAAGGAATGGAATGGAATGGAATCCACCCGAATGGAATGGAATGGAATGGAATGGAATAGAATGGAATGCAATAAACCGGAATGGAATGGAATGGAATGGAATGCAATCAACCTGAATGGAATGGAATGGAATGGAATGGAATCAAACCGAATGGAATGGAATGGAATGGAATGGAACGGAATGGAATCAACCCGAATGGAATGGAATTTAATGGACTGGAATCAACCCGAATGGAATGGAATGGAATCGGACGGAATGGAATCAACCCGAATGGAATGGAATGGAATGGAATGGAATGGAATGGAATGGAATGGAATCAACCCGAATGGAATTGAATGGAATGGAATGGAAAGGAATCAACCCGAATGGAATGGAATGGAATGGAATGGAATGGAATGGAATGGAATGGAATGGAATCATCCCGAATGGAATGGAATGGAATGGAACGGAATGGAATGGAATGGAATCAACCCGAATGGAATGGAATGGAATGGAATGGAAAGGAATCAACCCAAATGGAATGGAATGGAATGGAAAGGAATGGAATGGAATGGAATGGAATGGAGTTGAATGTAATGGAATGGCATGGAATGCAATCAACGTGAATGGAATGGAATGGAATGGATTGGAATGGAATGGAATCAACTCGAATGGAATGCAATGGAATGGAATGGAACGGAATGGAAGCAACCCGAATGGAATGGAATGGAATGGACTGGAATCAACCTGAATGGAATGGAATGGAATGGGACGGAATGGAATCAATCCGAATGGAATGGAACGGAATGGAATGGAATGGAATGGAATGGAATCAACCCGAATGGAATAGAATGGAATGGAATGGAAAGGAATCAACCCGAATGGAATGGAATGGATTCATCCCGAATGGAATGGAATGGAATGGAATGGAATCAACCCGAATGGAATGGAATGGAAAGGAGTCAACCAAAATGGAATGGAATGTAATGGAATGGAATGGAATGGAATGGAATGGAATGGAATTGAATGGAATGGAATGGCATGGAATGGAATCAACCCGAATGGAATGGAATGGAATGGAATGGAATGGAATGGAATGGAATGGAATCAACTCGAATGGAATGGAATGGAATGGAATAGAATGGAATGCAATAAGCGGGAATGGAATGGAATGGAATGGAATGCAATCAACATGAATGGAATGGAATGGAATGGAATGGAATGGAATCAACCCGAAAGGAATGGAATAGAATGGAATGGAACGGAATGGAATCAAACCGAATGGAATGGAATGGACTGGAATCAACTCGAATGGAATGGAATGGAATGGAACGGAATGGAATCAACCCGAATGGAATGGAATGGAATGGAATGGAATGGAATGGAATGGAATGGAATCAACTGGAATGGAATGGAATGGAATGCAATGGAATGGAATGCAATCAACCCGAGTGGAATGGAATGGAAAGTAATCAACCCGAAATACATGGAATGGAATGGAATGAAGTGGAATGGAATGGAATGGAATGGAATCAACCCGAATGGAATGGAATGGAATGGAATGGAATGGAATGGAATGGAATGGAAAGGAATCAACCCTAATGGAATGGAATAGAATGGAATGGAATGGAATGGAATGGAATGGAATGGCATGGAATGGAATCAACCCGAATGGAATGGAATGGAATGGAATGGAATGGAATCAAACCAAATGGAATGGAATGGAATGGAATGAATTGGAATGGAATCAAATGGAAGGGAAAGGAATGGAAAGGAATGGAATCAACCCGAGCGGAATGGAATGGAATGGAATGGCATGGAATGGAATCAACCAAAATGGAATGGAATGGAATGGAATGGAATGGAATCAACCCAAATGGAATGGAATGGAATGGAATGGAATCAACCAGAAAGGTATGGAATGGAATGGAATGGAATGGAATGGAACACAATGGAATGAAATCAACCCGAAGGGAATGGAATGGAATGGAATGGAATGGCGTGGAATGGAATCAACCCGAATGGAATGGAATCAACCCGAATGGAATGGAATGGAATGAAATGGAATGGAATGGAATGGAATGGAATTGAATGCAATCATCCCGAATGGAATGGAACGGAATTCAATGGAATGAAATGGAATCAACCCGAATGGAATGGAATGGAAAGGAATGGCATAGAATGGAATGGAATGGAATCAACCCGAATGGAAAGGAATGAAATGAAATGGAATGGAATGGAATCAACTGGAATGGAATGTAATGGAATTGAATGGAATGGAATGGACTGGAATGGAATGGAATGCAACAGAATGGAATCAACTGCAATGGAATGGAATGGAATGGAATGGAATGGAATCAACTGGAATGGAATGTAATGGAATTGAATGGAATGGAATGGATTGGAATGGAATGGAATGGAATCAAGCCGAATAGAATGGAATGGAATGGAATGGAATGGAATCAACCCGAATGGAATGGAATGGAAAGAATGGAATGGCTTGGAATGGAATCAACCCGAATGGAATGGAATGGAGTTGAATGGAATGGAATGGAATGGAATCAACCGGAATGGAATGGAATGGAATGGAATGGAATGGAATGGAATGGAATGGAATCAACCCGTATGGAATAGAATGGAATGGAGTGGAATGGAATGCAATAAATCCGAATGGAATGGCATGGAATGGAATGGAATGGAATGGAATCAACCTGAATGGAATGGAATGGAATGGAATGGATTGGATTAAACCACAAAGGAATGGAATGGAATGGAATGGAATGGAATGGAATGAACACGAATGGAATGTAATGGAATGGCATAGAATGGAATGGAATGGAAAGGAATAAACCGAAATGGAATGGAATGGAATGGAGTGGAATGGAATGAAATGGATTGGAATAGAATGGAGTTAAATCGAATGGAATGGAATGGAATGGAATGGAATGGAATGGAGTAAACCCGAATGGAATGGAAATGAATGGAATGGAATGGAATTGAATCAACCTGCATGGAAAGCAGTGGAATGGACTGGAATGGAAAGGAATGGAGTGGCATCAACCCGAATGTATTGGAATGGAATGGAATCAACACGAATGGAATTGAATGGAATGGAATGGAGTGGAATGGAATGGAATAAAATGGAATCAACCCGAATGGAATGCAACGGAATGGAATGTAATGGAAAAAATCAACCCGAATGGAATGGAATGGAATGGAAAGGGATGGAATGGAATAAACACGAAAGGAATGGAATGGAATGGAATGGAAGGGAATGGAATGGAATGGAATGGAATCAACCCGAATGGAATGGAATGGAATGGACTGGTATCAACCCGAATGGAATGGAACGGAATGGAATCAACCCGAATGGAATGGAATGGAATGGAATCAACCCGAATGGAATGGAATAGAATGGAATGGAATGGAATCAACTAGTATGGAATGGAATACAATGGAATGGAATGGAATGGAATGGAATGGAATCAACCAGAATGGAAAGGAATGGAATGGAATGGAATGGAATGGAATGGAATAAACTGGAATGGAATGTAATGGAACTGAATGGAATGGAACGGATTGCAATGGAATGGAATGGAATCAACTGGAATGGAATGTAATGGAATTGAATGGAATGGAATGGATTGGAATGGAATGGAATGGAATCAATCCGAATGGAATGGAATGGAATGGAATGGAATGGAATGGAATGGAATGGAATCAACCTGAATGGAATGGAATGGAATGGAATGGAATCATCCCGAATGGAATGGAATGGAATGGAATGGAATGGAATCAACCCGAATGGAATGGAATGGAATGGAATGGAAAGGAATCAACCCAAATGGAATGGAATGGAATGGAATGGAATGGAATGGAATGGAATGGCATGGTATGCAATCAACCTGAATGGAATGGAATGGAAAGGAATGGAATGGAATCACCCCTAATGGAATGGAATGGAATGGAATGGAACGGAATGGAATCAACCCGAATGGAATGGAATGGAATGGACTGGAATCAACCCGAATGGAATGGAATGGAATGGAACGGAATGGAATCAACCCGAATGGAATGGAATGGAATGGAATGGAATGGAATGGAATCAACCCGAATGGAATGGAATGGAATGGAATGGAATCAAAGTGAATGGAATGGAATGGAAAGGAATGGAATGGAATGGAATCGAATCAACCAGAAAGGAATGGAATGGAATGGAGTGGAATCAACCCGAAGGGAGTGGAATGGAATGGAATGGAATGGAATCAACCCCAATGGGATGGAATGGAATGGAAAGGAATGGAATGGAATGGAATCAACCTGAATGGAATGGAATGGAATGGAATGGAATGGAATGGAATGGATTCAACCCGAATGGAGTGGAATGGAATAGAAAGGAATGCAATGGAATGGAATGTATTGGAATCTACTCCAAAGGAATGGAATTGAAAGGAATGGAATGGAATGGAATGAACACGAATGGAATGTAATGGAATGGCATAGAATGGAATGGAATGGAATGGAATAAACCCAAATGGAATGGAATGGAACGGAGTGGAGTGGAATGGAGTGGAATGGAATGGCATGGAATGGAATCAACCGGAATGGAATGGAATGGAATGGAATGGAAAGGAATGGAATGGAATGGAATCCAACCGAATGAAATGGAATGGAATGGAATGGAATAGAATGGAATGCAATAAACCGGAATGGAATGGAATGGAATGGAATGCAATCAACCTGAATGGAATGGAATGGAATGGAATGGAATGGAATCATCCCGAATTTAATGGAATGGAATGGAAGGGAACGGAATGGAATCAACCCGAATGGAATGGAATGGAATGGACTGGAATCAACCCGAAGGGAATGGAATGGAATGGAACGGAATGGAATCAACCCGAATGGAATGGAATGGAATGGAATGGAATGGAATGGAAGGGAATGGAATCAACCCGAATGGAATTTAATGGAATGGAATAGAAAGGAATCAACCCGAATGGAATGGAATGGAATGGAATGGAATGGAATCATCCCGAATGGAATGGAATGGAATGGAATGGAATCAACCAGAATGGAATGGAATGGAATGGAAAGGAATCAACCCAAATGGAATGGAATGGAATGGAATGGAATGGAATGGAATTGAATGGAATGGAATGGCATGGAATGCAATCAACCTGAATGGAATGGAATGGAATGGAATGGAATGGAATGGAATGGAATCAACCTGAATGGAATTGAATGGAATGGAATGGAACGGAATGGAATCAACCCGAATGGAATGGAATGGAATGGACTGGAATCAATCTGAATGGAATGGAATGGAATGGGACGGAATGGAATCAATCCGAATGGAATGGAACGGAATGGAATGGAATGGAATGGAATGGAATGGAATCAACCCGAATGGAATTGAATGGAATGGAATGGAAAGGAATCAACCCGAATGGAATGGAATGGAATGGAATGGAATGGAATGGAATGGAATGGAATCAACCCGAATGGAATGGAATGGAATGGAATGGAAAGGAGTCAAACCAAATGGAATGGAATGTAATGGAATGGAATGGAATGGAATGGAATTGAATGGAATGGAATGGCATGGAATGGAATCAACACGAATGGAATGGAATGGAATGGAATGGAATCAACCCGAATGGAATGGAATGGAATGGAATGGAATAGAATGGAATGCAATAAACGGGAATGGAATGGAATGGAATGCAATCAACATGAATGGAATTGAATGGAATGGAATGGAATGGAATCAACCCGAAAGGAATGGAATGGAATGGAATGGAATGGAATGGTATCAACCCGAAAGGAATGGAATGGAATGGAATGGAACGGAATGGAATCAAACCGAATGGAATGGAATGGACTGGAATCAGCCCGAATGGAATGGAATGGAATGGAATCAACCAGAATGGAAAGGAATTGAATTGAATGGAATGGAATGGAATGGAATCAACCAGAATGGAAAGGAATTGAATGGAATGGAATGGAATGGAATGGAATCAACTGGAATGGAATGTAATGGAATTGAATGGAATGGAATGGATTGGAATGGAATGGAATGGAATCAATCCGAATGGAATGGAATGGAATGGAATGGAATGGAATCAACCTGAATGGAATGGAATGGAATGGAATGGAATGGCTTGGAATTGAATCAACCCGAATGGAATGGAATGGAATGGAATGGAATCATCCCGAATGGAATGGAATGGAATGGAATGGAATGGAATCAACCCGAATGGAATGGAATGGAATGGAATGGAAAGGAATCAACCCAAATGGAATGGAATGGAATGGAATGGAATGGAATGGAATGGAATGGCATGGAATGCAATCAACCTGAATGGAATGGAATGGAAAGGAATGGAATGGAATCACCCCTAATGGAATGGAATGGAATGGAACGGAATGGAATCAACCCGAATGGAATGGAATGGAATGGACTGGAATCAACCCGAATGGAATGGAATGGAATGGAACGGAATGGAATCAACCCGAATGGCATGGAATGGAATGGAATGGAATCAACCCGAATGGAATGGAATGGAATGGAATGGAATCAAACTGAATGGAATGGAATGGAAAGGAATGGAATGGAATGGAATCGAATCAACCCGAAAGGAATGGAATGGAATGGAGTGGAATCAACCCGAAGGGAATGGAATGGAATGGAATGGAATGGAATGGAATGGAATCAACCCCAAAGGGATGGAATGGAATGGAAAGGAATGCAATGGAATGGAATCAACCTGAATGGAATGGAATGGAATGGAATGGAATGGAATGGAATGGAATGGATTCAACCCGAATCGAGTGGAATGGAATAGAAAGGAATGCAATGGAATGGAATGTATTGGATTCTACTCCAAAGGAATGTAATTGAAAGGAATGGAATGGAATGGAATGAACACGAATGGAATGTCATGGAATGGCATAGAATGGAATGGAATGGAATAAACCCAAATGGAATGGAATGGAATGGAGTGGAATGGAATGGAGTGGAATGGAATGGCATGGAATGGAATCAACCAGAATGGAATGGAATGGAATGGAACGGAAAGGAACTGAATGGAATGGAATCCACCCGAATGGAATGGAATGGAATGGAATGGAATGGAATCAACCCAAATATAATGTAATTGAATGGAATGGAATAGTATGGAATCAACCGGAATGGAAAGGAATGGAAAGGAATGGAATGGAATGGAATGCAATCAACCCGAACTGAATGGAATGTAATGGTATGGAATCAAGGCGAATGGTGCGGAATGGAATGGAATGGAATGCAATCATCCCAAATGGAGTGGAATAGAATGAAATGGAATGGAATGGAATGGAATGGAATGGAATGGAATGGACTCAACCCGAATGGAATGGAATGGAATGGAGTGGAATCAACCCGAATGGAATGGAATGGAATGGAATGGAATGGAATCAACCCCAATGGAATGGAATGGAATGGAATGGAATAAACCGGAGTGGAATGGAATGGAATGGAATGGAATCAAACTGAATGGAATGGAATGGAATGGAATGGAATGGAATGGAATGGAATCAACCCGAATGGAATGGAATGGAATGGAGTGGAATCATCCCCAATGGAATGGAATGGAATGGAATGGAATAAACCGGAGTGGAATGGAATGGAATGGAATGGAATGAACCTGAATGGAATGGAATGGAATGGAATGGAACGAATTCAACCCGAATGGAGTGGAATGGATTAGAAAGGAATGCAATGGAATGGAACGGAATGGAATGGAATGGAATGGCATGGAATGGAATCAACCCGAATGGAATGGAATGGAATGGAATGGAATCAACACGAATGTAATGGAATGGAATGCAATGGAATCAACCTGAAAGGAATGGAATGGAATGGAACGGAATGGAATGGAATGGAATGGAATGGAATGCAATGGAATGGAATCAACCCGAAGGTAATGGAACTGAATGGAATGGAATGGCATGGAATGAAATCAACCTGAATGGAATGGATTGGAATGGAATGGAATGGAATCAACCCGAATGGAATGGAATGGAATGAAATGGAATGGAATGGAATGGAATGGAATGGAAAGCAATCAACCCGAATGGAATGGAACGGAATTCAATGGAATGAAATGGAATCAACCCGAATGGAATGGAATGGAAAGGAATGGCATGGAATGGAATGGAATGGAATCAACCCGAATGGAAGGGAATGGAATGGAATGAAATGGAATCAACTGGAATGGAATGTAATGGAATTGAATGGAATGGAATGGATTGGAATGGAATGGAATGGAATCAAGCCGCATGGAATGGAATGGAATGGAATGGAATGGAATGGAATGGAATGGAATGCAATGGAATCGAATCAACCCTAATGGAATGGAATGGAATGGAGTGGAATCAACCCGAATGGAAAGGAATGGAATGGAATGGAATGGAATGGAATGGAATGGAATGGAATGGAATGAAATGCAATGGAATCGAATCAACCCTAATGGAATGGAATGGAATGGAGTGGAATCAACCCGAATGGAATGGAATGGAAGGGAATCAACCCCAATGGGATGGAATGGAATGGAAAGGAATGGAATGGAATGGATTAACCCGGAATGGAATGGAATGGAATGGAATGGAATGGAATGGAATCAACATGAATGGAATGGAATGGAATGGAATGGAATGGATTCAACCCGAATGGAGAGGAATGGAACAGAAAGGAATGCAATGGAATGGAATGGATTGGAATCTACCCCAAAGGAATGGAAAGGAATGGAATGGAATGCAATGAACACTAATGGAATGGAATGGAATGGCATAGAATGGAATGGAATGGAATGGAATAAACCCAAATGGAATGGAATGGAATGGAGTGGAATGGAATGGAATGGAATGGAATGGCATGGAATGGAATCAACCCGAATGGAAAGGAATGGAATGGAATGGAATGGAATGGACTCAACCCGAATGGAATGGAATGGAATGGAATGGAAACAACGCGAATGGAATGGAATGGAATGGAATGGAATGGAATGGTATGGAATCAACCTGAATGGAATGGAATGGAATGGAATGGAATGGAGTAGAATTGAATGGAATGGAATCAACCCGAATGGAATGCAATGGAATGGAATGGAATGGAATGGAATGGAATGGAATGGAATGGAATCAACACAAATGGAATATAATGGAATGAAATGGAATCAACTGGACTGGAATGGGATGGCATGGAATGGAATCAAACGGAATGGAATGGAATGGAATGGAATGGAATCAACACGAATGGAATGGAATGGAATGGAATGGAATGGAATTGAAGAGAATCAACCCGAATGTAATGTAAAGTAATGGAATGGAATGGAATGGAATGGAATAGAATGGAATGGAATGGAATGGAATGGAATGGAATGGAATCAACACGAATGGAATGGAATGGAATGGAATGGAATCAACTGGAATAGAATGGAATGGAATGCAATGGAATCAAACCGAGTGGAATGGAGTGGAATGGAATGGAATGGAATGGAATGGAATCAACAAGAATGGAATGGAATGGAATGGAAGGGAATGGAATCAACCCGAATGGATTTGAATGGAATGGAATGGAAAGGAATCAACCCGAATGGAATGGAATGGAATGGAATGGTATGGAATGGAATCATCCCGAATGGAATGGAATGGAATGGAAAGGGAAGGAATGGAATCAACCCGAATGGAATCGAATGGAATGGAATGCAAAGGAATCAACCCTAATGGAATGGAATGGAATGGAATGGAATGGAATGGAATGGAATGGAATTGAATGGAAAGAAATCAACCCTAATGGAATGGAATGGAATGGAACGGAATGGAATGGAATGGAATGGAATTGAATGGAATGGAATGGCATGGAATGGAATCAACCCGAATGGAATGGAATGGAATGGAATGGAATCAACCCGAATGGAATGGAATGGAATGGAATAGAATGGAATAGAATGGAATGCAATAAACCGGAATGGAATGGAATGGAATGGAATGGAATGCAATCAACCTGAATGGAATGGAATGGAATGGAATGGAACGGAATGGAAACAACCCGAATGGAATGGAATGGAATGGAATGGAACGGAATGGAATCAACCCGAATGGAATGGAATGGAATGGACTGGAATCAACCCGAATGGAATGGAATGGAATGGAATCAACTGGAATGGAATGGGATGGCATGGAATGGAATCAAACCGAATGGAATGGAATGGAATGGAATGGAATGGAATGGAATGGAATGGAATTGAATGGAATGGAATGGCATGGAATGCAATCAAACTGAATGGAATGGAATGGAAAGGAATGGAATGGAATCAACCCGAATGGAATGGAATGGCATGGAATGGAACGGAATGGAATCAACCCGAATGGAATGGAATGGAATGGACTGGAATCAACCCGAATGGAATGGAATGGAATGGAACGGAATGGAATCAACCCGAATGGAATGGAATGGAATGGAATGGAATGGAATGGAAAGGAATGGAATCAACACGAATGGAATGGAATGGAATCAAAGTGAATGGAATGGAATGGAAAGGAATGGAATGGAATGGAATCGAATCAACACTAATGGAATGGAATGGAATGGAGTGGAATCAACCTGAAGGGAATGGAATGGAATGGAATGGAATGGAATGGAATCAACCCCAATGGGATGGAATGGAATGGAAAGGAATGGAATGGAATGGAATAACCCGGAATGGAATGGAATGGAATGGAATGGAATGGAATGGAATCAACCTGAATGGAATGGAATGGAATGGAATGGAATGGAATGGAATGGATTCAACCTGAATGTAGTGGAATGGAATAGAAAGGAATGCAACGGAATGGAATGGATTGGAATCTACCCCAAAGGAATGGAAAGGAATGGAATGGAATGCAATGAACACGAATGGAATGTAATGGAATTGCATAGAATGGAATGGAATGGAATGGAATAAACCCAAATGGAATGGTATGGAATGGAGTGGAATGGAATGGAATGGACTCAACCTCAATGGAATGGAATGGAATGGAATGGAAACAACGCGAATGGAATGGAATGGAATGGAATAGAATGGAATGGTATGGAATCAACCTGAATGGAATGGAATGGAATGGAACGGAGTGGAATTGAATGGAATGGAATCAACCCGAATGGAATGCAATGGAATGGAATGGAATGGAATGGAATGGAATCAACACGAATGGAATGTAATGGAATGAAATGGAATCAACTGGAATGGAATGGGATGGCATGGAATGGAATCAAACCGAATGGAATGGAATGGAATGGAATGGAATGGAATGGAATAGAATGGAATGGTATGGAATCAACCTGAATGGAATGGAATGGAATGGAACGGAGTGGAATTGAATGGAATGGAATCAACCCGAATGGAATGCAATGGAATGGAATGGAATGGAATCAACACGAATGGAATGTAATGGAATGAAATGGAATCAACTGGAATGGAATGGGATGGCATGGAATGGAATCAAACCGAATGGAATGGAATGGAATGGAATGGAATGCAATCAACACGAATGGAATGGAATGGAATGGAATGGAATGGAATTGAACAGAATCAACCCGAATGTAATGTAATGTAATGTAATGGAATGGAATGGAATAGAATGGAATTGAATGCAATGGAATGGAACGGAATGGAATCAAACCGAATGGAATGGAATGGAATGGCATGGAATGCAATCAACCGGAATGGAATGGAATGGAATGGAATGGAATGCAATCAACCTGAATGGAATGGAATGGAATGGAATGGAATGGAATGGAATGGAATCAACCCGAATGGAATGGAATGGAATGGAATGGAACGGAATGGAATCAACCCGAATGGAATGGAATGGAATGGACTGGAATCAACCCGAATGGAATGGAATGGAATGGAACGGAATGGAATCAACCCGAATGGAATGGAATGGAATGGAATGGAATGGAATGGAATGGAATGGAATCAACCCGAATGGAACTGAATGGAATGGAATGGAAAGGAATCAACCAGAATGGAATGGAATGGAATGGAATGGAATGGAATGGAATGGAATGGAATGGAATCATCCCGAATGGAATGGAATGGAATGGAATGGAATGGAATGGAATGGAATGGAATCAACCCGAATGGAATGGAATGGAATGGAATGGAAAGGAATCAACCCAAATGGAATGGATTGGAATGGAATGCAATGGAATTGAATGGAATGGAATGGCATGGAATGGAATGGAAAGGAATGGAATTGAATCAACCCGAATGGAATGGAATGGAATGGAATGGAACGGAATGGAATCAACCCGAATGGAATGGAATGGAATGGCCTGGAATCAATCTGAATGGAGTGGAATGGAATGGAACGGAATGGAATCACCCCGAATGGAATGGAATGGAATGGAATGTTATGGAATCAACCCGAATGGAATGGAATGGAATGGAACGGAATCAAAGTGAATGGAATGGAATGGAAAGGAATGGAATGGAATGGAATCGAATCAACCCGAATGGAATGGAATGGAATGGAATGGAGTGGAATCAAACCGAAGGGAATGGAATGGAATGGAATGGAATGGACTGGAATCAACCTGAATGGAATGGAATGGAATGGGACGGAATGGAATCAATCCGAATGGAATGGAACGGAATGGAATGGAATGGAATGGAATGGATTCAACCCGAATGGAATTGAATGCAATGGAATGGAAAGGAATAAACCCGAATGGAATGGAATGGATTCATCCCGAATGGAATGGAATGGAATGGAATGGAATCAACCCGAATGGAATGGAATGGAATGGAATGGAAAGGAGTCAACCCAAATGGAATGGAATGTAATGGAATGGAATGTAATGGAATGGAATGGAATGGAATTGAATGGAATGGAATGGCATGGAATGGAATCAACCCGAATGGAATGGAATGGAATGGAATGGAATGGAATGGAATGGAATCAACCCGAATGGAATGGAATGGAATGGAATAGAATGGAATGCAATAAACGGGAATGGAATGGAATGGAATGGAATGCAATCAACATGAATGGAATGGAATGGAATGGAATGGAATGGAATCAACCCGAAAGGAATGGAATGGAATGGAATGGAACGGAATGGAATCAAACCAAATGGAATGGAATGGACTGGAATCTACTCGAATGGAATGGAATGGAATGGAACGGAATGGAATCAACCCGAATGGAATGGAATGGAATGGAATGGAATGGAATGGAATGGAATGGAATCAACCCGAATGGAATGGAATGGAAAGGAATCAACTGGTATGGAATCGAATAAAAAGGAATGGAATGGAATGGAATGGAATGGAATGGAATCAACTGGAATGGAATGGAATGCAATGCAATGGAATGGAATGCAATCAACCCGAGTGGAATGGAATGGAAAGTAATCAACCCGAAATACATGGAATGGAATGGAATGAAATGGAATGGAATGGAATGGAATGGAATCAACCCGAATGGAATGGAATGGAATGGAATGGAATGGAAAGGAATCAACCCTAATGGAATGGAATAGAATGGAATGGAATGGAATGGAATGGAATGGAATGGAATGGCATGGAATGGAATCATCCCGAATGGAATGGAATGGAATGGAATGGAATCAAACCAAATGGAATGGAATGGAATGGAATGAATTGGAATGGAATCAAATGGAAGGGAAAGGAATGGAAAGGAATGGAATCAACCCGAGTGGAATGGATTGGAATGGAATGGCATGGAATGGAATCAACCCAAATGGAATGGAATGGAATGGAATGGAATGGAATCAACCCGAATGGAATGGAATGGAATGGAATGGAATGGAATCAACCCGAAAGGTATGGAATGGAATGGAATGGAACGCAATGGAATGAAATAAACCCGAAGGGAATGGAATGGAATGGAGTGGAATGGCGTGGAATGGAATCAACCCGAATGGAATGGAATGGAATGAAATGGAATGGAATGGAATGGAATGGAATTGAATGCAATCAACCCGAATGGAATGGAACGGAATTCAATGGAATGAAATGGAATCAACCCGAATGGAATGGAATGGAAAGGAATGGCATAGAATGGAATGGAATGGAATCAACCCGAATGGAAAGGAATGAAATGAAATGGAATGGAATGGAATCAACTGGAATGGAATGTAGTGGAATTGAATGGAATGGAATGGACTGGAATGGAATGGAATGCAACAGAATGGAATCAACTGCAATGGAATGGAATGGAATGGAATGGAATCAACTGGAATGGAATGTAATGGAATTGAATGGAATGGAATGGATTGGAATGGAATGGAATGGAATCAAGCCGAATGGAATGGAATGGAATGGAATGGAATGGAATCAACCCGAATGGAATGGAATGGAAAGGAATGGAATGGCTTCGAATGGAATCAACCCGAATGGAATGGAATGGAGTGGAATGGAATGGAATGGAATGGAATCAACCAGAATGGAATGGAATGGAATGGAATGGAATGGAATGGAATGGAATGGAATCAACCCGTATGGAATAGAATGGAATGGAGTGGAATCGAATGCAATAAATCCGAATGGAATGGCATGGAATGGAATGGAATGGAATGGAATGGAATCAACCTGAATGGAATGGAATGGAATGGAATGGAATGGAATGGATTCAACCCGAATGGAGTGGAATGCAATAGAAAGGAACGCAATGGAATGGAATGGAATGGAATGGAATGGAATGGAATGGAATGGATTGGATTAAACCACAAAGGAATGGAATGGAATGGAATGGAATGGAATGGAATGGAATGGAATGGAATGAACACGAATGGAATGTAATGGAATGGCATAGAATGGAATGGAATGGAAAGGAATAAACCGAAATGGAATGGAATGGAATGGAGTGGAATGGAATGAAATGCAATGGAATAGAATGGAGTTAAACCGAATGGAATGGAAATGAATGGAATGGAATGGAATTGAATCAACCTGCATGGAATGCAGTGGAATGGACTGGAATGGAAAGGAATGCAGTGGCATCAACCCGAATGTATTGGAATGGAATGGAATCAACACGAATGGAATTGAATGGAATGGAATGGAGTGGAATGGATTGGAATAAAATGGAATCAACCCGAATGGAATGCAACGGAATGGAATGGATTGGAAAAAATTAACCCGAATGGAATGGAATGGAATGGAAAGGGATGGAATGGAATAAACACGAAAGGAATGGAATGGAATGGAATGGAAGGGAATGGAATGGAATGGAATGGAATCAACCAGAATGGAATGGAATGGAATGGACTGGTATCAACCCGAATGGAATGGAACGGAATGGAATCAACCCGAATGGAATGGAATGGAAAGGAATCAACCCGAATGGAATGGAATAGAATGGAATGGAATGGAATCAACTAGTATGGAATGGAATAGAATGGAATGGAATGGAATGGAATGGAATGGAATCAACCAGAATGGAAAGGAATGGAATGGAATGGAATGGAATGGAATGGAATAAACTGGAATGGAATGTAATGGAACTGAATGGAATGGAATGGATTGGAATGGAATGGAATGGAATCAACTGGAATGGAATGTAATGGAATTGAATGGAATGGAATGGATTGGAATGGAATGGAATGGAATCAATCCGAATGGAATGGAATGGAATGGAATGGAATGGAATCAACCTGAATGGAATGGAATGGAATGGAATGGAATGGAATGGAATGGCTTGGAATTGAATCAACCCGAATGGAATGGAATGGAATGGAATGGAATGGAATGGAATGGAATGGAATCAACCCGAATGGAATGGAATGGAATGGAATGGAAAGGAATCAACCCAAATGGAATGGAATGGAATGGAATGGAATGGAATGGAATGGAATGGAATGGCATGGTATGCAATCAACCTGAATGGAATGGAATGGAAAGGAATGGAATGGAATCACCCCTAATGGAATGGAATGGAATGGAATGGAACGGAATGGAATCAACCCGAATGGAATGGAATGGAATGGACTGGAATCAACCCGAATGGAATGGAATGGAATGGAACGGAATGGAATCAACCCGAATGGAATGGAATGGAATGGAAAGGAATGGAATGGAATCAACCCGAATGGAATGGAATGGAATGGAATGGAATGGAATGGAATGGAATGGAATCAACCTGAATGGAATGGAATGGAATGGCTTGGAATTCATTCAACCCGAATGGAATGGAATGGAAAGGAATGGAATGGAATGGAATGGAATCAACCGGAATGGAATGGAATGGAATGGAATGGAATGGAAAGGAATGGAATCAACCCGTATGGAATAGAATGGAATGGAATGGAATGGAATGGAATGGAATGGAATGGAATCAACCCGTATGGAATAGAATGGAATGGAATGGAATGGAATGCAATAAATTCGAATGGAATGGAATGGAATGGAATGGAATCAACCGGAATGGAATAGAATGGATTGGAATGCTGAGGAATGGAATCAACTGGAATGGAATGGAATGGAATGAAATGGAATGGAATAGAATGGAATCAACCCGAATGGATGGAAATGGAATGCGATGGAATGGAGTCAACCCAAATGTAATGTAATGTAATGGAATGGAATAGTATGGTATCAACAAGAATTGAATAGAATGGAATGGAATGGAATGGAATGGAATGCAATCAACCCGACTGGAATGGAATGGAATGATATGGAATCAAGGCGAATGGAGCGGAATGGAATGGAATGGAATGCAACCATCCCGAATGTAATGGAATGGAATGGAATGGAATGGAATGGAATGGAATGGAATCAACCGGAATGGAATGGAATGGAATGGAATGGAATGAAGTGGAATGGAATGGAATCAACCCGAATGGAATGGAATGGAATGAAATCGAATGGAATGGAATCAACCCGAATGGAATGGAATGGAATGGAATGGAATCAAAGTGAATGGAATGGAATGGAAAGGAATGGAATGCAATGGAATCGAATCAACACTAATGGAATGGAATGGAATGGAGTGGAATCAACCCGAATGGAATGGAATGGAATGGAATGGAATGGAATCAACCCCAATGGGATGGAATGGAATGGAAAGGAATGGAATGGAATGGAATAACCCGGAATGGAATGGAATGGAATGGAATGGAATGGAATCAACCTGAATGGAATGGAATGGAATGGAATGGAATGGATTCAACCCGAATGGAGTGGAATGGCACAGAAAGGAATGCAATGGAATGGAATGGATTGGAATCTACCCCAAAGGAATGGAATGGAATGGAATGGAATGCAATGAACACGAATGGAATGGAATGGAATGGCATAGAATGGAATGGAATGGAATGGAATAAACCCAAATGGAATGGAGTGGAATGGCATGGAATGGACTCAACCCGAATGGAATGGAATGGAATGGAATGGAAACAACGCGAATGGAATGGAATGGAATGGAATGGAATGGAATGAAATGGTATGGAATCAACCTGAATGGAATGTAATGGAATGGAATGGAATGGACTGCAATTGAATGGAATGGAATCAACCCGAATGGAATGCAATGGAATGGAATGGAATGGAATGGAATGGAATGGAATGGAATCAACACAAATGGAATATAATGGAACGAAATGGAATCAACTGGACTGGAATGGGATGGCATGGAATGGAATCAAACGGAATGGAATGGAATGGAATGGAATGGAATCAACACGAATGGAATGGAATGGAATAGAATGGAATGGAATGGAACGGAATTGAAGAGAATCAACCCGAATGTAATGTAAAGTAATGGAATGGAATGGAATGGAATGGAATAGAATGGAATGGAATGGAATGGAATGGAATGGAATGGAATCAACACGAATGGAATGGAATGGAATGGAATGGAATCAACTGGAATAGAATGGAATGGAATGCAATGGAATCAAACCGAGTGGAATGGAGTGGAATGGAATGGAATGGAATGGAATGGAATCAACAAGAATGGAATGGAATGGAATGGAAGGGAATGGAATCAACCCGAATGGATTTGAATGGAATGGAATGGAAAGGAATCAACCCGAATGGAATGGAATGGAATGGAATGGAATGGTATGGAATGGAATCATCCCGAATGGAATGGAATGGAATGGAAAGGAATGGAATGGAATCAACCCGAATGGAATGGAATGGAATGGAATGGAATGGAAAGGAATCAACCCTAATGGAATGGAATGGAATGGAATGGAATGGAATGGAATGGAATTGAATGGAAAGAAATCAACCCTAATGGAATGGAATGGAATGGAATGGAATGGAATGGAATGGAATGGAATGGCATGGAATGGAATCAACCCGAATGGAATGGAATGGAATGGAATGGAATCAACCCGAAGGGAAAGGAATGGAATGGAATAGAATGGAATGGAATGGAATGGAATGGAATAGAATGGAATGCAATAAACCGGAATGGAATGGAATGGAATGGAATGGAATGCAATCAACCTGAATGGAATGGAATGGAATGGAATGGAACGGAATGGAATCAACCCGAATGGAATGGAATGGAATGGAATGGAACGGAATGGAATCAACCCGAATGGAATGGAATGGAATGGAATGGACTGGAATCAACCCGAATGGAATGGAATGGAATGGAATCAACTGGAATGGAATGGAATGGAATGGAATGGAATCAACCCGTATGGAATAGAATGGAATGGAGTGGAATGGAATGCAATAAATCCGAATGGAATGGCATGGAATGGAATGGAATGGAATCAACCTGAATGGAATGGAATGGAATGGAATGGAATGGATTCAACCCGAATGGAGTGGAATGCAATAGAAAGGAATGCAATGGAATGGAATGGAATGGAATGGAATGGAATGGAATGGATTGGATTAAACCCCAAAGGAATGGAATGGAATGGAATGGAATGAACACGAATGGAATGTAATGGAATGGCATAGAATGGAATGGAATGGAATGGAATAAACCGAAATGGAATGGAATGGAATGGAGTGGAATGGAATGAAATGGAATGGAATAGAATGGAGTTAAACCGAATGGAATGGAATGGAATGGAATGGAATGGAATGGAATGGAATGCAGTAAACCCGAATGGAATGGAAATGAATGGAATGGAATGGAATTGAATCAACCTGCATGGAATGCAGTGGAATGGACTGGAATGGAAAGGAATGGAGTGGCATCAACCCGAATGTATTGGAATGGAATGGAATCAACACGAATGGAATTGAATGGAATGGAATGGAGTGGAATGGAATGGAATAAATTGGAATCAACCCGAATGGAATGCAACGGAATGGAATGGAATGGAAAAAATCAACCCGAATGGAATGGAATGGAATGGAAAGGGATGGAATGGAATAAACACGAATGGAATGGAATGGAAGGGAATGGAATGGAATGGAATGGAATGGAATCAACCCGAATGGAATGGAATGGAATGGACTGGTATCAACCCGAATGGAATGGAATGGAAAGGAACGGAATGGAATCAACTCGAATGGAATGGAATGGAATGGAATGGAATGGAATGGAATCAACCCGAATGGAATGTAATAGAATGGAATGGAATGGAATCAACTAGTATGGAATGGAATAGAATGGAATGGAATGGAATGGAATGGAATGGAATCAACCAGAATGGAAAGGAATGGAATGGAATGGAATGGAATAAACTGGAATGGAATGTAATGGAACTGAATGGAATGGAATGGATTGGAATGGAATGGAATGGAATCAACTGGAACGTAATGTAATGGAATTGAATGGAATGGAATGGATTGGAATGGAATGGAATGGAATCAACCCGAATGGAATGGAATGGAATGGAATGGAATGGAATGGAATGGAATGGAATCAACCTGAATGGAATGGAATGGAATGGCTTGGAATTCATTCAACCCGAATGGAATGGAATGGAAAGGAATGGAATGGAATGGAATGGAATCAACCGGAATGGAATGGAATGGAATGGAATGGAATGGAATGGAATGGAATGGAATCAACCCGTATGGAATAGAATGGAATGGAATGGAATGGAATGGAATGGAATGGAATCAACCCGTATGGAATAGAATGGAATGGAATGGAATGGAATGCAATAAATTCGAATGGAATGGAATGGAATGGAATGGAATCAACCGGAATGGAATAGAATGGATTGGAATGCAGAGGAATGGAATCAACTGGAATGGAATGGAATGGAATGAAATGGAATGGAATAGAATGGAATCAACCCGAATGGATGGAAATGGAATGCGATGGAATGGAGTCAAACCAAATGTAATGTAATGTAATGGAATGGAATAGTATGGTATCAACACGAATGGAATAGAATGGAATGGAATGGAATGGAATGGAATGCAATCAACCCGACTGGAATGGAATGGAATGATATGGAATCAAGGCGAATGGAGCGGAATGGAATGGAATGGAATGCAACCATCCCGAATGGAATGGAATGGAATGGAATGGAATGGAATGGAATGGAATGGAATCAACCGGAATGGAATGGAATGGAATGGAATGGAATGAAGTGGAATGGAATGGAATCAACCCGAATGGAATGGAATGGAATGAAATCGAATGGAATGGAATCAACCCGAATGGAATGGAATGGAATGGAATGGAATCAAAGTGAATGGAATGGAATGGAAAGGAATGGAATGCAATGGAATCGAATCAACACTAATGGAATGGAATGGAATGGAGTGGAATCAACCCGAATGGAATGGAATGGAATGGAATGGAATGGAATCAACCCCAATGGGATGGAATGGAATGGAAAGGAATGGAATGGAATGGAGTAACCCGGAATGGAATGGAATGGAATGGAATGGAATGGAATCAACCTGAATGGAATGGAATGGAATGGAATGGAATGGATTCAACCCGAATGGAGTGGAATGGAACAGAAAGGAATGCAATGGAATGGAATGGATTGGAATCTACCCCAAAGGAATGGAATGGAATGGAATGGAATGCAATGAACACGAATGGAATGGAATGGAATGGCATAGAATGGAATGGAATGGAATGGAATAAACCCAAATGGAATGGAGTGGAATGGCATGGAATGGACTCAACCCGAATGGAATGGAATGGAATGGAATGGAAACAACGCGAATGGAATGGAATGGAATGGAATGGAATGGAATGGAATGAAATGGTATGGAATCAACCTGAATGGAATGTAATGGAATGGAATGGAATGGAGTGCAATTGAATGGAATGGAATCAACCCGAATGGAATGCAATGGAATGGAATGGAATGGAATGGAATGGAATGGAATGGAATCAACACAAATGGAATATAATGGAACGAAATGGAATCAACTGGACTGGAATGGGATGGCATGGAATGGAATCAAACGGAATGGAATGGAATGGAATGGAATGGAAACAACACGAATGGAATGGAATGGAATAGAATGGAATGGAATGGAACGGAATTGAAGAGAATCAACCCGAATGTAATGTAAAGTAATGGAATGGAATGGAATGGAATGGAATAGAATGGAATGGAATGGAATGGAATGGAATGGAATGGAATCAACACGAATGGAATGGAATGGAATGGAATGGAATCAACTGGAATAGAATGGAATGGAATGCAATGGAATCAAACCGAGTGGAATGGAGTGGAATGGAATGGAATGGAATGGAATGGAATCAACAAGAATGGAATGGAATGGAATGGAAGGGAATGGAATCAACCCGAATGGATTTGAATGGAATGGAATGGAAAGGAATCAACCCGAATGGAATGGAATGGAATGGAATGGAATGGTATGGAATGGAATCATCCCGAATGGAATGGAATGGAATGGAAAGGAATGGAATGGAATCAACCCGAATGGAATGGAATGGAATGGAATGGAATGGAAAGGAATCAACCCTAATGGAATGGAATGGAATGGAATGGAATGGAATGGAATGGAATGGAAAGAAATCAACCCTAATGGAATGGAATGGAATGGAATGGAATGGAATGGAATGGAATGGAATGGAATGGCATGGAATGGAATCAACCCGAATGGAATGGAATGGAATGGAATGGAATCAACCCGAAGGGAAAGGAATGGAATGGAATAGAATGGAATAGAATGGAATGCAATAAACCGGAATGGAATGGAATGGAATGGAATGGAATGCAATCAACCTGAATGGAATGGAATGGAATGGAATGGAACGGAATGGAATCAACCCGAATGGAATGGAATGGAATGGAATGGAACGGAATGGAATCAACCCGAATGGAATGGAATGGAATGGAATGGACTGGAATCAACCCGAATGGAATGGAATGGAATGGAATCAACTGGAATGGAATGGGATGGCATGGAATGGAATCAAACCGAATGGAATGGAATGGAATGGAATGGAATGGAATGGAATGGAATGGAATGGCATGGAATGCAATCAACCTGAATGGAATGGAATGGAAAGGAATGGAATGGAATCAACCCGAATGGAATGGAATGGAATGGAATGGAACGGAATGGAATCAACCCGAATGGAATGGAATGGAATGGACTGGAATCAACACGAATGGAATGGAATGGAATGGAACGGAATGGAATCAACCCGAATGGAATGGAATGGAATGGAATGGAATGGAATGGAATGGAAAGGAATGGAATCAACCCGAATGGAATGGAATGGAATCAAAGTGAATGGAATGGAATGGAAAGGAATGGAATGGAATCGAATCGAATCAACCCTAATGGAATGGAATGGAATGGAGTGGAATCAACCTGAAGGGAATGGAATGGAATGGAATGGAATGGAATGGAATGGAATGGAATCAACCCCAATGGGATGGAATGGAATGGAAAGGAATGGAATGGAATGGAATAACCCGGAATGGAATGGAATGGAATGGAATGGAATCAACCTGAATGGAATGGAATGGAATGGAATGGATTCAACCCGAATGTAGTGGAATGGAATAGAAAGGAATGCAATGGAATGGAATGGGTTGGAATCTACCCCAAAGGAATGGAATGGAATGGAATGGAATGGAATGGAATGGAATGGAATGAACACAAATGGAATGGAATGGAATTGCATAGAATGGAATGGAATGGAATGGAATAAACCCAAATGGAATGGTATGGAATGGAGTGGAATGGAATGGAATGGACTCAACCTCAATGGAATGGAATGGAATGGAATGGAAACAACGCGAATGGAATGGAATGGAATGGAATAGAATGGAATGGTATGGAATCAACCTGAATGGAATGGAATGGAATGGAACGGAGTGGAATTGAATGGAATGGAATCAACCCGAATGGAAAGTAATGGAATGGAATGGAATGGAATGGAATGGAATGGAATCAACACGAATGGAATGTAATGGAATGAAATGGAATCAACTGGAATGGAATGGAATGGCATGGAATGGAATCGAACCGAATGGAATGGAATGGAATGGAATAGAATGGAATGGTATGGAATCAACCTGAATGGAATGGAATGGAATGGAACGGAGTGGAATTGAATGGAATGGAATCAACCCGAATGGAATGCAATGGAATGGAATGGAATGGAATGGAATGGAATCAACACGAATGGAATGTAATGGAATGAAATGGAATCAACTGGAATGGAATGGGTGGCATGGAATGGAATCAAACCGAATGGAATGGAATGGAATGGAATGGAATGGAATCTACACGAATGGAATGGAATGGAATGGAATGGAATGGAATTGAACAGAATCAACCCGAATGTAATGTAATGGAATGGAATGGAATGGAATGGAATAGAATGGAATTGAATGCAATGGAATGGAACGGAATGGAATCAAACCGAATGGAATGGAATGGAATGGCATGGAATGCAATCAACCGGAATGGAATGGAATATAATGGAATGGAATGCAATCAACCTGAATGGAATGGAATGGAATGGAATGGAATGGAATGGAATGGAATGGAATCAACCCGAATGGAATGGAATGGAATGGAATGGAACGGAATGGAATCAACCCGAATAGAATGGAATGGAATGGACTGGAATCAACCCGAATGGAATGGAATGGAATGGAATCAACCTGAATGAAATGGAATGGAATGGAATGGAATGGAATGGAACGGAATCAACCCGAATGGAATGGAATGGAATGGAGTGGAATCAACCCGAATGGAATTGAATGGAATGGAATGGAATGGAATGGAATCAACCCCAATGGAATGGAATGGAATGGAATGGAATGGAATAAACCGGAGTGGAATGGAATGGAATGGAATGGAATCAACCTGAATGGAATGGAATGGAATGGAATGGAACGAATTCAACCCGAATGGAGTGGAATGGATTAGAAAGGAATGCAATGGAATGGAAGGGAATGGAATGGAATGGAATGGCATGGAATGGAATCAACTCGAATGGAATGGAATGGAATGGAATGGAATGGAATGGAATGGAATCAACCCGAATGGAATGGAATGGAATGGAATTGAATGGAATGGAATGGAATGGAAGGGAATGGAATCAACCCGAATGGAATTGAATGGAATGGAATGGAAAGGAATCAACCCGAATGGAATGGAATGGAATGGAATGGAATGGAATGGAATGGAATGGAATGGAATGGCATGGAATGCAATCAACCTGAATGGAATGGAATGGAATGGAATGGAATGGAATGGAATCAACCCGAATGGAATGGAATGGAATGGAATGGAATGGAATCAACCCCAATGGGATGGAATGGAATGGAAAGGAATGGAATGGAATGGAATAACCCGGAATGGAATGGAATGGAATGGAATGGAATGGAATCAACCTGAATGGAATGGAATGGAATGGAATGGAATGGATTCAACCCGAATGGAGTGGAATGGAACAGAAAGGAATGCAATGGAATGGAATGGATTGGAATCTACCCCAAAGGAATGGAATGGAATGGAATGGAATGCAATGAACACGAATGGAATGGAATGGAATGGCATAGAATGGAATGGAATGGAATGGAATAAACCCAAATGGAATGGAGTGGAATGGCATGGAATGGACTCAACCCGAATGGAATGGAATGGAATGGAATGGAAACAACGCGAATGGAATGGAATGGAATGGAATGGAATGGAATGAAATGGTATGGAATCAACCTGAATGGAATGTAATGGAATGGAATGGAATGGAGTGGAATTGAATGGAATGGAATCAACCCGAATGGAATGCAATGGAATGGAATGGAATGGAATGGAATGGAATGGAATGGAATCAACACAAATGGAATATAATGGAACGAAATGGAATCAACTGGACTGGAATGGGATGGCATGGAATGGAATCAAACGGAATGGAATGGAATGGAATGGAATCAACACGAATGGAATGGAATGGAATAGAATGGAATGGAATGGAACGGAATTGAAGAGAATCAACCCGAATGTAATGTAAAGTAATGGAATGGAATGGAATGGAATGGAATAGAATGGAATGGAATGGAATGGAATGGAATGGAATGGAATCAACACGAATGGAATGGAATGGAATGGAATGGAATCAACTGGAATAGAATGGAATGGAATGCAATGGAATCAAACCGAGTGGAATGGAGTGGAATGGAATGGAATGGAATGGAATGGAATCAACAAGAATGGAATGGAATGGAATGGAAGGGAATGGAATCAACCCGAATGGATTTGAATGGAATGGAATGGAAAGGAATCAACCCGAATGGAATGGAATGGAATGGAATGGAATGGAATGGTATGGAATGGAATCATCCCGAATGGAATGGAATGGAATGGAAAGGAATGGAATGGAATCAACCCGAATAGAATGGAATGGAATGGAATGGAATGGAAAGGAATCAACCCTAATGGAATGGAATGGAATGGAATGGAATGGAATGGAATGGAATGGAATGGAATTGAATGGAAAGAAATCAACCCTAATGGAATGGAATGGAATGGAATGGAATGGAATGGAATGGAATGGCATGGAATGGAATCAACCCGAATGGAATGGAATGGAATGGAATGGAATCAACCCGAAGGGAAAGGAATGGAATGGAATAGAATGGAATAGAATGGAATGCAATAAACCGGAATGGAATGGAATGGAATGGAATGGAATGCAATCAACCTGAATGGAATGGAATGGAATGGAATGGAACGGAATGGAATCAACCCGAATGGAATGGAATGGAATGGAATGGAACGGAATGGAATCAACCCGAATGGAATGGAATGGAATGGAATGGACTGGAATCAACCCGAATGGAATGGAATGGAATGGAATCAACTGGAATGGAATGGGATGGCATGGAATGGAATCAAACCGAATGGAATGGAATGGAATGGCATGGAATGGAATGGAATGGAATTGAATGGAATGGAATGGCATGGAATGCAATCAACCTGAATGGAATGGAATGGAAAGGAGTGGAATGGAATCAACCCGAATGGAATGGAATGGAATGGAATGGAACGGAATGGAATCAACCCGAATGGAATGGAATGGAATGGACTGGAATCAACCCGAATGGAATGGAATGGAATGGAACGGAATGGAATCAACCCGAATGGAATGGAATGGAATGGAATGGAATGGAATGGAAAGGAATGGAATCAACCCGAATGGAATTGAATGGAATCAAAGTGAATGGAATGGAATGGAAAGGAATGGAATGGAATCAAATCGAATCAACCCTAATGGAATGGAATGGAATGGAGTGGAATCAACCTGAAGGGAATGGAATGGAATGGAATGGAATGGAATGGAATCAACCCCAATGGGATGGAATGGAATGGAAAGGAATGGAATGGAATGGAATAACCCGGAATGGAATGGAATGGAATGGAATGGAATGGAATGGAATGGAATCAACCTGAATGGAATGGAATGGAATGGAATGGATTCAACCCGAATGTAGTGGAATGGAATAGAAAGGAATGCAATGGAATGGAATGGGTTGGAATCTACCCCAAAGGAATGGAATGGAATGGAATGGAATGGAATGGAATGAACACGAATGGAATGGAATGGAATTGCATAGAATGGAATGGAATGGAATGGAATAAACCCAAATGGAATGGTATGGAATGGAGTGGAATGGAATGGAATGGACTCAACCTCAATGGAATGGAATGGAATGGAATGGAAACAACGCGAATGGAATGGAATGGAATGGAATAGAATGGAATGGTATGGAATCAACCTGAATGGAATGGAATGGAATGGAACGGAGTGGAATTGAATGGAATGGAATCAACCCGAATGGAAAGCAATGGAATGGAATGGAATGGAATGGAATGGAATGGAATCAACACGAATGGAATGTAATGGAATGAAATGGAATCAACTGGAATGGAATGGAATGGCATGGAATGGAATCGAACCGAATGGAATGGAATGGAATGGAATAGAATGGAATGGTATGGAATCAACCTGAATGGAATGGAATGGAATGGAACGGAGTGGAATTGAATGGAATGGAATCAACCCGAATGGAATGCAATGGAATGGAATGGAATGGAATGGAATGGAATCAACACGAATGGAATGTAATGGAATGAAATGGAATCAACTGGAATGGAATGGGTGGCATGGAATGGAATCAAACCGAATGGAATGGAATGGAATGGAATGGAATGGAATCTACACGAATGGAATGGAATGGAATGGAATGGAATGGAATTGAACAGAATCAACCCGAATGTAATGTAATGGAATGGAATGGAATGGAATGGAATAGAATGGAATTGAATGCAATGGAATGGAACGGAATGGAATCAAACCGAATGGAATGGAATGGAATGGCATGGAATGCAATCAACCGGAATGGAATGGAATATAATGGAATGGAATGCAATCAACCTGAATGGAATGGAATGGAATGGAATGGAATGGAATGGAATGGAATCAACCCGAATGGAATGGAATGGAATGGAATGGAACGGAATGGAATCAACCCGAATAGAATGGAATGGAATGGACTGGAATCAACCCGAATGGAATGGAATGGAATGGAATCAACCTGAATGAAATGGAATGGAATGGAATGGAATGGAATGGAATGGAATGGAATGGAATGGAACGGAATCAACCCGAATGGAATGGAATGGAATGGAGTGGAATCAACCCGAATGGAATGGAATGGAATGGAATGGAATGGAATGGAATCAACCCCAATGGAATGGAATGGAATGGAATGGAATGGAATAAACCGGAGTGGAATGGAATGGAATGGAATGGAATCAACCTGAATGGAATGGAATGGAATGGAATGGAACGAATTCAACCCGAATGGAGTGGAATGGATTAGAAAGGAATGCAATGGAATGGAAGGGAATGGAATGGAATGGAATGGCATGGAATGGAATCAACTCGAATGGAATGGAATGGAATGGAATGGAATGGAAAGGAATGGAATCAACCCGAATGGAATGGAATGGAATGGAATTGAATGGAATGGAATGGAATGGAAGGGAATGGAATCAACCCGAATGGAATTGAATGGAATGGAATGGAAAGGAATCAACCCGAATGGAATGGAATGGAATGGAATGGAATGGAATGGAATGGAATGGCATGGAATGCAATCAACCTGAATGGAATGGAATGGAATGGAATGGAATGGAATCAACCCGAATGGAATGGAATGGAATGGAATGGAACGGAATGGAATCAACCCTAATGGAATGGAATGGAATGGACTGGAATCAACCTGAATGTAATGGAATGGAATGGGACGGAATGGAATCAACCCAAATGGAATGGAACGGAATGGAATGGAATGGAATGGAATGGAATCAACCCGAATGGAATTGAATGGAATGGAACGGAAAGGAATCAACCCGAATGGAATGGAATGGAATGGAATGGAATGGAATGGAATGGAATCATCCCGAATGGAATGGAATGGAATGGAATGGAGTGGAATGGAATCAACCCGAATGGAATGGAATGGAATGGAAAGGAGTCAACCCAAATGGAATGGAATGGAATGGAATGGAATGGAAAGGAATCAACCCGAATGGAATGGAATGGAATGGAATGGAATGGAATGGCATGGAATGGAATCAACACGAATGGAATGGAATGGAATGGAATGGAATGGAATGGAATGGAATCAACCCGAATGGAATGGAATGGAATGGAATGGAATAGAATGGAATGCAATAAACCGGAATGGAATGGAATGGAATGGAATGGAATGCAATCAACATTAATGGAATGGAATGGAATGGAATGGAATGGAATCAACCTGAAAGGAATGGAATGGAATGGAAAGGAATGGAATGGAATCAACCCGAATGGAATGGAATGGAATGGAATGGAATGGAAAGGAATCAACCCTAATGGAATGGAATGGAATGGAATGGAATGGAATGGAATGGAATTGAATGGAAAGAAATCAACCCTAATGGAATGGAATGGAATGGAATGGAATGGAATGGAATGGAATGGAATGGAATGGAATGGCATGGAATGGAATCAACCCGAATGGAATGGAATGGAATGGAATGGAATCAACCCGAAGGGAAAGGAATGGAATGGAATAGAATGGAATAGAATGGAATGCAATAAACCGGAATGGAATGGAATGGAATGGAATGGAATGCAATCAACCTGAATGGAATGGAATGGAATGGAATGGAACGGAATGGAATCAACCCGAATGGAATGGAATGGAATGGAATGGAATGGAACGGAATGGAATCAACCCGAATGGAATGGAATGGAATGGAATGGACTGGAATCAACCCGAATGGAATGGAATGGAATGGAATCAACTGGAATGGAATGGGATGGCATGGAATGGAATCAAACCGAATGGAATGGAATGGAATGGAATGGAATGGAATGGAATGGAATGGCATGGAATGCAATCAACCTGAATGGAATGGAATGGAAAGGAATGGAATGGAATCAACCCGAATGGAATGGAATGGAATGGAATGGAACGGAATGGAATCAACCCGAATGGAATGGAATGGAATGGACTGGAATCAACACGAATGGAATGGAATGGAATGGAACGGAATGGAATCAACCCGAATGGAATGGAATGGAATGGAATGGAATGGAATGGAATGGAAAGGAATGGAATCAACCCGAATGGAATGGAATGGAATCAAAGTGAATGGAATGGAATGGAAAGGAATGGAATGGAATCGAATCGAATCAACCCTAATGGAATGGAATGGAATGGAGTGGAATCAACCTGAAGGGAATGGAATGGAATGGAATGGAATGGAATGGAATGGAATGGAATCAACCCCAATGGGATGGAATGGAATGGAAAGGAATGGAATGGAATGGAATAACCCGGAATGGAATGGAATGGAATGGAATGGAATCAACCTGAATGGAATGGAATGGAATGGAATGGATTCAACCCGAATGTAGTGGAATGGAATAGAAAGGAATGCAATGGAATGGAATGGGTTGGAATCTACCCCAAAGGAATGGAATGGAATGGAATGGAATGGAATGGAATGGAATGGAATGAACACAAATGGAATGGAATGGAATTGCATAGAATGGAATGGAATGGAATGGAATAAACCCAAATGGAATGGTATGGAATGGAGTGGAATGGAATGGAATGGACTCAACCTCAATGGAATGGAATGGAATGGAATGGAAACAACGCGAATGGAATGGAATGGAATGGAATAGAATGGAATGGTATGGAATCAACCTGAATGGAATGGAATGGAATGGAACGGAGTGGAATTGAAAGGAATGGAATCAACCCGAATGGAAAGTAATGGAATGGAATGGAATGGAATGGAATGGAATGGAATCAACACGAATGGAATGTAATGGAATGAAATGGAATCAACTGGAATGGAATGGAATGGCATGGAATGGAATCGAACCGAATGGAATGGAATGGAATGGAATAGAATGGAATGGTATGGAATCAACCTGAATGGAATGGAATGGAATGGAACGGAGTGGAATTGAATGGAATGGAATCAACCCGAATGGAATGCAATGGAATGGAATGGAATGGAATGGAATGGAATCAACACGAATGGAATGTAATGGAATGAAATGGAATCAACTGGAATGGAATGGGTGGCATGGAATGGAATCAAACCGAATGGAATGGAATGGAATGGAATGGAATGGAATCTACACGAATGGAATGGAATGGAATGGAATGGAATGGAATTGAACAGAATCAACCCGAATGTAATGTAATGGAATGGAATGGAATGGAATGGAATAGAATGGAATTGAATGCAATGGAATGGAACGGAATGGAATCAAACCGAATGGAATGGAATGGAATGGCATGGAATGCAATCAACCGGAATGGAATGGAATATAATGGAATGGAATGCAATCAACCTGAATGGAATGGAATGGAATGGAATGGAATGGAATGGAATGGAATGGAATCAACCCGAATGGAATGGAATGGAATGGAATGGAACGGAATGGAATCAACCCGAATAGAATGGAATGGAATGGACTGGAATCAACCCGAATGGAATGGAATGGAATGGAATCAACCTGAATGAAATGGAATGGAATGGAATGGAATGGAATGGAACGGAATCAACCCGAATGGAATGGAATGGAATGGAGTGGAATCAACCCGAATGGAATTGAATGGAATGGAATGGAATGGAATGGAATCAACCCCAATGGAATGGAATGGAATGGAATGGAATGGAATAAACCGGAGTGGAATGGAATGGAATGGAATGGAATCAACCTGAATGGAATGGAATGGAATGGAATGGAACGAATTCAACCCGAATGGAGTGGAATGGATTAGAAAGGAATGCAATGGAATGGAAGGGAATGGAATGGAATGGAATGGCATGGAATGGAATCAACTCGAATGGAATGGAATGGAATGGAATGGAATGGAATGGAATGGAATCAACCCGAATGGAATGGAATGGAATGGAATGGAATGGAATGGAATGGAATGGAAGGGAATGGAATCAACCCGAATGGAATTGAATGGAATGGAATGGAAAGGAATCAACCCGAATGGAATGGAATGGAATGGAATGGAATGGAATGGAATGGAATGGAATGGAATGGCATGGAATGCAATCAACCTGAATGGAATGGAATGGAATGGAATGGAATGGAATCAACCCGAATGGAATGGAATGGAATGGAATGGAATGGAATCAACCCCAATGGGATGGAATGGAATGGAAAGGAATGGAATGGAATGGAATAACCCGGAATGGAATGGAATGGAATGGAATGGAATGGAATCAACCTGAATGGAATGGAATGGAATGGAATGGAATGGATTCAACCCGAATGGAGTGGAATGGAACAGAAAGGAATGCAATGGAATGGAATGGATTGGAATCTACCCCAAAGGAATGGAATGGAATGGAATGGAATGCAATGAACACGAATGGAATGGAATGGAATGGCATAGAATGGAATGGAATGGAATGGAATAAACCCAAATGGAATGGAGTGGAATGGCATGGAATGGACTCAACCCGAATGGAATGGAATGGAATGGAATGGAAACAACGCGAATGGAATGGAATGGAATGGAATGGAATGGAATGAAATGGTATGGAATCAACCTGAATGGAATGTAATGGAATGGAATGGAATGGAGTGGAATTGAATGGAATGGAATCAACCCGAATGGAATGCAATGGAATGGAATGGAATGGAATGGAATGGAATGGAATGGAATCAACACAAATGGAATATAATGGAACGAAATGGAATCAACTGGACTGGAATGGGATGGCATGGAATGGAATCAAACGGAATGGAATGGAATGGAATGGAATCAACACGAATGGAATGGAATGGAATAGAATGGAATGGAATGGAACGGAATTGAAGAGAATCAACCCGAATGTAATGTAAAGTAATGGAATGGAATGGAATGGAATGGAATAGAATGGAATGGAATGGAATGGAATGGAATGGAATGGAATCAACACGAATGGAATGGAATGGAATGGAATGGAATCAACTGGAATAGAATGGAATGGAATGCAATGGAATCAAACCGAGTGGAATGGAGTGGAATGGAATGGAATGGAATGGAATGGAATCAACAAGAATGGAATGGAATGGAATGGAAGGGAATGGAATCAACCCGAATGGATTTGAATGGAATGGAATGGAAAGGAATCAACCCGAATGGAATGGAATGGAATGGAATGGAATGGAATGGTATGGAATGGAATCATCCCGAATGGAATGGAATGGAATGGAAAGGAATGGAATGGAATCAACCCGAATAGAATGGAATGGAATGGAATGGAATGGAAAGGAATCAACCCTAATGGAATGGAATGGAATGGAATGGAATGGAATGGAATGGAATGGAATGGAATTGAATGGAAAGAAATCAACCCTAATGGAATGGAATGGAATGGAATGGAATGGAATGGAATGGAATGGAATGGCATGGAATGGAATCAACCCGAATGGAATGGAATGGAATGGAATGGAATCAACCCGAAGGGAAAGGAATGGAATGGAATAGAATGGAATAGAATGGAATGCAATAAACCGGAATGGAATGGAATGGAATGGAATGGAATGCAATCAACCTGAATGGAATGGAATGGAATGGAATGGAACGGAATGGAATCAACCCGAATGGAATGGAATGGAATGGAATGGAACGGAATGGAATCAACCCGAATGGAATGGAATGGAATGGAATGGACTGGAATCAACCCGAATGGAATGGAATGGAATGGAATCAACTGGAATGGAATGGGATGGCATGGAATGGAATCAAACCGAATGGAATGGAATGGAATGGCATGGAATGGAATGGAATGGAATTGAATGGAATGGAATGGCATGGAATGCAATCAACCTGAATGGAATGGAATGGAAAGGAGTGGAATGGAATCAACCCGAATGGAATGGAATGGAATGGAATGGAACGGAATGGAATCAACCCGAATGGAATGGAATGGAATGGACTGGAATCAACCCGAATGGAATGGAATGGAATGGAACGGAATGGAATCAACCCGAATGGAATGGAATGGAATGGAATGGAATGGAATGGAAAGGAATGGAATCAACCCGAATGGAATTGAATGGAATCAAAGTGAATGGAATGGAATGGAAAGGAATGGAATGGAATCAAATCGAATCAACCCTAATGGAATGGAATGGAATGGAGTGGAATCAACCTGAAGGGAATGGAATGGAATGGAATGGAATGGAATGGAATCAACCCCAATGGGATGGAATGGAATGGAAAGGAATGGAATGGAATGGAATAACCCGGAATGGAATGGAATGGAATGGAATGGAATGGAATGGAATGGAATGGAATCAACCTGAATGGAATGGAATGGAATGGAATGGATTCAACCCGAATGTAGTGGAATGGAATAGAAAGGAATGCAATGGAATGGAATGGGTTGGAATCTACCCCAAAGGAATGGAATGGAATGGAATGGAATGGAATGGAATGAACACGAATGGAATGGAATGGAATTGCATAGAATGGAATGGAATGGAATGGAATAAACCCAAATGGAATGGTATGGAATGGAGTGGAATGGAATGGAATGGACTCAACCTCAATGGAATGGAATGGAATGGAATGGAAACAACGCGAATGGAATGGAATGGAATGGAATAGAATGGAATGGTATGGAATCAACCTGAATGGAATGGAATGGAATGGAACGGAGTGGAATTGAATGGAATGGAATCAACCCGAATGGAAAGCAATGGAATGGAATGGAATGGAATGGAATGGAATGGAATCAACACGAATGGAATGTAATGGAATGAAATGGAATCAACTGGAATGGAATGGAATGGCATGGAATGGAATCGAACCGAATGGAATGGAATGGAATGGAATAGAATGGAATGGTATGGAATCAACCTGAATGGAATGGAATGGAATGGAACGGAGTGGAATTGAATGGAATGGAATCAACCCGAATGGAATGCAATGGAATGGAATGGAATGGAATGGAATGGAATCAACACGAATGGAATGTAATGGAATGAAATGGAATCAACTGGAATGGAATGGGTGGCATGGAATGGAATCAAACCGAATGGAATGGAATGGAATGGAATGGAATGGAATCTACACGAATGGAATGGAATGGAATGGAATGGAATGGAATTGAACAGAATCAACCCGAATGTAATGTAATGGAATGGAATGGAATGGAATGGAATAGAATGGAATTGAATGCAATGGAATGGAACGGAATGGAATCAAACCGAATGGAATGGAATGGAATGGCATGGAATGCAATCAACCGGAATGGAATGGAATATAATGGAATGGAATGCAATCAACCTGAATGGAATGGAATGGAATGGAATGGAATGGAATGGAATGGAATCAACCCGAATGGAATGGAATGGAATGGAATGGAACGGAATGGAATCAACCCGAATAGAATGGAATGGAATGGACTGGAATCAACCCGAATGGAATGGAATGGAATGGAATCAACCTGAATGAAATGGAATGGAATGGAATGGAATGGAATGGAATGGAATGGAACGGAATCAACCCGAATGGAATGGAATGGAATGGAGTGGAATCAACCCGAATGGAATGGAATGGAATGGAATGGAATGGAATGGAATCAACCCCAATGGAATGGAATGGAATGGAATGGAATGGAATAAACCGGAGTGGAATGGAATGGAATGGAATGGAATCAACCTGAATGGAATGGAATGGAATGGAATGGAACGAATTCAACCCGAATGGAGTGGAATGGATTAGAAAGGAATGCAATGGAATGGAAGGGAATGGAATGGAATGGAATGGCATGGAATGGAATCAACTCGAATGGAATGGAATGGAATGGAATGGAATGGAAAGGAATGGAATCAACCCGAATGGAATGGAATGGAATGGAATTGAATGGAATGGAATGGAATGGAAGGGAATGGAATCAACCCGAATGGAATTGAATGGAATGGAATGGAAAGGAATCAACCCGAATGGAATGGAATGGAATGGAATGGAATGGAATGGAATGGAATGGCATGGAATGCAATCAACCTGAATGGAATGGAATGGAATGGAATGGAATGGAATCAACCCGAATGGAATGGAATGGAATGGAATGGAACGGAATGGAATCAACCCTAATGGAATGGAATGGAATGGACTGGAATCAACCTGAATGTAATGGAATGGAATGGGACGGAATGGAATCAACCCAAATGGAATGGAACGGAATGGAATGGAATGGAATGGAATGGAATCAACCCGAATGGAATTGAATGGAATGGAACGGAAAGGAATCAACCCGAATGGAATGGAATGGAATGGAATGGAATGGAATGGAATGGAATCATCCCGAATGGAATGGAATGGAATGGAATGGAGTGGAATGGAATCAACCCGAATGGAATGGAATGGAATGGAAAGGAGTCAACCCAAATGGAATGGAATGGAATGGAATGGAATGGAAAGGAATCAACCCGAATGGAATGGAATGGAATGGAATGGAATGGAATGGCATGGAATGGAATCAACACGAATGGAATGGAATGGAATGGAATGGAATGGAATGGAATGGAATCAACCCGAATGGAATGGAATGGAATGGAATGGAATAGAATGGAATGCAATAAACCGGAATGGAATGGAATGGAATGGAATGGAATGCAATCAACATTAATGGAATGGAATGGAATGGAATGGAATGGAATCAACCTGAAAGGAATGGAATGGAATGGAAAGGAATGGAATGGAATCAACCCGAATGGAATGGAATGGAATGGAATGGAATGGAAAGGAATCAACCCTAATGGAATGGAATGGAATGGAATGGAATGGAATGGAATGGAATTGAATGGAAAGAAATCAACCCTAATGGAATGGAATGGAATGGAATGGAATGGAATGGAATGGAATGGAATGGAATGGAATGGCATGGAATGGAATCAACCCGAATGGAATGGAATGGAATGGAATGGAATCAACCCGAAGGGAAAGGAATGGAATGGAATAGAATGGAATAGAATGGAATGCAATAAACCGGAATGGAATGGAATGGAATGGAATGGAATGCAATCAACCTGAATGGAATGGAATGGAATGGAATGGAACGGAATGGAATCAACCCGAATGGAATGGAATGGAATGGAATGGAACGGAATGGAATCAACCCGAATGGAATGGAATGGAATGGAATGGACTGGAATCAACCCGAATGGAATGGAATGGAATGGAATCAACTGGAATGGAATGGGATGGCATGGAATGGAATCAAACCGAATGGAATGGAATGGAATGGAATGGAATGGAATGGAATGGAATGGAATGGCATGGAATGCAATCAACCTGAATGGAATGGAATGGAAAGGAATGGAATGGAATCAACCCGAATGGAATGGAATGGAATGGAATGGAACGGAATGGAATCAACCCGAATGGAATGGAATGGAATGGACTGGAATCAACACGAATGGAATGGAATGGAATGGAACGGAATGGAATCAACCCGAATGGAATGGAATGGAATGGAATGGAATGGAATGGAATGGAAAGGAATGGAATCAACCCGAATGGAATGGAATGGAATCAAAGTGAATGGAATGGAATGGAAAGGAATGGAATGGAATCGAATCGAATCAACCCTAATGGAATGGAATGGAATGGAGTGGAATCAACCTGAAGGGAATGGAATGGAATGGAATGGAATGGAATGGAATGGAATGGAATCAACCCCAATGGGATGGAATGAAATGGAAAGGAATGGAATGGAATGGAATAACCCGGAATGGAATGGAATGGAATGGAATGGAATCAACCTGAATGGAATGGAATGGAATGGAATGGATTCAACCCGAATGTAGTGGAATGGAATAGAAAGGAATGCAATGGAATGGAATGGGTTGGAATCTACCCCAAAGGAATGGAATGGAATGGAATGGAATGGAATGGAATGGAATGAACACAAATGGAATGGAATGGAATTGCATAGAATGGAATGGAATGGAATGGAATAAACCCAAATGGAATGGTATGGAATGGAGTGGAATGGAATGGAATGGACTCAACCTCAATGGAATGGAATGGAATGGAATGGAAACAACGCGAATGGAATGGAATGGAATGGAATAGAATGGAATGGTATGGAATCAACCTGAATGGAATGGAATGGAATGGAACGGAGTGGAATTGAATGGAATGGAATCAACCCGAATGGAAAGCAATGGAATGGAATGGAATGGAATGGAATGGAATGGAATCAACACGAATGGAATGTAATGGAATGAAATGGAATCAACTGGAATGGAATGGAATGGCATGGAATGGAATCGAACCGAATGGAATGGAATGGAATGGAATAGAATGGAATGGTATGGAATCAACCTGAATGGAATGGAATGGAATGGAACGGAGTGGAATTGAATGGAATGGAATCAACCCGAATGGAATGCAATGGAATGGAATGGAATGGAATGGAATGGAATCAACACGAATGGAATGTAATGGAATGAAATGGAATCAACTGGAATGGAATGGGTGGCATGGAATGGAATCAAACCGAATGGAATGGAATGGAATGGAATGGAATGGAATCTACACGAATGGAATGGAATGGAATGGAATTGAACAGAATCAACCCGAATGTAATGTAATGGAATGGAATGGAATGGAATGGAATAGAATGGAATTGAATGCAATGGAATGGAACGGAATGGAATCAAACCGAATGGAATGGAATGGAATGGCATGGAATGCAATCAACCGGAATGGAATGGAATATAATGGAATGGAATGCAATCAACCTGAATGGAATGGAATGGAATGGAATGGAATGGAATGGAATGGAATCAACCCGAATGGAATGGAATGGAACGGAATGGAATCAACCCGAATAGAATGGAATGGAATGGACTGGAATCAACCCGAATGGAATGGAATGGAATGGAATCAACCTGAATGAAATGGAATGGAATGGAATGGAATGGAATGGAACGGAATCAACCCGAATGGAATGGAATGGAATGGAGTGGAATCAACCCGAATGGAATGGAATGGAATGGAATGGAATGGAATGGAATCAACCCCAATGGAATGGAATGGAATGGAATGGAATGGAATAAACCGGAGTGGAATGGAATGGAATGGAATGGAATCAACCTGAATGGAATGGAATGGAATGGAATGGAACGAATTCAACCCGAATGGAGTGGAATGGATTAGAAAGGAATGCAATGGAATGGAAGGGAATGGAATGGAATGGAATGGCATGGAATGGAATCAACTCGAATGGAATGGAATGGAATGGAATGGAATGGAATGGAATGGAATGGAAAGGAATGGAATCAACCAGAATGGAATGGAATGGAATGGAATTGAATGGAATGGAATGGAATGGAAGGGAATGGAATCAACCCGAATGGAATTGAATGGAATGGAATGGAAAGGAATCAACCCGAATGGAATGGAATGGAATGGAATGGAATGGAATGGAATGGAATGGCATGGAATGCAATCAACCTGAATGGAATGGAATGGAATGGAATGGAATGGAATCAACCCGAATGGAATGGAATGGAATGGAATGGAATGGAATCAACCCCAATGGGATGGAATGGAATGGAAAGGAATGGAATGGAATGGAATAACCCGGAATGGAATGGAATGGAATGGAATGGAATGGAATCAACCTGAATGGAATGGAATGGAATGGAATGGAATGGATTCAACCCGAATGGAGTGGAATGGAACAGAAAGGAATGCAATGGAATGGAATGGATTGGAATCTACCCCAAAGGAATGGAATGGAATGGAATGGAATGCAATGAACACGAATGGAATGGAATGGAATGGCATAGAATGGAATGGAATGGAATGGAATAAACCCAAATGGAATGGAGTGGAATGGCATGGAATGGACTCAACCCGAATGGAATGGAATGGAATGGAATGGAAACAACGCGAATGGAATGGAATGGAATGGAATGGAATGGAATGAAATGGTATGGAATCAACCTGAATGGAATGTAATGGAATGGAATGGAATGGAGTGGAATTGAATGGAATGGAATCAACCCGAATGGAATGCAATGGAATGGAATGGAATGGAATGGAATGGAATGGAATGGAATCAACACAAATGGAATATAATGGAACGAAATGGAATCAACTGGACGGGAATGGGATGGCATGGAATGGAATCAAACGGAATGGAATGGAATGGAATGGAATCAACACGAATGGAATGGAATGGAATAGAATGGAATGGAATGGAACGGAATTGAAGAGAATCAACCCGAATGTAATGTAAAGTAATGGAATGGAATGGAATGGAATGGAATAGAATGGAATGGAATGGAATGGAATGGAATGGAATGGAATCAACACGAATGGAATGGAATGGAATGGAATGGAATCAACTGGAATAGAATGGAATGGAATGCAATGGAATCAAACCGAGTGGAATGGAGTGGAATGGAATGGAATGGAATGGAATGGAATCAACAAGAATGGAATGGAATGGAATGGAAGGGAATGGAATCAACCCGAATGGATTTGAATGGAATGGAATGGAAAGGAATCAACCCGAATGGAATGGAATGGAATGGAATGGAATGGTATGGAATGGAATCATCCCGAATGGAATGGAATGGAATGGAAAGGAATGGAATGGAATCCACCCGAATAGAATGGAATGGAATGGAATGGAATGGAAAGGAATCAACCCTAATGGAATGGAATGGAATGGAATGGAATGGAATGGAATGGAATGGAATTGAATGGAAAGAAATCAACCCTAATGGAATGGAATGGAATGGAATGGAATGGAATGGAATGGAATGGAATGGCATGGAATGGAATCAACCCGAATGGAATGGAATGGAATGGAATGGAATGGAATCAACCCGAAGGGAAAGGAATGGAATGGAATAGAATGGAATAGAATGGAATGCAATAAACCGGAATGGAATGGAATGGAATGGAATGGAATGCAATCAACCTGAATGGAATGGAATGGAATGGAATGGAACGGAATGGAATCAACCCGAATGGAATGGAATGGAATGGAATGGAACGGAATGGAATCAACCCGAATGGAATGGAATGGAATGGAATGGACTGGAATCAACCCGAATGGAATGGAATGGAATGGAATCAACTGGAATGGAATGGGATGGCATGGAATGGAATCAAACCGAATGGAATGGAATGGAATGGAATGGAATGGAATGGAATTGAATGGAATGGAATGGCATGGAATGCAATCAACCTGAATGGAATGGAATGGAAAGGAGTGGAATGGAATCAACCCGAATGGAATGGAATGGAATGGAATGGAACGGAATGGAATCAACCCGAATGGAATGGAATGGAATGGACTGGAATCAACCCGAATGGAATGGAATGGAATGGAACGGAATGGAATCAACCCGAATGGAATGGAATGGAATGGAATGGAATGGAATGGAAAGGAATGGAATCAACCCGAATGGAATGGAATGGAATCAAAGTGAATGGAATGGAATGGAAAGGAATGGAATGGAATCAAATCGAATCAACCCTAATGGAATGGAATGGAATGGAGTGGAATCAACCTGAAGGGAATGGAATGGAATGGAATGGAATGGAATGGAATCAACCCCAATGGGATGGAATGGAATGGAAAGGAATGGAATGGAATGGAATAACCCGGAATGGAATGGAATGGAATGGAATGGAATGGAATGGAATGGAATCAACCTGAATGGAATGGAATGGAATGGAATGGATTCAACCCGAATGTAGTGGAATGGAATAGAAAGGAATGCAATGGAATGGAATGGGTTGGAATCTACCCCAAAGGAATGGAATGGAATGGAATGGAATGGAATGGAATGAACACGAATGGAATGGAATGGAATTGCATAGAATGGAATGGAATGGAATGGAATAAACCCAAATGGAATGGTATGGAATGGAGTGGAATGGAATGGAATGGACTCAACCTCAATGGAATGGAATGGAATGGAATGGAAACAACGCGAATGGAATGGAATGGAATGGAATAGAATGGAATGGTATGGAATCAACCTGAATGGAATGGAATGGAATGGAACGGAGTGGAATTGAATGGAATGGAATCAACCCGAATGGAAAGCAATGGAATGGAATGGAATGGAATGGAATGGAATGGAATCAACACGAATGGAATGTAATGGAATGAAATGGAATCAACTGGAATGGAATGGAATGGCATGGAATGGTATCGAACCGAATGGAATGGAATGGAATGGAATAGAATGGAATGGCATGGAATCAACCTGAATGGAATGGAATGGAATGGAACGGAGTGGAATTGAATGGAATGGAATCAACCCGAATGGAATGCAATGGAATGGAATGGAATGGAATGGAATGGAATCAACTGGAATGGAATGGGTGGCATGGAATGGAATCAAACCGAATGGAATGGAATGGAATGGAATGGAATGGAATCTACACGAATGGAATGGAATGGAATGGAATGGAATGGAATTGAACAGAATCAACCCGAATGTAATGTAATGGAATGGAATGGAATGGAATGGAATAGAATGGAATTGAATGCAATGGAATGGAACGGAATGGAATCAAACCGAATGGAATGGAATGGAATGGCATGGAATGCAATCAACCGGAATGGAATGGAATATAATGGAATGGAATGCAATCAACCTGAATGGAATGGAATGGAATGGAATGGAATGGAATGGAATGGAATGGAATCAACCCGAATGGAATGGAATGGAATGGAATGGAACGGAATGGAATCAACCCGAATAGAATGGAATGGAATGGACTGGAATCAACCCGAATGGAATGGAATGGAATGGAATCAACCTGAATGAAATGGAATGGAATGGAATGGAATGGAATGGAATGGAACGGAATCAACCCGAATGGAATGGAATGGAATGGAGTGGAATCAACCCGAATGGAATGGAATGGAATGGAATGGAATGGAATCAACCCCAATGGAATGGAATGGAATGGAATGGAATGGAATAAACCGGAGTGGAATGGAATGGAATGGAATGGAATCAACCTGAATGGAATGGAATGGAATGGAATGGAACGAATTCAACCCGAATGGAGTGGAATGGATTAGAAAGGAATGCAATGGAATGGAAGGGAATGGAATGGAATGGAATGGCATGGAATGGAATCAACTCGAATGGAATGGAATGGAATGGAATGGAATGGAAAGGAATGGAATCAACCCGAATGGAATGGAATGGAATGGAATGGAATGGAATGGAATGGAATGGAATGGAATCAACCCGAATGGAATTGAATGGAATGGAATGGAAAGGAATCAACCCGAATGGAATGGAATGGAATGGAATGGAATGGAATGGAATGGAATGGCATGGAATGCAATCAACCTGAATGGAATGGAATGGAATGGAATGGAATGGAATGGAATCAACCCGAATGGAATGGAATGGAATGGAATGGAACGGAATGGAATCAACCCTAATGGAATGGAATGGAATGGACTGGAATCAACCTGAATGTAATGGAATGGAATGGGACGGAATGGAATCAACCCAAATGGAATGGAACGGAATGGAATGGAATGGAATGGAATGGAATCAACCCGAATGGAATTGAATGGAATGGAACGGAAAGGAATCAACCCGAATGGAATGGAATGGAATGGAATGGAATGGAATGGAATGGAATGGAATCATCCCGAATGGAATGGAATGGAATGGAATGGAGTGGAATGGAATCAACCCGAATGGAATGGAATGGAATGGAAAGGAGTCAACCCAAATGGAATGGAATGGAATGGAATGGAATGGAAAGGAATCAACCCGAATGGAATGGAATGGAATGGAATGGAATGGAATGGAATGGCATGGAATGGAATCAACACGAATGGAATGGAATGGAATGGAATGGAATGGAATGGAATGGAATCAACCCGAATGGAATGGAATGGAATGGAATGGAATAGAATGGAATGCAATAAACCGGAATGGAATGGAATGGAATGGAATGGAATGCAATCAACATTAATGGAATGGAATGGAATGGAATGGAATGGAATCAACCTGAAAGGAATGGAATGGAATGGAATGGAACGGAATGGAATCAAACCGAATGGAATGGAATGGAATGTAATGAGCCCGAATGGAATGGAATGGAATAGAACGGAATGGAATCAACCCGAATGGAATGGAATGGAATGGAATGGAATGGAATGGAATGGAATCAACCAGAATGGAATGGAATGGAATGGAATGGAATGGAATGGAATCAACTGGTATGGAATGGAATAGAATGGAATGGAATGGAATGGAGTGGAATGGAATGGAATGGAATCAACTGGAATGGAATGGAATGGAATGCAATGGAATGGAATGCAATCAACCCGAGTGGAATGGAATGGATAGTAATCAACCCGAAATAAATGGAATGGAATGGAATGATTTGGAATGGAATGGAATGGAATGGAATGGAATCAACCCGAATGGAATGGAATGGAATGGAATGGAATGGAATGGAAAGGAATCAACCCTAATGGAATGGAATGGAATGGAATGGAATGGAATGGCATGGAATGGCATGGAATGGAATCAACCCGAATGGCATGGAAGGGAATGGAATGGAATGGAATGGAATGGAATCAACGCGAATGGAATGGAATGGAAGGGAAGGGAATAGAATGGAATGCAATAAACCGGAATGGAATGGAATGGAATGGAATGGAATGCCATCAACCTGAATGGAATGGAATGGAATGCAATCAACCCGAATGGAATGGAATGGAACGGAATGGTATCAACCCGAATGGAATGGAATGGAATGGACTGGAATCAACCCGAATGGAATGGAATGGAATGGAACGGAATGGAATCAACCCGAATGGAATGGAATGGAATGGAATGGAAAGGAAGCAACCCGAATGGAATTGAATGGAATGGAATGGAAAGGAATCAACCCGAATGGAATGGAATGGAATGGAATGGAATGGAATGGAATGGAATCAACCCGAATGGAATGGAATGGAATGGCATAGAATGGAATGGAATGGAATGGAATCAACGCGAATGGAATAGAATGGGATGGAATGGAATCAAACCAAATGGAATGGAATGGAATGGAATGGAATCAACCCGAATGGTATGGAATGCAATGGAATGGAAAGGAATGGAATGGAATCAACCCGAATGGAATGGAATGGAATGGAATGGAATCAACCCGAATGGTATGGAATGGAATGGAATGGAATGGAATGGAATCAACCCGAATGGAATGGAATGAAATGGAATGGAAAAAATTAATCCGAATGGAATGGAAGGGAATGGAATGGAATGCAATGGAATGGAATCAACTTTAATGGAATGGAATGGAATGGAATGGAATCAACTGGAATGGAATGGAATTGCATGAAATGGAATGTAATGGAATGGAATCAACCAAATGGAATGGAATGGAATGCAATGAACCCGAATGGAGTGGAATGTAATGGAATGGAATAGAATGGAACGGAATGGAATGAACCCGAATGGAATGGAATGGAATGGAATGGAATGAAAAAAATCAACGCGAATGGAATGGAAAGAAATGGAGTGGAATGGAATGGAATGGAATCAACCCGAATGGAATGGAATGGATTTGAATGGAATGGAATGGAATGGAATTAAAATAAATGGAATGGAAGGGAATGGAATGGAATGCAATGGATTGGAATGGAAAGCAATGGAAAAAACCCGAATGGAATGGAATGGAATGGAAAGGAATGGAATGGAATGGAATGGAATCAACCCGAATTGAACGGGATGGAATGGAATGGAATGGAATGGAATCAACCCGAATGGAATGGAATGGAATGGAATGGATTGGAATGGAATGGAATCAACCCGAATGGAATGGAATGGAATGGAAGGGAATGGAATGGAATGGAAGGGAATGGAATGGAATCAACCCGAATGGAATGGAATGGAATGGAATGGAATCAAACCAAAGGGAATGCATTGGAATGGAATGGAATGCAATGGAATGGAATGGAATGGAATGGAATGGAATGGAATGGAATAAACCGGAAAGGAATGGAATGGAATAGAACGAAATGGATTGGAATGGAATCAACCGGAATGGAATGGAATGGAATGAAATGGAACGGAAAGGAATCAACCGGAATGGAATGGAATGGAATGGAATCATATGGAATGGAATAGAATCAACCCGAAAGGAATGGAATGGAATGGAATGGAATCAACAGGAATGCAGTGGAATGGAAAGGAATGGAATGGAATGGAATGGAATGGAATGGAATGGAATGAACCCGAATGGAATGGAATGCAATGCAATGGAATGGAATTGAATGGAAAAGAATGGAATGGATTCAACCTGAATGGAATGGAATGGAATGCAAGGGAATGGAATGGAATGGAATGGAATAAACCCGAATGGAATGGAAAGGAATGGAATGGAAAGGAGCGGAATGGAATCAACTGGAATGGAATGGCAAGGAATGGAATGGAATGGAACGGAATCAACCCGTATGCAATGGAATGGAATGGAATGGAATGCAATGGAATGGAATCAACACGAATGCAATGGAATGGAATGGAATGGAATGGAATGGAATGGAATGGAATGGAATGGAATTCACCCGAAGGGAATGGAATGGAATGGAATGGAATCAATCAGAATGGAACGGAATGGAATGGAATGAAATGGAAACAAACCGAATGGATTGGAATGGAATGGAGTGGAATGGAAAGGAAAGGAATGGAATGGAATGGAATGGAATGGAATGGAATGGAATCAACGCGAATGGAATGCAATGGAATGGAATCAAACCGAATGGAATGGAATGGAATGGAATGGAATCAACCCGAATGGAATGGAATAGAATGGAATGGAATGGATTCAACTAGTATGGAATGGAATAGAATGGAATGGAATGGAATGGAATGGAATCAACCCGAATGGAAAGGACTGGAATGGAATGGAATGAAATGGAATGGAATAAACTGGCATGGAATGGAATGGAATTGAATGGAATGGAATGGATTGGAATGGAATGGAATGGAATCAACTGGAATGGAATGTAATGGAATTGAATGGAATGGAATGGATTGGAATGGAATTGAATGGAATCAACCCGAATGGAATGGAATGGAATGGAATGGAATGGAATGGAATCAACCCGAATGGAATGGAATGGAATGGCTTGGAATTGAATCAACCCGAATGGAATGGAATGGAATGGAATGAAATGGAATGGAATCAACTGGAATGGAATGGAATGGAATGGAATGGAATCAACCCGTATGGAATAGAATGGAATGGAATGGAATGGAATGCAATAAATCCGAATGGAATGGAATGGAATGGAATGGAATCAACCGGAATGGAATGGAATTGATTGGAATGCAATGGAATGGAATCAACTGGAATGGAATGGAATGGAATGAAATGGAATGGAATAGAATGGAATCAACCCGAATGGATGGAAATGGAATGCGATGGAATGGAATCAACCCAAATGTAATGTAATGTAATGTAATGGAATAGTATGGTATCAACCCGAATGGAATGGAATGGAATGGAATGGAATGGAATGGAATGGAATGCAATCAACCCGAATGGAATGGAATGGAATGGTATGGAATCAAGGCGAATGGAATGGAATGGAATGGAATGGAATGGAATGGATTCAACCTGAATGGAGTGGAATGGAACAGAAAGGAATGCAATGGAATGGAATGGATTGGAATCTACCCCAAAGGAATGGAATGGAATGGAATGGAATGCAATGAACACGAATGGAATGGAATGGAATGGCATAGAATGGAATGGAATGGAATGGAATAAACCCAAATGGAATGGAGTGGAATGGCATGGAATGGACTCAACCCGAATGGAATGGAATGGAATGGAATGGAAACAACGCGAATGGAATGGAATGGAATGGAATGGAATGGAATGGTATGGAATCAACCTGAATGGAATGTAATGGAATGGAATGGAATGGAGTGGAATTGAATGGAATGGAATCAACCCGAATGGAATGCAATGGAATGGAATGGAATGGAATGGAATGGAATGGAATCAACACAAATGGAATATAATGGAATGAAATGGAATCAACTGGACTGGAATGGGATGGCATGGAATGGAATCAAACGGAATGGAATGGAATGGAATGGAATGGAATCAACACGAATGGAATGGAATGTAATGGAATGGAATTGAAGAGAATCAACCCGAATGCAATGTAAAGTAATGGAATGGAATGGAATGGAATGGAATAGAATGGAATGGAATGGAATGGAATGGAATGGAATGGAATCAACACGAATGGAATGGAATGGAATGGAATGGAATCAACTGGAATAGAATGGAATGGAATGCAATGGAATCAAACCGAGTGGAATGGAGTGGAATGGAATGGAATGGAATGGAATGGAATCAACAAGAATGGAATGGAATGGAATGGAAGGGAATGGAATCAACCCGAATGGATTTGAATGGAATGGAATGGAAAGGAATCAACCCGAATGGAATGGAATGGAATGGAATGGAATGGAATGGAATGGAATCATCCCGAATGGAATGGAATGGAATGGAAAGGAATGGAATGGAATCAACCCGAATGGAATGGAATGGAATGGAATGGATTGGAAAGGAATCAACCCTAATGGAATGGAATGGAATGGAATGGGATGGAATGGAATGGAATGGAATTGAATGGAAAGAAATCAACCCTAATGGAATGGAATGGAATGGAATGGAATGGAATGGAATGGAATGGAATGGAATTGAATGGAATGGAATGGCATGGAATGGAATCAACCCGAATGGAATGGAATGGAATGGAATGGAATCAACCCGAATGGAAAGGAATGGAATGGAATAGAATGGAATAGAATGGAATGCAATAAACCGGAATGGAATGGAATGGAATGGAATGGAATGCAATCAACCTGAATGGAATGGAATGGAATGGAATGGAACGGAATGGAATCAACCCGAATGGAATGGAATGGAATGGAATGGAACGGAATGGAATCAACCCGAATGGAATGGAATGGAATGGAATGGACTGGAATCAACCCGAATGGAATGGAATGGAATGGAATCAACTGGAATGGAAAGGGATGGCATGGAATGGAATCAAACCGAATGGAATGGAATGGAATGGAATGGAATGGAATGGAATGGAATGGAATTGAATGGAATGGAATGGCATGGAATGCAATCAACCTGAATGGAATGGAATGGAAAGGAATGGAATGGAATCAACCCGAATGGAATGGAATGGAATGGAACGGAATGGAATCAACCCGAATGGAATGGAATGGAATGGACTGGAATCAACCCGAATGGAATGGAATGGAATGGAACGGAATGGAATCAACCCGAATGGAATGGAATGGAATGGAATGGAATGGAATGGAATGGAATGGAATGGAATGGAATCAACCCGAATGGAATGGAATGGAATCAAAGTGAATGGAATGGAATGGAAAGGAATGGAATGGAATCGAATCGAATCAACCCTAATGGAATGGAATGGAATGGAGTGGAATCAACCTGAAGGGAATGGAATGGAATGGAATGGAATGGAATGGAATCAACCCCAATGGGATGGAATGGAATGGAAAGGAATGGAATGGAATGGAATAACCCGGAATGGAATGGAATGGAATGGAATGGAATGGAATGGAATCAACCTGAATGGAATGGAATGGAATGGAATGGATTCAACCCGAATGTAGTGGAATGGAATAGAAAGGAATGCAATGGAATGGAATGGGTTGGAATCTACCCCAAAGGAATGGAATGGAATGGAATGGAATGGAATGGAATGAACACGAATGGAATGGAATGGAATTGCATAGAATGGAATGGAATAAACCCAAATGGAATGTTATGGAATGGAGTGGAATGGAATGGAATGGACTCAACCTCAATGGAATGGAATGGAATGGAATGGAAACAACGCGAATGGAATGGAATGGAATGGAATAGAATGGAATGGTATGGAATCAACCTGAATGGAATGGAATGGAATGGAACGGAGTGGAATTGAATGGAATGGAATCAACCCGAATGGAATGCAATGGAATGGAATGGAATGGAATGGAATGGAATGGAATCAACACGAATGGAATGTAATGGAATGAAATGGAATCAACTGGAATGGAATGGAATGGCATGGAATGGAATCAACTCGAATGGAATGGAATGGAATGGAATGGAATGGAATGGAATGGAAAGGAATGGAATCAACCCGAATGGAATGGAATGGAATCAAAGTGAATGGAATGGAATGGAAAGGAATGGAATGGAATCGAATCGAATCAACCCTAATGGAATGGAATGGAATGGAGTGGAATCAACCTGAAGGGAATGGAATGGAATGGAATGGAATGGAATAGAATGGAATGGTATGGAATCAACCTGAATGGAATGGAATGGAATGGAACGGAGTGGAATTGAATGGAATGGAATCAACCCGAATGGAATGCAATGGAATGGAATGGAATGGAAGGGAATGGAATCAACACGAATGGAATGTAATGGAATGAAATGGAATCAACTGGAATGGAATGGGTGGCATGGAATGGAATCAAACCGAATGGAATGGAATGGAATGGAATGGAATCTACACGAATGGAATGGAATGGAATGGAATGGAATGGAATGGAATTGAACAGACTCAACCCGAATGTAATGTAATGTAATGGAATGGAATGGAATGGAATAGAATGGAATTGAATGCAATGGAATGGAACGGAATGGAATCAAACCGAATGGAATGGAATGGAATGGCATGGAATGCAATCAACCGGAATGGAATGGAATATAATGGAATGGAATGCAATCAACCTGAATGGAATGGAATGGAATGGAATGGAATGGAATGGAATCAACACGAATGGAATGGAATGGAATGGAATGGAACGGAATGGAATCAACCCGAATGGAATGGAATGGAATGGAATGGAACGGAATGGAATCAACCCGAATAGAATGGAATGGAATGGACTGGAATCAACCCGAATGGAATGGAATGGAATGGAATCAACCTGAATGGAATGGAATGGAATGGAATGGAATGGAATGGAATGGAATGGAATGGAATGGAATCAACCCGAATGGAATGGAATGGAATGGAGTGGAATCAACCCGAATGGAATGGAATGGAATGGAATGGAATGGAATGGAATGGAATCAACCCCAATGGAATGGAATGGAATGGAATGGAATAAACCGGAGTGGAATGGAATGGAATGGAATGGAATCAACCTGAAAGGAATGGAATGGAATGGAATGGAACGAATTCAACCCGAATGGAGTGGAATGGATTAGAAAGGAATGCAATGGAATGGAACGGAATGGAATGGAATGGAATGGCATGGAATGGAATCAACTCGAATGGAATGGAATGGAATGGAATGGAATGGAATGGAATGGAAAGGAACGGAATCAACCCGAATGGAATGGAATGGAATCAAAGTGAATGGAATGGAATGGAAAGGAATGGAATGGAATCGAATCGAATCAACCCTAATGGAATGGAATGGAATGGAGTGGAATCAACCTGAAGGGAATGGAATGGAATGGAATGGAATGGAATGGAATCAACACCAATGGGATGGAATGGAATGGAAAGGAATGGAATGGAATGGAATAACCCGGAATTGAATGGAATGGAATGGAATGGAATGGAATGGAATCAACCTGAATGGAATGGAATGGAATGGAATGGAATGGATTCAACCCGAATGTAGTGGAATGGAATAGAAAGGAATGCAATGGAATGGAATGGATTGGAATCTACCCCAAAGGAATGGAATGGAATGGAATGGAATGGAATGAACACGAATGGAATGGAATGGAATTGCATAGAATGGAATGGAATGGAATGGAATAAACCCAAATGGAATGGTATGGAATGGAGTGGAATGGAATGGAATGGACTCAACCTCAATGGAATGGAATGGAATGGAATGGAAACAACGCGAATGGAATGGAATGGAATGGAATAGAATGGAATGGTATGGAATCAACCTGAATGGAATGGAATGGAATGGAACGGAGTGGAATTGAATGGAATGGAATTCCACCCGAATGGAATGCAATGGAATGGAATGGAATGGAATGGAATGGAATGGAATGGAATCAACATGAATGGAATGTAATGGAATGAAATGGAATCAACTAGAATGGAATGGGATGGCATGGAATGGAATCAAACCGAATGGAATGGAATGGAATGGAATGGAATGGAATGGAATAGAATGGAATGGTATGGAATCAACCTGAATGGAATGGAATGGAATGGAACGGAGTGGAATTGAATGGAATGGAATCAACCCGAATGGAATGCAATGGAATGGAATGGAATGGAATGGAATGGAATCAACACGAATGGAATGTAATGGAATGAAATGGAATCAACTGGAATGGAATGGGATGGCATGGAATGGAATCAAACAGAATGGAATGGAATGGAATGGAATGGAATGGAATGGAATGGAATCAACACGAATGGAATGGAATGGAATGGAATGGAATGGAATTGAACAGAATCAACCCGAATGTAATGTAATGTAATGTAATGGAATGGAATGGAATAGAAAGGAATTGAATGCAATGGAATGGAACGGAATGGAATCAAACCGAATGGAATGGAATGGAATGGCATGGAATGCAATCAACCGAAATGGAATGGAATGGAATGGAATGGAATGCAATCAACCTGAATGGAATGGAATGGAATGGAATGGAATGGAATGGAATGGAATCAACCCGAATGGAATGGAATGGAATGGAATGGAACGGAATGGAATCAACCCGAATGGAATGGAATGGAATGGACTGGAATCAACCCGAATGGAATGGAATGGAATGGAACGGAATGGAATCAACCCGAATGGAATGGAATGGAATGGAATGGAATGGAATGGAATGGAATGGAATCAACCCGAATGGAATTGAATGGAATGGAATGGAAAGGAATCAACCCGAATGGAATGGAATGGAATGGAATGGAATCATCCCGAATGGAATGGAATGGAATGGAATGGAATCAACCCGAATGGAATGGAATGGAATGGAATGGAAAGGAATCAACCCAAATGGAATGGAATGGAATGGAATGCAATGGAATTGAATGGAATGGAATGGCATGGAATGGAATGGAAAGGAATGGAATTGAATCAACCCGAATGGAATGGAATGGAATGGAATGGAACGGAATGGAATCAACCCGAATGGAATGGAATGGAATGGAATTGAATGGAATGGAATGGAATGGAAGGGAATGGAATCAACCCGAATGGAATTGAATGGAATGGAATGGAAAGGAATCAACCCGAATGGAATGGAATGGAATGGAATGGAATGGAATGGAATGCAATGGAATGGAATGGAATGGCATGGAATGCAATCAACCTGAATGGAATGGAATGGAATGGAATGGAATGGAATCAACCCGAATGGAATGGAATGGAACGGAATGGAATCAACCCTAATGGAATGGAATGGAATGGACTGGAATCAACCTGAATGTAATGGAATGGAATGGGACGGAATGGAATCAACCCAAATGGAATGGAACGGAATGGAATGGAATGGAATGGAATCTAAGGGAATCAACCCGAATGGAATTGAATGGAATGGAACGGAAAGGAATCAACCCGAATGGAATGGAATGGAATGGAATGGAATGGAATGGAATGGAATGGAATGGAATCATCCCGAATGGAATGGAATGGAATGGAATGGAGTGGAATGGAATCAACCCGAATGGAATGGAATGGAATGGAATGGAATGGAAAGGAGTCAACCCAAATGGAATGGAATGGAATGGAATGGAATGGAAAGGAATCAACCCGAAAGAAATGGAATGGAATGGAATGGAATTGAATGGAATGGAATGGCATGGAATGGAATCAACACGAATGGAATGGAATGGAATGGAATGGAATGGAATGGAATGGAATGGAATCAACCCGAATGGAATGGAATGGAATGGAATGGAATAGAATGGAATGCAATAAACCGGAATGGAATGGAATGGAATGGAATGGAATGCAATCAACATTAATGGAATGGAATGGAATGGAATGGAATGAAATCAACCTGAAAGGAATGGAATGGAATGGAATGGAACGGAATGGAATCAAACCGAATGGAATGGAATGGACTGGAATGAGCCCGAATGGAATGGAATGGAATAGAACGGAATGGAATCAACCCGAATGGAATGGAATGGAATGGAATGGAATGGAATCAACCAGAATGGAATGGAATGGAATGGAATGGAATGGAATCAACTGGTATGGAATGGAATAGAATGGAATGGAATGGAATGGAGTGGAATGGAAAGGAATGGAATCAACTGGAATGGAATGGAATGGAATGCAATGGAATGGAATGCAATCAACCCGAGTGGAATGGAATGGATAGTAATCAACCCGAAATAAATGGAATGGAATGGAATGATTTGGAATGGAATGGAATGGAATGGAATGGAATCAACCCGAATGGAATGGAATGGAATGGCATGGAATGGAATGGAAAGGAATCAACCCTAATGGAATGGAATGGAATGGAATGGCATGGAATGGCATGGAATGGAATCAACCCGAATGGAATGGAAGGGAATGGAATGGAATGGAATGGAATGGAATCAACACGAATGGAATGGAATGGAAGGGAAGGGAATAGAATGGAATGCAATAAACCGGAATGGAATGGAATGGAATGGAATGGAATGCCATCAACCTGAATGGAATGGAATGGAATGCAATCAACCCGAATGGAATGGAATGGAACGGAATGGTATCAACCCGAATGGAATGGAATGGAATGGACTGGAATCAACCCGAATGGAATGGAATGGAATGGAACGGAATGGAATCAACCCGAATGGAATGGAATGGAATGGAATGGAATGGAATAGAATGGAAAGGAAGCAACCCGAATGGAATTGAATGGAATGGAATGGAAAGGAATCAACCCGAATGGAATGGAATGGAATGGAATGGAATGGAAAGGAATCAACCCGAATGGAATGGAATGGAATGGCATAGAATGGAATGGAATGGAATGGAATCAACGCGAATGGAATAGAATGGGATGGAATGGAATCAAACAAAATGGAATGGAATGGAATGGAATGGAATCAACCCGAATGGTATGGAATGCAATGGAATGGAAAGGAATGGAATGGAATCAACCCGAATGGAATGGAATGGAATGGAATGGAATCAACCCGAATGGTATGGAATGGAATGGAATGGAATGGAATGGAATCAACCCGAATGGAATGGAATGAAATGGAATGGAAAAAATTAATCCGAATGGAATGGAAGGGAATGGAATGGAATGCAATGGAATGGAATCAACTTTAATGGAATGGAATGGAATGGAATGGAATCAACTGGAATGGAATGGAATTGCATGCAATGGAATGTAATGGAATGGAATCAACCAAATGGAATGGAATGGAATGCAATGAACCCGAATGGAGTGGAATGTAATGAAATGGAATAGAATGGAACGGAATGGAATGAACCCGAATGGAATGGAATGGAATGAAAAAAATCAATGCGAATGGAATGGAAAGAAATGGAATGGAATGGAATGGAATGGAATTAAAATAAATGGAATGGAAGGGAATGGAATGGGATGCAATGGATTGGAATGGAAAGCAATGGAAAAAACCCGAATGGAATGGAATGGAATGGAAAGGAATGGAATGGAATGGAATGGAATCAACCCGAATTGAACGGGATGGAATGGAATGGAATGGAAGGGAATCAACCCGAATGGAATGGAATGGAATGGAATGGAATGGAATGGAATATAATGGAATGCAATAAACGGGAATGGAATGGAATGGAATGGAATGGAATGCAATCAACATGAATGGAATTGAATGGAATGGAATGGAATGGAATCAACCCGAAAGGAATGGAATGGAATGGAATGGAATGGAATGGTATCAACCCGAAAGGAATGGAATGGAATGGAATGGAACGGAATGGAATCAAACCGAATGGAATGGAATGGACTGGAATCAGCCCGAATGGAGTGGAATGGAATAGAAAGGAATGCAATGGAATGGAATGGATTGGAATCTACCCCAAAGGAATGGAATGGAGTGGAATGGAATGGAATGGAATGAACACGAATGGAATGTAATGGAATGGCATAGAATGGAATGGAATGGAATGGAATAAACCCAAATGGAATGGTATGGAATGGAGTGGAATGGAATGGATTGGACTGAACCCGAATGGAATGGAATGGAATGGAATGGAAACAACGCGAATGGAGTGGAATGGAATGGAATGGAATGGAATGGTATGGAATCAACCTGAATGGAATGGAATGGAATGGAACGGAATGGAATCAACCCGAATGGAATGGAATGAAATGGAATGGAATGGAATGGAAGGGAATGGAAACAACCCGAATGGAATTGAATGGAATGGAATGGAAAGGAATCAAACCGAATGGAATGGAATGGAATGGAATGGAATGGAATCATCCCGAATGGAATGGAATGGAATGGAATGGAATGGAATGGAATGGAATGGAATCAACCCGAATGGAATGCAATGGAATGGAATGGAAAGGAATCAACACAAATGGAATGGAATGGAATGGAATGTAATTCAATTGAATGGAATGGAATGGCATGGAAAGCAATCAACCTGAATGGAATGGAATGGAAAGGAATGGAATGGAATCAACCCTAATAGAATGGAATGGAATGGAATGGAACGGAATGGAATCAACCCGAATGGAATGGAATGGAATGGACTGGAATCAACCCGAATGGAATGGAATGGAATGGAACGGAATGGAATCAACCCGAATGGAATGGAATGGAATGGAATGGAATGGAATGGAATGGAATGGAATGGAATCAAACCGAATGGAATGGAATGGAATGGAATGGAATCAAAGTGAATGGAATGGAATGGAAAGGAATGGAATGGAATGGAATCGAATCAACCCGAAAGGAATGGAATGGAATGGAGTGGAATCAACCCAAAGGGAATGGAATGGAATGGAATGGAATGGAATGGAATCAACCCCAATGGGATGGAATGGAATGGAAAGGAAAGGAATGGAATGGAATCAACCTGAATGGAATGGAATGGAATGGAATGGAATGGAATGGAATGGATTCAACCCGAATGGAGTGGAATGGAATAGAAAGGAATGCAATGGAATGGAAGGTATTGGAATCTACTCCAAAGGAATGGAATGGAATGGAATGGAATGGAATGGAATGGAATGAACACGAATGGAATGTAATGGAATGGCATAGAATGGAATGGAATGGAACAAACCCAAATGGAATGGAATGGAATGGAGTGGAATGGAATGGAGTGGAATGGAATGGCACGGAATGGAATCAACCGGAATGGAATGGAATGGAATGGAAAGGAATGGAATGGAATGGAATCCACCCGAATGGAATGGAATGGAATGGAATGGAATAGAATGGAATGCAATAAACCGGAATGGAATGGAATGGAATGGAATGCAATCAACCTGAATGGAATGGAATGGAATGGAATGGAATCAAACCGAATGGAATGGAATGGAATGGAATGGAACGGAATGGAATCAACCCGAATGGAATGGAATTTAATGGACTGGAATCAACCCGAATGGAATGGAATGGAATCGGACGGAATGGAATCAACCCGAATGGAATGGAATGGAATGGAATGGAATGGAATGGAATGGAATGGAATCAACCCGAATGGAATTGAATGGAATGGAATGGAAAGGAATCAACCCGAATGGAATGGAATGGAATGGAATGGAATGGAATGGAATGGAATGGAATGGAATCATCCCGAATGGAATGGAATGGAATGGAACGGAATGGAATGGAATGGAATCAACCCGAATGGAATGGAATGGAATGGAATGGAAAGGAATCAACCCAAATGGAATGGAATGGAATGGAAAGGAATGGAATGGAATGGAATGGAATGGAGTTGAATGTAATGGAATGGCATGGAATGCAATCAACGTGAATGGAATGGAATGGAATGGATTGGAATGGAATGGAATCAACTCGAATGGAATGGAATGGAATGGAATGGAACGGAATGGAAGCAACCCGAATGGAATGGAATGGAATGGACTGGAATCAACCTGAATGGAATGGAATGGAATGGGACGGAATGGAATCAATCCGAATGGAATGGAACGGAATGGAATGGAATGGAATGGAATGGAATCAACCCGAATGGAATAGAATGGAATGGAATGGAAAGGAATCAACCCGAATGGAATGGAATGGATTCATCCCGAATGGAATGGAATGGAATGGAATGGAATCAACCCGAATGGAATGGAATGGAAAGGAGTCAACCAAAATGGAATGGAATGTAATGGAATGGAATGGAATGGAATGGAATGGAATGGAATTGAATGGAATGGAATGGCATGGAATGGAATCAACCCGAATGGAATGGAATGGAATGGAATGGAATGGAATGGAATGGAATGGAATCAACTCGAATGGAATGGAATGGAATGGAATAGAATGGAATGCAATAAGCGGGAATGGAATGGAATGGAATGGAATGCAATCAACATGAATGGAATGGAATGGAATGGAATGGAATGGAATCAACCCGAAAGGAATGGAATAGAATGGAATGGAACGGAATGGAATCAAACCGAATGGAATGGAATGGACTGGAATCAACTCGAATGGAATGGAATGGAATGGAACGGAATGGAATCAACCCGAATGGAATGGAATGGAATGGAATGGAATGGAATGGAATGGAATCAACTGGAATGGAATGGAATGGAATGCAATGGAATGGAATGCAATCAACCCGAGTGGAATGGAATGGAAAGTAATCAACCCGAAATACATGGAATGGAATGGAATGAAGTGGAATGGAATGGAATGGAATGGAATCAACCCGAATGGAATGGAATGGAATGGAATGGAATGGAATGGAATGGAAAGGAATCAACCCTAATGGAATGGAATAGAATGGAATGGAATGGAATGGAATGGAATGGAATGGCATGGAATGGAATCAACCCGAATGGAATGGAATGGAATGGAATGGAATGGAATCAAACCAAATGGAATGGAATGGAATGGAATGAATTGGAATGGAATCAAATGGAAGGGAAAGGAATGGAAAGGAATGGAATCAACCCGAGCGGAATGGAATGGAATGGAATGGCATGGAATGGAATCAACCAAAATGGAATGGAATGGAATGGAATGGAATGGAATCAACCCAAATGGAATGGAATGGAATGGAATGGAATCAACCAGAAAGGTATGGAATGGAATGGAATGGAATGGAATGGAACACAATGGAATGAAATCAACCCGAAGGGAATGGAATGGAATGGAATGGAATGGCGTGGAATGGAATCAACCCGAATGGAATGGAATGGAATGGAATCAACCCGAATGGAATGGAATGGAATGAAATGGAATGGAATGGAATGGAATGGAATTGAATGCAATCATCCCGAATGGAATGGAACGGAATTCAATGGAATGAAATGGAATCAACCCGAATGGAATGGAATGGAAAGGAATGGCATAGAATGGAATGGAATGGAATCAACCCGAATGGAAAGGAATGAAATGAAATGGAATGGAATGGAATCAACTGGAATGGAATGTAATGGAATTGAATGGAATGGAATGGACTGGAATGGAATGGAATGCAACAGAATGGAATCAACTGCAATGGAATGGAATGGAATGGAATGGAATGGAATCAACTGGAATGGAATGTAATGGAATTGAATGGAATGGAATGGATTGGAATGGAATGGAATGGAATCAAGCCGAATAGAATGGAATGGAATGGAATGGAATGGAATCAACCCGAATGGAATGGAATGGAAAGAATGGAATGGCTTGGAATGGAATCAACCCGAATGGAATGGAATGGAGTTGAATGGAATGGAATGGAATGGAATCAACCGGAATGGAATGGAATGGAATGGAATGGAATGGAATGGAATGGAATGGAATGGAATCAACCCGTATGGAATAGAATGGAATGGAGTGGAATGGAATGCAATAAATCCGAATGGAATGGCATGGAATGGAATGGAATGGAATGGAATCAACCTGAATGGAATGGAATGGAATGGAATGGATTGGATTAAACCACAAAGGAATGGAATGGAATGGAATGGAATGGAATGGAATGAACACGAATGGAATGTAATGGAATGGCATAGAATGGAATGGAATGGAAAGGAATAAACCGAAATGGAATGGAATGGAATGGAGTGGAATGGAATGAAATGGATTGGAATAGAATGGAGTTAAATCGAATGGAATGGAATGGAATGGAATGGAATGGAATGGAGTAAACCCGAATGGAATGGAAATGAATGGAATGGAATGGAATTGAATCAACCTGCATGGAATGCAGTGGAATGGACTGGAATGGAAAGGAATGGAGTGGCATCAACCCGAATGTATTGGAATGGAATGGAATCAACACGAATGGAATTGAATGGAATGGAATGGAGTGGAATGGAATGGAATAAAATGGAATCAACCCGAATGGAATGCAACGGAATGGAATGGAATGGAAAAAATCAACCCGAATGGAATGGAATGGAATGGAAAGGGATGGAATGGAATAAACACGAAAGGAATGGAATGGAATGGAATGGAAGGGAATGGAATGGAATGGAATGGAATCAACCCGAATGGAATGGAATGGAATGGACTGGTATCAAACCGAATGGAATGGAACGGAATGGAATCAACCCGAATGGAATGGAATGGAATGGAATCAACCCGAATGGAATGGAATAGAATGGAATGGAATGGAATCAACTAGTATGGAATGGAATACAATGGAATGGAATGGAATGGAATGGAATGGAATCAACCAGAATGGAAAGGAATGGAATGGAATGGAATGGAATGGAATGGAATAAACTGGAATGGAATGTAATGGAACTGAATGGAATGGAACGGATTGCAATGGAATGGAATGGAATCAACTGGAATGGAATGTAATGGAATTGAATGGAATGGAATGGATTGGAATGGAATGGAATGGAATCAATCCGAATGGAATGGAATGGAATGGAATGGAATGGAATGGAATGGAATGGAATCAACCTGAATGGAATGGAATGGAATGGAATGGAATCATCCCGAATGGAATGGAATGGAATGGAATGGAATGGAATGGAATCAACCCGAATGGAATGGAATGGAATGGAATGGAAAGGAATCAACCCAAATGGAATGGAATGGAATGGAATGGAATGGAATGGAATGGAATGGAATGGAATGGCATGGTATGCAATCAACCTGAATGGAATGGAATGGAAAGGAATGGAATGGAATCACCCCTAATGGAATGGAATGGAATGGAATGGAACGGAATGGAATCAACCCGAATGGAATGGAATGGAATGGACTGGAATCAACCCGAATGGAATGGAATGGAATGGAACGGAATGGAATCAACCCGAATGGAATGGAATGGAATGGAATGGAATGGAATGGAATCAACCCGAATGGAATGGAATGGAATGGAATGGAATCAAAGTGAATGGAATGGAATGGAAAGGAATGGAATGGAATGGAATCGAATCAACCAGAAAGGAATGGAATGGAATGGAGTGGAATCAACCCGAAGGGAGTGGAATGGAATGGAATGGAATGGAATGGAATCAACCCCAATGGGATGGAATGGAATGGAAAGGAATGGAATGGAATGGAATCAACCTGAATGGAATGGAATGGAATGGAATGGAATGGAATGGAATGGATTCAACCCGAATGGAGTGGAATGGAATAGAAAGGAATGCAATGGAATGGAATGTATTGGAATCTACTCCAAAGGAATGGAATTGAAAGGAATGGAATGGAATGGAATGAACACGAATGGAATGTAATGGAATGGCATAGAATGGAATGGAATGGAATGGAATAAACCCAAATGGAATGGAATGGAACGGAGTGGAGTGGAATGGAGTGGAATGGAATGGCATGGAATGGAATCAACCGGAATGGAATGGAATGGAATGGAATGGAAAGGAATGGAATGGAATGGAATCCAACCGAATGAAATGGAATGGAATGGAATGGAATAGAATGGAATGCAATAAACCGGAATGGAATGGAATGGAATGGAATGCAATCAAACTGAATGGAATGGAATGGAATGGAATGGAATGGAATCATCCCGAATTTAATGGAATGGAATGGAAGGGAACGGAATGGAATCAACCCGAATGGAATGGAATGGAATGGACTGGAATCAACCCGAAGGGAATGGAATGGAATGGAACGGAATGGAATCAACCCGAATGGAATGGAATGGAATGGAATGGAATGGAATGGAAGGGAATGGAATCAACCCGAATGGAATTTAATGGAATGGAATAGAAAGGAATCAACCCGAATGGAATGGAATGGAATGGAATGGAATGGAATCATCCCGAATGGAATGGAATGGAATGGAATGGAATCAACCAGAATGGAATGGAATGGAATGGAAAGGAATCAACCCAAATGGAATGGAATGGAATGGAATGGAATGGAATGGAATTGAATGGAATGGAATGGCATGGAATGCAATCAACCTGAATGGAATGGAATGGAATGGAATGGAATGGAATGGAATGGAATCAACCTGAATGGAATTGAATGGAATGGAATGGAACGGAATGGAATCAACCCGAATGGAATGGAATGGAATGGACTGGAATCAATCTGAATGGAATGGAATGGAATGGGACGGAATGGAATCAATCCGAATGGAATGGAACGGAATGGAATGGAATGGAATGGAATGGAATGGAATGGAATGGAATGGAATCAACCCGAATGGAATTGAATGGAATGGAATGGAAAGGAATCAACCCGAATGGAATGGAATGGAATGGAATGGAATGGAATGGAATGGAATGGAATCAACCCGAATGGAATGGAATGGAATGGAATGGAAAGGAGTCAAACCAAATGGAATGGAATGTAATGGAATGGAATGGAATGGAATGGAATTGAATGGAATGGAATGGCATGGAATGGAATCAACACGAATGGAATGGAATGGAATGGAATGGAATCAACCCGAATGGAATGGAATGGAATGGAATGGAATAGAATGGAATGCAATAAACGGGAATGGAATGGAATGGAATGCAATCAACATGAATGGAATTGAATGGAATGGAATGGAATGGAATCAACCCGAAAGGAATGGAATGGAATGGAATGGAATGGAATGGTATCAACCCGAAAGGAATGGAATGGAATGGAATGGAACGGAATGGAATCAAACCGAATGGAATGGAATGGACTGGAATCAGCCCGAATGGAATGGAATGGAATGGAATCAACCAGAATGGAAAGGAATTGAATTGAATGGAATGGAATGGAATGGAATCAACCAGAATGGAAAGGAATTGAATGGAATGGAATGGAATGGAATGGAATCAACTGGAATGGAATGTAATGGAATTGAATGGAATGGAATGGATTGGAATGGAATGGAATGGAATCAATCCGAATGGAATGGAATGGAATGGAATGGAATGGAATCAACCTGAATGGAATGGAATGGAATGGAATGGAATGGCTTGGAATTGAATCAACCCGAATGGAATGGAATGGAATGGAATGGAATCATCCCGAATGGAATGGAATGGAATGGAATGGAATGGAATCAACCCGAATGGAATGGAATGGAATGGAATGGAAAGGAATCAACCCAAATGGAATGGAATGGAATGGAATGGAATGGAATGGAATGGAATGGAATGGAATGGCATGGAATGCAATCAACCTGAATGGAATGGAATGGAAAGGAATGGAATGGAATCACCCCTAATGGAATGGAATGGAATGGAACGGAATGGAATCAACCCGAATGGAATGGAATGGAATGGACTGGAATCAACCCGAATGGAATGGAATGGAATGGAACGGAATGGAATCAACCCGAATGGCATGGAATGGAATGGAATGGAATCAACCCGAATGGAATGGAATGGAATGGAATGGAATCAAAGTGAATGGAATGGAATGGAAAGGAATGGAATGGAATGGAATCGAATCAACCCGAAAGGAATGGAATGGAATGGAGTGGAATCAACCCGAAGGGAATGGAATGGAATGGAATGGAATGGAATGGAATGGAATCAACCCCAAAGGGATGGAATGGAATGGAAAGGAATGCAATGGAATGGAATCAACCTGAATGGAATGGAATGGAATGGAATGGAATGGAATGGAATGGAATGGATTCAACCCGAATCGAGTGGAATGGAATAGAAAGGAATGCAATGGAATGGAATGTATTGGATTCTACTCCAAAGGAATGTAATTGAAAGGAATGGAATGGAATGGAATGAACACGAATGGAATGTCATGGAATGGCATAGAATGGAATGGAATGGAATAAACCCAAATGGAATGGAATGGAATGGAGTGGAATGGAATGGAGTGGAATGGAATGGCATGGAATGGAATCAACCGGAATGGAATGGAATGGAATGGAACGGAAAGGAACTGAATGGAATGGAATCCACCCGAATGGAATGGAATGGAATGGAATGGAATGGAATCAACCCAAATATAATGTAATTGAATGGAATGGAATAGTATGGAATCAACCGGAATGGAAAGGAATGGAAAGGAATGGAATGGAATGGAATGCAATCAACCCGAACTGAATGGAATGTAATGGTATGGAATCAAGGCGAATGGTGCGGAATGGAATGGAATGGAATGCAATCATCCCAAATGGAGTGGAATAGAATGAAATGGAATGGAATGGAATGGAATGGAATGGAATGGAATGGACTCAACCCGAATGGAATGGAATGGAATGGAGTGGAATCAACCCGAATGGAATGGAATGGAATGGAATGGAATGGAATCAACCCCAATGGAATGGAATGGAATGGAATGGAATAAACCGGAGTGGAATGGAATGGAATGGAATGGAATCAAACTGAATGGAATGGAATGGAATGGAATGGAATGGAATGGAATGGAATCAACCCGAATGGAATGGAATGGAATGGAGTGGAATCATCCCCAATGGAATGGAATGGAATGGAATGGAATAAACCGGAGTGGAATGGAATGGAATGGAATGGAATGAACCTGAATGGAATGGAATGGAATGGAATGGAACGAATTCAACCCGAATGGAGTGGAATGGATTAGAAAGGAATGCAATGGAATGGAACGGAATGGAATGGAATGGAATGGCATGGAATGGAATCAACCCGAATGGAATGGAATGGAATGGAATGGAATCAACACGAATGTAATGGAATGGAATGCAATGGAATCAACCTGAAAGGAATGGAATGGAATGGAATGGAACGGAATGGAATGGAATGGAATGGAATGGAATGCAATGGAATGGAATCAACCCGAAGGTAATGGAACTGAATGGAATGGAATGGCATGGAATGAAATCAACCTGAATGGAATGGATTGGAATGGAATGGAATGGAATCAACCCGAATGGAATGGAATGGAATGAAATGGAATGGAATGGAATGGAATGGAATGGAAAGCAATCAACCCGAATGGAATGGAACGGAATTCAATGGAATGAAATGGAATCAACCCGAATGGAATGGAATGGAAAGGAATGGCATGGAATGGAATGGAATGGAATCAACCCGAATGGAAGGGAATGGAATGGAATGAAATGGAATCAACTGGAATGGAATGTAATGGAATTGAATGGAATGGAATGGATTGGAATGGAATGGAATGGAATCAAGCCGCATGGAATGGAATGGAATGGAATGGAATGGAATGGAATGGAATGGAATGCAATGGAATCGAATCAACCCTAATGGAATGGAATGGAATGGAGTGGAATCAACCCGAATGGAAAGGAATGGAATGGAATGGAATGGAATGGAATGGAATGGAATGGAATGGAATGAAATGCAATGGAATCGAATCAACCCTAATGGAATGGAATGGAATGGAGTGGAATCAACCCGAATGGAATGGAATGGAAGGGAATCAACCCCAATGGGATGGAATGGAATGGAAAGGAATGGAATGGAATGGATTAACCCGGAATGGAATGGAATGGAATGGAATGGAATGGAATGGAATGGAATCAACATGAATGGAATGGAATGGAATGGAATGGAATGGATTCAACCCGAATGGAGAGGAATGGAACAGAAAGGAATGCAATGGAATGGAATGGATTGGAATCTACCCCAAAGGAATGGAAAGGAATGGAATGGAATGCAATGAACACTAATGGAATGGAATGGAATGGCATAGAATGGAATGGAATGGAATGGAATAAACCCAAATGGAATGGAATGGAATGGAGTGGAATGGAATGGAATGGAATGGAATGGCATGGAATGGAATCAACCCGAATGGAAAGGAATGGAATGGAATGGAATGGAATGGACTCAACCCGAATGGAATGGAATGGAATGGAATGGAAACAACGCGAATGGAATGGAATGGAATGGAATGGAATGGAATGGTATGGAATCAACCTGAATGGAATGGAATGGAATGGAATGGAATGGAGTAGAATTGAATGGAATGGAATCAACCCGAATGGAATGCAATGGAATGGAATGGAATGGAATGGAATGGAATGGAATGGAATGGAATCAACACAAATGGAATATAATGGAATGAAATGGAATCAACTGGACTGGAATGGGATGGCATGGAATGGAATCAAACGGAATGGAATGGAATGGAATGGAATGGAATCAACACGAATGGAATGGAATGGAATGGAATGGAATGGAATTGAAGAGAATCAACCCGAATGTAATGTAAAGTAATGGAATGGAATGGAATGGAATGGAATAGAATGGAATGGAATGGAATGGAATGGAATGGAATGGAATCAACACGAATGGAATGGAATGGAATGGAATGGAATCAACTGGAATAGAATGGAATGGAATGCAATGGAATCAAACCGAGTGGAATGGAGTGGAATGGAATGGAATGGAATGGAATGGAATCAACAAGAATGGAATGGAATGGAATGGAAGGGAATGGAATCAACCCGAATGGATTTGAATGGAATGGAATGGAAAGGAATCAACCCGAATGGAATGGAATGGAATGGAATGGTATGGAATGGAATCATCCCGAATGGAATGGAATGGAATGGAAAGGGAAGGAATGGAATCAACCCGAATGGAATCGAATGGAATGGAATGCAAAGGAATCAACCCTAATGGAATGGAATGGAATGGAATGGAATGGAATTGAATGGAAAGAAATCAACCCTAATGGAATGGAATGGAATGGAACGGAATGGAATGGAATGGAATGGAATTGAATGGAATGGAATGGCATGGAATGGAATCAACCCGAATGGAATGGAATGGAATGGAATGGAATCAACCCGAATGGAATGGAATGGAATGGAATAGAATGGAATAGAATGGAATGCAATAAACCGGAATGGAATGGAATGGAATGGAATGGAATGCAATCAACCTGAATGGAATGGAATGGAATGGAATGGAACGGAATGGAAACAACCCGAATGGAATGGAATGGAATGGAATGGAACGGAATGGAATCAACCCGAATGGAATGGAATGGAATGGACTGGAATCAACCCGAATGGAATGGAATGGAATGGAATCAACTGGAATGGAATGGGATGGCATGGAATGGAATCAAACCGAATGGAATGGAATGGAATGGAATGGAATGGAATGGAATTGAATGGAATGGAATGGCATGGAATGCAATCAAACTGAATGGAATGGAATGGAAAGGAATGGAATGGAATCAACCCGAATGGAATGGAATGGCATGGAATGGAACGGAATGGAATCAACCCGAATGGAATGGAATGGAATGGACTGGAATCAACCCGAATGGAATGGAATGGAATGGAACGGAATGGAATCAACCCGAATGGAATGGAATGGAATGGAATGGAATGGAATGGAAAGGAATGGAATCAACACGAATGGAATGGAATGGAATCAAAGTGAATGGAATGGAATGGAAAGGAATGGAATGGAATGGAATCGAATCAACACTAATGGAATGGAATGGAATGGAGTGGAATCAACCTGAAGGGAATGGAATGGAATGGAATGGAATGGAATGGAATCAACCCCAATGGGATGGAATGGAATGGAAAGGAATGGAATGGAATGGAATAACCCGGAATGGAATGGAATGGAATGGAATGGAATGGAATGGAATGGAATCAACCTGAATGGAATGGAATGGAATGGAATGGAATGGAATGGAATGGATTCAACCTGAATGTAGTGGAATGGAATAGAAAGGAATGCAACGGAATGGAATGGATTGGAATCTACCCCAAAGGAATGGAAAGGAATGGAATGGAATGCAATGAACACGAATGGAATGTAATGGAATTGCATAGAATGGAATGGAATGGAATGGAATAAACCCAAATGGAATGGTATGGAATGGAGTGGAATGGAATGGAATGGACTCAACCTCAATGGAATGGAATGGAATGGAATGGAAACAACGCGAATGGAATGGAATGGAATGGAATAGAATGGAATGGTATGGAATCAACCTGAATGGAATGGAATGGAATGGAACGGAGTGGAATTGAATGGAATGGAATCAACCCGAATGGAATGCAATGGAATGGAATGGAATGGAATGGAATGGAATCAACACGAATGGAATGTAATGGAATGAAATGGAATCAACTGGAATGGAATGGGATGGCATGGAATGGAATCAAACCGAATGGAATGGAATGGAATGGAATGGAATGGAATGGAATAGAATGGAATGGTATGGAATCAACCTGAATGGAATGGAATGGAATGGAACGGAGTGGAATTGAATGGAATGGAATCAACCCGAATGGAATGCAATGGAATGGAATGGAATGGAATCAACACGAATGGAATGTAATGGAATGAAATGGAATCAACTGGAATGGAATGGGATGGCATGGAATGGAATCAAACCGAATGGAATGGAATGGAATGGAATGGAATGCAATCAACACGAATGGAATGGAATGGAATGGAATGGAATGGAATTGAACAGAATCAACCCGAATGTAATGTAATGTAATGTAATGGAATGGAATGGAATAGAATGGAATTGAATGCAATGGAATGGAACGGAATGGAATCAAACCGAATGGAATGGAATGGAATGGCATGGAATGCAATCAACCGGAATGGAATGGAATGGAATGGAATGGAATGCAATCAACCTGAATGGAATGGAATGGAATGGAATGGAATGGAATGGAATGGAATCAACCCGAATGGAATGGAATGGAATGGAATGGAACGGAATGGAATCAACCCGAATGGAATGGAATGGAATGGACTGGAATCAACCCGAATGGAATGGAATGGAATGGAACGGAATGGAATCAACCCGAATGGAATGGAATGGAATGGAATGGAATGGAATGGAATGGAATGGAATCAACCCGAATGGAACTGAATGGAATGGAATGGAAAGGAATCAACCAGAATGGAATGGAATGGAATGGAATGGAATGGAATGGAATGGAATGGAATGGAATCATCCCGAATGGAATGGAATGGAATGGAATGGAATGGAATGGAATGGAATGGAATCAACCCGAATGGAATGGAATGGAATGGAATGGAAAGGAATCAACCCAAATGGAATGGATTGGAATGGAATGCAATGGAATTGAATGGAATGGAATGGCATGGAATGGAATGGAAAGGAATGGAATTGAATCAACCCGAATGGAATGGAATGGAATGGAATGGAACGGAATGGAATCAACCCGAATGGAATGGAATGGAATGGCCTGGAATCAATCTGAATGGAGTGGAATGGAATGGAACGGAATGGAATCACCCCGAATGGAATGGAATGGAATGGAATGTTATGGAATCAACCCGAATGGAATGGAATGGAATGGAACGGAATCAAAGTGAATGGAATGGAATGGAAAGGAATGGAATGGAATGGAATCGAATCAACCCGAATGGAATGGAATGGAATGGAATGGAATGGAGTGGAATCAAACCGAAGGGAATGGAATGGAATGGAATGGAATGGACTGGAATCAACCTGAATGGAATGGAATGGAATGGGACGGAATGGAATCAATCCGAATGGAATGGAACGGAATGGAATGGAATGGAATGGAATGGATTCAACCCGAATGGAATTGAATGCAATGGAATGGAAAGGAATAAACCCGAATGGAATGGAATGGATTCATCCCGAATGGAATGGAATGGAATGGAATGGAATCAACCCGAATGGAATGGAATGGAATGGAATGGAAAGGAGTCAACCCAAATGGAATGGAATGTAATGGAATGGAATGTAATGGAATGGAATGGAATGGAATTGAATGGAATGGAATGGCATGGAATGGAATCAACCCGAATGGAATGGAATGGAATGGAATGGAATGGAATGGAATGGAATCAACCCGAATGGAATGGAATGGAATGGAATAGAATGGAATGCAATAAACGGGAATGGAATGGAATGGAATGGAATGCAATCAACATGAATGGAATGGAATGGAATGGAATGGAATGGAATCAACCCGAAAGGAATGGAATGGAATGGAATGGAACGGAATGGAATCAAACCAAATGGAATGGAATGGACTGGAATCTACTCGAATGGAATGGAATGGAATGGAACGGAATGGAATCAACCCGAATGGAATGGAATGGAATGGAATGGAATGGAATGGAATGGAATGGAATCAACCCGAATGGAATGGAATGGAAAGGAATCAACTGGTATGGAATCGAATAAAAAGGAATGGAATGGAATGGAATGGAATGGAATGGAATCAACTGGAATGGAATGGAATGCAATGCAATGGAATGGAATGCAATCAACCCGAGTGGAATGGAATGGAAAGTAATCAACCCGAAATACATGGAATGGAATGGAATGAAATGGAATGGAATGGAATGGAATGGAATCAACCCGAATGGAATGGAATGGAATGGAATGGAATGGAAAGGAATCAACCCTAATGGAATGGAATAGAATGGAATGGAATGGAATGGAATGGAATGGAATGGAATGGCATGGAATGGAATCATCCCGAATGGAATGGAATGGAATGGAATGGAATCAAACCAAATGGAATGGAATGGAATGGAATGAATTGGAATGGAATCAAATGGAAGGGAAAGGAATGGAAAGGAATGGAATCAACCCGAGTGGAATGGATTGGAATGGAATGGCATGGAATGGAATCAACCCAAATGGAATGGAATGGAATGGAATGGAATGGAATCAACCCGAATGGAATGGAATGGAATGGAATGGAATGGAATCAACCCGAAAGGTATGGAATGGAATGGAATGGAACGCAATGGAATGAAATAAACCCGAAGGGAATGGAATGGAATGGAGTGGAATGGCGTGGAATGGAATCAACCCGAATGGAATGGAATGGAATGAAATGGAATGGAATGGAATGGAATGGAATTGAATGCAATCAACCCGAATGGAATGGAACGGAATTCAATGGAATGAAATGGAATCAACCCGAATGGAATGGAATGGAAAGGAATGGCATAGAATGGAATGGAATGGAATCAACCCGAATGGAAAGGAATGAAATGAAATGGAATGGAATGGAATCAACTGGAATGGAATGTAGTGGAATTGAATGGAATGGAATGGACTGGAATGGAATGGAATGCAACAGAATGGAATCAACTGCAATGGAATGGAATGGAATGGAATGGAATCAACTGGAATGGAATGTAATGGAATTGAATGGAATGGAATGGATTGGAATGGAATGGAATGGAATCAAGCCGAATGGAATGGAATGGAATGGAATGGAATGGAATCAACCCGAATGGAATGGAATGGAAAGGAATGGAATGGCTTCGAATGGAATCAACCCGAATGGAATGGAATGGAGTGGAATGGAATGGAATGGAATGGAATCAACCAGAATGGAATGGAATGGAATGGAATGGAATGGAATGGAATGGAATGGAATCAACCCGTATGGAATAGAATGGAATGGAGTGGAATCGAATGCAATAAATCCGAATGGAATGGCATGGAATGGAATGGAATGGAATGGAATGGAATCAACCTGAATGGAATGGAATGGAATGGAATGGAATGGAATGGATTCAACCCGAATGGAGTGGAATGCAATAGAAAGGAACGCAATGGAATGGAATGGAATGGAATGGAATGGAATGGAATGGAATGGATTGGATTAAACCACAAAGGAATGGAATGGAATGGAATGGAATGGAATGGAATGGAATGGAATGGAATGAACACGAATGGAATGTAATGGAATGGCATAGAATGGAATGGAATGGAAAGGAATAAACCGAAATGGAATGGAATGGAATGGAGTGGAATGGAATGAAATGCAATGGAATAGAATGGAGTTAAACCGAATGGAATGGAAATGAATGGAATGGAATGGAATTGAATCAACCTGCATGGAATGCAGTGGAATGGACTGGAATGGAAAGGAATGCAGTGGCATCAACCCGAATGTATTGGAATGGAATGGAATCAACACGAATGGAATTGAATGGAATGGAATGGAGTGGAATGGATTGGAATAAAATGGAATCAACCCGAATGGAATGCAACGGAATGGAATGGATTGGAAAAAATTAACCCGAATGGAATGGAATGGAATGGAAAGGGATGGAATGGAATAAACACGAAAGGAATGGAATGGAATGGAATGGAAGGGAATGGAATGGAATGGAATGGAATCAACCAGAATGGAATGGAATGGAATGGACTGGTATAAACCCGAATGGAATGGAACGGAATGGAATCAACCCGAATGGAATGGAATGGAATGGAATCAACCCGAATGGAATGGAATAGAATGGAATGGAATGGAATCAACTAGTATGGAATGGAATAGAATGGAATGGAATGGAATGGAATGGAATGGAATCAACCAGAATGGAAAGGAATGGAATGGAATGGAATGGAATGGAATGGAATAAACTGGAATGTAATGTAATGGAACTGAATGGAATGGAATGGATTGGAATGGAATGGAATGGAATCAACTGGAATGGAATGTAATGGAATTGAATGGAATGGAATGGATTGGAATGGAATGGAATGGAATCAATCCGAATGGAATGGAATGGAATGGAATGGAATGGAATCAACCTGAATGGAATGGAATGGAATGGAATGGAATGGAATGGAATGGCTTGGAATTGAATCAACCCGAATGGAATGGAATGGAATGGAATGGAATGGAATGGAATGGAATGGAATGGAATCAACCCGAATGGAATGGAATGGAATGGAATGGAAAGGAATCAACCCAAATGGAATGGAATGGAATGGAATGGAATGGAATGGAATGGAATGGCATGGTATGCAATCAACCTGAATGGAATGGAATGGAAAGGAATGGAATGGAATCACCCCTAATGGAATGGAATGGAATGGAATGGAACGGAATGGAATCAACCCGAATGGAATGGAATGGAATGGACTGGAATCAACCCGAATGGAATGGAATGGAATGGAACGGAATGGAATCAACCCGAATGGAATGGAATGGAATGGAAAGGAATGGAATGGAATCAACCCGAATGGAATGGAATGGAATGGAATTGAATGGAATGGAATGGCATGGAATGGAATCAACCCGAATGGAATGGAATGGAATGGAATGGAATGGAATAGAATGGAATGCAATAAACTGGAATGGAATGGAATGGAATGCAATCAACCTGAATGGAATGGAATGGAATGGAATGGAATCAACCCGAATGGAATGGAATGGAATGGAATGGAACGGAATGGAATCAACCCGAATGGAATGGAATGGAATGGAACTGAATGGAATCAACCCGAATGGAATGGAATGGAATGGAATGGAATGGAATGGAATGGAATGGAATCATCCCGAATGGAATGGAATGGAATGGAATGGAACGGAATGGAATGGAATGGAATGGAATTGAATGGAATGGAATGGCATGGAATGCAATCAACCTGAATGGAATGGAATGGAAAGGAATGGAATGGAATCAACCCGAATGGAATGGAATGGAATGGAATGGAATGGAATGGAATGGATTGGAACGGAATGGAATCAACCCGAATGGAATGGAATGGAATGGAATGGAATGGACTGGAATCAACCCGAATGGAATGGAATGGAATGGAACGGAATGGAATCAACCCGAATGGAATGGAATGGAATGGAATGGAATGGAATGGAATGGAAAGGAATGGAATCAACCCGAATGGAATGGAATGGAATCAAAGTGAATGGAATGGAATGGAAAGGAATGGAATGGAATGGAATCGAATCAACCCGAATGGAATGGAATGGAATGTAGTGGAATCAACCCGAAGGAAATGGAATGGAATGGAATGGAATGGATTGGAATGCAATGGAATCAACACCAATGGGATGGAATGGAATGGAAAGGAATGGAATGGAATGGAATCACCCGGAATGGAATGGAATGGAATGGAATGGAATCAACCTGAATGGAATGGAATGGAATGGTTTCAACCCGAATGGAGTGGAATGGAATAGAAAGGAATGCATTGGAATGGAATGGATTGGAATCTACCCCAAAAGGAATGGAATGGAATGGAATGGAATGGAATGAACACGAATGGAATGTAATGGAATTGCATAGAATGTAATGGAATGGAATGGAATAAACCCAAATGGAATGGTATGGAATGGAGTGGAATGGAATGGAATGGACTCAACCAGAATGGAATGGAATGGAATGGAATGGAAACAACGCGAATTGAATGGAATGGAATGGAATGGAATGGTATGGAATCAACCTGAATGGAATGGAATGGAATGGAATGGAATGCAACGGAGTGGAATTGAATGGAATGGAATCAACCCGAATGGAATGCAATGCAATGGAATGGAATGGAATCATCACCAATGGAATGTAATGGAATGAAATGGAATCAACTGGAATGGAATGGGATGGCATGGAATGGAATCAAACCGAATGGAATGGAATGGAATGGAATGGAATGGAATGGAATGGAATGGAATCAACACGAATGGAATGGAATGGAATGGAATTGAACAGAATCAACCCGAATGTAATGTAATGTAATGGAATGGAATGGAATGGAATGGAATCAACAAGAATGGAATGAAATGGAATGGAATGGATTCAACTGGAATAGAATGTGATGGAATGGAATGGAATCAAACCGAGTGGAATGGAGTGGAATGGAATGGAATGGAATGGATTGGAATCAACCTGAATGGAATGGAATGGAATGGAATGGAATGGATTCAACCCGAATGGAGTGGAATGGAATAGAAAGGAATGCAATGGAATGGAATGGATTGGAATCTACCCCAAAGGAATGGAATGGAATGGAATGGAATGGAAAGAACACGAATGGAATGTAATGGAATGGCATAGAATGGAATGGAATGGAATGGAATAAACCCAAATTGAATGGAATGGAATGGACTCAACCCGAATGGAATGGAATGGACTCAACCCGAATGGAATGGAATGGAATGGAATGGAAACAACGCGAATGGAATGGAATGGAATGGAATGGAATGGAATGGAATGGAATGGAATTTAATGGAATGGAATGGTATGGAATCAACCTGAATGGAATGGAATGGAATGGAATGGAATGGAGTGGAATTGAATAGAATGGAATCAACCCGAATGGAATGCAATGGAATGGAATGGAATGGAATGGAATGGAATGGAATCAACACAAATGGAATGTAATGGAATGAAATGGAATCAACTGGAATGGAATGGGATGGCATGGAATGGAATCAAACCGAGTGGAATGGAATGGAATGGAATGGAAAGGAATGGAATGGAATGGAATCAACACGAATGGAATGGAATGGAATGGAATGGAATGGAATGGAATTGAACAGAATCAACCCGAATGTAATGTAATGGAATGGAATGGAATGGAATGGAATGGAATGGAATGGAATGGAATGGTATCAACACGAATGGAATGGAATGGAATGGAATGGAATCAACTGGAATAGAATGGCATGGAATGCAATGGAATCAAATCGAGTGGAATGGAGTGGAATGGAATGGAATGGAATGGAATGGAATGGTATCAACAAGAATGGAATGGAATGGAATGGAAGGGAATGGAATCAACCCGAATGGAATTGAATGGAATGGAATGGAAAGGAATCAACCCGAGTGGAATGGAATGGAATGGAATGGAATGGTATGGAATGGAATCATCAAGAATGGAATGGAATGGAATGGAAAGGAATGGAATGGAATCAACCCGAATGGAATGGAATGGAATGGAATGGAATGGAAAGGAATCAACCCTAATGGAATGGAATGGAATGGAATGGAATGGAATGGCATGGAATGGAATCAACCCGAATGGAATGGAATGGAATGGAATGGAATGGAATGGAATGGAATGGAATCAACCCGAATGGAATGGAATGGAATGGAATGGAATGGAATAGAATGGAATGCAATAAACCGGAATGGAATGGAATGGAATGCAATCAACCTGAATGGAATGGATTGGAATGGAATGGAATGGAATGGAATCAACCCGAATGGAATGGAATGGAATGGAATGGAACGGAATGGAATCAACCCGATTGAAATGGAATGGAATGGACTGGAATCAACCCGAATGGAATGGAATGGAATGGAATGGAATGGAATGGAATGGAATCAACCCGAATGGAATGGAATGGAATGGAATGGAATGGAAAGGAATCAACCCAAATGGAATGGAATGGAATGGAATGAAATGGAATGGAATGGCATGGAATGCAATCAACCTGAATGGAATGGAATGGAAAGGAATGGAATGGAATCAACCCGAATGGAATGGAATGGAATGGAACGGAATGGAATCAACCCGAATGGAATGGAATGGAATGGAGTGGAATCAACCCGAATGGAATGGAATGGAATGGAACGGAATGGAATCAACCCGAATGGAATGGAATGGAATGGAATGGAATGGAATGGAATGGATTGGAATGGAATGGAATGGAATCTACCCGAATGGAATGGAATGGAATCAAAGTGAATGGAATGGAATGGAAAGGAATGGAATGGAATGGAATCGAATCAACCCGAATGGAATGGAATGGAATGGAGTGGAATCAACCCTTAAGGGAATGCAATGGAATGGAATGGAATGGAATGGAATGGAATGGAATCAACCCCAATGGGATGGAATGGAATGGTAAGGAATGGAATGTAATGGAATAACCCGGAATTGAATGGAATGGAATGGAATGGAATGGAATGGAATGTAACCAACCTGAATGGAATGGAATGGAATGGAATGGAATGGAATGGAATGGATTCAACCCGAATGGAGTGGAATGGAATAGAAAGGAATGCAATGGAATGGAATGGATTGGAATCTACCCCAAAGGAATGGAATGGAGTGGAATGGAATGGAATGGAATGAACACGAATGGAATGTAATGGAATGGCATAGAATGGAATGGAATGGAATGGAATAAACCCAAATGGAATGGCATGGAATGGAGTGGAATGGAATGGATTGGACTCAACCCGAATGGAATGGAATGGAATGGAATGGAAACAACGCGAATGGAGTGGAATGGAATGGAATGGAATGGAATGGAATGGTATGGAATCAACCTGAATGGAATGGAATGGAATGGAACGGAATGGAATCAACCCGAATGGAATGGAATGAAATGGAATGGAATGGAATGGAAGGGAATGGAATCAACCCGAATGGAATTGAATGGAATGGAATGGAAAGGAATCAACCCGAATGGAATGGAATGGAATGGAATGGAATGGAATCATCCCGAATGGAATGGAATGGAATGGAATGGAATGGAATGGAATGGAATCAACCCGAATGGAATGCAATGGAATGGAATGGAAAGGAATCAACACAAATGGAATGGAATGGAATGGAATGTAATTCAATTGAATGGAATGGAATGGCATGGAAAGCAATCAACCTGAATGGAATGGAATGGAATGGAATGGAATGGAATCAACCCTAATAGAATGGAATGGAATGGAATGGAACGGAATGGAATCAACCCGAATGGAATGGAATGGAATGGACTGGAATCAACCCGAATGGAATGGAATGGAATGGAACGGAATGGAATCAACCCGAATGGAATGGAATGGAATGGAATGGAATGGAATGGAATGGAATGGAATGGAATGGAATCAACCCGAATGGAATGGAATGGAATGGAATGGAATCAAAGTGAATGGAATGGAATGGAAAGGAATGGAATGGAATGGAATCGAATCAACCCGAAAGGAATGGAATGGAATGGAGTGGAATCAACCCAAAGGGAATGGAATGGAATGGAATGGAATGGAATGGAATCAACCCCAATGGGATGGAATGGAATGGAAAGGAATGGAATGGAATGGAATCAACCTGAATGGAATGGAATGGAATGGAATGGAATGGAATGGAATGGAATGGATTCAACCCGAATGGAGTGGAATGGAATAGAAAGGAATGCAATGGAATGGAATGTATTGGAATCTACTCCAAAGGAATGGAATGGAATGGAATGGAATGGAATGGAATGGAATGGAATGAACAGGAATGGAATGTAATGGAATGGCATAGAATGGAATGGAATGGAACAAACCCAAATGGAATGGAATGGAATGGAGTGGAATGGAATGGAGTGGAATGGAATGGCACGGAATGGAATCAACCGGAATGGAATGGAATGGAATGGAAAGGAATGGAATGGAATGCAATAAACCGGAATGGAATGGAATGGAATGGAATGGAATGCAATCAACCTGAATGGAATGGAATGGAATGGAATCAAACCGAATGGAATGGAATGGAATGGAATGGAACGGAATGGAATCAACCCGAATGGAATGGAATTTAATGGACTGGAATCAACCCGAATGGAATGGAATGGAATGGGACGGAATGGAATCAACCCGAATGGAATGGAATGGAATGGAATGGAATGGAATGGAATGGAATCAACCCGAATGGAACTGAATGGAATGGAATGGAAAGGAATCAACCCGAATGGAATGGAATGGAATGGAATGGAATGGAATGGTATCATCCCGAATGGAATGGAATGGAATGGAACGGAATGGAATGGAATGGAATCAACCCGAATGGAATGGAATGGAATGGAATGGAAAGGAATCAACCCAAATGGAATGGAATGGAATGGAATGGAATGGAATGGAATGGAATTGAATGGAATGGAATGGCATGGAATGCAATCAACCTGAATGGAATGGAATGGAATGGATTGGAATGGAAAGGAATCAACCCGAATGGAATGGAATGGAATGGAATGGAACGGAATGGAAGCAAACCGAATGGAATGGAATGGAATGGAATGGACTGGAATCAACCTGAATGGAATGTAATGGAATGGGACGGAATGGAATCAATCCGAATGGAATGGAACGGAATGGAATGGAATGGAATGGAATGGAATCAACCCGAATGGAATTGAATGGAATGGAATGGAAAGGAATCAACCCGAATGGAATGGAATGGATTCATCCCGAATGGAATGGAATGGAATGGAATGGAATCAACCCGAATGGAATGGAATGGAATGGAATGGAAAGGAGTCAACCCAAATGGAATGGAATGTGATGGAATGGAATGTAATGGAATGGAATGGAATGGAATGGAATGGAATGGCATGGAATGGAATCAACCCGAATGGAATGGAATGGAATGGAATGGAATGGAATGGAATGGAATGGATTGGAATGGAATGGAATGGAATCTACCCGAATGGAATGGAATGGAATCAAAGTGAATGGAATGGAATGGAAAGGAATGGAATGGAATGGAATCGAATCAACCCGAATGGAATGGAATGGAATGGAGTGGAATCAACCCTTAAGGGAATGCAATGGAATGGAATGGAATGGAATGGAATGGAATCAACCCCAATGGGATGGAATGGAATGGTAAGGAATGGAATGTAATGGAATAACCCGGAATTGAATGGAATGGAATGGAATGGAATGGAATGGAATGGAACCAACCTGAATGGAATGGAATGGAATGGAATGGAATGGATTCAACCCGAATGGAGTGGAATGGAATAGAAAGGAATGCAATGGAATGGAATGGATTGGAATCTACCCCAAAGGAATGGAATGGAGTGGAATGGAATGGAATGGAATGAACACGAATGGAATGTAATGGAATGGCATAGAATGGAATGGAATGGAATGGAATAAACCCAAATGGAATGGCATGGAATGGAGTGGAATGGAATGGATTGGACTCAACCCGAATGGAATGGAATGGAATGGAATGGAAACAACGCGAATGGAGTGGAATGGAATGGAATGGAATGGAATGGAATGGTATGGAATCAACCTGAATGGAATGGAATGGAATGGAACGGAATGGAATCAACCCGAATGGAATGGAATGAAATGGAATGGAATGGAATGGAAGGGAATGGCATCAACCCGAATGGAATTGAATGGAATGGAATGGAAAGGAATCAACCCGAATGGAATGGAATGGAATGGAATGGAATGGAATCATCCCGAATGGAATGGAATGGAATGGAATGGAATGGAATCAACCCGAATGGAATGCAATGGAATGGAATGGAAAGGAATCAACACAAATGGAATGGAATGGAATGGAATGTAATTCAATTGAATGGAATGGAATGGCATGGAAAGCAATCAACCTGAATGGAATGGAATGGAAAGGAATGGAATGGAATCAACCCTAATAGAATGGAATGGAATGGAATGGAACGGAATGGAATCAACCCGAATGGAATGGAATGGAATGGACTGGAATCAACCCGAATGGAATGGAATGGAATGGAACGGAATGGAATCAACCCGAATGGAATGGAATGGAATGTAATGGAATGGAATGGAATGGAATGGAATGCAATCAACCCGAATGGAATGGAATGGAATGGAATGGAATCAAAGTGAATGGAATGGAATGGAATGGAATGGAATGGAATCAACCCGATTGAAATGGAATGGAATGGACTGGAATCAACCCGAATGGAATGGAAAGGAATGGAATGGAATCGAATCGAATCAACCCGAAAGGAATGGAATGGAATGGAGTGGAATCAACCCAAAGGGAATGGAATGGAATGGAATGGAATGGAATGGAATGGAATCAACCCCAATGGGATGGAATGGAATGGAAAGGAATGGAATGGAATGGAATCAACACAAATGGAATGTAATGGAATTAAATGGAATCAACTGGAATGGAATGGGATGGCATGGAATGGAATCAAACCGAGTGGAATGGAATGGAATGGAATGGAAAGGAATGGAATGGAATGGAATCAACACGAATGGAATGGAATGGAATGGAATTGAACAGAATCAACCCGAATGTAATGTAATGTAATGTAATGTAATGTAATGGAATGGAATGGAATGGAATGGAATGGAATGGAATGGAATAGAATGGAATGGAATGGAATGGAATGGAATGGAATGGTATCAACACGAATGGAATGGAATGGAATGGAATGGAATCAACTGGAATAGAATGGGATGGAATGCAATGGAATCAAACCGAGTGGAATGGAGTGGAATGGAATGGAATGGAATGGAATGGTATCAACAAGAATGGAATGGAATGGAATGGAAGGGAATGGAATCAACCCGAATGGAATTGAATGGAATGGAATGGAAAGGAATCAACCCGAGTGGAATAGAATGGAATGGAATGGAATGGTATGGAATGGAATCATGAAGAATGGAATGGAATGGAATGGAAAGGAATGGAATGGAATCAACCCGAATGGAATGGAATGGAATGGAATGGAATGGAAAGGAATCAACCCTAATGGAATGGAATGGAATGGAATGGAATGGAATGGCATGGAATGGAATCAACCCGAATGGAATGGAATGGAATGGAATGGAATGGAATGGAATGGAATCAACCCGAATGGAATGGAATGGAATGGAATGGAATGGAATGGAATAGAATGGAATGCAATAAACCGGAATGGAATGGAATGGAATGGAATGCAATCAACCTGAATGGAATGGATTGGAATGGAATGGAATGGAATGGAATCAACCCGAATGGAATGGAATGGAATGGAATGGAATGGAATGGAATGGAACGGAATGGAATCAACCCGATTGAAATGGAATGGAATGGACTGGAACCAACCCGAATGGAATGGAATGGATTCATCCCGAATGGAATGGAATGGAATGGAATGGAATCAACCCGAATGGAATGGAATGGAAAGGAGTCAACCCAAATGGAATGGAATGTAATGGAATGGAATGTAATGGAATGGAATTGAATGGAATGGAATGGCATGGAATGGAATCAACCCGAATGGAATGGAATGGAATGGAATGGAATGGAATGGAATGGAATTAACCCGAATGGAATGGAATGGAATGGAATAGAATGGAATGCAATAAACGGGAATGGAATGGAATGGAATGGAATGCAATCAACATGAATGGAATGGAATGGAATGGAATGGAATGGAATCAACCCGAAAGGAATGGAATAGAATGGAATGGAACGGAATGGAATCAAACCGAATGGAATGGAATGGACTGGAATCAACTCGAATGGAATGGAATGGAATGGAACGGAATGGAATCAACCCGAATGGAATGGAATGGAATGGAATGGAATGGAATGGAATGGAATGGAATCAACCCGAATGGAATGGAATGGAATGGAATCAACTGGTATGGAATCGAATAGAAAGGAATGGAATGGAATGGAATCGAATGGAATGGAATGGAATGGAATCAACTGGAATGGAATGGAATGGAATGCAATGGAATGGAATGCAATCAACCCGAGTGGAATGGAATGGAAAGTAATCAACCCGAAATACATGGAATGGAATGGAATGAAATGGAATGGAATGGAATGGAATGGAATCAACCCGAATGGAATGGAATGGAATGGAATGGAATGGAAGGGAATGGAAAGGAATCAACCCTAATGGAATGGAATAGAATGGAATGGAATGGAATGGAATGGAATGGAATGGAATGGAATGGCATGGAATGGAATCAACCCGAATGGAATGGAATGGAATGGAATGGAATGGAATCAAACCAAATGGAATGGAATGGAATGGAATGAATTGGAATGGAATCAAATGGAAGGGAAAGGAATGGAAAGGAATGGAATCAACCCGAGCGGAATGGAATGGAATGGAATGGCATGGAATGGAATCAACCCAAATGGAATGGAATGGAATGGAATGGAATGGAATCAACCCAAATGGAATGGAATGGAATGGAATGGAATCAACCCGAAAGGTATGGAATGGAATGGAATGGAATGGAATGGAACGCAATGGAATGAAATCAACCCGAAGGATATGGAATGGAATGGAATGGAATGGCGTGGAATGGAATCAACCCGAATGGAATGGAATGGAATGGAATCAACCCGAATGGAATGGAATGGAATGAAATGGAATGGAATGGAATGGAATGGAATTGAATGCAATCATCCCGAATGGAATGGAACGGAATTCAATGGAATGAAATGGAATCAACCCGAATGGAATGGAATGGAAAGGAATGGCATAGAATGGAATGGAATGGAATCAACCCGAATGGAAAGGAATGAAATGAAATGGAATGGAATGGAATCAACTGGAATGGAATGTAATGGAATTGAATGGAATGGAATGGACTGGAATGGAATGGAATGCAACAGAATGGAATCAACTGCAATGGAATGGAATGGAATGGAATGGAATGGAATGGAATCAACTGGAATGGAATGTAATGGAATTGAATGGAATGGAATGGATTGGAATGGAATGGAATGGAATCAAGCCGAATAGAATGGAATGGAATGGAATGGAATGGAATCAACACGAATGGAATGGAATGGAAAGGAATGGAATGGCTTGGAATGGAATCAACCCGAATGGAATGGAATGGAGTTGAATGGAATGGAATGGAATGGAATCAACCGGAATGGAATGGAATGGAATGGAATGGAATGGAATGGAATGGAATGGAATGGAATCAACCCGTATGGAATAGAATGGAATGGAGTGGAATGGAATGCAGTAAATCCGAATGGAATGGCATGGAATGGAATGGAATGGAATGGAATCAACCTGAATGGAATGGAATGGAATGGAATGGATTGTATTAAACCACAAAGGAATGGAATGGAATGGAATGGAATGGAATGGAATGAACACGAATGGAATGTAATGGAATGGCATAGAATGGAATGGAATGGAAAGGAATAAACCGAAATGGAATGGAATGGAATGGAGTGGAATGGAATGAAATGGAATGGAATAGAATGGAGTTAAATCGAATGGAATGGAATGGAATGGAATGGAATGGAATGGAGTAAACCCGAATGGAATGGAAATGAATGGAATGGAATGGAATTGAATCAACCTGCATGGAATGGAGTGGAATGGACTGGAATGGAAAGGAATGGAGTGGCATCAACCCGAATGTATTGGAATGGAATGGAATCAACACGAATGGAATTGAATGGAATGGAATGGAGTGGAATGGAATGGAATAAAATGGAATCAACCCGAATGGAATGCAACGGAATGGAATGGAATGGAAAAAATCAACCCGAATGGAATGGAATGGAATGGAAAGGGATGGAATGGAATAAACACGAAAGGAATGGAATGGAATGGAATGGAAGGGAATGGAATGGAATGGAATGGAATCAACCCGAATGGAATGGAATGGAATGGACTGGTATCAACCCGAATGGAATGGAACGGAATGGAATCAACCCGAATGGAATGGAATAGAATGGAATGGAATGGAATCAACTAGTATGGAATGGAATAGAATGGAATGGAATGGAATGGAATGGAATGGAATCAACCAGAATGGAAAGGAATGGAATGGAATGGAATGGAATGGAATGGAATAAACTGGAATGGAATGTAATGGAACTGAATGGAATGGAACGGATTGCAATGGAATGGAATGGAATCAACTGGAATGGAATGTAATGGAATTGAATGGAATGGAATGGATTGGAATGGAATGGAATGGAATCAATCCGAATGGAATGGAATGGAATGGAATGGAATGGAATCAACCTGAATGGAATGGAATGGAATGGAATGGAATCATCCCGAATGGAATGGAATGGAATGGAATGGAATGGAATGGAATCAACCCGAATGGAATGGAATGGAATGGAATGGAAAGGAATCAACACAAATGGAATGGAATGGAATGGAATGGAATGGAATGGAATGGAATTGAATGGAATGGAATGGCATGGTATGCAATCAACCTGAATGGAATGGAATGGAAAGGAATGGAATGGAATCACCCCTAATGGAATGGAATGGAATGGAATGGAACGGAATGGAATCAACCCGAATGGAATGGAATGGAATGGACTGGAATCAACCCGAATGGAATGGAATGGAATGGAACGGAATGGAATCAACCCGAATGGAATGGAATGGAATGGAATGGAATGGAATGGAATGGAATCAACCCGAATGGAATGGAATGGAATGGAATGGAATCAAAGTGAATGGAATGGAATGGAAAGGAATGGAATGGAATGGAATCGAATCAACCAGAAAGGAATGGAATGGAATGGAGTGGAATCAACCCGAAGGGAGTGGAATGGAATGGAATGGAATGGAATGGAATCAACCCCAATGGGATGGAATGGAATGGAAAGGAATGGAATGGAATGGAATCAACCTGAATGGAATGGAATGGAATGGAATGGAATGGAATGGAATGGAATGGATTCAACCCGAATGGAGTGGAATGGAATAGAAAGGAATGCAATGGAATGGAATGTATTGGAATCTACTCCAAAGGAATGTAATTGAAAGGAATGGAATGGAATGGAATGAACACGAATGGAATGTAATGGAATGGCATAGAATGGAATGGAATGGAATGGAATAAACCCAAATGGAATGGAATGGAACGGAGTGGAATGGAATGGAGTGGAATGGAATGGCATGGAATGGAATCCACCCGAATGAAATGGAATGGAATGGAATGGAATAGAATGGAATGCAATAAACCGGAATGGAATGGAATGGAATGGAATGCAATCAACCTGAATGGAATGGAATGGAATGGAATGGAATGGAATGGAATCATCCCGAATTTAATGGAATGGAATGGAAGGGAACGGAATGGAATCAACCCGAATGGAATGGAATGGAATGGACTGGAATCAACCCGAATGGAATGGAATGGAATGGAACGGAATGGAATCAACCCGAATGGAATGGAATGGAATGGAATGGAATGGAATGGAATGGAATGGAAGGGAATGGAATCAACCCGAATGGAATTTAATGGAATGGAATAGAAAGGAATCAACCCGAATGGAATGGAATGGAATGGAATGGAATGGAATCATCCCGAATGGAATGGAATGGAATGGAATGGAATCAACCAGAATGGAATGGAATGGAATGGAATGGAAAGGAATCAACCCAAATGGAATGGAATGGAATGGAATGGAATGGAATGGAATGGAATGGAATTGAATGGAATGGAATGGCATGGAATGCAATCAACCTGAATGGAATGGAATGGAATGGAATGGAATGGAATGGAATCAACCTGAATGGAATTGAATGGAATGGAATGGAACGGAATGGAATCAACCCGAATGGAATGGAATGGAATGGACTGGAATCAACCTGAATGGAATGGAATGGAATGGGACGGAATGGAATCAATCCGAATGGAATGGAACGGAATGGAATGGAATGGAATGGAATGGAATGGAATGGAATCAACCCGAATGGAATTGAATGGAATGGAATGGAAAGGAATCAACCCGAATGGAATGGAATGGAATGGAATGGAATGGAATGGAATGGAATCAACCCGAATGGAATGGAATGGAATGGAATGGAATGGAATGGAAAGGAGTCAAACCAAATGGAATGGAATGGCATGGAATGGAATCAACACGAATGGAATGGAATGGAATGGAATGGAATCAACCCGAATGGAATGGAATGGAATGGAATGGAATAGAATGGAATGCAATAAACGGGAATGGAATGGAATGGAATGCAATCAACATGAATGGAATTGAATGGAGTGGAATGGAATGGAATCAACCCGAAAGTAATGGAATGGAATGGAATGGAATGGAATGGTATCAACCCGAAAGGAATGGAATGGAATGGAATGGAACGGAATGGAATCAAACCGAATGGAATGGAATGGACTGGAATCAGCCCGAATGGAATGGAATGGAATGGAATCAACCAGAATGGAAAGGAATTGAATGGAATGGAATGGAATGGAATCGAATAAACTGGAATGGAATGTAATGGAACTGAATGGAATGGAATGGATTGGAATGGAATGGAATGGAATCAACTGGAATGGAATGTAATGGAATTGAATGGAATGGAATGGACTGGAATGGAATGGAATGGAATCAATCCGAATGGAATGGAATGGAATGGAATGGAATCAACCTGAATGGAATGGAATGGAATGGAATGGAATGGCTTGGAATTGAATCAACCCGAATGGAATGGAATGGAATGGAATGGAATCATCCCGAATGGAATGGAATGGAATGGAATGGAATCAACCCGAATGGAATGGAATGGAATGGAATGGAAAGGAATCAACCCAAATGGAATGGAATGGAATGGAATGGAATGGAATGGAATTGAATGGAATGGAATGGCATGGAATGCAATCAACCTGAATGGAATGGAATGGAAAGGAATGGAATGGAATCACCCCTAATGGAATGGAATGGAATGGAACGGAATGGAATCAACCCGAATGGAATGGAATGGAATGGACTGGAATCAACCCGAATGGAATGGAATGGAATGGAACGGAATGGAATCAACCCGAATGGCATGGAATGGAATGGAATGGAATCAACCCGAATGGAACAGAATGGAATGGAATGGAATCAAAGTGAATGGAATGGAATGGAAAGGAATGGAATGGAATGGAATCGAATCAACCCGAAAGGAATGGAATGGAATGGAGTGGAATCAACCCGAAGGGAATGGAATGGAATGGAATGGAATGGAATGGAATGGAATCAACCCCAAAGGGATGGAATGGAATGGAAAGGAAAGGAATGGAATGGAATCAACCTGAATGGAATGGAATGGAATGGAATGGAATGGAATGGAATGGAATGGATTCAACCCGAATCGAGTGGAATGGAATAGAAAGGAATGCAATGGAATGGAATGTATTGGAATCTACTCCAAAGGTATGTAATTGAAAGGAATGGAATGGAATGGAATGAACACGAATGGAATGTCATGGAATGGCATAGAATGGAATGGAATGGAATAAACCCAAATGGAATGGAATGGAATGGAGTGGAATGGAATGGAGTGGAATGGAATGGCATGGAATGGAATCAACCGGAATGGAATGGAATGGAATGGAATGGAATGGAAAGGAACTGAATGGAATGGAATCCACCCGAATGGAATGGAATGGAATGGAATGGAATAGAATGGAATGCAATAAACCGGAATGGAATGGAATGGAATGGAATGCAATCAACCTGAATGGAATGGAATGGAATGGAATGGAATGGAATGGAATCAACCCGAATTTAATGGAATGGAATGGAATGGAACGGAATGGAATCAACCCGAATGGAATGGAATGGAATGGACTGGAATCAACCCGAATGGAATGGAATGGAATGGAACGGAATGGAATCAACCCGAATGGAATGGAATGGAATGGAATAGAATGGAATGGAATGGAATGGAAGGGAATGGAATCAACCCGAATGGAATTGAATGGAATGGAAAGGAAAGGAATCAACCCGAATGGAATGGAATGGAATGGAATGGAATGGAATGGAATGGAATCAACCCGAATGGAATGGAATGGAATGGAATGGAAAGGAGTCAAACCAAATGGAATGGAATGGCATGGAATGGAATCAACACGAATGGAATGGAATGGAATGGAATGGAATCAACCCGAATGGAATGGAATGGAATGGAATGGAATGGAATGGAATAGAATGGAATGCAATAAACGGGAATGGAATGGAATGGAATGCAATCAACATGAATGGAATTGAATGGAGTGGAATGGAATGGAATCAACCCGAAAGTAATGGAATGGAATGGAATGGAATGGAATGGTATCAACCCGAAAGGAATGGAATGGAATGGAATGGAACGGAATGGAATCAAACCGAATGGAATGGAATGGACTGGAATCAGCCCGAATGGAATGGAATGGAATGGAATCAACCAGAATGGAAAGGAATTGAATGGAATGGAATGGAATGGAATCGAATAAACTGGAATGGAATGTAATGGAACTGAATGGAATGGAATGGATTGGAATGGAATGGAATGGAATCAACTGGAATGGAATGTAATGGAATTGAATGGAATGGAATGGATTGGAATGGAATGGAATGGAATCAATCCGAATGGAATGGAATGGAATGGAATGGAATGGAATCAACCTGAATGGAATGGAATGGAATGGAATGGAATGGCTTGGAATTGAATCAACCCGAATGGAATGGAATGGAATGGAATGGAATCATCCCGAATGGAATGGAATGGAATGGAATGGAATCAACCCGAATGGAATGGAATGGAATGGAATGGAAAGGAATCAACCCAAATGGAATGGAATGGAATGGAATGGAATGGAATGGAATTGAATGGAATGGAATGGCATGGAATGCAATCAACCTGAATGGAATGGAATGGAAAGGAATGGAATGGAATCACCCCTAATGGAATGGAATGGAATGGAACGGAATGGAATCAACCCGAATGGAATGGAATGGAATGGACTGGAATCAACCCGAATGGAATGGAATGGAATGGAACGGAATGGAATCAACCCGAATGGCATGGAATGGAATGGAATGGAATCAACCCGAATGGAACAGAATGGAATGGAATGGAATCAAAGTGAATGGAATGGAATGGAAAGGAATGGAATGGAATGGAATCGAATCAACCCGAAAGGAATGGAATGGAATGGAGTGGAATCAACCCGAAGGGAATGGAATGGAATGGAATGGAATGGAATGGAATGGAATCAACCCCAAAGGGATGGAATGGAATGGAAAGGAAAGGAATGGAATGGAATCAACCTGAATGGAATGGAATGGAATGGAATGGAATGGAATGGAATGGAATGGATTCAACCCGAATCGAGTGGAATGGAATAGAAAGGAATGCAATGGAATGGAATGTATTGGAATCTACTCCAAAGGAATGTAATTGAAAGGAATGGAATGGAATGGAATGAACACGAATGGAATGTCATGGAATGGCATAGAATGGAATGGAATGGAATAAACCCAAATGGAATGGAATGGAATGGAGTGGAATGGAATGGAGTGGAATGGAATGGCATGGAATGGAATCAACCGGAATGGAATGGAATGGAATGGAATGGAAAGGAACTGAATGGAATGGAATCCACCCGAATGGAATGGAATGGAATGGAATGGAATAGAATGGAATGCAATAAACCGGAATGGAATGGAATGGAATGGAATGCAATCAACCTGAATGGAATGGAATGGAATGGAATGGAATGGAATGGAATCAACCCGAATTTAATGGAATGGAATGGAATGGAACGGAATGGAATCAACCCGAATGGAATGGAATGGAATGGACTGGAATCAACCCGAATGGAATGGAATGGAATGGAACGGAATGGAATCAACCCGAATGGAATGGAATGGAATGGAATAGAATGGAATGGAATGGAATGGAAGGGAATGGAATCAACCCGAATGGAATTGAATGGAATGGAAAGGAAAGGAATCAACCCGAATGGAATGGAATGGAATGGAATGGAATGGAATGGAATCATCCCGAATGGAATGGAATGGAATGGAATGGAATGGAATGGAATTAACCCGAATGGAATGGAATGGAATGGAATGGAAAGGAAAGGAATCAACCGAAATGGAATGGAATGGAATGGAATGGAATGGAATTGAATGGAATGGAATGGCAAGGAATGCAATCAACCTGAATGGAATGGAATGGAATGGAATGGAATGGAATGGAATCAACCTGAATGGAATGGAATGGAATGGAATGGAATGGAACGGAATGGAATCAACCCGAATGGAATGGAATGGAATGGACTGGAATCAACCTGAATGGAATGGAATGGAATGGGACGGAATGGAATCAATCCGAATGGAATGGAACGGAATGGAATGGAATGGAATGGAATGGAATGGAATCAACCCGAATGGAATTGAATGGAATGGAATGGAAAGGAATCAACCCGAATGGAATGGAATGGAATGGAATGGAATCATCCCGAATGGAATGGAATGGAATGGAATGGAATCAACCCGAATGGAATGGAATGGAATGGAAAGGAGTCAACCCAAATGGAATGGAATGTAATGGAATGTAATGGAATGGAATGGAATGGAATGGCATGGAATGGATTCAACACGAATGGAATGGAATGGAATGGAATGGAATCAACCCGAATGGAATGGAATGGAATGGAATGGAATAGAATGGAATGCAATAAACGGGAATGGAATGGAATGGAATGGAATGGAATGCAATCAACATGAATGGAATTGAATGGAATGGAATGGAATGGAATCAACCCGAAAGGAATGGAATGGAATGGAATGGAATGGAATGGTATCAACCCGAAAGGAATGGAATGGAATGGAATGGAACGGAATGGAATCAAACCGAATGGAATGGAATGGACTGGAATCAACCCGAATGGAATGGAATGGAATGGAACGGAATGGAATCAACCCGAATGGAATGGAATGGAGTGGAATGGAATGGAATGGAATCAACCCGAATGGAATGGAATGGAATCAACTGGTATGGAATCGAATAGAAAGGAATGGAATGGAATGGAATGGAATGGAATGGAATCAACTGGAATGGAATGGAATGCAATGGAATGGAATGCAATCAACCCGAGTGGAATGGAGTGGAAAGTAATCAACCCGAAATACATGGAATGGAATGGAATGATTTGGAATGGAATGGAATGGAATGGAATGGAATCAACCCGAATGGAATGGAATGGAATGGAATGGAATGGAATGGAATGGAAAGGAATTAACCCTAATGGAATGGAATAGAATGGAATGGAATGGAATGGAATGGAATGGAATGCAATGGCATGGAATGGAATCAACCCGAATGGAATGGAATGGAATGGAATCAAACCGAATGGAATGGAATGGAATGGAATGAATTGGAATGGAATCAAATGGAAGGGAAAGGAATGGAAAGGAATGGAATCAACCCGAACGGAATGGAATGGAATGGAATGGCATGGAATGGAATCAACCCAAATGGAAAGGAATGGAATGGAATGGAATGGAATGGAATCAACCCGAATGGAATGGAATGCAATGGAATGGAATCAACCCGAAAGCTATGGAATGGAATGGAATGGAATGGAATGGAATGGAATGGAATGGAATGCAATGGAATGAAATCAACCCGAAGGGAATGGAATGGAATGGAATGGAATGGCGTGGAATGGAATCAACCGGAATGGAATGGAATGGAATGGAATGGAATGGAATGGAATCAACCCGAATGGAATGGAATGGAATGAAATGGAAAGGAATGGAATGGAATGGAATGGAATGCAATCAACCCGAATGGAATGGAACGGAATTCAATGGAATGAAATGGAATCAACCCGAATGGAATGGAATGGAAAGGAATGGCATGGAATGGAATGGAATGGAATCAACCCGAATGGAAAGGAATGAAATGAAATGGAATGGAATGGAATCAACTGTAATGGAATGTAATGGAATTGAATGGAATGGAATGGATTGGAATGGAATGGAATGCAACAGAATGGAATCAACTGGAATGGAATGGAATGGAATGAAATGGAATGGAATGGAATGGAATCAACCCGAATGGAATGGAATGGAATGGAATGGAATGGAATCAACACGAATGTAATGGAATGGAATGCAATGGAATCAACCTGAAAGGAATGGAATGGAATGGAATGGAATGGAATTTAATGGAATGGAATGCAATGGAATGGAATCAACCCGAAGGTAATGGAACTGAATGGAATGGAATGGCATGGAATGAAATCAACCTGAATGGAATGGATTGGAATGGAATGGAATGGAATCAACGCGAATGGAATGGAATGGAATGAAATGGAATGGAATGGAATGGAATGGAATGGAATGGAATGGAAAGCAATCAACCCGAATGGAATGGAACGGAATTCAATGGAATGAAATGGAATCAACCCGAATGGAATGGAATGGAAAGGAATGGCATGGAATGGAATGGAATGGAATCAACCCGAATGGAAGGGAATGGAATGGAATGAAATGGAATCAACTGGAATGGAATGTAATGGAATTGAATGGAATGGAATGGATTGGAATGGAATGGAATGGAATCAAGCCGCATGGAATGGAATGGAATGGAATGGAATGGAATGGAATGGAATGCAATGGAATCGAATCAACCCTAATGGAATTGAATGGAATGGAGTGGAATCAACCCGAATGCAATGGAATGGAATGGAATGGAATGGAATGGAATCAACCCCAATGGGATGGAATGGAATGGAAAGGAATGGAATGGAATGGAATAACCCGGAATGGAATGGAATGGAATGGAATGGAAAGGAATGGAATCAACATGAATGGAATGGAATGGAATGGAATGGAATGGATTCAACCCGAATGGAGTGGAATGGAACAGAAAGGAATGCAATGGAATGGAATGGATTGGAATCTACCCCAAAGGAATGGAAAGGAATGGAATGGAATGCAATGAACACGAATGGAATGGAATGGAATGGCATAGAATGGAATGGAATGGAATGGAATAAACCCAAATGGAATGGAATGGAATGGAGTGGAATGGAATGGAATGGAATGGAATGGCATGGAATGGAATCAACCCGAATGGAAAGGAATGGAATGGAATGGAATGGAATGGACTCAACCCGAATGGAATGGAATGGAATGGAATGGAAACAACGCGAATGGAATGGAATGGAATGGAATGGAATGGAATGGAATGGTATGGAATCAACCTGAATGGAATGGAATGGAATGCAATGGAATGGAGTAGAATTGAATGGAATGGAATCAACCCGAATGGAATGCAATGGAATGGAATGGAATGGAATGGAATGGAATGGAATGGAATCAACACAAATGGAATATAATGGAATGAAATGGAATCAACTGGACTGGAATGAGATGGCATGGAATGGAATCAAACGGAATGGAATGGAATGGAATGGAATGGAATCAACACGAATGGAATGGAATGGAATGGAATGGAATGGAATTGAAGAGAATCAACCCGAATGTAATGTAAAGTAATGGAATGGAATGGAATGGAATAGAATGGAATGGAATGGAATGGAATGGAATGGAATGGAATGGAATCAACACGAATGGAATGGAATGGAATGGAATGGAATCAACTGGAATAGAATGGAATGGAATGCAATGGAATCAAACCGAGTGGAATGGAGTGGAATGGAATGGAATGGAATGGAATGGAATCAACAAGAATGGAATGGAATGGAATGGAAGGGAATGGAATCAACCCGAATGGATTTGAATGGAATGGAATGGAAAGGAATCAACCCGAATGGAATGGAATGGAATGGAATGGTATGGAATGGAATCATCCCGAATGGAATGGAATGGAATGGAAAGGAATGGAATGGAATCAACCCGAATGGAATGGAATGGAATGGAATGGAAAGGAATCAACCCTAATGGAATGGAATGGAATGGAATGGAATGGAATGGAATTGAATGGAAAGAAATCAACCCTAATGGAATGGAATGGAATGGAACGGAATGGAATGGAATGGAATGGAATGGAATGGAATGGAATGGCATGGAATGGAATCAACCCAAATGGAATGGAATGGAATGGAATGGAATCAACCCGAATGGAATGGAATGGAATGGAATAGAATGGAATAGAATGGAATGCAATAAACCGGAATGGAATGGAATGGAATGGAATGGAATGCAATCAACCTGAATGGAATGGAATGGAATGGAATGGAACGGAATGGAAACAACCCGAATGGAATGGAATGGAATGGAATGGAACGGAATGGAATCAACCCGAATGGAATGGAATGGAATGGACTGGAATCAACCCGAATGGAATGGAATGGAATGGAATCAACTGGAATGGAATGGGATGGCATGGAATGGAATCAAACCGAATGGAATGGAATGGAATGGAATGGAATGGAATGGAATGGAATTGAATGGAATGGAATGGCATGGAATGCAATCAACCTGAATGGAATGGAATGGAAAGGAATGGAATGTAATCAACCCGAATGGAATGGAATGGAATGGAATGGAACGGAATGGAATCAACCCGAATGGAATGGAATGGAATGGACTGGAATCAACCCGAATGGAATGGAATGGAATGGAACGGACTGGAATCAACCCGAATGGAATGGAATGGAATGGAATGGAATGGAATGGAATGGAATGGAAAGGAATGGAATCAACCCGAATGGAATGGAATGGAATCAAAGTGAATGGAATGGAATGGAAAGGAATGGAATGGAATGGAATCGAATCAACCCTAATGGAATGGAATGGAATGGAGTGGAATCAACCTGAAGGGAATGGAATGGAATGGAATGGAATGGAATCGAATCAACCCCAATGGGATGGAATGGAATGGAAAGGAATGGAATGGAATGGAATAACCCGGAATGGAATGGAATGGAATGGAATGGAATCAACCTGAATGGAATGGAATGGAATGGAATGGAATGGAATGGAATGGATTCAACCTGAATGTAGTGGAATGGAATAGAAAGGAATGCAATGGAATGGAATGGATTGGAATCTACCCCAAAGGAATGGAAAGGAATGGAATGGAATGCAATGAACACGAATGGAATGTAATGGAATTGCATAGAATGGAATGGAATGGAATGGAATAAACCCAAATGGAATGGTATGGAATGGAGTGGAATGGAATGGAATGGACTCAACCTCAATGGAATGGAATGGAATGGAATGGAAACAACGCGAATGGAATGGAATGGAATGGAATAGAATGGAATGGTATGGAATCAACCTGAATGGAATGGAATGGAATGGAACGGAGTGGAATTGAATGGAATGGAATCAACCCGAATGGAATGCAATGGAATGGAATGGAATGGAATGGAATGGAATGGAATCAACACGAATGGAATGTAATGGAATGAAATGGAATCAACTGGAATGGAATGGGATGGCATGGAATGGAATCAAACCGAATAGAATGGAATGGAATGGAATGGAATGGAATAGAATGGAATGGTATGGAATCAACCTGAATGGAATGGAATGGAATGGAACGGAGTGGAATTGAATGGAATGGAATCAACCCGAATGGAATGCAATGGAATGGAATGGAATGGAATGGAATGGAATCAACACGAATGGAATGTAATGGAATGAAATGGAATCAACTGGAATGGAATGGGATGGCATGGAATGGAATCAAACCGAATGGAATGGAATGGAATGGAATGGAATGGAATCAACACGAATGGAATGGAATGGAATGGAATGGAATGGAATTGAACTGAATCAACCCGAATGTAATGTAATGGAATGGAATGGAATGGAATGGAATAGAATGGAATTGAATGCAATGGAATGGAACGGAATGGAATCAAACCGAATGGAATGGAATGGAATGGCATGGAATGCAATCAACCTGAATGGAATGGAATGGAATGGAATGGAATGGAATGGAATCAACCCGAATGGAATGGAATGGAATGGAATGGAACGGAATGGAATCAACCCGAATGGAATGGAATGGAATGGACTGGAATCAACCCGAATGGAATGGAATGGAATGGAACGGAATGGAATCAACCCGAATGGAATGGAATGGAATGGAATGGAATGGAATGGAATGGAATGGAATCAACCCGAATGGAACTGAATGGAATGGAATGGAAAGGAATCAACCCGAATGGAATGGAATGGAATGGAATGGAATGGAATGGAATGGAATGGAATGGAATCATCCCGAATGGAATGGAATGGAATGGAATGGAATGGAATGGAATGGAATGGAATGGAATGGAATCATCCCGAATGGAATGGAATGGAATGGAATGGAATGGAATGGAATGGAATCAACCCGAATGGAATGGAATGGAATGGAATGGAAAGGAATCAACCCAAATGGAATGGAATGGAATGGAATGCAATGGAATTGAATGGAATGGAATGGCATGGAATGGAATGGAAAGGAATGGAATTGAATCAACCCGAATGGAATGGAATGGAATGGAATGGAACGGAATGGAATCAACCCGAATGGAATGGAATGGAATGGCCTGGAATCAATCTGAATGGAGTGGAATGGAATGGAACGGAATGGAATCACCCCGAATGGAATGGAATGGAATGGAATGTTATGGAATCAACCCGAATGGAATGGAATGGAATGGAACGGAATCAAAGTGAATGGAATGGAATGGAAAGGAATGGAATGGAATGGAATCGAATCAACCCGAATGGAATGGAATGGAATGGAATGGAGTGGAATCAAAATGAAGGGAATGGAATGGAATGGAATGGAATGGACTGGAATCAACCTGAATGGAATGGAATGGAATGGGACGGAATGGAATCAATCCGAATGGAATGGAACAGAATGGAATGGAATGGAATGGAATGGATTCAACCCGAATGGAATTGAATGGAATGGAATGGAAAGGAATCAACCCGAATGGAATGGAATGGATTCATCCCGAATGGAATGGAATGGAATGGAATGGAATCAACCCGAATGGAATGGAATGGAATGGAATGGAAAGGAGTCAACCCAAATGGAATGGAATGTAATGGAATGGAATGTAATGGAATGGAATGGAATGGAATTGAATGGAATGGAGTGGCATGGAATGGAATCAACCCGAATGGAATGGAATGGAATGGAATGGAATGGAATGGAATGGAATGGAATCAACCCGAATGGAATGGAATGGAATGGAATAGAATGGAATGCAATAAACGGGAATGGAATGGAATGGAATGGAATGCAATCAACATGAATGGAATGGAATGTAATGGAATGGAATGGAATCAACCCGAAAGGAATGGAATGGAATGGAACGGAATGGAATCAAACCGAATGGAATGGAATGGACTGGAATCAACTCGAATGGAATGGAATGGAATGGAACGGAATGGAATCAACCCGAATGGAATGGAATGGAATGGAATGGAATGGAATGGAATGGAATGGAATCAACCCGAATGGAATGGAATGGAAAGGAATCAACTGGTATGGAATCGAATAAAAAGGAATGGAATGGAATGGAATGGAATGGAATGGAATCAACTGGAATGGAATGGAATGGAATGCAATGGAATGGAATGCAATCAACCCGAGTGGAATGGAATGGAAAGTAATCAACCCGAAATACATGGAATGGAATGGAATGAAATGGAATGGAATGGAATGGAATGGAATCAACCCGAATGGAATGGAATGGAATTGAATGGAATGGAAAGGAATCAACCCTAATGGAATGGAATAGAATGGAATGGAATGGAATGGAATGGAATGGAATGGAATGGCATGGAATGGAATCAACCCGAATGGAATGGAATGGAATGGAATGGAATGGAATGGAATGGAATGGAATCAAACCAAATGGAATGGAATGGAATGGAATGAATTGGAATGGAATCAAATGGAAGGGAAAGGAATGGAAAGGAATGGAATCAACCCGAGCGGAATGGATTGGAATGGAATGGCATGGAATGGAATCAACCCAAATGGAATGGAATGGAATGGAATGGAATGGAATCAACCCGAATGGAATGGAATGGAATGGAATGGAATCAACCCGAAAGGTATGGAATGGAATGGAATGGAACGCAATGGAATGAAATAAACCCGAAGGGAATGGAATGGAATGGAATGGAATGGCGTGGAATGGAGTCAACCCGAATGGAATGGAATGGAATGGAATCAACCCGAATGGAATGGAATGGAATGAAATGGAATGGAATGGAATGGAATGGAATTGAATGCAATCAACCCGAATGGAATGGAACGGAATTCAATGGAATGAAATGGAATCAACCCGAATGGAATGGAATGGAAAGGAATGGCATAGAATGGAATGGAATGGAATCAACCCGAATGGAAAGGAATGAAATGAAATGGAATGGAATGGAATCAACTGGAATGGAATGTAGTGGATTTGAATGGAATGGAATGGACTGGAATGGAATGGAATGCAACAGAATGGAATCAACTGCAATGGAATGGAATGGAATGGAATGGAATGGAATCAACTGGAATGGAATGTAATGGAATTGAATGGAATGGAATGGATTGGAATGGAATGGAATGGAATCAAGCCGAATGGAATGGAATGGAATGGAATGGAATGGAATCAACCCGAATGGAATGGAATGGAAAGGAATGGAATGGCTTCGAATGGAATCAACCCGAATGGAATGGAATGGATTGGAATGGAATGGAATGGAATGGAATCAACCAGAATGGAATGGAATGGAATGGAATGGAATGGAATGGAATGGAATGGAATCAACCCGTATGGAATAGAATGGAATGGAGTGGAATCGAATGCAATAAATCCGAATGGAATGGCATGGAATGGAATGGAATGGAATGGAATGGAATCAACCTGAATGGAATGGAATGGAATGGAATGGAATGGAATGGAATGGATTCAACCCGAATGGAGTGGAATGCAATAGAAAGGAACGCAATGGAATGGAATGGAATGGAATGGAATGGAATGGAATGGATTGGATTAAACCACAAAGGAATGGAATGGAATGGATTGGAATGGAATGGAATGGAATGGAATGAACACGAATGGAATGTAATGGAATGGCATAGAATGGAATGGAATGGAAAGGAATAAACCGAAATGGAATGGAATGGAATGGAGTGGAATGGAATGAAATGCAATGGAATAGAATGGAGTTAAACCGAATGGAATGGAAATGAATGGAATGGAATGGAATTGAATCAACCTGCATGGAATGCAGTGGAATGGACTGGAATGGAAAGGAATGCAGTGGCATCAACCCGAATGTATTGGAATGGAATGGAATCAACACGAATGGAATTGAATGGAATGGAATGGAGTGGAATGGATTGGAATAAAATGGAATCAACCCGAATGGAATGCAACGGAATGGAATGGATTGGAAAAAATCAACCCGAATGGAATGGAATGGAATGGAAAGGGATGGAATGGAATAAACACGAAAGGAATGGAATGGAATGGAATGGAAGGGAATGGAATGGAATGGAATCAACCCGAATGGAATGGAATGGAATGGACTGGTATCAACCCGAATGGAATGGAACGGAATGGAATCAACCCGAATGGAATGGAATGGAACGGAATCAACCCGAAAGGAATGGAATAGAATGGAATGGAATGGAATCAACTAGTATGGAATGGAATAGAATGGAATGGAATGGAATGGAATGGAATGGAATCAACCAGAATGGAAAGGAATGGAATGGAATGGAATGGAATGGAATAAACTGGAATGGAATGTAATGGAACTGAATGGAATGGAATGGATTGGAATGGAATGGAATGGAATCAACTGGAATGGAATGTAATGGAATTGAATGGAATGGAATGGATTGGAATGGAATGGAATGGAATCAATCCGAATGGAATGGAATGGAATGGAATGGAATGGAATCAACCTGAATGGAATGGAATGGAATGGAATGGAATGGAATGGAATGGCTTGGAATTGAATCAACCCGAATGGAATGGAATGGAATGGAATGGAATCATCCCGAATGGAATGGAATGGAATGGAACGGAATGGAATGGAATCAACCCGAATGGAATGGAATGGAATGGAATGGAAAGGAATCAACACAAATGGAATGGAATGGAATGGAATGGAATGGAATGGAATGGCATGGGATGCAATCAACCTGAATGGAATGGAATGGAAAGGAATGGAATGGAATCACCCCTAATGGAATGGAATGGAATGGAATGGAACGGAATGGAATCAACCCGAATGGAATGGAATGGAATGGACTGGAATCAACCCGAATGGAATGGAATGGAATGGAACGGAATGGAATCAACCCGAATGGAATGGAATGGAATGGAAAGGAATGGAATGGAATCAACCCGAATGGAATGGAATGGAATGGAATTGAATGGAATGGAATGGCATGGAATGGAATCAACCCGAATGGAATGGAATGGAATGGAATGGAATGGAATAGAATGGAATGCAATAAACTGGAATGGAATGGAATGGAATGCAATCAACCTGAATGGAATGGAATGGAATGGAATGGAATCAACCCGAATGGAATGGAATGGAATGGAATGGAACGGAATGGAATCAACCCGAATGGAATGGAATGGAATGGAACTGAATGGAATCAACCCGAATGGAATGGAATGGAATGGAATGGAATGGAATGGAATGGAATGGAATCATCCCGAATGGAATGGAATGGAATGGAATGGAACGGAGTGGAATGGAATGGAATGGAATTGAATGGAATGGAATGGCATGGAATGCAATCAACCTGAATGGAATGGAATGGAAAGGAATGGAATGGAATCAACCCGAATGGAATGGAATGGAATGGAATGGAATGGAATGGAATGGAATCAACCCGAATGGAATGGAATGGAAAGGAATCAACTGGTATGGAATCGAATAAAAAGGAATGGAATGGAATGGAATGGAATGGAATGGAATGGAATCAACTGGAATGGAATGGAATGGAATGCAATGGAATGGAATGCAATCAACCCGAGTGGAATGGAATGGAAAGTAATCAACCCGAAATACATGGAATGGAATGGAATGAAATGGAATGGAATGGAATGGAATGGAATCAACCCGAATGGAATGGAATGGAATTGAATGGAATGGAAAGGAATCAACCCTAATGGAATGGAATAGAATGGAATGGAATGGAATGGAATGGAATGGAATGGAATGGCATGGAATGGAATCAACCCGAATGGAATGGAATGGAATGGAATGGAATGGAATGGAATGGAATGGAATCAAACCAAATGGAATGGAATGGAATGGAATGAATTGGAATGGAATCAAATGGAAGGGAAAGGAATGGAAAGGAATGGAATCAACCCGAGCGGAATGGATTGGAATGGAATGGCATGGAATGGAATCAACCCAAATGGAATGGAATGGAATGGAATGGAATGGAATCAACCCGAATGGAATGGAATGGAATGGAATGGAATCAACCCGAAAGGTATGGAATGGAATGGAATGGAACGCAATGGAATGAAATAAACCCGAAGGGAATGGAATGGAATGGAATGGAATGGCGTGGAATGGAGTCAACCCGAATGGAATGGAATGGAATGGAATCAACCCGAATGGAATGGAATGGAATGAAATGGAATGGAATGGAATGGAATGGAATTGAATGCAATCAACCCGAATGGAATGGAACGGAATTCAATGGAATGAAATGGAATCAACCCGAATGGAATGGAATGGAAAGGAATGGCATAGAATGGAATGGAATGGAATCAACCCGAATGGAAAGGAATGAAATGAAATGGAATGGAATGGAATCAACTGGAATGGAATGTAGTGGATTTGAATGGAATGGAATGGACTGGAATGGAATGGAATGCAACAGAATGGAATCAACTGCAATGGAATGGAATGGAATGGAATGGAATGGAATCAACTGGAATGGAATGTAATGGAATTGAATGGAATGGAATGGATTGGAATGGAATGGAATGGAATCAAGCCAAATGGAATGGAATGGAATGGAATGGAATGGAATCAACCCGAATGGAATGGAATGGAAAGGAATGGAATGGCTTCGAATGGAATCAACCCGAATGGAATGGAATGGATTGGAATGGAATGGAATGGAATGGAATCAACCAGAATGGAATGGAATGGAATGGAATGGAATGGAATGGAATGGAATGGAATCAACCCGTATGGAATAGAATGGAATGGAGTGGAATCGAATGCAATAAATCCGAATGGAATGGCATGGAATGGAATGGAATGGAATGGAATGGAATCAACCTGAAAGGAATGGAATGGAATGGAATGGAATGGAATGGAATGGAATGGATTCAACCCGAATGGAGTGGAATGCAATAGAAAGGAACGCAATGGAATGGAATGGAATGGAATGGAATGGAATGGATTGGATTAAACCACAAAGGAATGGAATGGAATGGAATGGAATGGAATGGAATGGAATGGAATGAACACGAATGGAATGTAATGGAATGGCATAGAATGGAATGGAATGGAAAGGAATAAACCGAAATGGAATGGAATGGAATGGAGTGGAATGGAATGAAATGCAATGGAATAGAATGGAGTTAAACCGAATGGAATGGAAATGAATGGAATGGAATGGAATTGAATCAACCTGCATGGAATGCAGTGGAATGGACTGGAATGGAAAGGAATGCAGTGGCATCAACCCGAATGTATTGGAATGGAATGGAATCAACACGAATGGAATTGAATGGAATGGAATGCAGTGGAATGGATTGGAATAAAATGGAATCAACCCGAATGGAATGCAACGGAATGGAATGGATTGGAAAAAATCAACCCGAATGGAATGGAATGGAATGGAAAGGGATGGAATGGAATAAACACGAAAGGAATGGAATGGAATGGAATGGAAGGGAATGGAATGGAATGGAATCAACCCGAATGGAATGGAATGGAATGGACTGGTATCAACCCGAATGGAATGGAACGGAATGGAATCAACCCGAATGGAATGGAATGGAACGGAATCAACCCGAAAGGAATGGAATAGAATGGAATGGAATGGAATCAACTAGTATGGAATGGAATAGAATGGAATGGAATGGAATGGAATGGAATGGAATCAACCAGAATGGAAAGGAATGGAATGGAATGGAATGGAATGGAATAAACTGGAATGGAATGTAATGGAACTGAATGGAATGGAATGGATTGGAATGGAATGGAATGGAATCAACTGGAATGGAATGTAATGGAATTGAATGGAATGGAATGGATTGGAATGGAATGGAATGGAATCAATCCGAATGGAATGGAATGGAATGGAATGGAATGGAATCAACCTGAATGGAATGGAATGGAATGGAATGGAATGGAATGGAATGGCTTGGAATTGAATCAACCCGAATGGAATGGAATGGAATGGAATGGAATCATCCCGAATGGAATGGAATGGAATGGAATGGAATGGAATGGAATCAACCCGAATGGAATGGAATGGAATGGAATGGAAAGGAATCAACACAAATGGAATGGAATGGAATGGAATGGAATGGAATGGCATGGGATGCAATCAACCTGAATGGAATGGAATGGAAAGGAATGGAATGGAATCACCCCTAATGGAATGGAATGGAATGGAATGGAACGGAATGGAATCAACCCGAATGGAATGGAATGGAATGGACTGGAATCAACCCGAATGGAATGGAATGGAATGGAACGGAATGGAATCAACCCGAATGGAATGGAATGGAATGGAAAGGAATGGAATGGAATCAACCCGAATGGAATGGAATGGAATGGAATTGAATGGAATGGAATGGCATGGAATGGAATCAACCCGAATGGAATGGAATGGAATGGAATGGAATGGAATAGAATGGAATGCAATAAACTGGAATGGAATGGAATGGAATGCAATCAACCTGAATGGAATGGAATGGAATGGAATGGAATCAACCCGAATGGAATGGAATGGAATGGAATGGAACGGAATGGAATCAACCCGAATGGAATGGAATGGAATGGAACTGAATGGAATCAACCCGAATGGAATGGAATGGAATGGAATGGAATGGAATGGAATGGAATGGAATCATCCCGAATGGAATGGAATGGAATGGAATGGAACGGAGTGGAATGGAATGGAATGGAATTGAATGGACTGGAATGGCATGGAATGCAATCAACCTGAATGGAATGGAATGGAAAGGAATGGAATGGAATCAACCCGAATGGAATGGATTGGAATGGAATGGAACGGAATGGAATCAACCCGAATGGAATGGAATGGAATGGAATGGAATGGACTGGAATCAACCCGAATGGAATGGAATGGAATGGAACGGAATGGAATCAACCCGAATGGAATGGAATGGAATGGAATGGAATGGAAAGGAATGGAATCAACCCGAATGGAATGGAATGGAATCAAAGTGAATGGAATGGAATGGAAAGGAATGGAATGGAATGGAATCGAATCAACCCGAAAGGAATGGAGTGGAATGTAGTGGAATCAACCCGAAGGAAATGGAATGGAATGGAATGGAATGGATTGGAATGCAATGGAATCAACACCAATGGGATGGAATGGAATGGAAAGGAATGGAATGGAATGGAATAACCCGGAATGGAATGGAATGGAATGGAATGGAATGGAATGGAATGGAATCAACCTGAATGGAATGGAATGGAATGGATTCAACCCGAATGGAGTGGAATGGAATAGAAAGGAATGCAATGGAATGGAATGGATTGGAATCTACCCCAAAAGGAATGGAATGGAATGGAATGGAATGGAATGAACACGAATGGAATGTAATGGAATTGCATAGAATGTAATGGAATGGAATGGAATAAACCCAAATGGAATGGTATGGAATGGAGTGGAATGGAATGGAATGGACTCAACCAGAATGGAATGGAATGGAATGGAATGGAAACAACGCGAATGGAATGGAATGGAATGGAATGGAATGGTATGGAATCAACCTGAATGGAATGGAATGGAATGGAATGGAACGGAGTGGAATTGAATGGAATGGAATAACCCGGAATGGAATGGAATGGAATGGAATGGAATGGAATGGAATCAACCTGAATGGAATGGAATGGAATGGATTCAACCCGAATGGAGTGGAATGGAATAGAAAGGAATGCAATGGAATGGAATGGATTGGAATCTACCCCAAAAGGAATATAATGGAATGGAATGGAATGGAATGGAATGAACACGAATGGAATGTAATGGAATTGCATAGAATGTAATGGAATGGAATGGAATAAACCCAAATGGAATGGTATGAAATGGAGTGGAATGGAATGGAATGGACTCAACCAGAATGGAATGGAATGGAATGGAATGGAAACAACGCGAATGGAATGGAATGGAATGGTATGGAATCAACCTGAATGGAATGGAATGGAATGGAATGGAACGGAGTGGAATTGAATGGAATGGAATCAACCCGAATGGAATGCAATGCAATGGAATGGAATGGAATCATCACCAATGGAATGTAATGGAATGAAATGGAATCAACTGGAATGGAATGGGATGGCATGGAATTGAATCAAACCGAATGGAATGGAATGGAATGGAATGGAATGGAATGGAATCAACACGAATGGAATGGAATGGAATGGAATTGAACAGAATCAACCCGAATGTAATGGAATGGAATGGAATGGAATGGAATGGAATGGAATCAACAAGAATGGAATGAAATGGAATGGAATGGATTCAACTGGAATAGAATGGGATGGAATGGAATGGAATCAAACCGAGTGGAATGGAGTGGAATGGAATGGAATGGAATGGAATGGATTGGAATCAACCTGAATGGAATGGAATGGAATGGAATGGAATGGATTCAACCCGAATGGAGTGGAATGGAATAGAAAGGAATGCAATGGAATGGAATGGATTGGAATCTACCCCAAAGGAATGGAATGGAATGGAATGGAATGGAAAGAACACGAATGGAATGTAATGGAATGGCATAGAATGGAATGGAATGGAATGGAATAAACCCAAATTGAATGGAATGGAATGGACTCAACCCGAATGGAATGGAATGGACTTAACCCGAATGGAATGGAATGGAATGGAATGGAAACAACGCGAATGGAATGGAATGGAATGGAATGGAATGGAATGGAATGGAATGGAATGGTATGGAATCAACCTGAATGGAATGGAATGGAATGGAATGGAATGGAGTGGAATTGAATAGAATGGAATCAACCCGAATGGAATGCAATGGAATGGAATGGAATGGAATGGAATGGATTGGATTAAACCACAAAGGAATGGAATGGAATGGAATGGAATGGAATGGAATGGAATGGAATGAACACGAATGGAATGTAATGGAATGGCATAGAATGGAATGGAATGGAAAGGAATAAACCGAAATGGAATGGAATGGAATGGAGTGGAATGGAATGAAATGCAATGGAATAGAATGGAGTTAAACCGAATGGAATGGAAATGAATGGAATGGAATGGAATTGAATCAACCTGCATGGAATGCAGTGGAATGGACTGGAATGGAAAGGAATGCAGTGGCATCAACCCGAATGTATTGGAATGGAATGGAATCAACACGAATGGAATTGAATGGAATGGAATGGAGTGGAATGGATTGGAATAAAATGGAATCAACCCGAATGGAATGCAACGGAATGGAATGGATTGGAAAAAATCAACCCGAATGGAATGGAATGGAATGGAAAGGGATGGAATGGAATAAACACGAAAGGAATGGAATGGAATGGAATGGAAGGGAATGGAATGGAATGGAATCAACCCGAATGGAATGGAATGGAATGGACTGGTATCAACCCGAATGGAATGGAACGGAATGGAATCAACCCGAATGGAATGGAATGGAACGGAATCAACCCGAAAGGAATGGAATAGAATGGAATGGAATGGAATCAACTAGTATGGAATGGAATAGAATGGAATGGAATGGAATGGAATGGAATGGAATCAACCAGAATGGAAAGGAATGGAATGGAATGGAATGGAATGGAATAAACTGGAATGGAATGTAATGGAACTGAATGGAATGGAATGGATTGGAATGGAATGGAATGGAATCAACTGGAATGGAATGTAATGGAATTGAATGGAATGGAATGGATTGGAATGGAATGGAATGGAATCAATCCGAATGGAATGGAATGGAATGGAATGGAATGGAATCAACCTGAATGGAATGGAATGGAATGGAATGGAATGGAATGGAATGGCTTGGAATTGAATCAATCCGAATGGAATGGAATGGAATGGAATGGAATCATCCCGAATGGAATGGAATGGAATGGAATGGAATGGAATGGAATCAACCCGAATGGAATGGAATGGAATGGAATGGAAAGGAATCAACACAAATGGAATGGAATGGAATGGAATGGAATGGAATGGCATGGGATGCAATCAACCTGAATGGAATGGAATGGAAAGGAATGGAATGGAATCACCCCTAATGGAATGGAATGGAATGGAATGGAACGGAATGGAATCAACCCGAATGGAATGGAATGGAATGGACTGGAATCAACCCGAATGGAATGGAATGGAATGGAACGGAATGGAATCAACCCGAATGGAATGGAATGGAATGGAAAGGAATGGAATGGAATCAACCCGAATGGAATGGAATGGAATGGAATTGAATGGAATGGAATGGCATGGAATGGAATCAACCCGAATGGAATGGAATGGAATGGAATGGAATGGAATAGAATGGAATGCAATAAACTGGAATGGAATGGAATGGAATGCAATCAACCTGAATGGAATGGAATGGAATGGAATGGAATCAACCCGAATGGAATGGAATGGAATGGAATGGAACGGAATGGAATCAACCCGAATGGAATGGAATGGAATGGAACTGAATGGAATCAACCCGAATGGAATGGAATGGAATGGAATGGAATGGAATGGAATGGAATGGAATCATCCCGAATGGAATGGAATGGAATGGAATGGAACGGAGTGGAATGGAATGGAATGGAATTGAATGGAATGGAATGGCATGGAATGCAATCAACCTGAATGGAATGGAATGGAAAGGAATGGAATGGAATCAACCCGAATGGAATGGATTGGAATGGAATGGAACGGAATGGAATCAACCCGAATGGAATGGAATGGAATGGAATGGAATGGACTGGAATCAACCCGAATGGAATGGAATGGAATGGAACGGAATGGAATCAACCCGAATGGAATGGAATGGAATGGAATGGAATGGAAAGGAATGGAATCAACCCGAATGGAATGGAATGGAATCAAAGTGAATGGAATGGAATGGAAAGGAATGGAATGGAATGGAATCGAATCAACCCGAAAGGAATGGAGTGGAATGTAGTGGAATCAACCCGAAGGAAATGGAATGGAATGGAATGGAATGGATTGGAATGCAATGGAATCAACACCAATGGGATGGAATGGAATGGAAAGGAATGGAATGGAATGGAATAACCCGGAATGGAATGGAATGGAATGGAATGGAATGGAATGGAATGGAATCAACCTGAATGGAATGGAATGGAATGGATTCAACCCGAATGGAGTGGAATGGAATAGAAAGCAATGCAATGGAATGGAATGGATTGGAATCTACCCCAAAAGGAATGGAATGGAATGGAATGGAATGGAATGAACACGAATGGAATGTAATGGAATTGCATAGAATGTAATGGAATGGAATGGAATAAACCCAAATGGAATGGTATGGAATGGAGTGGAATGGAATGGAATGGACTCAACCAGAATGGAATGGAATGGAATGGAATGGAAACAACGCGAATGGAATGGAATGGAATGGAATGGAATGGTATGGAATCAACCTGAATGGAATGGAATGGAATGGAATGGAACGGAGTGGAATTGAATGGAATGGAATAACCCGGAATGGAATGGAATGGAATGGAATGGAATGGAATGGAATCAACCTGAATGGAATGGAATGGAATGGATTCAACCCGAATGGAGTGGAATGGAATAGAAAGGAATGCAATGGAATGGAATGGATTGGAATCTACCCCAAAAGGAATATAATGGAATGGAATGGAATGGAATGGAATGAACACGAATGGAATGTAATGGAATTGCATAGAATGTAATGGAATGGAATGGAATAAACCCAAATGGAATGGTATGAAATGGAGTGGAATGGAATGGAATGGACTCAACCAGAATGGAATGGAATGGAATGGAATGGAAACAACGCGAATGGAATGGAATGGAATGGTATGGAATCAACCTGAATGGAATGGAATGGAATGGAATGGAACGGAGTGGAATTGAATGGAATGGAATCAACCCGAATGGAATGCAATGCAATGGAATGGAATGGAATCATCACCAATGGAATGTAATGGAATGAAATGGAATCAACTGGAATGGAATGGGATGGCATGGAATTGAATCAAACCGAATGGAATGGAATGGAATGGAATGGAATGGAATGGAATCAACACGAATGGAATGGAATGGAATGGAATTGAACAGAATCAACCCGAATGTAATGGAATGGAATGGAATGGAATGGAATGGAATGGAATCAACAAGAATGGAATGAAATGGAATGGAATGGATTCAACTGGAATAGAATGGGATGGAATGGAATGGAATCAAACCGAGTGGAATGGAGTGGAATGGAATGGAATGGAATGGAATGGATTGGAATCAACCTGAATGGAATGGAATGGAATGGAATGGAATGGATTCAACCCGAATGGAGTGGAATGGAATAGAAAGGAATGCAATGGAATGGAATGGATTGGAATCTACCCCAAAGGAATGGAATGGAATGGAATGGAATGGAAAGAACACGAATGGAATGTAATGGAATGGCATAGAATGGAATGGAATGGAATGGAATAAACCCAAATTGAATGGAATGGAATGGACTCAACCCGAATGGAATGGAATGGACTTAACCCGAATGGAATGGAATGGAATGGAATGGAAACAACGCGAATGGAATGGAATGGAATGGAATGGAATGGAATGGAATGGAATGGTATGGAATCAACCTGAATGGAATGGAATGGAATGGAATGGAATGGAGTGGAATTGAATAGAATGGAATCAACCCGAATGGAATGCAATGGAATGGAATGGAATGGAATGGAATGGAATCAACACAAATGGAATGTAATGGAATGAAATGGAATCAACTGGAATGGAATGGGATGGCATGGAATGGAATCAAACCGAGTGGAATGGAATGGAATGGAATGGAAAGGAATGGAATGGAATGGAATCAACACGAATGGAATGGAATGGAATGGAATGGAATGGAATGGAATGGAATTGAACAGAATCAACCCGAATGTAATGTAATGTAATGTAATGGAATGGAATGGAATGGAATGGAATGGAATGGTATCAACACGAATGGAATGGAATGGAATGGAATGGAATCAACTGGAATAGAATGGGATGGAATGCAATGGAATCAAACCGAGTGGAATGGAGTGGAATGGAATGGAATGGAACGGAATGGTATCAACAAGAATGGAATGGAATGGAATGGAAGGGAATGGAATCAACCCGAATGGAATTGAATGGAATGGAATGGAAAGGAATCAACCCGAGTGGAATGGAATGAAATGGAATGGAATGGTATGGAATGGAATCATCAAGAATGGAATGGAATGGAATGGAAAGGAATGGAATGGAATCAACCCGAATGGAATGGAATGGAATGGAATGGAATGGAAAGGAATCAACCCTAATGGAATGGAATGGAATGGAATGGAATGGAATGGCATGGAATGGAATCAACCCGAATGGAATGGAATGGAATGGAATGGAATGGAATGGAATCAACCCGAATGGAATGGAATGGAATGGAATGGAATGGAATAGAATGGAATGCAATAAACCGGAATGGAATGGAATGGAATGGAATGGAATGCAATCAACCTGAATGGAATGGATTGGAATGGAATGGAATGGAATGGAATCAACCCGAATGGAATGGAATGGAATGGAATGGAACGGAATGGAATCAACCCGATTGAAATGGAATGGAATGGACTGGAATCAACCCGAATGGAATGGAATGGAATGGAATGGAATGGAATGGAATCAACCCGAATGGAATGGAATGGAATGGAATGGAATGGAATGGAAAGGAATCAACCCAAATGGAATGGAATGGAATGAAATGGAATGGAATGGCATGGAATGCAATCAACCTGAATGGAATGGAATGGAAAGGAATGGAATGGAATCAACCCGAATGGAATGGAATGGAATGGAACGGAATGGAATCAACCCGAATGGAATGGAATGGAATGGAATGGACTGGAATCAACCCGAATGGAATGGAATGGAATGGAACGGAATGGAATCAACCCGAATGGAATGGAATGGAATGGAATGGAATGGAATGGAATGGATTGGAATGGAATGGAATGGAATCTACCCGAATGGAATGGAATGGAATCAAAGTGAATGGAATGGAATGGAAAGGAATGGAATGGAATGGAATCGAATCAACCCGAATGGAATGGAATGGAATGGAGTGGAATCAACCCTTAAGGGAATGCAATGGAATGGAATGGAATGGAATGGAATGGAATCAACCCCAATGGGATGGAATGGAATGGTAAGGAATGGAATGTAATGGAATAACCCGGAATTGAATGGAATGGAATGGAATGGAATGGAATGGAATGGAATGGAATGGATTCAACCCGAATGGAGTGGAATGGAATAGAAAGGAATGCAATGGAATGGAATGGATTGGAATCTACCCCAAAGGAATGGAATGGAGTGGAATGGAATGGAATGGAATGAACACGAATGGAATGTAATGGAATGGCATAGAATGGAATGGAATGGAATGGAATAAACCCAAATGGAATGGCATGGAATGGAGTGGAATGGAATGGATTGGACTCAACCCGAATGGAATGGAATGGAATGGAATGGAAACAACGCGAATGGAGTGGAATGGAATGGAATGGAATGGAATGGAATGGTATGGAATCAACCTGAATGGAATGGAATGGAATGGAACGGAATGGAATCAACCCGAATGGAATGGAATGAAATGGAATGGAATGGAATGGAAGGGAATGGAATCAACCCGAATGGAATTGAATGGAATGGAATGGAAAGGAATCAACCCGAATGGAATGGAATGGAATGGAATCATCCCGAATGGAATGGAATGGAATGGAATGGAATGGAATGGAATCAACCCGAATGGAATGCAATGGAATGGAATGGAAAGGAATCAACACAAATGGAATGGAATGGAATGGAATGTAATTCAATTGAATGGAATGGAATGGCATGGAAAGCAATCAACCTGAATGGAATGGAATGGAAAGGAATGGAATGGAATCAACCCTAATAGAATGGAATGGAATGGAATGGAACGGAATGGAATCAACCCGAATGGAATGGAATGGAATGGACTGGAATCAACCCGAATGGAATGGAATGGAATGGAACGGAATGGAATCAACCCGAATGGAATGGAATGGAATGTAATTTAATGGAATGGAATGGAATGGAATGGAATCAACCCGAATGGAATGGAATGGAATGGAATGGAATGAAAGTGAATGGAATGGAATGGAAAGGAATGGAATGGAATGGAATCGAATCAACCCGAAAGGAATGGAATGGAATGGAGTGGAATCAACCCAAAGGGAATGGAATGGAATGGAATGGAATGGAATGGAATCAACCCCAATGGGATGGAATGGAATGGAAAGGAATGGAATGGAATGGAATCAACCTGAATGGAATGGAATGGAATGGAATGGAATGGAATGGAATGGAATGGATTCAACCCGAATGGAGTGGAATGGAATAGAAAGGAATGCAATGGAATGGAATGTATTGGAATCTACTCCAAAGGAATGGAATGGAATGGAATGGAATGGAATGGAATGGAATGAACATGAATGGAATGTAATGGAATGGCATAGAATGGAATGGAATGGAACAAACCCAAATGGAATGGAATGGAATGGAGTGGAATGGAATGGAGTGGAATGGAATGGCACGGAATGGAATCAACCGGAATGGAATGGAATGGAATGGAAAGGAATGGAATGGAATGCAATAAACCGGAATGGAATGGAATGGAATGGAATGGAATGCAATCAACCTGAATGGAATGGAATGGAATGGAATCAAACCGAATGGAATGGAATGGAATGGAATGGAACGGAATGGAATCAACCCGAATGGAATGGAATTTAATGGACTGGAATCAACTCGAATGGAATGGAATGGAATGGGACGGAATGGAATCAACCCGAATGGAATGGAATGGAATGGAATGGAATGGAATGGAATGGAATGGAATCAACCCGAATGGAATTGAATGGAATGGAATGGAAAGGAATCAACCCGAATGGAATGGAATGGAATGGAATGGAATGGAATGGTATCATCCCGAATGGAATGGAACGGAATGGAACGGAATGGAATGGAATGGAATCAACCCGAATGGAATGGAATGGAATGGAATGGAAAGGAATCAACCCAAATGGAATGGAATGGAATGGAATGGAATGGAATGGAATGGAATGGAATTGAATGGAATGGAATGGCATGGAATGCAATCAACCTGAATGGAATGGAATGGAATGGATTGGAATGGAAAGGAATCAACCCGAATGGAATGGAATGGAATGGAACGGAATGGAAGCAACCCGAATGGAATGGAATGGAATGGAATGGACTGGAATCAACCTGAATGGAATGTAATGGAATGGGACGGAATGGAATCAATCCGAATGGAATGGAACGGAATGGAATGGAATGGAATGGAATGGAATCAACCCGAATGGAATTGAATGGAATGGAATGGAAAGGAATCAACCCGAATGGAATGGAATGGATTCATCCCGAATGGAATGGAATGGAATGGAATGGAATCAACCCGAATGGAATGGAATGGAATGGAATGGAAAGGAGTCAACCCAAATGGAATGGAATGTGATGGAATGGAATGTAATGGAATGGAATGGAATGGAATGGAATGGAATGGCATGGGATGGAATCAACCCGAATGGAATGGAATGGAATGGAATGGATTGGAATGGAATGGAATGGAATCTACCCGAATGGAATGGAATGGAATCAAAGTGAATGGAATGGAATGGAAAGGAAAGGAATGGAATGGAATCGAATCAACCCGAATGGAATGGAATGGAATGGAGTGGAATCAACCCTTAAGGGAATGCAATGGAATGGAATGGAATGGAATGGAATGGAATCAACCCCAATGGGATGGAATGGAATGGTAAGGAATGGAATGTAATGGAATAACCCGGAATTGAATGGAATGGAATGGAATGGAATGGAATGGAATGGAACCAACCTGAATGGAATGGAATGGAATGGAATGGAATGGAATGGAATGGAATGGATTCAACCCGAATGGAGTGGAATGGAATAGAAAGGAATGCAATGGAATGGAATGGATTGGAATCAACCCAAAGGAATGGAATGGAGTGGAATGGAATGGAATGGAATGAACACGAATGGAATGTAATGGAATGGCATAGAATGGAATGGAATGGAATGGAATAAACCCAAATGGAATGGCATGGAATGGACTGGAATGGAATGGATTGGACTCAACCCGAATGGAATGGAATGGAATGGAATGGAAACAACGCGAATGGAGTGGAATGGAATGGAATGGAATGGAATGGAATGGTATGGAATCAACCTGAATGGAATGGAATGGAATGGAACGGAATGGAATCAACCCGAATGGAATGGAATGAAATGGAATGGAATGGAATGGAAGGGAATGGAATCAACCCGAATGGAATTGAATGGAATGGAATGGAAAGGAATCAACCCGAATGGAATGGAATGGAATGGAATGGAATGGAATCATCCCGAATGGAATGGAATGGAATGGAATGGAATGGAATGGAATGGAATGGAATCAACCCGAATGGAATGCAATGGAATGGAATGGAAAGGAATCAACACAAATGGAATGGAATGGAATGGAATGTAATTCAATTGAATGGAATGGAATGGCATGGAAAGCAATCAACCTGAATGGAATGGAATGGAAAGGAATGGAATGGAATCAACCCTAATAGAATGGAATGGAATGGAATGGAACGGAATGGAATCAACCCGAATGGAATGGAATGGAATGGACTGGAATCAACCCGAATGGAATGGAATGGAATGGAACGGAATGGAATCAACCCGAATGGAATGGAATGGAATGGAATGGAATGGAATGGAATGGAATGGAATGGAATCAACCCGAATGGAATGGAATGGAATGGAATGGAATCAAAGTGAATGGAATGGAATGGAAAGGAATGGAATGGAATGGAATCGAATCAACCCGAAAGGAATGGAATGGAATGGAGTGGAATCAACCCAAAGGGAATGGAATGGAATGGAATGGAATGGAATGGAATCAACCCCAATGGGATGGAATGGAATGGAAAGGAATGGAATGGAATGGAATCAACCTGAATGGAATGGAATGGAATGGAATGGAATGGAATGGAATGGAATGGATTCAATCCGAATGGAGTGGAATGGAATAGAAAGGAATGCAATGGAATGGAATGTATTGGAATCTACTCCAAAGGAATGGAATGGAATGGAATGGAATGGAATGGAATGGAATGGAATGAACACGAATGGAATGTAATGGAATGGCATAGAATGGAATGGAATGGAACAAACCCAAATGGAATGGAATGGAATGGAGTGGAATGGAATGGAGTGGAATGGAATGGCACGGAATGGAATCAACCGGAATGGAATGGAATGGAATGGAATGGAATGGAATGGAATGGAATGGAATTGAATGGAATGGAATGGCATGGAATGCAATCAACCTGAATGGAATGGCATGGAATGGATTGGAATGGAAAGGAATCAACCCGAATGGAATGGAATGGAATGGAATGGAACGGAATGGAAGCAACCCGAATGGAATGGAATGGAATGGAATGGACTGGAATCAACCTGAATGGAATGTAATGGAATGGGACGGAATGGAATCAATCCGAATGGAATGGAACGGAATGGAATGGAATGGAATGGAATGGAATCAACCCGAATGGAATTGAATGGAATGGAATGGAAAGGAATCAACCCGAATGGAATGGAATGGATTCATCCCGAATGGAATGGAATGGAATGGAATGGAATCAACCCGAATGGAATGGAATGGAATGGAATGGAAAGGAGTCAACCCAAATGGAATGGAATGTGATGGAATGGAATGTAATGGAATGGAATGGAATGGAATGGAATGGAATGGAATGGCATGGAATGGAATCAACCCGAATGGAATGGAATGGAATGGAATGGAATGGAATGGAATCAACCCGAATGGAATGGAATGTAATGGAATAGAATGGAATGCAATAAACGGGAATGGAATGGAATGGAATGGAATGCAATCAACATGAATGGAATGGAATGGAACGGAATGGAATGGAATCAACCCGTAAGGAATGGAATGGAATGGAATGGAACGGAATGGAATCAAACCGAATGGAATGGAATGGACTGGAATCAACTCGAATGGAATGGAATGGAATGGAACGGAATGGAATCAACCCGAATGGAATGGAATGGAATGGAATGGAATGGAATGGAATCAACCCGAATGGAATGGAATGGAATGGAATCAACTGGTATGGAATCGAATAGAAAGGAATGGAATGGAATGGAATGGAATGGAATGGAATGGAATGGAATCAACTGGAATGGAATGGAATGGAATGCAATGGAATGGAATGCAATCAACCCGAGTGGAATGGAATGGAAAGTAATCAACCCGAAATACATGGAATGGAATGGAATGAAATGGAATGGAATGGAATGGAATGGAATCAACCCGAATGGAATGGAATGGAATGGAATGGAATGGAAAGGAATCAACCCTAATGGAATGGAATAGAATGGAATGGAATGGAATGGAATGGCATGGAATGGAATCAACCCGAATTGAATGGAATGGAATGGAATGGAATGGAATGGAATGGAATCAAACCAAATGGAATGGAATGGAATGGAATGAATTGGAATGGAATCAAATGGAAGGGAAAGGAATGGAAAGGAATGGAATCAACCCGAGCGGAATGGAATGGAATGGAATGGCATGGAATGGAATCAACCCAAATGGAATGTAATGGAATGGAATGGAATGGAATCAACCCGAATGGAATGGAATGGAATGGAATGGAATCAACCCGAAAGGTATGGAATGGAATGGAATGGAATGGAATGGAACGCAATGGAATGAAATCAACCCGAAGGGAATGGAATGGAATGGAATGGAATGGCGTGGAATGGAATCAACCCGAATGGAATGGAATGGAATGGAATCAACCCTAATGGAATGGAATGGAATGAAATGGAATGGAATGGAATGGAATGGAACTGAATGCAATCAACCCGAATGGAATGGAACGGAATTCAATGGAATGAAATGGAATCAACCCGAATGGAATGGAATGGAAAGGAATGGCATAGAATGGAATGGAATGGAATCAACCCGAATGGAAAGGAATGAAATGAAATGGAATGGAATGGAATCAACTGGAATGGAATGTAATGGAATTGAATGGAATGGAATGGACTGGAATGGAATGGAATGCAACAGAATGGAATCAACTGCAATGGAATGGAATGGAATGGAATGGAATGGAATGGAATCAACTGGAATGGAATGTAATGGAATTGAATGGAATGGAATGGATTGGAATGGAATGGAATGTAATCAAGCCGAATGGAATGGAATGGAATGGAATGGAATGGAATGGAATGGAATGGAATGGAATGGAATCAACCCGAATGGAATGGAATGGAAAGGAATGGAATGGCTTGGAATGGAATCAACCCGAATGGAATGGAATGGAGTGGAATGGAATGGAATGGCATGGAATCAACCGGAATGGAATGGAATGGAATGGAATGGAATGGAATCAACCCGTATGGAATAGAATGGAATGGAGTGGAATGGAATGCAATAAATCCGAATGGAATGGCATGGAATGGAATGGAATGGAGTGGAATGGAATCAACCTGAATGGAATGGAATGGAATGGAATGGAATGGAATGGATTCAACCCGAATGGAGTGGAATGCAATAGAAAGGAACGCAATGGAATGGAATGGAATGGAATGGAATGGAATGGAATGGAATGGATTGGATTAAACCACAAAGGAATGGAATGGAATGGAATGGAATGGAATGGAATGAACACGAATGGAATGTAATGGAATGGCATAGAATGGAATGGAATGGAAAGGAATAAACCGAAATGGAATGGAATGGAATGGAGTGGAATGGAATGAAATGGAATGGAATAGAATGGAGTTAAAACGAATGGAATGGAATGGAATGGAATGGAGTAAACCCGAATGGAATGGAATGGAATGAAATGGAATGGAGTAAACCCGAATGGAATGGAAATGAATGGAATGGAATGGAATTGAATCAACCTGCATGGAATGCAGTGGAATGGACTGGAATGGAAAGGAATGGAGTGGCATCAACCCGAATGTATTGGAATGGAATGGAATCAACACGAATGGAATTGAATGGAATGGAATGGAGTGGAATGGAATGGAATAAAATGGAATCAACCCGAATGGAATGCAACGGAATGGAATGGAATGTAAAAAATCAACCCGAATGGAATGGAATGGAATGGAAAGGGATGGAATGGAATAAACACGAAAGGAATGGAATGGAATGGAATGGAAGGGAATGGAATGGAATGGAATGGAATCAACCCGAATGGAATGGAATGGAATGGACTGGTATAAACCCGAATGGAATGGAACGGAATGGAATCAACCCGAATGGAATGGAATAGAATGGAATGGAATGGAATCAACTAGTATGGAATGGAATAGAATGGAATGGAATGGAATGGAATGGAATGGAATGGAATCAACCCGAATGGAAAGGAATGGAATGGAATGGAATGGAATGGAATGGAATGGAATGGAATAAACTGGAATGGAATGTAATGGAACTGAATGGAATGGAATGGATTGGAATGGAATGGAATGGAATCAACTGGAATGGAATGTAATGGAATTGAATGGAATGGAATGGATTGGAATGGAATGGAATGGAATCAATCCGAATGGAATGGAATGGAATGGAATGGAATGGAATGGCTTGGAATTGAATCAACCCGAATGGAAAGGAATGGAATGGAATGGAATCATCCCGAATGGAATGGAATGGAATGGAATGGAATGGAATCAACCCGAATGGAATGGAATGGAATGGAATGGAAAGGATTCAACCCAAATGGAATGGAATGGAATGGAATGGAATGGAATGGAATGGAATGGAATTGAATGGAATGGAATGGCATGGTATGCAATCAACCTGAATGGAATGGAATGGAAAGGAATGGAATGGAATCACCCCTAATGGAATGGAATGGAATGGAATGGAACGGAATGGAATCAACCCGAATGGAATGGAATGGAATGGAATGGAATGGAAAGGAATCAACCCTAATGGAATGGAATGGAATGGAATGGAATGGAATGGAATGGAATGGAATGGAATTGAATGGAATGGAATGGCATGGAATGGAATCAACCCGAATGGAATGGAATGGAATGGAATGGAATGGAATGGAATGGAATCAACCCGAATGGAATGGAATGGAATGGAATGGAATGGAATGGAATGGAATAGAATGGAATGCAATAAACTGGAATGGAATGGAATGGAATGCAATCAACCTCAATGGAATGGAATGGAATGGAATGGAATCAACCCGAATGGAATGGAATGGAATGGAATGGAACGGAATGGAATCAACCCGAATGGAATGGAATGGAATGGAACTGAATGGAATCAACCCGAATGGAATGGAATGGAATGGAATGGAATGGAATGGAATGGAATGGAATGGAATCATCCCGAATGGAAAGGAATGGAATGGAATGGAATGGAATGGAATTGAATGGAATGGAATGGCATGGAATGCAATCAACCTGAATGGAATGGAATGGAAAGGAATGGAATGGAATCAACCCGAATGGAATGGAATGGAATGGAATGGAACGGAATGGAATCAACCCGAATGGAATGGAATGGAATGGAATGGAATGGACTGGAATCAACCCGAATGGAATGGAATGGAATGGAACGGAATGGAATCAACCCGAATGGAATGGAATGGAATGGAATGGAATGGAAAGGAATGGAATCAACCCGAATGGAATGGAATGGAATCAAAGTGAATGGAATGGAATGGAAAGGAATGGAATGGAATGGAATCGAATCAACTCGAATGGAATGGAATGGAATGTAGTGGAATCAACCCGAAAGGAATGGAATGGAATGGAATGGAATGGATTGGAATGGAATGGAATCAACACCAATGGGATGGAATGGAATGGAAAGGAATGGAATGGAATGGAATAACCCGGAATGGAATGGAATGGAATGGAATGGAATGGAATGGAATCAACCTGAATGGAATGGAATGGAATGGATTCAACCCGAATGGAGTGGAATGGAATAGAAAGGAATGCAATGGAATGGAATGGATTGGAATCTACCCCAAAAGGAATGGAATGGAATGGAATGGAATGGAATGAACACGAATGGAATGTAATGGAATTGCATAGAATGTAATGGAATGGAATGGAATAAACCCAAATGGAATGGTATGAAATGGAGTGGAATGGAATGGAATGGACTCAACCAGAATGGAATGGAATGGAATGGAATGGAAACAACGCGAATGGAATGGAATGGAATGGAATGGAATGGTATGGAATCAACCTGAATGGAATGGAATGGAATGGAATGGAACGGAGTGGAATTGAATGGAATGGAATCAACCCGAATGGAATGCAATGCAATGGAATGGAATGGAATCATCACCAATGGAATGTAATGGAATGAAATGGAATCAACTGGAATGGAATGGGATGGCATGGAATGGAATCAAACCGAATGGAATGGAATGGAATGGAATGGAATGGAATCAACACGAATGGAATGGAATGGAATGGAATTGAACAGAATCAACCCGAATGTAATGTAATGGAATGGAATGGAATGGAATGGAATGGAATGGAATGGAATCAACAAGAATTGAATGAAATGGAATGGAATGGATTCAACTGGAATAGAATGGGATGGAATGGAATGGAATCAAACCGAGTGGAATGGAGTGGAATGGAATGGAATGGAATGGAATGGATTGGAATCAACCTGAATGGAATGGAATGGAATGGAATGGAATGGATTCAACCCGAATGGAGTGGAATGGAATAGAAAGGAATGCAATGGAATGGAATGGATTGGAATCTACCCCAAAGGAATGGAATGGAATGGAATGGAATGGAATGGAATGGAAAGAACACGAATGGAATGTAATGGAATGGCATAGAATGGAATGGAATGGAATGGAATAAACCCAAATTGAATGGAATGGAATGGACTCAACCCGAATGGAATGGAATGGACTCAACCCGAATGGAATGGAATGGAATGGAATGGAAACAACGCGAATGGAATGGAATGGAATGGAATGGAATGGAATGGTATGGAATCAACCTGAATGGAATGGAATGGAATGGAATGGAATGGAATGGAGTGGAATTGAATGGAATGGAATCAACCCGAATGGAATGCAATGGAATGGAATGGAATGGAATGGAATGGAATCAACACAAATGGAATGTAATGGAATTAAATGGAATCAACTGGAATGGAATGGGATGGCATGGAATGGAATCAAACCGAGTGGAATGGAATGGAATGGAATGGAAAGGAATGGAATGGAATGGAATCAACACGAATGGAATGGAATGGAATGGAATGGAATGGAATGGAATGGAATGGAATTGAACAGAATCAACCCGAATGTAATGTAATGTAATGTAATGGAATGGAATGGAATGGAATGGAATGGAATGGAATGGAATGGTATCAACACGAATGGAATGGAATGGAACGGAATGGAATCAACTGGAATAGAATGGGATGGAATGCAATGGAATCAAACCGAGTGGAATGGAGTGGAATCAATGGAATGGTATCAACAAGAATGGAATGGAATGGAATGGAAGGGAATGGAATCAACCCGAATGGAATTGAATGGAATGGAATGGAAAGGAATCAACCCGAGTGGAATAGAATGGAATGGAATGGAATGGTATGGAATGGAATCAACAAGAATGGAATGGAATGGAATGGAAAGGAATGGAATGGAATCAACCCGAATGGAATGGAATGGAATGGAATGGAATGGAAAGGAATCAACCCTAATGGAATGGAATGGAATGGAATGGAATGGAATGGCATGGAATGGAATCAACCCGAATGGAATGGAATGGAATGGAATGGAATGGAATGGAATGGAATCAACCCGAATGGAATGGAATGGAATGGAATGGAATGGAATAGAATGGAATGCAATAAACCGGAATGGAATGGAATGGAATGGAATGGAATGCAATCAACCTGAATGGAATGGATTGGAATGGAATGGAATGGAATGATCAACCCGAATGGAATGGAATGGAATGGAATGGAATGGAATGGAACGGAATGGAATCAACCCGATTGAAATGGAATGGAATGGACTGGAACCAACCCGAATGGAATGGAATGGAATGGAATGGAATGGAATGGAATCAACCCGAATGGAATGGAATGGAATGGAATGGAATGGAATGGAATGGAAAGGAATCAACCCAAATGGAATGGAATGGAATGGAATGAAATGGAATGGAATGGCATGGAATGCAATCAACCTGAATGGAATGGAATGGAAAGGAATGGAACGGAATCAACCCGAATGGAATGGAATGGAATGGAACGGAATGGAATCAACCCGAATGGAATGGAATGGAATGGACTGGAATCAACCCGAATGTTATGGAATGGAATGGAACGGAATGGAATCAACCCGAATGGAATGGAATGGAATGGAATGGAATGGAATGGAATGGAATGGATTGGAATGGAATGGAATGGAATCTACCCGAATGGAATGGAATGGAATCAAAGTGAATGGAATGGAATGGAATGGATTGGAATGGAATAGAATCGAATCAACCCGAATGGAATGGAATGGAATGGAGTGGAATCAACCCTTAAGGGAATGGAATGGAATGGAATGGAATGGAATGGAATCAACCCCAAAGGGATGGAATGGAATGGTAAGGAATGGAATGTAATGGAATAACCCGGAATGGAATGGAATGGAATGGAATGGAATGGAATGGAACCAACCTGAATGGAATGGAATGGAATGGAATGGAATGGAATGGAATGGAATGGATTCAACCCGAATGGAGTGGAATGGAATAGAAAGGAATGCAATGGAATGGAATGGATTGGAATCTACCCCAAAGGAATGGAATGGAGTGGAATGGAATGGAATGGAATGAACACAAATGGAATGTAATGGAATGGCATAGAATGGAATGGAATGGAATGGAATAAACCCAAATGGAATGGCATGGAATGGAGTGGAATGGAATGGATTGGACTCAACCCGAATGGAATGGAATGGAATGGAATGGAAACAACGCGAATGGAGTGGAATGGAATGGAATGGAATAGAATGGAATGGTATGGAATCAACCTGAATGGAATGGAATGGAATGGAACGGAATGGAATCAACCCGAATGGAATGGAATGGAATGGAATGGAATGGAATGGAATGGAATGGAATGGAATGGAATCAACCCGAATGGAATTGAATGGGATGGAATGGAAAGGAATCAACCCGAATGGAATGGAATGGAATGGAATGGAATGGAATGGAATGGAATCATCCCGAATGGAATGGAATGGAATGGAACGGAATGGAATGCAATGGAATGAACCCGAATGGAATGGAATGGAATGGAATGGAAAGGAATCAACCCAAATGGAATGGAATGGAATGGAAAGGAATGGAATGGAATGGAATGGAATGGAATGGAGTTGAATGGAATGGAATGGCATGGAATGCAATCAACGTGAATGGAATGGAATGGAATGGATTGGAATGGAATGGAATCAACTCGAATGGAATGGAATGGAATGGACTGGAATCAACCTGAATGGAATGGAATGGAATGGGACGGAATGGAATCAATCCGAATGGAATGGAACGGAATGGAATGGAATGGAATGGAATGGAATCAACCCGAATGGAATAGAATGGAATGGAATGGAAAGGAATCAACCCGAATGGAATGGAATGGATTCATCCCGAATGGAATGGAATGGAATGGAATGGAATCAACCCGAATGGAATGGAATGGAAAGGAGTCAACCCAAATGGAATGAAATGTAATGGAATGGAATGTAATGGAATGGAATGGAATGGAATTGAATGGAATGGAATGGCATGGAATGGAATCAACCCGAATGGAATGGAATGGAATGGAATGGAATGGAATGGAATGGAATCAACCCGAATGGAATGGAATGGAATGGAATAGAATGGAATGCAATAAACGGGAATGGAATGGAATGGAATGGAATGCAATCAACATGAATGGAATGGAATGGAATGGAATGGAATGGAATGGAATCAACCCGAAAGGAATGGAATAGAATGGAATGGAACGGAATGGAATCAAACCGAATGGAATGGAATGGACTGGAATCAACTCGAATGGAATGGAATGGAATGGAACGGAATGGAATCAACCCGAATGGAATGGAATGGAATGGAATGGAATGGAATGGAATCAACCCGAATGGAATGGAATGGAATGGAATCAACTGGTATGGAATCGAATAGAAAGGAATGGAATGGAATGGAATGGAATGGAATGGAATGGAATGGAATGGAATGGAATGGAATCAACTGGAATGGAATGGAATGGAAAGCAATGGAATGGAATGCAATCAACCCGAGTGGAATGGAATGGAAAGTAATCAACCCGAAATACATGGAATGGAATGGAATGGAATGGAATCATCCCGAATGGAATGGAATGGAATGGAATGGAATCAACCCGAATGGAATGGAATGGAAAGGAATGGAATGGAATCAACCCGAATGGAATGGAATGGAATGGAATGGAACGGAATGGAATCAACCCGAATGGAATGGAATGGAATGGAATGGAATGGAATGGACTGGAATCAACCCGAATGGAATGGAATGGAATGGAACGGAATGGAATCAACCCGAATGGAATGGAATGGAATGGAATGGAATGGAAAGGAATGGAATCAACCCGAATGGAATGGAATGGAATCAAAGTGAATGGAATGGAATGGAAAGGAATGGAATGGAATGGAATCGAATCAACTCGAATGGAATGGAATGGAATGTAGTGGAATCAACCCGAAGGGAATGGAATGGAATGGAATGGAATGGATTGGAATGGAATGGAATCAACACCAATGGGATGGAATGGAATGGAAAGGAATGGAATGGAATGGATTCAACCTGAATGGAATGGAATGGAATGGATTCAACCCGAATGGAGTGGAATGGAATAGAAAGGAATGCAATGGAATGGAATGGATTGGAATCTACCCCAAAAGGAATGGAATGGAATGGAATGGAATGAACACGAATGGAATGTAATGGAATTGCATAGAATGTAATGGAATGGAATGGAATAAACCCAAATGGAATGGTATGGAATGGAGTGGAATGGAATGGAATGGACTCAACCAGAATGGAATGGAATGGAATGGAATGGAAACAACGCGAATGGAATGGAATGGAATGGAATGGAATGGTATGGAATCAACCTGAATGGAATGGAATGGAATGGAATGGAATGGAACGGAGTGGAATTGAATGGAATGGAATCAACCCGAATGGAATGCAATGCAATGGAATGGAATGGAATCATCACCAATGGAATGTAATGGAATGAAATGGAATCAACTGGAATGGAATGGGATGGCATGGAATGGAATCAAACCGAATGGAATGGAATGGAATGGAATGGAATGGAATGGAATGGAATCAACACGAATGGAATGGAATGGAATGGAATTGAACAGAATCAACCCGAATGTAATGTAATGTAATGTAATGGAATGGAATGGAATGGAATCAACAAGAATGGAATGAAATGGAATGGAATGGATTCAACTGGAATAGAATGGGATGGAATGGAATGGAATCAAACCGAGTGGAATGGAGTGGAATGGAATGGAATGGAATGGAATGGATTGGAATCAACCTGAATGGAATGGAATGGAATGGAATGGAATGGATTCAACCTGAATGGAGTGGAATGGAATAGAAAGGAATGCAATGGAATGGAATGGATTGGAATCTACCCCAAAGGAATGGAATGGAATGGAATGGAATGGAAAGAACACGAATGGAATGTAATGGAATGGCATAGAATGGAATGGAATGGAATGGAATAAACCCAAATTGAATGGAATGGAATGGACTCAACCCGAATGGAATGGAATGGACTCAACCCGAATGGAATGGAATGGAATGGAATGGAAACAACGCGAATGGAATGGAATGGAATGGAATGGAATGGAATGGAATGGTATGGAATCAACCTGAATGGAATGGAATGGAATGGAATGGAGTGGAATTGAATAGAATGGAATCAACCCGAATGGAATGCAATGGAATGGAATGGAATGGAATCAACACAAATGGAATGTAATGGAATGAAATGGAATCAACTGGAATGGAATGGGATGGCATGGAATGGAATCAAACCGAGTGGAATGGAATGGAATGGAATGGAAAGGAATGGAATGGAATGGAATCAACACGAATGGAATGGAATGGAATGGAATGGAATGGAATGGAATGGAATTGAACAGAATCAACCCGAATGTAATGTAATGTAATGTAATGTAATGGAATGGAATGGAATGGAATGGAATGGAATGGAATGGTATAAACACGAATGGAATGGAATGGAATGGAATGGAATCAACTGGAATAGAATGGGATGGAATGCAATGGAATCAAACCGAGTGGAATGGAGTGGAATGGAATGGAATGGTATCAACAAGAATGGAATGGAATGGAATGGAAGGGAATGGAATCAACCCGAATGGAATTGAATGGAATGGAATGGAAAGGAATCAACCCGAGTGGAATGGAATGGAATGGAATGGAATGGTATGGAATGGAATCGTCAAGAATGGAATGGAATGGAATGGAAAGGAATGGAATGGAATCAACCCGAATGGAATGGAATGGAATGGAATGGAATGGAAAGGAATCAACCCTAATGGAATGGAATGGAATGGAATGGAATGGAATGGCATGGAATGGAATCAACCCGAATGGAATGGAATGGAATGGAATGGAATGGAATGGAATGGAATCAACCCGAATGGAATGGAATGGAATGGAATGGAATGGAATGGAATAGAATGGAATGCAATAAACCGGAATGGAATGGAATGGAATGGAATGGAATGCAATCAACCTGAATGGAATGGATTGGAATGGAATGGAATGGAATGGAATCAACCCGAATGTAATGGAATGGAATGGAATGGAACGGAATGGAATCAACCCGATTGAAATGGAATGGAATGGACTGGAATCAACCCGAATGGAATGGAATGGAATGGAATGGAATGGAATGGAATCAACCCGAATGGAATGGAATGGAATGGAATGGAATGGAATGGAAAGGAATCAACCCAAATGTAATGGAATGGAATGGAATGAAATGGAATGGAATGGCATGGAATGCAATCAACCTGAATGGAATGGAATGGAAAGGCATGGAATGGAATCAACCCGAATGGAATGGAATGGAATGGAACGGAATGGAATCAACCCGAATGGAATGGAATGGAATGGAATGGACTGGAATCAACCCGAATGGAATGGAATGGAATGGAACGGAATGGAATCAACCCGAATGGAATGGAATGGAATGGAATGGAATGGAATGGAATGGATTGGAATGGAATGGAATGGAATCTACCCGAATGGAATGGAATGGAATCAAAGTGAATGGAATGGAATGGAAAGGAATGGAATGGAATGGAATCGAATCAACCCGAATGGAATGGAATGGAATGGAGTGGAATCAACCCTTAAGGGAATGCAATGGAATGGAATGGAATGGAATGGAATGGAATTAACCCCAATGGGATGGAATGGAATGGTAAGGAATGGAATGTAATGGAATAACCCGGAATTGAATGGAATGGAATGGAATGGAATGGAATGGAATGGAATGGAATGGATTCAACCCGAATGGAGTGGAATGGAATAGAAAGGAATGCAATGGAATGGAATGGATTGGAATCAACCCAAAGGAATGGAATGGAGTGGAATGGAATGGAATGGAATGAACACGAATGGAATGTAATGGAATGGCATAGAATGGAATGGAATGGAATGGAATAAACCCAAATGGAATGGCATGGAATGGAGTGGAATGGAATGGATTGGACTCAACCCGAATGGAATGGAATGGAATGGAATGGAAACAACGCGAATGGAGTGGAATGGAATGGAATGGAATGGAATGGAATGGTATGGAATCAACCTGAATGGAATGGAATGGAATGGAACGGAATGGAATCAACCCGAATGGAATGGAATGAAATGGAATGGAATGGAATGGAAGGGAATGGAATCAACCCGAATGGAATTGAATGGAATGGAATGGAAAGGAATCAACCCGAATGGAATGGAATGGAATGGAATGGAATGGAATCATCCCGAATGGAATGGAATGGAATGGAATGGAATGGAATGGAATGGAATCAACCCGAATGGAATGCAATGGAATGGAATGGAAAGGAATCAACACAAATGGAATGGAATGGAATGGAATGTAATTCAATTGAATGGAATGGAATGGCATGGAAAGCAATCAACCTGAATGGAATGGAATGGAAAGGAATGGAATCAACCCGAATGGAATGGAATGGAATGGACTGGAATCAACCCGAATGGAATGGAATGGAATGGAACGGAATGGAATCAACCCGAATGGAATGGAATGGAATGGACTGGAATCAACCCGAATGGAATGGAATGGAATGGAACGGAATGGAATCAACCCGAATGGAATGGAATGGAATGTAATGTAATGGAATGGAATGGAATGGAATGGAATCAACCCGAATGGAATGGAATGGAATGGAATGGAATGAAAGTGAATGGAATGGAATGGAAAGGAATGGAATGGAATGGAATCGAATCAACCCGAAAGGAATGGAATGGAATGGAGTGGAATCAACCCAAAGGGAATGGAATGGAATGGAATGGAATGGAATGGAATCAACCCCAATGGGATGGAATGGAATGGAAAGGAATGGAATGGAATGGAATCAACCTGAATGGAATGGAATGGAATGGAATGGAATGGAATGGAATGGAATGGAATGGATTCAACCCGAATGGAGTGGAATGGAATAGAAAGGAATGCAATGGAATGGAATGTATTGGAATCTACTCCAAAGGAATGGAATGGAATGGAATGGAATGGAATGGAATGGAATGGAATGAACACGAATGGAATGTAATGGAATGGCATAGAATGGAATGGAATGGAACAAACCCATATGGAATGGAATGGAATGGAGTGGAATGGAATGGAGTGGAATGGAATGGCACGGAATGGAATCAACCGGAATGGAATGGAACGGAATGGAAAGGAATGGAATGGAATGCAATAAACCGGAATGGAATGAAATGGAATGGAATGGAATGCAATCAACCTGAATGGAATGGAATGGAATGGAATCAAACCGAATGGAATGGAATGGAATGGAATGGAACGGAATGGAATCAACCCGAATGGAATGGAATTTAATGGACTGGAATCAACCCGAATGGAATGGAATGGAATGGGACGGAATGGAATCAACCCGAATGGAATGGAATGGAATGGAATGGAATGGAATGGAATGGAATGGAATGGAATCAACCCGAATGGAATTGAATGGAATGGAATGGAAAGGAATCAACCCGAATGGAATGGAATGGAATGGAATGGAATGGTATCATCCCGAATGGAATGGAATGGAATGGAACGGAATGGAATGGAATGGAATCAACCCGAATGGAATGGAATGGAATGGAATGGAAAGGAATCAACCCAAATGGAATGGAATGGAATGGAATGGAATGGAATGGAATGGAATGGAATGGAATGGCATGGAATGCAATCAACCTGAATGGAATGGAATGGAATGGATTGGAATGGAAAGGAATCAACCCGAATGGAATGGAATGGAATGGAATGGAACGGAATGGAAGCAAACCGAATGGAATGGAATGGAATGGAATGGACTGGAATCAACCTGAATGGAATGTAATGGAATGGGACGGAATGGAATCAATCCGAATGGAATGGAACGGAATGGAATGGAATGGAATGGAATGGAATCAACCCGAATGGAATTGAATGGAATGGAATGGAAAGGAATCAACCCGAATGGAATGGAATGGATTCATCCCGAATGGAATGGAATGGAATGGAATGGAATCAACCCGAATGGAATGGAATGGAATGGAATGGAAAGGAGTCAACCCAAATGGAATGGAATGTGATGGAATGGAATGTAATGGAATGGAATGGAATGGAATGGAATGGAATGTAATGGCATGGAATGGAATCAACCCGAATGGAATGGAATGGAATGGAATGGAATGGAATCAACCCTAATAGAATGGAATGGAATGGAATGGAATGGAATGGAATGGAATCAACCCGAATGGAATGGAATGGAATGGAATAGAATGGAATGCAATAAACGGGAATGGAATGGAATGGAATGGAATGCAATCAACATGAATGGAATGGAATGGAATGGAATGGAATGGAATCAACCCGTAAGGAATGGAATGGAATGGAATGGAACGGAATGGAATCAAACCGAATGGAATGGAATGGACTGGAATCAACTCGAATGGAATGGAATGGAATGGAACGGAATGGAATCAACCCGAATGGAATGGAATGGAATGGAATGGAATGGAATGGAATGGAATCAACCCGAATGGAATGGAATGGAATGGAATCAACTGGTATGGAATCGAATAGAAAGGAATGGAATGGAATGGAATGGAATGGAATGGAATGGAATCAACTGGAATGGAATGGAATGGAATGCAATGGAATGGAATGCAATCAACCCGAGTGGAATGGAATGGAAAGTAATCAACCCGAAATACATGGAATGGAATGGAATGAAATGGAATGGAATGGAATGGAATGGAATCAACCCGAATGGAATGGAATGGAATGGAATGGAATGGAAAGGAATCAACCCTAATGGAATGGAATAGAATGGAATGGAATGGAATGGAATGGAATGGAATGGCATGGAATGGAATCAACCCGAATGGAATGGAATGGAATGGAATGGAATGGAATGGAATGGAATGGAATGGAATCAAACCAAATGGAATGGAATGGAATGGAATGAATTGGAATGGAATCAAATGGAAGGGAAAGGAATGGAAAGGAATGGAATCAACCCGAGCGGAATGGAATGGAATGGAATGGCATGGAATGGAATCAACCCAAATGGAATGTAATGGAATGGAATGGAATGGAATCAACCCGAATGGAATGGAATGGAATGGAATGGAATCAACCCGAAAGGTATGGAATGGAATGGAATGGAATGGAATGGAACGCAATGGAATGAAATCAACCCGAAGGGAATGGAATGGAATGGAATGGAATGGCGTGGAATGGAATCAACCCGAATGGAATGGAATGGAATGGAATCAACCCTAATGGAATGGAATGGAATGAAATGGAATGGAATGGAATGGAATGGAATTGAATGCAATCAACCGGAATGGAATGGAACGGAATTCAATGGAATGAAATGGAATCAACCCGAATGGAATGGAATGGAAAGGAATGGCATAGAATGGAATGGAATGGAATCAACCCGAATGGAAAGGAATGAAATGAAATGGAATGGAATGGAATCAACTGGAATGGAATGTAATGGAATTGAATGGAATGGAATGGACTGGAATGGAATGGAACGCAACAGAATGGAATCAACTGCAATGGAATGGAATGGAATGGAATGGAATGGAATGGAATCAACTGGAATGGAATGTAATGGAATTGAATGGAATGGAATGGATTGGAATGGAATGGAATGTAATCAAGCCGAATGGAATGGAATGGAATGGAATGGAATGGAATCAACCGGAATGGAATGGAATGGAAAGGAATGGAATGGCTTGGAATGGAATCAACCCGAATGGAATGGAATGGAGTGGAATGGAATGGAATGGCATGGAATCAACCGGAATGGAATGGAATGGAATGGAATGGAATGGAATGGAATCAACCCGTATGGAATAGAATGGAATGGAGTGGAATGGAATGCAATAAATCCGAATGGAATGGCATGGAATGGAATGGAATGGAGTGGAATGGAATCAACCTGAATGGAATGGAATGGAATGGAATGGAATGGAATGGATTCAACCCGAATGGAGTGGAATGCAATAGAAAGGAACGCAATGGAATGGAATGGAATGGAATGGAATGGAATGGATTGGATTAAACCACAAAGGAATGGAATGGAATGGAATGGAATGGAATGGAATGAACACGAATGGAATGTAATGGAATGGCATAGAATGGAATGGAATGGAAAGGAATAAACCGAAATGGAATGGAATGGAATGGAGTGGAATGGGATGAAATGGAATGGAATAGAATGGAGTTAAAACGAATGGAATGGAATGGAATGGAATGGAGTAAACCCGAATGGAATGGAATGGAATGAAATGGAATGGAGTAAACCCGAATGGAATGGAAATGAATGGAATGGAATGGAATTGAATCAACCTGCATGGAATGCAGTGGAATGGACTGGAATGGAAAGGAATGGCGTGGCATCAACCCGAATGTATTGGAATGGAATGGAATCAACACGAATGGAATTGAATGGAATGGAATGGAGTGGAATGGAATGGAATAAAATGGAATCAACCCGAATGGAATGCAACGGAATGGAATGGAATGTAAAAAATCAACCCGAATGGAATGGAATGGAAAGGGATGGAATGGAATAAACACGAAAGGAATGGAATGGAATGGAATGGAAGGGAATGGAATGGAATGGAATGGAATCAACCCGAATGGAATGGAATGGAATGGACTGGTATAAACCCGAATGGAATGGAACGGAATGGAATCAACCCGAATGGAATGGAATAGAATGGAATGGAATGGAATCAACTAGTATGGAATGGAATAGAATGGAATGGAATGGAATGGAATGGAATGGAATGGAATCAACCAGAATGGAAAGGAATGGAATGGAATGGAATGGAATGGAATGGAATGGAATAAACTGGAATGGAATGTAATGGAACTGAATGGAATGGAATGGATTGGAATGGAATGGAATGGAATCAACTGGAATGGAATGTAATGGAATTGAATGGAATGGAATGGATTGGAATGGAATGGAATGGAATCAATCCGAATGGAATGGAATGGAATGGAATGGAATGGAATCAACCTGAATGGAATGGAATGGAATGGAATGGAATGGAATGGCTTGGAATTGAATCAACCCGAATGGAAAGGAATGGAATGGAATGGAATCATCCCGAATGGAATGGAATGGAATGGAATGGAATGGAATGGAATCAACCCGAATGGAATGGAATGGAATGGAATGGAAAGGATTCAACCCAAATGGAATGGAATGGAATGGAATGGAATGGAATGGAATTGAATGGAATGGAATGGCATGGTATGCAATCAACCTGAATGGAATGGAATGGAAAGGAATGGAATGGAATCACTCCTAATGGAATGGAATGGAATGGAATGGAACGGAATGGAATCAACCCGAATGGAATGGAATGGAATGGAATGGAATGGAAAGGAATCAACCCTAATGGAATGGAATGGAATGGAATGGAATGGAATGGAATGGAATGGAATTGAATGGAATGGAATGGCATGGAATGGAATCAACCCGAATGGAATGGAATGGAATGGAATGGAATGGAATGGAATGGAATCAACCCGAATGGAATGGAATGGAATGGAATGGAATGGAATGGAATAGAATGGAATGCAATAAACTGGAATGGAATGGAATGGAATGCAATCAACCTCAATGGAATGGAATGGAATGGAATGGAATCAACCCGAATGGAATGGAATGGAATGGAATGGAACGGAATGGAATCAACCCGAATGGAATGGAATGGAATGGAACTGAATGGAATCAACCCGAATGGAATGGAATGGAATGGAATGGAATGGAATGGAATGGAATGGAATGGAATCATCCCGAATGGAAAGGAATGGAATGGAATGGAATGGAATGGAATTGAATGGAATGGAATGGCATGGAATGCAATCAACCTGAATGGAATGGAATGGAAAGGAATGGAATGGAATCAACCCGAATGGAATGGAATGGAATGGAATGGAACGGAATGGAATCAACCCGAATGGAATGGAATGGAATGGAATGGAATGGACTGGAATCAACCCGAATGGAATGGAATGGAATGGAACGGAATGGAATCAACCCGAATGGAATGGAATGGAATGGAATGGAATGGAAAGGAATGGAATCAACCCGAATGGAATGGAATGGAATCAAAGTGAATGGAATGGAATGGAAAGGAATGGAATGGAATGGAATCGAATCAACTCGAATGGAATGGAATGGAAAGTAGTGGAATCAACCCGAAGGGAATGGAATGGAATGGAATGGAATGGATTGGAATGGAATGGAATCAACACCAATGGCATGGAATGGAATGGAAAGGAATGGAATGGAATGGAATAACCCGGAATGGAATGGAATGGAATGGAATGGAATGGAATGGAATGGAATCAACCTGAATGGAATGGAATGGAATGGATTCAACCCGAATGGAGTGGAATGGAATAGAAAGGAATGCAATGGAATGGAATGGATTGGAATCTACCCCAAAAGGAATGGAATGGAATGGAATGGAATGGAATGAACACGAATGGAATGTAATGGAATTGCATAGAATGTAATGGAATGGAATGGAATAAACCAAATGGAATGGTATGAAATGGAGTGGAATGGAATGGAATGGACTCAACCAGAATGGAATGGAATGGAATGGAATGGAAACAACGCGAATGGAATGGAATGGAATGGAATGGAATGGTATGGAATCAACCTGAATGGAATGGAATGGAATGGAATGGAACGGAGTGGAATTGAATGGAATGGAATCAACCCGAATGGAATGCAATGCAATGGAATGGAATGGAATCATCACCAATGGAATGTAATGGAATGAAATGGAATCAACTGGAATGGAATGGGATGGCATGGAATGGAATCAAACCGAATGGAATGGAATGGAATGGAATGGAATGGAATCAACACGAATGGAATGGAATGGAATGGAATGGAATTGAACAGAATCAACCCGAATGTAATGGAATGGAATGGAATGGAATGGAATGGAATGGAATGGAATCAACAAGAATTGAATGAAATGGAATGGAATGGATTCAACTGGAATAGAATGGGATGGAATGGAATGGAATCAAACCGAGTGGAATGGAGTGGAATGGAATGGAATGGAATGGAATGGATTGGAATCAACCTGAATGGAATGGAATGGAATGGAATGGAATGGATTCAACCCGAATGGAGTGGAATGGAATAGAAAGGAATGCAATGGAATGGAATGGATTGGAATCTACCCCAAAGGAATGGAATGGAATGGAATGGAATGGAATGGAATGGAATGGAATGGAAAGAACACGAATGGAATGTAATGGAATGGCATAGAATGGAATGGAATGGAATGGAATAAACCCAAATTGAATGGAATGGAATGGACTCAACCCGAATGGAATGGAATGGACTCAACCCGAATGGAATGGAATGGAATGGAATGGAAAAAACGCGAATGGAATGGAATGGAATGGAATGGAATGGAATGGAATGGAATGGTATGGAATCAACCTGAATGGAATGGAATGGAATGGAATGGAATGGAATGGAGTGGAATTGAATAGAATGGAATCAACCCGAATGGAATGCAATGGAATGGAATGGAATGGAATGGAATGGAATCAACACAAATGGAATGTAATGGAATTAAATGGAATCAACTGGAATGGAATGGGATGGCATGGAATGGAATCAAACCGAGTGGAATGGAATGGAATGGAATGGAAAGGAATGGAATGGAATGGAATCAACACGAATGGAATGGAATGGAATGGAATGGAATGGAATGGAATGGAATGGAATTGAACAGAATCAACCCGAATGTAATGTAATGTAATGTAATGTAATGTAATGTAATGGAATGGAATGGAATGGAATGGAATGGTATCAACACGAATGGAATGGAATGGAATGGAATGGAATCAACTGGAATAGAATGGGATGGAATGCAATGGAATCAAACCGAGTGGAATGGAGTGGAATGGAATGGAATGGAATGGTATCAACAGGAATGGAATGGAATGGAATGGAAGGGAATGGAATCAACCCGAATGGAATTGAATGGAATGGAATGGAAAGGAATCAACCCGAGTGGAATAGAATGGAATGGAATGGAATGGTATGGAATGGAATCATCAAGAATGGAATGGAATGGAATGGAAAGGAATGGAATGGAATCAACCCGAATGGAATGGAATGGAATGGAATGGAATGGAAAGGAATCAACCCTAATGGAATGGAATGGAATGGAATGGAATGGAATGGAATGGCATGGAATGGAATCAACCCGAATGGAATGGAATGGAATGGAATGGAATGGAATGGAATGGAATCAACCCGAATGGAATGGAATGGAATGGAATGGAATGGAATAGAATGGAATGCAATAAACCGGAATGGAAAGGAATGGAATGGAATGGAATGCAATCAACCTGAATGGAATGGATTGGAATGGAATGGAATGGAATGGAATCAACCCGAATGGAATGGAATGGAATGGAATGGAATGGAACGGAATGGAATCAATCCGATTGAAATGGAAAGGAATGGACTGGAACCAACCCGAATGGAATGGAATGGAATGGAATGGAATGGAATGGAATCAACCCGAATGGAATGGAATGGAATGGAATGGAATGGAATGGAATGGAAAGGAATCAACCCAAATGGAATGGAATGGAATGGAATGAAATGGAATAGAATGGCATGGAATGCAATCAACCTGAATGGAATGGAATGGAAAGGAATGGAATGGAATCAACCCGAATGGAATGGAATGGAATGGAACGGAATGGAATCAACCCGAATGGAATGGAATGGAATGGACTGGAATCAACCCGAATGTTATGGAATGGAATGAAACGGAATGGAATCAACCCGAATGGAATGGAATGGAATGGAATGGAATGGAATGGAATGGATTGGAATGGAATGGAATGGAATCTACCCGAATGGAATGGAATGGAATCAAAGTGAATGGAATGGAATGGAATGGATTGGAATGGAATGGAATCGAATCAACCCGAATGGAATGGAATGGAATGGAGTGGAATCAACCCTTAAGGGAATGGAATGGAATGGAATGGAATGGAATCAACCCCAAAGGGATGGAATGGAATGGTAAGGAATGGAATGTAATGGAATAACCCGGAATGGAATGAAATGGAATGGAATGGAATGGAATGGAATGGAACCAACCTGAATGGAATGGAATGGAATGGAATGGAATGGAATGGAATGGAATGGAATGGATTCAACCCGAATGGAGTGGATATGGAATAGAAAGGAATGCAATGGAATGGAATGGATTGGAATCTACCCCAAAGGAATGGAATGGAGTGGAATGGAATGGAATGGAATGAACACAAATGGAATGTAATGGAATGGCATAGAATGGAATGGAATGGAATGGAATAAACACAAATGGAATGGCATGGAATGGAGTGGAATGGAATGGATTGGACTCAACCCGAATGGAATGGAATGGAATGGAATGGAAACAACGCGAATGGAGTGGAATGGAATGGAATGGAATGGAATGGAATGGAATGGTATGGAATCAACCTGAATGGAATGGAATGGAATGGAACGGAATGGAATCAACCCGAATGGAATGGAATGGAATGGAATGGAATGGAATGGAATGGAATCAACCCGAATGGAATTGAATGGAATGGAATGGAAAGGAATCAACCCGAATGGAATGGAATGGAATGGAATGGAAAGGAATCAACCCAAATGGAATGGAATGGAATGGAAAGGAATGGAATGGAATGGAATGGAATGGAATGGAATGGAGTTGAATGGAATGGAATGGCATGGAATGCAATCAACGTGAATGGAATGGAATGGAATGGATTGGAATGGAATGGAATCAACTCGAATGGAATGGAATGGAATGGAATGGAACGGAATGGAAGCAACCCGAATGGAATGGAATGGAATTGACTGGAATCAACCTGAATGGAATGGAATGGAATGGGACGGAATGGAATCAATCCGAATGGAATGGAACGGAATGGAATGGAATGGAATGGAATGGAATCAACCCGAATGGAATAGAATGGAATGGAATGGAAAGGAATCAACCCGAATGGAATGGAATGGATTCATCCCGAATGGAATGGAATGGAATGGAATGGAATCAACCCGAATGGAATGGAATGGAAAGGAGTCAACCCAAATGGAATGGAATGTAATGGAATGGAATGTAATGGAATGGAATGGAATGGAATTGAATGGAATGGAATGGCATGGAATGGAATCAACCCGAATGGAATGGAATGGAATGGAATGGAATGGAATGGAATGGAATGGAATTGAATGGAATGGAATGGCATGGAATGGAATCAACCCGAATGGAATGGAATGGAATGGAATGGAATGGAATGGAATGGAATGGAATCAACCCGAATGGAATGGAATGGAATGGAATGGAACGGAATGGAATCAAACCGAATGGAATGGAATGGACTGGAATCAACTCGAATGGAATGGAATGGAATGGAACGGAATGGAATCAACCCGAATGGAATGGAATGGAATGGAATGGAATGGAATGGAATGGAATCAACCCGAATGGAATGGAATGGAATGGAATCAACTGGTATGGAATCGAATAGAAAGGAATGGAATGGAATGGAATGGAATGGAATGGAATGGAATGGAATCAACTGGAATGGAATGGAATGGAATGCAATGGAATGGAATGCAATCAACCCGAGTGGAATGGAATGGAAAGTAATCAACCCGAAATACATGGAATGGAATGGAATGAAATGGAATGGAATGGAATGGAATGGAATCAACCCGAATGGAATGGAATGGAATGGAATGGAATGGAATGGAAAGGAATCAACCCTAATGGAATGGAATAGAATGGAATGGAATGGAATGGAATGGAATGGAATGGAATGGCATGGAATGGAATCAACCCGAATGGAATGGAATGGAATGGAATGGATTGGAATCAAACCAAATGGAATGGAATGGAATGGAATGAATTGGAATGGAATCAAATGGAAGGGAAAGGAATGGAAAGGAATGGAATCAACCCGAGCGGAATGGAATGGAATGGAATGGCATGGAATGGAATCAACCCAAATGGAATGGAATGGAATGGAATGGAATGGAATGGAATCAACCCAAATGGAATGGAATGGAATGGAATGGAATCAACCCGAAAGGTATGGAATGGAATGGAATGGAATGGAATGGAACGCAATGGAATGAAATCAACCCGAAGGATATGGAATGGAATGGAATGGAATGGCGTGGAATGGAATCAACCCGAATGGAATGGAATGGAATGGAATCAACCCGAATGGAATGGAATGGAATGAAATGGAATGGAATGGAATGGAATGGAATGGAATGGAATGCAATCATCCCGAATGGAATGGAACGGAATTCAATGGAATGAAATGGAATCAACCCGAATGGAATGGAATGGAAAGGAATGGCATAGAATGGAATGGAATGGAATCAACCCGAATGGAAAGGAATGAAATGAAATGGAATGGAATGGAATCAACTGGAATGGAATGTAATGGAATTGAATGGAATGGAATGGACTGGAATGGAATGGAATGCAACAGAATGGAATCAACTGCAATGGAATGGAATGGAATGGAATGGAATGGAATCAACTGGAATGGAATGTAATGGAATTGAATGGAATGGAATGGATTGGAATGGAATGGAATGGAATCAAGCCGAATAGAATGGAATGGAATGGAATGGAATGGAATCAACACGAATGGAATGGAATGGAAAGGAATGGAATGGCTTGGAATGGAATCAACCTGAATGGAATGGAATGGAGTTGAATGGAATGGAATGGAATGGAATCAACCGGAATGGAATGGAATGGAATGGAATGGAATGGAATGGAATGGAATGGAATGGAATGGAATGGAATCAACCTGAATGGAATGGAATGGAATGGAATGGATTGGATTAAACCACAAAGGAATGGAATGGAATGGAATGGAATGGAATGGAATGAACACGAATGGAATGTAATGGAATGGCATAGAATGGAATGGAATGGAAAGGAATAAACCGAAATGGAATGGAATGGAATGGAGTGGAATGGAATGAAATGGAATGGAATAGAATGGAGTTAAATCGAATGGAATGGAATGGAATGGAATGGAATGGAAGGGAGTAAACCCGAATGGAATGGAAATGAATGGAATGGAATGGAATTGAATCAACCTGCATGGAATGCAGTGGAATGGACTGGAATGGAAAGGAATGGAGTGGCATCAACCCGAATGTATTGGAATGGAATGGAATCAACACGAATGGAATTGAATGGAATGGAATGGAGTGGAATGGAATGGAATAAAATGGAATCAACCCGAATGGAATGCAACGGAATGGAATGGAATGGAAAAAATCAACCCGAATGGAATGGAATGGAATGGAAAGGGATGGAATGGAATAAACACGAAAGGAATGGAATGGAATGGAATGGAAGGGAATGGAATGGAATGGAATGGAATCAACCCGAATGGAATGGAATGGAATGGACTGGTATCAACCCGAATGGAATGGAACGGAATGGAATCAACCCGAATGGAATGGAATAGAATGGAATGGAATGGAATCAACTAGTATGGAATGGAATAGAATGGAATGGAATGGAATGGAATGGAATGGAATCAACCAGAATGGAAAGGAATGGAATGGAATGGAATGGAATGGAATGGAATAAACTGGAATGGAATGTAATGGAACTGAATGGAATGGAACGGATTGCAATGGAATGGAATGGAATCAACTGGAATGGAATGTAATGGAATTGAATGGAATGGAATGGATTGGAATGGAATGGAATGGAATCAATCCGCATGGAATGGAATGGAATGGAATGGAATGGAATGGAATGGAATCAACCTGAATGGAATGGAATGGAATGGAATGGAATCATCCCGAATGGAATGGAATGGAATGGAATGGAATGGAATCAACCCGAATGGAATGGAATGGAATGGAATGGAAAGGAATCAACACAAATGGAATGGAATGGAATGGAATGGAATGGAATGGAATGGAATTGAATGGAATGGAATGGCATGGTATGCAATCAACCTGAATGGAATGGAATGGAAAGGAATGGAATGGAATCACCCCTAATGGAATGGAATGGAATGGAATGGAACGGAATGGAATCAACCCGAATGGAATGGAATGGAATGGACTGGAATCAACCCGAATGGAATGGAATGGAATGGAACGGAATGGAATCAACCCGAATGGAATGGAATGGAATGGAGTGGAATGGAATGGAATCAACCCGAATGGAATGGAATGGAGTGGAATGGAATCAAAGTGAATGGAATGGAATGGAAAGGAATGGAATGGAATGGAATCGAATCAACCAGAAAGGAATGGAATGGAATGGAGTGGAATCAACCCGAAGGGAGTGGAATGGAATGGAATGGAATGGAATGGAATCAACCCCAATGGGATGGAATGGAATGGAATCAACCTGAATGGAATGGAATGGAATGGAATGGAATGGAATGGATTCAACCCGAATGGAGTGGAATGGAATAGAAAGGAATGCAATGGAATGGAATGTATTGGAATCTACTCCAAAGGAATGGAATTGAAAGGAATGGAATGGAATGGAATGAACACGAATGGAATGTAATGGAATGGCATAGAATGGAATGGAATGGAATGGAATAAACCCAAATGGAATGGAATGGAACGGAGTGGAATGGAATGGAGTGGAATGGAATGGCATGGAATGGAATCAACCAGAATGGAATGGAATGGAATGGAATGGAAAGGAATGGAATGGAATGGAATCCACCCGAATGAAATGGAATGGAATGGAATGGAATAGAATGGAATGCAATAAACCGGAACAGAATGGAATGGAATGGAATGCAATCAACCTGAATGGAATGGAATGGAATGGAATGGAATGGAATCATCCCGAATTTAATGGAATGGAATGGAAGGGAACGGAATGGAATCAACCCGAATGGAATGGAATGGAATGGACTGGAATCAACCCGAATGGAATGGAATGGAATGGAACGGAATGGAATCAACCCGAATGGAATGGAATGGAATGGAATGGAATGGAATGGAATGGAATGGAAGGGAATGGGATCAACCCGAATGGAATTTAATGGAATGGAATAGAAAGGAATCAACCCGAATGGAATGGAATGGAATGGAATGGAATGGAATCATCCCGAATGGAATGGAATGGAATGGAATGGAATCAACCAGAATGGAATGGAATGGAATGGAATGGAAAGGAATCAACCCAAATGGAATGGAATGGAATGGAATGGAATGGAATGGAATGGAATGGAATGGCATGGAATGCAATCAACCTGAATGGAATGGAATGGAATGGAATGGAATCAACCTGAATGGAATTGAATGGAATGGAATGGAACGGAATGGAATCAACCCGAATGGAATGGAATGGAATGGACTGGAATCAACCTGAATGGAATGGAAAGGAATGGAATGGAATGGAATGGAATCAACCTGAATGGAATTGAATGGAATGGAATGGAACGGAATGGAATCAACCCGAATGGAATGGAATGGAATGGACTGGAATCAACCTGAATGGAATGGAATGGAATGGGACGGAATGGAATCAATCCGAATGGAATGGAACGGAATGGAATGGAATGGAATGGAATGGAATGGAATGGAATCAACCCGAATGGAATTGAATGGAATGGAATGGAAAGGAATCAACCCGAATGGAATGGAATGGAATGGAATGGAATGGAATGGAATGGAATGGAATCAACCCGAATGGAATGGAATGGAATGGAATGGAATGGAATGGAAAGGAGTCAAACCAAATGGAATGGAATGGCATGGAATGGAATCAACACGAATGGAATGGAATGGAATGGAATGGAATCAACCCGAATGGAATGGAATGGAATGGAATGGAATAGAATGGAATGCAATAAACGGCAATGGAATGGAATGGAATGCAATCAACATGAATGGAATTGAATGGAATGGAATGGAATGGAATCAACCCGAAAGGAATGGAATGGAATGGAATGGTATCAACCCGAAAGGAATGGAATGGAATGGAATGGAACGGAATGGAATCAAACCGAATGGAATGGAATGGACTGGAATCAGCCCGAATGGAATGGAATGGAATGGAATCAACCAGAATGGAAAGGAATGGAATGGAATGGAATGGAATGGAATGGAATAAACTGGAATGGAATGTAATGGAACTGAATGGAATGGAATGGATTGGAATGGAATGGAATGGAATCAACTGGAATGGAATGTAATGGAATTGAATGGAATGGAATGGATTGGAATGGAATGGAATGGAATCAATCCGAATGGAATGGAATGGAATGGAATGGAATGGAATCAACCTGAATGGAATGGAATGGAATGGAATGGAATGGCTTGGAATTGAATCGACCCGAATGGAATGGAATGGAATGGAATGGAATCATCCCGAATGGAATGGAATGGAATGGTATGGAATGGAATCAACCCGAATGGAATGGAATGGAATGGAATGGAAAGGAATCAACCCAAATGGAATGGAATGGAATGGAATGGAATGGAATGGAATTGAATGGAATGGAATGGCCTGGAATGCAATCAACCTGAATGGAATGGAATGGAAAGGAATGGAATGGAATCACCCCTAATGGAATGGAATGGAATGGAATGGAACGGAATGGAATCAACCCGAATGGAATGGAATGGAATGGACTGGAATCAAACCGAATGGAATGGAATGGAATGGAACGGAATGGAATCAACCCGAATGGAATGGAATGGAATGGAATGGAATGGAATGGAATCAACCCGAATGGAATGGAATGGAATGGAATGGAATCAAAGTGAATGGAATGGAATGGAAAGGAATGGAATGGAATGGAATCGAATCAACCAGAAAGGAATGGAATGGAATGGAGTGGAATCAACCCGAAGGGAGTGGAATGGAATGGAATGGAATGGAATGGAATCAACCCCAATGGGATGGAATGGAATGGAAAGGAATGGAATGGAATGGAATCAACCTGAATGGAATGGAATGGAATGGAATGGAATGGAATGGAATGGATTCAACCCGAATGGAGTGGAATGGAATAGAAAGGAATGCAATGGAATGGAATGTATTGGAATCTACTCCAAAGGAATGGAATTGAAAGGAATGGAATGGAATGGAATGAACACGAATGGAATGTAATGGAATGGCATAGAATGGAATGGAATGGAATGGAATAAACCCAAATGGAATGGAATGGAACGGAGTGGAATGGAATGGAGTGGAATGGAATGGCATGGAATGGAATCAACCAGAATGGAATGGAATGGAATGGAATGGAAAGGAATGGAATGGAATGGAATCCACCCGAATGAAATGGAATGGAATGGAATGGAATAGAATGGAATGCAATAAACCGGAATGGAATGGAATGGAATGGAATGCAATCAACCTGAATGGAATGGAATGGAATGGAATGGAATGGAATCATCCCGAATTTAATGGAATGGAATGGAAGGGAACGGAATGGAATCAACCCGAATGGAATGGAATGGAATGGACTGGAATCAACCCGAATGGAATGGAATGGAATGGAACGGAATGGAATCAACCCGAATGGAATGGAATGAAATGGAATGGAATGGAATGGAATGGAATGGAAGGGAATGGAATCAACCCGAATGGAATTTAATGGAATGGAATAGAAAGGAATCAACCCGAATGGAATGGAATGGAATGGAATGGAATGGAATCATCCCGAATGGAATGGAATGGAATGGAATGGGATCAACCAGAATGGAATGGAATGGAATGGAATGGAAAGGAATCAACCCAAATGGAATGGAATGGAATGGAATGGAATGGAATGGAATGGAATTGAATGGAATGGAATGGCATGGAATGCAATCAACCTGAATGGAATGGAATGGAATGGAATGGAATGGAATGGAATGGAATCAACCTGAATGGAATTGAATGGAATGGAATGGAACGGAATGGAATCAACCGGAATGGAATGGAATGGAATGGACTGGAATCAACCTGAATGGAATGGAATGGAATGGGACGGAATGGAATCAATCCGAATGGAATGGAACGGAATGGAATGGAATGGAATGGAATGGAATGGAATGGAATCAACCCGAATGGAATTGAATGGAATGGAATGGAAAGGAATCAACCCGAATGGAATGGATTGGAATGGAATGGAATGGAATGGAATGGAATGGAATCAACCCGAATGGAATGGAATGGAATGGAATGGAATGGAATGGAAAGGAGTCAAACCAAATGGAATGGAATGGCATGGAATGGAATCAACACGAATGGAATGGAATGGAATGGAATGGAATCAACCCGAATGGAATGGAATGGAATGGAATGGAATAGAATGGAATGCAATAAACGGGAATGGAATGGAATGGAATGCAATCAACATGAATGGAATTGAATGGAATGGAATGGAATGGAATCAACCCGAAAGGAATGGAATGGAATGGAATGGAATGGAATGGTATCAACCCGAAAGGAATGGAATGGAATGGAATGGAACGGAATGGAATCAAACCGAATGGAATGGAATGGACTGGAATCAGCCCGAATGGAATGGAATGGAATGGAATCAACCAGAATGGAAAGGAATTGAATGGAATGGAATGGAATGGAATGGAATAAACTGGAATGGAATGTAATGGAACTGAATGGAATGGAATGGATTGGAATGGACTGGAATGGAATCAACTGGAATGGAATGTAATGGAATTGAATGGAATGGAATGGATTGGAATGGAATGGAATGGAATCAATCCGAATGGAATGGAATGGAATGGAATGGAATGGAATCAACCTGAATGGAATGGAATGGAATGGAATGGAATGGCTTGGAATTGAATCAACCCGAATGGAATGGAATGGAATGGAATGGAATCATCCCGAATGGAATGGAATGGAATGGAATGGAATGGAATCAACCCGAATGGAATGGAATGGAATGGAATGGAAAGGAATCAACCCAAATGGAATGGAATGGAATGGAATGGAATGGAATGGAATTGAATGGAATGGAATGGCATGGAATGCAATCAACCTGAATGGAATGGAATGGAAAGGAATGGAATGGAATCACCCCTAATGGAATGGAATGGAATGGAACGGAATGGAATCAACCCGAATGGAATGGAATGGAATGGACTGGAATCAACCCGAATGGAATGGAATGGAATGGAACGGAATGGAATCAACCCGAATGGCATGGAATGGAATGGAATGGAATCAACCCGAATGGAATAGAATGGAATGGAATGGAATCAAAGTGAATGGAATGGAATGGAAAGGAATGGAATGGAATCGAATCGAATCAACCCGAAAGGAATGGAATGGAATGGAGTGGAATCAACCCGAAGGGAATGGAATGGAATGGAATGGAATGGAATGGAATGGAATGGAATCAACCCCAAAGGGATGGAATGGAATGGAAAGGAAAGGAATGGAATGGAATCAACCTGAATGGAATGGAATGGAATGGAATGGAATGGAATGGATTCAACCCGAATCGAGTGGAATGGAATAGAAAGGAATGCAATGGAATGGAATGTATTGGAATCTACTCCAAAGGAATGTAATTGAAAGGAATGGAATGGAATGGAATGAACACGAATGGAATGTCATGGAATGGCATAGAATGGAATGGAATGGAATAAACCCAAATGGAATGGAATGGAATGGAGTGGAATGGAATGGAGTGGAATGGAATGGCATGGAATGGAATCAACCGGAATGGAATGGAATGGAATGGAATGGAAAGGAACTGAATAGAATGGAATCCACCCGAATGGAATGGAATGGAATGGAATGGAATAGAATGGAATGCAATAAACCGGAATGGAATGGAATGGAATGGAATGCAATCAACCTGAATGGAATGGAATGGAATGGAATGGAATGGAATGGAATGGAATCAACCCGAATTTAATGGAATGGAATGGAATGGAACGGAATGGAATCAACCCGAATGGAATGGAATGGAATGGACTGGAATCAACCCGAATGGAATGGAATGGAATGGAACGGAATGGAATCAACCCGAATGGAATGGAATGGAATGGAATAGAATGGAATGGAATGGAATGGAAGGGAATGGAATCAACCCGAATGGAATTGAATGGAATGGAATGGAAAGGAATCAACCCGAATGGAATGGAATGGAATGGAATGGAATGGAATGGAATGGAATGGAATCATCCCGAATGGAATGGAATGGAATGGAATGGAATGGAATGGAATGGAATTAACCCGAATGGAATGGAATGGAATGGAATGGAAAGGAATCAACCGAAATGGAATGGAATGGAATGGAATGGAATGGAATTGAATGGAATGGAATGGCAAGGAATGCAATCAACCTGAATGGAATGGAATGGAATGGAATGGAATGGAATCAACCTGAATGGAATGGAATGGAATGGAATGGAATGGAACGGAATGGAATCAACCCGAATGGAATGGAATGGAATGGACTGGAATCAACCTGAATGGAATGGAATGGAATGGGACGGAATGGAATCAATCCGAATGGAATGGAACGGAATGGAATGGAATGGAATGGAATGGAATGGAATGGAATCAACCCGAATGGAATTGAATGGAATGGAATGGAAAGGAATCAACCCGAATGGAATGGAATGGAATGGAATGGAATCATCCCGAATGGAATGGAATGGAATGGAATGGAATCAACCCGAATGGAATGGAATGGAATGGAAAGGAGTCAACCCAAATGGAATGGAATGTAATGGAATGTAATGGAATGGAATGGAATGGAATGGCATGGAATGGAATCAACACGAATGGAATGGAATGGAATGGAATGGAATCAACCCGAATGGAATGGAATGGAATGGAATGGAATAGAATGGAATGCAATAAACGGGAATGGAATGGAATGGAATGGAATGGAATGCAATCAACATGAATGGAATTGAATGGAATGGAATGGAATGGAATCAACCCGAAAGGAATGGAATGGAATGGAATGGAATGGAATGGTATCAACCCGAAAGGAATGGAATGGAATGGAATGGAACGGAATGGAATCAAACCGAATGGAATGGAATGGACTGGAATCAACCCGAATGGAATGGAATGGAATGGAACGGAATGGAATCAACCCGAATGGAATGGAATGGAGTGGAATGGAATGGAATGGAATCAACCCGAATGGAATGGAATGGAATCAGCTGGTATGGAATCGAATAGAAAGGAATGGAATGGAATGGAATGGAATGGAATGGAATCAACTGGAATGGAATGGAATGCAATGGAATGGAATGCAATCAACCCGAGTGGAATGGAGTGGAAAGTAATCAACCCGAAATACATGGAATGGAATGGAATGATTTGGAATGGAATGGAATGGAATGGAATGGAATGGAATCAACCCGAATGAAATGGAATGGAATGGAATGGAATGGAATGGAATGGAAAGGAATTAACCCTAATGGAATGGAATAGAATGGAATGGAATGGAATGGAATGGAATGGAATGGAATGGTATGGAATGGAATCAACCCGAATGGAATGGAATGGAATGGAATCAAACCGAATGGAATGGAATGGAATGGAATGAATTGTAATGGAATCAAATGGAAGGGAAAGGAATGGAAAGGAATGGAATCAACCCGAACGGAATGGAATGGAATGGAATGGCATGGAATGGAATCAACCCAAATGGAAAGGAATGGAATGGAATGGAATGGAATGGAATCAACCCGAATGGAATGGAATGCAATGGAATGGAATCAACCCGAAAGCTATGGAATGGAATGGAATGGAATGGAATGGAATGGAATGGAATGGAATGCAATGGAATGAAATCAACCCGAAGGGAATGGAATGGAATGGAATGGAATGGCGTGGAATGGAATCAACCGGAATGGAATGGAATGGAATGGAATGGAATGGAATCAACCCGAATGGAATGGAATGGAAAGGAATGGCATGGAATGGAATGGAATGGAATCAACCCGAATGGAAAGGAATGAAATGAAATGGAATGGAATGGAATCAACTGTAATGGAATGTAATGGAATTGAATGGAATGGAATGGATTGGAATGGAATGGAATGCAACAGAATGGAATCAACTGGAATGGAATGGAATGGAATGAAATGGAATGGAATGGAATGGAATCAACCCGAATGGAATGGAATGGAATGGAATGGAATGGAATCAACACGAATGTAATGGAATGGAATGCAATGGAATCAACCTGAAAGGAATGCAATGGAATGGAATGGAATGGAATGGAATGGAATGGAATGCAATGGAATGGAATCAACCCGAAGGTAATGGAACTGAATGGAATGGAATGGCATGGAATGAAATCAACCTGAATGGAATGGATTGGAATGGAATGGAATGGAATCAACGCGAATGGAATGGAATGGAATGAAATGGAATGGAATGGAATGGAATGGAATGGAATGGAAAGCAATCAACCCGAATGGAATGGAACGGAATTCAATGGAATGAAATGGAATCAACCCGAATGGAATGGAATGGAAAGGAATGGCATGGAATGGAATGGAATGGAATCAACCCGAATGGAAGGGAATGGAATGGAATGAAATGGAATCAACTGGAATGGAATGTAATGGAATTGAATGGAATGGAATGGATTGGAATGGAATGGAATGGAATCAAGCCGCATGGAATGGAATGGAATGGAATGGAATGGAATGGAAAGCAATGGAATCGAATCAACCCTAATGGAATGGAATGGAATGGAGTGGAATCAACCCGAATGCAATGGAATGGAATGGAATGGAATGGAATGGAATCAACCCCAATGGGATGGAATGGAATGGAAAGGAATGGAATGGAATGGAATAACCCGGAATGGAATGGAATGGAATGGAATGGAATGGAATGGAATCAACATGAATGGAATGGAATGGAATGGAATGGAATGGAATGGAATGGAATGGATTCAACCCGAATGGAGTGGAATGGAACAGAAAGGAATGCAATGGAATGGAATTTATTGGAATCTACCCCAAAGGAATGGAAAGGAATGGAATGGAATGCAATGAACACGAATGGAATGGAATGGAATGGCATAGAATGGAATGGAATGGAATGGAATAAACCCAAATGGAATGGAATGGAATGGAGTGGAATGGAATGGAATGGAATGGAATGGCATGGAATGGAATCAACCCGAATGGAAAGGAATGGAATGGAATGGAATGGAATGGACTCAACCCGAATGGAATGGAATGGAATGGAATGGAAACAACGCGAATGGAATGGAATGGAATGGAATGGAATGGAATGGAATGGAATGGAATGGTATGGAATCAACCTGAATGGAATGTAATGGAATGGAATGGAATGGAGTAGAATTGAATGGAATGGAATCAACCCGAATGGAATGCAATGGAATGGAATGGAATGGAATGGAATGGAATGGAATGGAATGGAATCAACACAAATGGAATATAATGGAATGAAATGGAATCAACTGGACTGGAATGGGATGGCATGGAATGGAATCAAACGGAATGGAATGGAATGGAATGGAATGGAATCAACACGAATGGAATGGAATGGAATGGAATGGAATGGAATGGAATGGAATTGAAGAGAATCAACCCGAATGTAATGTAAAGTAATGGAATGGAATGGAATGGAATGGAATAGAATGGAATGGAATGGAATGGAATGGAATGGAATCAACACGAATGGAATGGAATGGAATGGAATGGAATCAACTGGAATAGAATGGAATGGAATGCAATGGAATCAAACCGAGTGGAATGGAGTGGAATGGAATGGAATGGAATGGAATGGAATCAACAAGAATGGAATGGAATGGAATGGAAGGGAATGGAATCAACCAGAATGGATTTGAATGGAATGGAATGGAAAGGAATCAACCCGAATGGAATGGAATGGAATGGAATGGTATGGAATGGAATCATCCCGAATGGAATGGAATGGAATGGAAAGGAATGGAATGGAATCAACCCGAATGGAATGGAATGGAATGGAATGGAAAGGAATCAACCCTAATGGAATGGAATGGAATGGAATGGAATGGAATGGAATGGAATGGAATTGAATGGAAAGAAATCAACCCTAATGGAATGGAATGGAATGGAACGGAATGGAATGGAATGGAATGGAATTGAATGGAATGGAATGGCATGGAATGGAATCAACCCGAATGGAATGGAATGGAATGGAATGGAATGGAATCAACCCGAATGGAATGGAATGGAATGGAATAGAATGGAATAGAATGGAATGCAATAAACCGGAATGGAATGGAATGGAATGGAATGGAATGCAATCAACCTGAATGGAATGGAATGGAATGGAATGGAACGGAATGGAAACAACCCGAATGGAATGGAATGGAATGGAATGGAACGGAATGGAATCAACCCGAATGGAATGGAATGGAATGGACTGGAATCAACCCGAATGGAATGGAATGGAATGGAATCAACTGGAATGGAATGGGATGGCATGGAATGGAATCAAACCGAATGGAATGGAATGGAATGGAATGGAATGGAATGAAATGGAATGGAATCGAATGGAATTGAATGGAATGGAATGGCATGGAATGCAATCAACCTGAATGGAATGGAATGGAAAGGAATGGAATGGAATCAACCCGAATGGAATGGAATGGAATGGAACGGAATGGAATCAACCCGAATGGAATGGAATGGAATGGACTGGAATCAACCCGAATGGAATGGAATGGAATGGAACGGAATGGAATCAACCCGAATGGAATGGAATGGAATGGAATGGAAAGGAATGGAATCAACCCGAATGGAATGGAATGGAATCAAAGTGAATGGAATGGAATGGAAAGGAATGGAATGGAATGGAATCGAATCAACCCTAATGGAATGGAATGGAATGGAGTGGAATCAACCTGAAGGGAATGGAATGGAATGGAATGGAATGGAATGGAATCAACCCCAATGGGATGGAATGGAATGGAAAGGAATGGAATGGAATGGAATAACCCGGAATGGAATGGAATGGAATGGAATGGAATCAACCTGAATGGAATGGAATGGAATGGAATGGAATGGAATGGAATGGATTCAACCTGAATGTAGTGGAATGGAATAGAAAGGAATGCAATGGAATGGAATGGATTGGAATCTACCCCAAAGGAATGGAAAGGAATGGAATGGAATGCAATGAACACGAATGGAATGTAATGGAATTGCATAGAATGGAATGGAATGGAATGGAATAAACCCAAATGGAATGGTATGGAATGGAGTGGAATGGAATGGAATGGACTCAACCTCAATGGAATGGAATGGAAACAACGCGAATGGAATGGAATGGAATGGAATAGAATGGAATGGTATGGAATCAACCTGAATGGAATGGAATGGAATGGAACGGAGTGGAATTGAATGGAATGGAATCAACCCGAATGGAATGCAATGGAATGGAATGGAATGGAATGGAATGGAATGGAATCAACACGAATGGAATGTAATGGAATGAAATGGAATCAACTGGAATGGAATGGGATGGCATGGAATGGAATCAAACCGAATGGAATGGAATGGAATGGAATGGAATAGAATGGAATGGTATGGAATCAACCTGAATGGAATGGAATGGAATGGAACGGAGTGGAATTGAATGGAATGGAATCAACCCGAATGGAATGCAATGGAATGGAATGGAATGGAATGGAATGGAATCAACACGAATGGAATGTAATGGAATGAAATGGAATCAATTGGAATGGAATGGGATGGCATGGAATGGAATCAAACCGAATGGAATGGAATGGAATGGAATGGAATGGAATCAACACGAATGGAATGGAATGGAATGGAATGGAATGGAATTGAACAGAATCAACCCGAATGTAATGTAATGTAATGGAATGGAATGGAATGGAATAGAATGGAATTGAATGCAATGGAATGGAACGGAATGGAATCAAACCGAATGGAATGGAATGGAATGGCATGGAATGCAATCAACCGGAATGGAATGGAATGGAATGGAATGGAATGCAATCAACCTGAATGGAATGGAATGGAATGGAATGGAATGGAATGGAATGGAATCAACCCGAATGGAATGGAATGGAATGGAATGGAACGGAATGGAATCAACCCGAATGGAATGGAATGGAATGGACTGGAATCAACCCGAATGGAATGGAATGGAATGGAACGGAATGGAATCAACCTGAATGGAATGGAATGGAATGGAATGGAATGGAATGGAATGGAATCAACCCGAATGGAACTGAATGGAATGGAATGGAAAGGAATCAACCCGAATGGAATGGAATGGAATGGAATGGAATGGAATGGAATGGAATGGAATCATCCCGAATGGAATGGAATGGAATGGAATGGAATGGAATGGAATGGAATCAACCCGAATGGAATGGAATGGAATGGAATGGAAAGGAATCAACCCAAATGGAATGGAATGGAATGGAATGCAATGGAATTGAATGGAATGGAATGGCATGGAATGGAATGGAAAGGAATGGAATTGAATCAACCCGAATGGAATGGAATGGAATGGAATGGAACGGAATGGAATCAACCCGAATGGAATGGAATGGAATGGCCTGGAATCAATCTGAATGGAGTGGAATGGAATGGAACGGAATGGAATCATCCCGAATGGAATGGAATGGAATGGAATGTTATGGAATCAACCCGAATGGAATGGAATGGAATGGAACGGAATCAAAGTGAATGGAATGGAATGGAAAGGAATGGAATGGAATGGAATCGAATCAACCCGAATGGAATGGAATGGAATGGAATGGAGTGGAATCAAACCGAAGGGAATGGAATGGAATGGAATGGAATGGACTGGAATCAACCTGAATGGAATGGAATGGAATGGGACGGAATGGAATCAATCCGAATGGAATGGAATGGATTCAACACGAATGGAATTGAATGGAATGGAATGGAAAGGAATCAACCCGAATGGAATGGAATGGATTCATCCCGAATGGAATGGAATGGAATGGAATGGAATCAACCCGAATGGAATGGAATGGAATGGAATGGAAAGGAGTCAACCCAAATGGAATGGAATGTAATGGAATGGAATATAATGGAATGGAATGGAATGGAATTGAATGGAATGGAATGGCATGGAATGGAATCAACCCGAATGGAATGGAATGGAATGGAATGGAATGGAATGGAATGGAATGGAATCAACCCGAATGGAATGGAATGGAATGGAATAGAATGGAATGCAATAAACGGGAATGGAATGGAATGGAATGGAATGCAATCAACATGAATGGAATGGAATGGAATGGAATGGAATGGAATCAACCCGAAAGGAATGGAATGGAATGGAATGGAACGGAATGGAATCAAACCGAATGGAATGGAATGGACTGGAATCAACTCGAATGGAATGGAATGGAATGGAACGGAATGGAATCAACCCGAATGGAATGGAATGGAATGGAATGGAATGGAATGGAATGGAATGGAATCAACCCGAATGGAATGGAATGGAAAGGAATCAACTGGTATGGAATCGAATAAAAAGGAATGGAATGGAATGGAATGGAATGGAATGGAATGGAATCAACTGGAATGGAATGGAATGGAATGCAATGGAATGGAATGCAATCAACCCGAGTGGAATGGAATGGAAAGTAATCAACCCGAAATACATGGAATGGAATGGAATGAAATGGAATGGAATGGAATGGAATGGAATCAACCCGAATGGAATGGAATGGAATGGAAAGGAATCAACCCTAATGGAATGGAATAGAATGGAATGGAATGGAATGGAATGGAATGGAATGGCATGGAATGGAATCAACCCGAATGGAATGGAATGGAATGGAATGAATTGGAATGGAATCAAATGGAAGGGAAAGGAATGGAAAGGAATGGAATCAACCCGAGCGGAATGGATTGGAATGGAATGGCATGGAATGGAATCAACCCAAATGGAATGGAATGGAATGGAATGGAATGGAATCAACCCGAATGGAATGGAATGGAATGGAATGGAATCAACCCGAAAGGTATGGAATGGAATGGAATGGAATGGAACGCAATGGAATGAAATAAACCCGAAGGGAATGGAATGGAATGGAATGGAATGGCGTGGAATGGAATCAACCCGAATGGAATGGAATGGAATGGAATCAACCCGAATGGAATGGAATGGAAAGAAATGGAATGGAATGGAATGGAATGGAATTGAATGCAATCAACCCGAATGGAATGGAACGGAATTCAATGGAATGAAATGGAATCAACCCGAATGGAATGGAATGGAAAGGAATGGCATAGAATGGAATGGAATGGAATCAACCCGAATGGAAAGGAATGAAATGAAATGGAATGGAATGGAATCAACTGGAATGGAATGTAGTGGAATTGAATGGAATGGAATGGACTGGAATGGAATGGAATGCAACAGAATGGAATCAACTGCAATGGAATGGAATGGAATGGAATGGAATGGAATCAACTGGAATGGAATGTAATGGAATTGAATGGAATGGAATGGATTGGAATGGAATGGAATGGAATCAAGCCGAATGGAATGGAATGGAATGGAATGGAATGGAATCAACCCGAATGGAATGGAATGGAAAGGAATGGAATGGCTTCGAATGGAATCAACCCGAATGGAATGGAATGGAGTGGAATGGAATGGAATGGAATGGAATCAACCGGAATGGAATGGAATGGAATGGAATGGAATGGAATGGAATGGAATGGAATCAACCCGTATGGAATAGAATGGAATGGAGTGGAATCGAATGCAATAAATCCGAATGGAATGGCATGGAATGGAATGGAATGGAATGGAATGGAATCAACCTGAATGGGATGGAATGAAATGGAATGGAATGGATTCAACCCGAATGGAGTGGAATGCAATAGAAAGGAAGGCAATGGAATGGAATGGAATGGAATGGAATGGAATGGAATGGATTGGATTAAACCACAAAGGAATGGAATGGAATGGAATGGAATGGAATGGAATGGAATGAACACGAATGGAATGTAATGGAATGGCATAGAATGGAATGGAATGGAAAGGAATAAACTGAAATGGAATGGAATGGAATGGAGTGGAATGGAATGAAATGCAATGGAATAGAATGGAGTTAAACCGAATGGAATGGAAATGAATGGAATGGAATGGAATTGAATCAACCTGCATGGAATGCAGTGGAATGGACTGGAATGGAAAGGAATGCAGTGGCATCAACCCGAATGTATTGGAATGGAATGGAATCAACACGAATGGAATTGAATGGAATGGAATGGAGTGGAATGGATTGGAATAAAATGGAATCAACCCGAATGGAATGCAACGGAATGGAACGGAATGGAAAAAATCAACCCGAATGGAATGGAATGGAATGGAAAGGGATGGAATGGAATAAACACGAAAGGAATGGAATGGAATGGAATGGAAGGGAATGGAATGGAATGGAATGGAATCAACCCGAATGGAATGGAATGGAATGGACTGGTATCAACCCGAATGGAATGGAACGGAATGGAATCAACCCGAATGGAATGGAATGGAATGGAATCAACCCGAATGGAATGGAATAGAATGGAATGGAATGGAATCAACTAGTATGGAATGGAATAGAATGGAATGGAATGGAATGGAATGGAATCAACCAGAATGGAAAGGAATGGAATGGAATGGAATGGAATGGAATGGAATAAACTGGAATGTAATGTAATGGAACTGAATGGAATGGAATGGATTGGAATGGAATGGAATGGAATCAACTGGAATGGAATGTAATGGAATTGAATGGAATGGAATGGATTGGAATGGAATGGAATGGAATCAATCCGAATGGAATGGAATGGAATGGAATGGAATGGAATCAACCTGAATGGAATGGAATGGAATGGAATGGAATGGAATGGAATGGCTTGGAATTGAATCAACCCGAATGGAATGGAATGGAATGGAATGGAATCATCCCGAATGGAATGGAATGGAATGGAATGGAATGGAATGGAATCAACCCGAATGGAATGGAATGGAATGGAATGGAAAGGAATCAACCCAAATGGAATGGAATGGAATGGAATGGAATTGAATGGAATGGAATGGCATGGTATGCAATCAACCTGAATGGAATGGAATGGAAAGGAATGGAATGGAATCAACCCGAATGGAATGGAATGGAATGGACTGGAATCAACCCGAATGGAATGGAATGGAATGGAACGGAATGGAATCAACCCGAATGGAATGGAATGGAATGGAAAGGAATGGAATGGAATCAACCCGAATGGAATGGAATGGAATGGAATGGAAAGGAATCAACCCTAATGGAATGGAATGGAATGGAATGGAATGGAATGGAATGGAATGGAATTGAATGGAATGGAATGCCATGGAATGGAATCAACCCGAATGGAATGGAATGGAATGGAATGGAATGGAATGGAATGGAATAGAATGGAATGCAATAAACTGGAATGGAATGGAATGGAATGCAATCAACCTGAATGGAATGGAATGGAATGGAATGGAATGGAATCAAACCGAAAGGAATGGAATGGAATGGAATGGAACGGAATGGAATCAACCCGAATGGAATGGAATGGAATGGAACTGAATGGAATCAACCCGAATGGAATGGAATGGAATGGAATGGAATGGAATGGAATCATCCCGAATGGAATGGAATGGAATGGAATGGAATGGAATGGAATGGAATGGAATGGAATTGAATGGAATGGAATGGCATGGAATGCAATCAACCTGAATGGAATGGAATGGAAAGGAATGGAATGGAATCAACCCGAATGGAATGGAATGGAATGGAATGGAACGGAATGGAATCAACCCGAATGGAATGGAATGGAATGGAATGGAATGGACTGGAATCAACCCGAATGGAATGGAATGGAATGGAACGGAATGGAATCAACCCGAATGGAATGGAATGGAATGGAATGGAATGGAAAGGAATGGAATCAACCCGAATGGAATGGAATGGAATCAAAGTGAATGGAATGGAATGGAAAGGAATGGAATGGAATGGAATCGAATCAACCCGAATGGAATGGAATGGAATGTAGTGGATTCAACCCGAAGGAAATGGAATGGAATGGAATGGAATGGATTGGAATGCAATGGAATCAACACCAATGGGATGGAATGGAATGGAAAGGAATGGAATGGAATGGAATAACCCGGAATGGAATGGAATGGAATGGAATGGAATGGAATGGAATGGAATGGAATCAACCTGAATGGAATGGAATGGAATGGATTCAACCCGAATGGAGTGGAATGGAATAGAAAGGAATGCAATGGAATGGAATGGATTGGAATCTACCCCAAAAGGAATGGAATGGAATGGAATGGAATGGAATGGAATGAACACGAATGGAATATAATGGAATTGCATAGAATGCAATGGAATGAAATGGAATAAACCCAAATGGAATGGTATGGAATGGAGTGGAATGGAATGGAATGGACTCAACCAGAATGGAATGGCATGGAATGGAATGGAAACAACGCGAATGGAATGGAATGGAATGGAATGGAATGGTATGGAATCAACCTGAATGGAATGGAATGGAATGGAATGGAATGGAACGGAGTGGAATTGAATGGAATGGAATCAACCCGAATGGAATGCAATGCAATGGAATGGAATGGAATCATCACCAATGGAATGTAATGGAATGAAATGGAATCAACTGGAATGGAATTGGATGGCATGGAATGGAATCAAACCGAATGGAATGGAATGGAATGGAATGGAATGGAATCAACACGAATGGAATGGAATGGAATGGAATTGAACAGAATCAACCCGAATGTAATGTAATGGAATGGAATGGAATGGAATGGAATGGAATGGAATGGAATCAACAAGAATTGCATGAAATGGAATGGAATGGATTCAACTGGAAGAGAATGGGATGGAATGGAATGGAATCAAACCGAGTGGAATGGAGTGGAATGGAATGGAATGGAATGGAATGGATTGGAATCAACCTGAATGGAATGGAATGGAATGGAATGGAATGGAATGGATTCAACCCGAATGGAGTGGAATGGAATAGAAAGGAATGCAATGGAATGGAATGGATTGGAATCTACCCCAAAGGAATGGAATGGAATGGAATGGAATGCAATGGAATGGAATGGAAAGAACACGAATGGAATGTAATGGAATGGCATAGAATGGAATGGAATGGAATGGAATAAACCCAAATTGAATGCAATGGAATGGACTCAACCCGAATGGAATGGAATGGACTCAACCCGAATGGAATGGAATGGAATGGAAACAACGCGAATGGAATGGAATGGAATGGAATGGAATGGAATGGAATGGAATGGAATGGTATGGAATCAACCTGAATGGAATGGAATGGAATGGAATGGAATGGAATGGAGTGGAATTGAATGGAATGGAATCAACCCGAATGGAATGCAATGGAATGGAATGGAATGGAATGGAATGGAATCAACACAAATGGAATGTAATGGAATGAAATGGAATCAACTGGAATGGAATGGGATGGCATGGAATGGAATCAAACCGAGTGGAATGGAATGGAATGGAATGGAAAGGAATGGAATGGAATGGAATCAACACGAATGCAATGGAATGGAATGGAATGGAATGGAATGGAATGGAATGGAATGGAATGGAATGGAATTGAACAGAATCAACCCGAATGTAATGTAATGTAATGTAATGTAATGTAATGTAATGGAATGGAATGGAATGGAATAGAATGGAATGGAATGGAATGGAATGGAATGGTATCAACACGAATGGAATGGAATGGAATGGAATGGAATCAACTGGAATAGAATGGGATGGAATGCAATGGAATCAAACCGAGTGGAATGGAGTGGAATGGAATGGAATGGAATGGAATGGAATGGTATCAACAAGAATGGAATGGAATGGAATGGAAGGGAATGGAATCAACCCGAATGGAATTGAATGGAATGGAATGGAAAGGAATCAACCCGAGTGGAATAGAATGGAATGGAATGGAATGGTATGGAATGGAATCATCAAGAATGGAATGGAATGGAATGGAAAGGAATGGAATGGAATCAACCCGAATGGAATGGAATGGAATGGAATGGAAAGGAATCAACCCTAATGGAATGGAATGGAATGGAATGGAATGGCATGGAATGGAATCAACCCGAATGGAATGGAATGGAATGGAATGGAATGGAATCAACCCGAATGGAATGGAATGGAATGGAATGGAATGGAATAGAATGGAATGCAATAAACCGGAATGGAATGGAATGGAATGGAATGGAATGCAATCAACCTGAATGGAATGGATTGGAATGGAATGGAATGGAATGGAATCAACCCGAATGGAATGGAACGGAATGGAATGGAATGGAACGGAATGGAATCAACCCGATTGAAATGGAATGGAATGGACTGGAACCAACCCGAATGGAATGGAATGGAATGGAATGGAATGGAATGGAATCAACCCGAATGGAATGGAATGGAATGGAATGGAATGGAAAGGAATCAACCCAAATGGAATGGAATGGAATGGAATGAAATGGAATGGAATGGCATGGAATGCAATCAACCTGAATGGAATGGAATGGAAAGGAATGGAATGGAATCAACCCGAATGGAATGGAATGGAATGGAACGGAATGGAATCAACCCGAATGGAATGGAATGGAATGGACTGGAATCAACCCGAATGTTATGGAATGGAATGGAACGGAATGGAATCAACCCGAATGGAATGGAATGGAATGGAATGGAATGGAATGGAATGGAATGGATTGGAATGGAATGGAATGGAATCTACCCGAATGGAATGGAATGGAATCAAAGTGAATGGTATGGAATGGAATGGATTGGAATGGAATGGAATCGAATCAACCCGAATGGAATGGAATGGAATGGAGTGGAATCAACCCTTAAGGGAATGGAATGGAATGGAATGGAATGGAATGGAATCAACCCCAATGGGATGGAATGGAATGGTAAGGAATGGAATGTAATGGAATAACCCGGAATGGAATGGAATGGAATGGAATGGAATGGAATGGAACCAACCTGAATGGAATGGAATGGAATGGAATGGAATGGAATGGAATGGAATGGATTCAACCCGAATGGAGTGGAATGGAATAGAAAGGAATGCAATGGAATGGAATGGATTGGAATCTACCCCAAAAGAATGGAATGGAATGGAATGGAATGGAATGGAATGGAATGGAATCAACCCGAATGGAATGGAATGGAAAGGAATCAACTGGTATGGAATCGAATAAAAAGGAATGGAATGGAATGGAATGGAATGGAATGGAATCAACTGGAATGGAATGGAATGGAATGTAATGGAATGGAATGCAATCAACCCGAGTGGAATGGAATGGAAAGTAATCAACCCGAAATACATGGAATGGAATGGAATGAAATGGAATGGAATGGAATGGAATGGAATCAACCCGAATGGAATGGAATGGAATGGAATGGAATGGAAAGGAATCAACCCTAATGGAATGGAATAGAATGGAATGGAATGGAATGGAATGGAATGGAATGGAATGGCATGGAATGGAATCAACCCGAATGGAATGGAATGGAATGGAATGGAATGGAATGGAATGGAATGGAATGGAATCAAACCAAATGGAATGGAATGGAATGGAATGAATTGGAATGGAATCAAATGGAAGGGAAAGGAATGGAAAGGAATGGAATCAACCCGAGCGGAATGGATTGGAATGGAATGGCATGGAATGGAATCAACCCAAATGGAATGGAATGGAATGGAATGGAATGGAATGGAATCAACCCGAATGGAATGGAATGGAATGGAATGGAATCAACCCGAAAGGTATGGAATGGAATGGAATGGAACGCAATGGAATGAAATAAACCCGAAGGGAATGGAATGGAATGGAATGGAATGGCGTGGAATGGAATCAACCCGAATGGAATGGAATGGAATGGAATCAACCCGAATGGAATGGAATGGAATGAAATGGAATGGAATGGAATGGAATGGAATTGAATGCAATCAACCCGAATGGAATGGAACGGAATTCAATGGAATGAAATGGAATCAACCCGAATGGAATGGAATGGAAAGGAATGGCATAGAATGGAATGGAATGGAATCAACCCGAATGGAAAGGAATGAAATGAAATGGAATGGAATGGAATCAACTGGAATGGAATGTAGTGGAATTGAATGGAATGGAATGGACTGGAATGGAATGGAATGCAACAGAATGGAATCAACTGCAATGGAATGGAATGGAATGGAATGGAATCAACTGGAATGGAATGTAATGGAATTGAATAGAATGGAATGGATTGGAATGGAATGGAATGGAATCAAGCCGAATGGAATGGAATGGAATGGAATGGAATGGAATCAACCCGAATGGAATGGAATGGAAAGGAATGGAATGGCTTCGAATGGAATCAACCCGAATGGAATGGAATGGAGTGGAATGGAATGGAATGGAATGGAATCAACCGGAATGGAATGGAATGGAATGGAATGGAATGGAATGGAATGGAATGGAATGGAATCAACCCGTATGGAATAGAATGGAATGGAGTGGAATCGAATGCAATAAATCCGAATGGAATGGCATGGAATGCAATGGAATGGAATGGAATGGAATCAACCTGAATGGAATGGAATGGAATGGAATGGAATGGATTCAACCCGAATGGAGTGGAATGCAATAGAAAGGAACGCAATGGAATGGAATGGAATGGAATGGAATGGAATGGAATGGATTGGATTAAACCACAAAGGAATGGAATGGAATGGAATGGAATGGAATGGAATGAACACGAATGGAATGTAATGGAATGGCATAGAATGGAATGGAATGGAAAGGAATAAACCGAAATGGAATGGAATGGAATGGAGTGGAATGGAATGAAATGCAATGGAATAGAATGGAGTTAAACCGAATGGAATGGAAATGAATGGAATGGAATGGAATTGAATCAACCTGCATGGAATGCAGTGGAATGGACTGGAATGGAAAGGAATGCAGTGGCATCAACCCGAATGTATTGGAATGGAATGGAATCAACACGAATGGAATTGAATGGAATGGAATGGAGTGGAATGGATTGGAATAAAATGGAATCAACCCGAATGGAATGCAACGGAATGGAATGGAATGGAAAAAATCAACCCGAATGGAATGGAATGGAATGGAAAGGGATGGAATGGAATAAACACGAAAGGAATGGAATGGAATGGAATGGAAGGGAATGGAATGGAATGGAATGGAATCAACCCGAATGGAATGGAATGGAATGGACTGGTATCAACCCGAATGGAATGGAACGGAAAGGAATCAACCCGAATGGAATGGAATGGAATGGAATCAACCCGAATGGAATGGAATAGAATGGAATGGAATGGAATCAACTAGTATGGAATGGAATAGAATGGAATGGAATGGAATGGAATGGAATGGAATCAACCAGAATGGAAAGGAATGGAATGGAATGGAATGGAATGGAATGGAATAAACTGGAATGTAATGTAATGGAACTGAATGGAATGGAATGGATTGGAATGGAATGGAATGGAATCAACTGGAATGGAATGTAATGGAATTGAATGGAATGGAATGGATTGGAATGGAATGGAATGGAATCAATCCGAATGGAATGGAATGGAATGGAATGGAATGGAATCAACCTGAATGGAATGGAATGGAATGGAATGGAATGGAATGGAATGGCTTGGAATTGAATCAACCCGAATGGAATGGAATGGAATGGAATGGAATCATCCCGAATGGAATGGAATGGAATGGAATGGAATGGAATGGAATGGAATCAACCCGAATGGAATGGAATGGAATGGAATGGAAAGGAATCAACCCAAATGGAATGGAATGGAATGGAATGGAATTGAATGGAATGGAATGGCATGGTATGCAATCAACCTGAATGGAATGGAATGGAAAGGAATGGAATGGAATCACCCCTAATGGAATGGAATGGAATGGAATGGAACGGAATGGAATCAACCCGAATGGAATGGAATGGAATGGACTGGAATCAACCCGAATGGAATGGAATGGAATGGAACGGAATGGAATCAACCCGAATGGAATGGAATGGAATGGAAAGGAATGGAATGGAATCACCCCGAATGGAATGGCATGGAATGGAATGGAAAGGAATCAACCCTAATGGAATGCAATGGAATGGAATGGAATGGAATGGAATGGAATGGAATTGAATGGAATGGAATGCCATGGAATGGAATCAACCCGAATGGAATGGAATGGAATGGAATGGAATGGAATGGAATGGAATAGAATGGAATGCAATAAACTGGAATGGAATGGAATGGAATGCAATCAACCTGAATGGAATGGAATGGAATGGAATGGAATGGAATGGAATCAACCCGTATGGAATGGAATGGAATGGAATGGAACGGAATGGAATCAACCCGAATGGAATGGAATGGAATGGAACTGAATGGAATCAACCCGAATGGAATGGAATGGAATGGAATGGAATGGAATGGAATGGAATGGAATGGAATCATCCCGAATGGAATGGAATGGAATGGAATGGAATGGAATGGAATGGAATGGAATGGAATGGAATGGAATTGAATGGAATGGAATGGCAAGGAATGCAATCAACCTGAATGGAATGGAATGGAAAGGAATGGAATGGAATCAACCCGAATGGAATGGAATGGAATGGAATGGAACGGAATGGAATCAACCCGAATGGAATGGAATGGAATGGAATGGAATGGACTGGAATCAACCCGAATGGAATGGAATGGAATGGAACGGAATGGAATCAACCCGAATGGAATGGAATGGAATGGAATGGAATGGAAAGGAATGGAATCAACCCGAATGGAATGGAATGGAATCAAAGTGAATGGAATGGAATGGAAAGGAATGGAATGGAATGGAATCGAATCAACCCGAATGGAATGGAATGGAATGTAGTGGAATCAACCCGAAGGAAATGGAATGGAATGGAATGGAATGGATTGGAATGCAATGGAATCAACACCAATGGGATGGAATGGAATGGAAAGGAATGGAATGGAATGGAATAACCCGGAATGGAATGGAATGGAATGGAATGGAATGGAATGGAATGGAATCAACCTGAATGGAATGGAATGGAATGGATTCAACCCGAATGGAGTGGAATGGAATAGAAAGGAATGCAATGGAATGGAATGGATTGGAATCTACCCCAAAAGGAATGGAATGGAATGGAATGGAATGGAATGAACACGAATGGAATGTAATGGAATTGCATAGAATGTAATGGAATGGAATGGAATAAACCCAAATGGAATGGTATGGAATGGAGTGGAATGGAATGGAATGGACTCAACCAGAATGGAATGGAATGGAATGGAATGGAAACAACGCGAATGGAATGGAATGGAATGGAATGGAATGGTATGGAATCAACCTGAATGGAAGGGAATGGAATGGAATGGAATGGAACGGAGTGGAATTGAATGCAATGGAATCAACCCGAATGGAATGCAATGCAATGGAATGGAATGGAATCATCTCCAATGGAATGTAATGGAATGAAATGGAATCAACTGGAATGGAATGGGATGGCATGGAATGGAATCAAACCGAATGGAATGGAATGGAATGGAATGGAATGGAATGGAATGGAATCAACACGAATGGAATGGAATGGAATGGAATTGAACAGAATCAACCCGAATGTAATGTAATGGAATGGAATGGAATGGAATGGAATGGAATCAACAAGAATGGAATGAAATGGAATGGAATGGATTCAACTGGAATAGAATGGGATGGAATGGAATGGAATCAAACCGAGTGGAATGGAGTGGAATGGAATGGAATGGAATGGAATGGATTGGAATCAACCTGAATGGAATGGAATGGAATGGAATGGAATGGAATGGAATGGAATGGATTCAACCCGAATGGAGTGGAATGGAATAGAAAGGAATGCAATGGAATGGAATGGATTGGAATCTACCCCAAAGGAATGGAATGGAATGGAATGGAATGGAAAGAACACGAATGGAATGTAATGGAATGGCATAGAATGGAATGGAATGGAATGGAATAAACCCAAATTGAATGGAATGGAATGGACTCAACCCGAATGGAATGGAATGGACTCAACCCGAATGGAATGGAATGGAATGGAATGGAAACAACGCGAATGGAATGGAATGGAATGGAATGGAATGGAATGGAATGGAATGGTATGGAATCAACCTGAATGGAATGGAATGGAATGGAATGGAATGGAATGGAGTGGAATTGAATGGAATGGAATCAACCCGAATGGAATGCAATGGAATGGAATGGAATGGAATGGAATGGAATGGAATCAACACAAATGGAATGTAATGGAATGAAATGGAATCAACTGGAATGGAATGGGATGGCATGGAATGGAATCAAACCGAGTGGAATGGAATGGAATGGAATGGAAAGGAATGGAATGGAATGGAATCAACACGAATGGAATGGAATGGAATGGAATGGAATGGAATTGAACAGAATCAACCCGAATGTAATGTAATGTAATGTAATGTAATGTAATGTAATGTAATGTAATGTAATGGAATGGAATAGAATGGAATGGAATGGAATGGAATGGTATCAACACGAATGGAATGGAATGGAATGGAATGGAATCAACTGGAATAGAATGGGATGGAATGCAATGGAATCAAACCGAGTGGAATGGAGTGGAATGGAATGGAATGGAATGGAATGGTATCAACAAGAATGGAATGGAATGGAATGGAAGGGAATGGAATCAACCCGAATGGAATTGAATGGAATGGAATGGAAAGGAATCAACCCGAGTGGAATGGAATGGAATGGAATGGAATGGTATGGAATGGAATCATCAAGAATGGAATGGAATGGAATGGAAAGGAATGGAATGGAATCAACCCGAATGGAATGGAATGGAATGGAAAGGAATGGAAAGGAATCAACCCTAATGGAATGGAATGGAATGGAATGGAATGGAATGGCATGGAATGGAATCAACCCGAATGGAATGGAATGGAATGGAATTGAATGGAATGGAATGGAATGGAATCAACCCGAATGGAATGGAATGGAATGGAATGGAATGGAATAGAATGGAATGCAATAAACCGGAATGGAATGGAATGGAATGGAATGGAATGCAATCAACCTGAATGGAATGGATTGGAATGGAATGGAATGGAATGGAATCAACCCGAATGGAATGGAATGGAATGGAATGGAACGGAATGGAATCAACCCGATTGAAATGGAATGGAATGGACTGGAATCAACCCGAATGGAATGGAATGGAATGGAATGGAATGGAATGGAATCAACCCGAATGGAATGGAATGGAATGGAATGGAATGGAAAGGAATCAACCCAAATGGAATGGAATGGAATGGAATGGAATGGAATGGAATGGAATGAAATGGAATGGAATGGCATGGAATGCAATCAACCTGAATGGAATGGAATGGAAAGGAATGGAATGGAATCAACCCGAATGGAATGGAATGGAATGGAACGGAATGGAATCAACCCGAATGGAATGGAATGGAATGGACTGGAATCAACCCGAATGGAATGGAATGGAATGGAACGGAATGGAATCAACCCGAATGGAATGGAATGGAATGGAATGGAATGGAATGGAATGGAATGGATTGGAATGGAATGGAATGGAATCTACCCGAATGGAATGGAATGGAATCAAAGTGAATGGAATGGAATGGAAAGGAATGGAATGGAATGGAATCGAATCAACCCGAATGGAATGGAATGGAATGGAGTGGAATCAACCCTTAAGGGAATGGAATGGAATGGAATGGAATGGAATGGAATGGAATCAACCCCAATGGGATGGAATGGAATGGTAAGGAATGGAATGTAATGGAATAACCCGGAATTGAATGGAATGGAATGGAATGGAATGGAATGGAATGGAACCAACCTGAATGGAATGGAATGGAATGGAATGGAATGGAATGGAATGGAATGGATTCAACCAGAATGGAGTGGAATGGAATAGAAAGGAATGCAATGGAATGGAATGGATTGGAATCTACCCCAAAGGAATGGAATGGAGTGGAATGGAATGGAATGGAATGGAATGGAATGGAATGAACACGAATGGAATGTTATGGAATGGCATAGAATGGAATGGAATGGAATGGAATAAACCCAAATGGAATGGCATGGAATGGAGTGGAATGGAATGGATTGGACTCAACCCGAATGGAATGGAATGGAATGGAATGGAAACAACCTGAATGGAATGGAATGGAATGGAACGGAATGGAATCAACACGAATGGAATGGAATGAAATGGAATGGAATGGAATGGAAGGGAATGGAATCAACACGAATGGAATTGAATGGAATGGAATGGAAAGGAATCAACCCGAATGGAATGGAATGGAATGGAATGGAATGGAATGGAATCATCCCGAATGGAATGGAATGGAATGGAATGGAATGGAATGGAATCAACCCGAATGGAATGCAATGGAATGGAATGGAAAGGAATCAACACAAATGGAATGGAATGGAATGGAATGTAATTCAATTGAATGGAATGGAATGGCATGGAAAGCAATCAACCTGAATGGAATGGAATGGAAAGGAATGGAATGGAATCAACCCTAATAGAATGGAATGGAATGGAATGGAACGGAATGGAATCAACCCGAATGGAATGGAATGGAATGGACTGGAATCAACCCGAATGGAATGGAATGGAATGGAACGGAATGGAATCAACCCGAATGGAATGGAATGGAATGTAATGGAATGGAATGGAATGGAATCAAAGTGAATGGAATGGAATGGAAAGGAATGGAATGGAATGGAATCGAATCAACCCGAAAGGAATGGAATGGAATGGAGTGGAATCAACCCAAAGGGAATGGAATGGAATGGAATGGAATGGAAAGGAATCAACCCCAATGGGATGGAATGGAATGGAAAGGAATGGAATGGAATGGAATAAACCTGAATGGAATGGAATGGAATGGAATGGAATGGAATGGAATGGATTCAACCCGAATGGAGTGGAATGGAATAGAAAGGAATGCAATGGAATGGAATGTATTGGAATCTACTCCAAAGGAATGGAATGGAATGGAATGGAATGGAATGGAATGAACACGAATGGAATGTAATGGAATGGCATAGAATGGAATGGAATGGAACAAACCCAAATGGAATGGAATGGAATGGAGTGGAATGGAATGGAGTGGAATGGAATGGCACGGAATGGAATCAACCGGAATGGAATGGAATGGAATGGAAAGGAATGGAATGGAATGCAATAAACCGGAAAGGAATGGAATGGTATGGAATGGAATGCAATCAACCTGAATGGAATGGAATGGAATGGAATCAAACCGAATGGAATGGAATGGAATGGAATGGAACGGAATGGAATCAACCCGAATGGAATGGAATTTAATGGACTGGAATCAACCCGAATGGAATGGAATGGAATGGGACGGAATGGAATCAACCCGAATGGAATGGAATGGAATGGAATGGAATGGAATGGAATGGAATCAACCCGAATGGAATTGAATGGAATGGAATGGAAAGGAATCAACCCGAATGGAATGGAATGGAATGGAATGGAATGGAATGGAATCATCCCGAATGGAATGGAATGGAATGGAACGGAATGGAATGGAATGGAATCAACCCGAATGGAATGGAATGGAATGGAATGGAAAGGAATCAACCCAAATGGAATGGAATGGAATGGAATGGAATGGAATGGAATGGAATGGAATGGAATTGAATGGAATGGAATGGCATGGAATGCAATCAACCTGAATGGAATGGAATGGAATGGATTGGAATGGAATGGAATCAACCCGAATGGAATGGAATGGAATGGAATGGAATGGAACGGAATGGAAGCAACCCGAATGGAATGGAATGGAATGGAATGGACTGGAATCAACCTGAATGGAATGTAATGGAATGGGACGGAATGGAATCAATCCGAATGGAATGGAACGGAATGGAATGGAATGGAATGGAATGGAATCAACCCGAATGGAATTGAATGGAATGGAATGGAAAGGAATCAACCCGAATGGAATGGAATGGATTCATCCCGAATGGAATGGAATGGAATGGAATGGAATCAACCCGAATGGAATGGAATGGAATGGAATGGAAAGGAGTCAACCCAAATGGAATGGAATGTGATGGAATGGAATGTAATGGAATGGAATGGAATGGAATTGAATGGAATGGAATGGCATGGAATGGAATCAACCCGAATGGAATGGAATGGAATGGAATGGAATGGAATCAACCCGAATGGAATGGAATGGAATGGAATAGAATGGAATGCAATAAACGGGAATGGAATGGAATGGAATGGAATGCAATCAACATGAATGGAATGGAATGGAATGGAATGGAATGGAATCAACCCGTAAGGAATGGAATGGAATGGAATGGAACGGAATGGAATCAAACCGAATGGAATGGAATGGACTGGAATCAACTCGAATGGAATGGAATGGAATGGAACGGAATGGAATCAACCCGAATGGAATGGAATGGAATGGAATGGAATGGAATGGAATGGAATGGAATCAACCCGAATGGAATGGAATGGAATGGAATCAACTGGTATGGAATCGAATAGAAAGGAATGGAATGGAATGGAATGGAATGGAATGGAATCAACTGGAATGGAATGGAATGGAATGCATTGGAATGGAATGCAATCAACCCGAGTGGAATGGAATGGAAAGTAATCAACCCGAAATACATGGAATGGAATGGAATGAAATGGAATGGAATGGAATGGAATGGAATCAACCCGAATGGAATGGAATGGAATGGAATGGAATGGAAAGGAATCAACCCTAATGGAATGGAATAGAATGGAATGGAATGGAATGGAATGGAATGGAATGGAATGGCATGGAATGGAATCAACCCGAATGGAATGGAATGGAATGGAATGGAATGGAATGGAATGGAATCAAACCAAATGGAATGGAATGGAATGGAATCAAATGGAAGGGAAAGGAATGGAAAGGAATGGAATCAACCTGAGCGGAATGGAATGGAATGGAATGGCATGGAATGGAATCAACCCAAATGGAATGTAATGGAATGGAATGGAATGGAATCAACCCGAATGGAATGGAATGGAATGGAATGGAATCAACCCGAAAGGTATGGAATGGAATGGAATGGAATGGAATGGAACGCAATGGAATGAAATCAACCCGAAGGGAATGGAATGGAATGGAATGGAATGGCGTGGAATGGAATCAACCCGAATGGAATGGAATGGAATGGAATCAACCCTAATGGAATGGAATGGAATGAAATGGAATGGAATGGAATGGAATGGAATTGAATGCAATCAACCCGAATGGAATGGAACGGAATTCAATGGAATGAAATGGAATCAACCCGAATGGAATGGAATGGAAAGGAATGGCATAGAATGGAATGGAATGGAATCAACCCGAATGGAAAGGAATGAAATGAAATGGAATGGAATGGAATCAACTGGAATGGAATGTAATGGAATTGAATGGAATGGAATGGACTGGAATGGAATGGAACGCAACAGAATGGAATCAACTGCAATGGAATGGAATGGAATGGAATGGAATGGAATGGAATCAACTGGAATGGAATGTAATGGAATTGAATGGAATGGAATGGATTGGAATGGAATGGAATGTAATCAAGCCGAATGGAATGGAATGGAATGGAATGGAATGGAATCAACCCGAATGGAATGGAATGGAAAGGAATGGAATGGCTTGGAATGGAATCAACCCGAATGGAATGGAATGGAGTGGAATGGAATGGAATGGCATGGAATCAACCGGAATGGAATGGAATGGAATGGAATGGAATGGAATGGAATGGAATCAACCCGTATGGAATAGAATGGAATGGAGTGGAATGGAATGCAATAAATCCGAATGGAATGGCATGGAATGGAATGGAATGGAGTGGAATGGAATCAACCTGAATGGAATGGAATGGAATGGAATGGAATGGAATGGAATGGATTCAACCCGAATGGAGTGGAATGCAATAGAAAGGAACGCAATGGAATGGAATGGAATGGAATGGAATGGAATGGAATGGATTGGATTAAACCACAAAGGAATGGAATGGAATGGAATGGAATGGAATGGAATGGAATGAACACGAATGGAATGTAATGGAATGGCATAGAATGGAATGGAATGGAAAGGAAGAAACCGAAATGGAATGGAATGGAATGGAGTGGAATGGAATGAAATGGAATGGAATAGAATGGAGTTAAAACGAATGGAATGGAATGGAATGGAATGGAATGGAATGGAGTAAACCCGAATGGAATGGAAATGAATGGAATGGAATGGAATTGAATCAACCTGCATGGAATGCAGTGGAATGGACTGGAATGGAAAGGAATGGAGTGGCATCAACCCGAATGTATTGGAATGGAATGGAATCAACACGAATGGAATTGAATGGAATGGAATGGAGTGGAATGGAATGGAATAAAATGGAATCAACCCGAATGGAATGCAACGGAATGGAATGGAATGGAAAAAATCAACCCGAATGGAATGGAATGGAATGGAAAGGGATGGAATGGAATAAACACGAAAGGAATGGAATGGAATGGAATGGAAGGGAATGGAATGGAATGGAATGGAATCAACCCGAATGGAATGGAATGGAATGGACTGGTATAAACCCGAATGGAATGGAACGGAATGGAATCAACCCGAATGGAATGGAATGGAATGGAATCAACCCGAATGGAATGGAATAGAATGGAATGGAATGGAATCAACTAGTATGGAATGGAATAGAATGGAATGGAATGGAATGGAATGGAATGGAATCAACCAGAATGGAAAGGAATGGAATGGAATGGAATGGAATGGAATGGAATGGAATAAACTGGAATGGAATGTAATGGAACTGAATGGAATGGAATGGATTGGAATGGAATGGAATGGAATCAACTGGAATGGAATGTAATGGAATTGAATGGAATGGAATGGATTGGAATGGAATGGAATGGAATCAATCCGAATGGAATGGAATGGAATGGAATGGAATGGAATCAACCTGAATGGAATGGAATGGAATGGAATGGAATGGAATGGAATGGCTTGGAATTGAATCAACCCGAATGGAAAGGAATGGAATGGAATGGAATCATCCCGAATGGAATGGAATGGAATGGAATGGAATGGAATGGAATCAACCCGAACGGAATGGAATGGAATGGAATGGAAAGGAATCAACCCAAATGGAATGGAATGGAATGGAATGGAATGGAATGGAATGGAATTGAATGGAATGGAATGGCATGGTATGCAATCAACCTGAATGGAATAGAATGGAAAGGAATGGAATGGAATCACCCCTAATGGAATGGAATGGAATGGAATGGAACGGAATGGAATCAACCCGAATGGAATGGAATGGAATGGAATGGAATGGAAAGGAATCAACCCTAATGGAATGGAATGGAATGGAATGGAATGGAATGGAATGGAATGGAATGGAATGGCATGGAATGGAATCAACCCGAATGGAATGGAATGGAATGGAATGGAATGGAATGGAATGGAATGGAATCAACCCGAATGGAATGGAATGGAATGGAATGGAATGGAATGGAATAGAATGGAATGCAATAAACTGGAATGGAATGGAATGGAATGCAATCAACCTCAATGGAATGGAATGGAATGGAATGGAATGGAATGGAATCAACCCGAATGGAATGGAATGGAATGGAATGGAACGGAATGGAATCAACCCGAATGGAATGGAATGGAATGGAACTGAATGGAATCAACCCGAATGGAATGGAATGGAATGGAATGGAATGGAATGGAATGGAATGGAATGGAATGGAATCATCCCGAATGGAATGGAATGGAATGGAATGGAATGGAATGGAATTGAATGGAATGGAATGGCATGGAATGCAATCAACCTGAATGGAATGGAATGGAAAGGAATGGAATGGACTGGAATCAACCCGAATGGAATGGAATGGAATGGAACGGAATGGAATCAACCCGAATGGAATGGAATGGAATGGAATGGAATGGAAAGGAATGGAATCAACCCGAATGGAATGGAATGGAATCAAAGTGAATGGAATGGAATGGAAAGGAATGGAATGGAATGGAATCGAATCAAGTCGAATGGAATGGAATGGAATGTAGTGGAATCAACCCGAAGGGAATGGAATGGAATGGAATGGAATGGATTGGAATGGAATGGAATCAACACCAATGGGATGGAATGGAATGGAAAGGAATGGAATGGAATGGAATAACCCGGAATGGAATGGAATGGAATTGAATGGAATGGAATGGAATGGAATCAACCTGAATGGAATGGAATGGAATGGATTCAACCCGAATGGAGTGGAATGGAATAGAAAGGAATGCAATGGAATGGAATGGATTGGAATCTACCCCAAAAGGAATGGAATGGAATGGAATGGAATGGAATGAACACGAATGGAATGTAATGGAATTGCATAGAATGTAATGGAATGGAATGGAATAAACCCAAATGGAATGGTATGAAATGGAGTGGAATGGAATGGAATGGACTCAACCAGAATGGAATGGAATGGAATGGAATGGAAACAACGCGAATGGAATGGAATGGAATGGTATGGAATCAACCTGAATGGAATGGAATGGAATGGAATGGAACGGAGTGGAATTGAATGGAATGGAATCAACCCGAATGGAATGCAATGCAATGGAATGGAATGGAATCATCACCAATGGAATGTAATGGAATGAAATGGAATCAACTGGAATGGAATGGGATGGCATGGAATGGAATCAAACCGAATGGAATGGAATGGAATGGAATGGAATGGAATCAACACGAATGGAATGGAATGGAATGGAATTGAACAGAATCAACCCGAATGTAATGTAATGTAATGGAATGGAATGGAATGGAATGGAATCAACAAGAATGGAATGAAATGGAATGGAATGGATTCAACTGGAATAGAATGGGATGGAATGGAATGGAATCAAACCGAGTGGAATGGAGTGGAATGGAATGGAATGGAATGGAATGGATTGGAATCAACCTGAATGGAATGGAATGGAATGGAATGGAATGGATTCAACCCGAATGGAGTGGAATGGAATAGAAAGGAATGCAATGGAATGGAATGGATTGGAATCTACCCCAAAGGAATGGAATGGAATGGAATGGAATGGAATGGAATGGAATGGAATGGAAAGAACACGAATGGAATGTAATGGAATGGCATAGAATGGAATGGAATGGAATGGAATAAACTCAAATTGAATGGAATGGAATGGACTCAACCCGAATGGAATGGAATGGACTCAACCCGAATGGAATGGAATGGAATGGAAACAACGCGAATGGAATGGAATGGAATGGAATGGAATGGAATGGAATGGAATGGAATGGAATGGTATGGAATCAACCTGAATGGAATGGAATGGAATGGAATGGAATGGAATGGAGTGGAATTGAATGGAATGGAATCAACCCGAATGGAATGCAATGGAATGGAATGGAATGGAATGGAATGGAATCAACACAAATGGAATGTAATGGAATGAAATGGAATCAACTGGAATGGAATGGGATGGCATGGAATGGAATCAAACCGAGTGGAATGGAATGGAATGGAATGGAAAGGAATGGAATGGAATGGAATCAACACGAATGGAATGGAATGGAATGGAATGGAATGGAATGGAATGGAATGGAATTGAACAGAATCAACCCGAATGAAATGTAATGTAATGTAATGTAATGGAATGGAATGGAATGGAATGGAATGGAATGGAATAGAATGGAATGGAATGGAATGGAATGGTATCAACACGAATGGAATGGAATGGAATGGAATGGAATCAACTGGAATAGAATGGGATGGAATGCAATGGAATCAAACCGAGTGGAATGGAGTGGAATGGAATGGAATGGAATGGAATGGTATCAACAAGAATGGAATGGAATGGAATGGAAGGGAATGGAATCAACCCGAATGGAATTGAATGGAATGGAATGGAAAGGAATCAACCCGAGTGGAATAGAATGGAATGGAATGGAATGGTATGGAATGGAATCATCAAGAATGGAATGGAATGGAATGGAAAGGAATGGAATGGAATCAACCCGAATGGAATGGAATGGAATGGAATGGAATGGAAAGGAATCAACCCTAATGGAATGGAATGGAATGGAATGGAATGGAATGGCATGGAATGGAATCAACCCGAATGGAATGGAATGGAATGGAATGGAATGGAATCAACCCGAATGGAATTGAATGGAATGGAATGGAATGGAATAGAATGGAATGCAATATACCGGAATGGAATGGAATGGAATGGAATGGAATGCAATCAACCTGAATGGAATGGATTGGAATGGAATGGAATGGAATGGAATCAACCCGAATGGAATGGAATGGAATGGAATGGAATGGAACGGAATGGAATCAACCCGATTGAAATGGAATGGAATGGACTGGAACCAACCCGAATGGAATGGAATGGAATGGAATGGAATGGAATCAACCCGAATGGAATGGAATGGAATGGAATGGAATGGAAAGGAATCAACCCAAATGGAATGGAATGGAATGGAATGAAATGGAATGGAATGGCATGGAATGCAATCAACCTGAATGGAATGGAATGGAAAGGAATGGAATGGAATCAACCCGAATGGAATGGAATGGAATGGAACGGAATGGAATCAACCCGAATGGAATGGAATGGACTGGAATCAACCCGAATGTTATGGAATGGAATGGAACGGAATGGAATCAACCCGAATGGAATGGAATGGAATGGAATGGAATGGAATGGAATGGAATGGATTGGAATGGAATGGAATGGAATCTACCCGAATGGAATGGAATGGAATCAAAGTGAATGGAATGGAATGGAATGGATTGGAATGGAATGGAATCGAATCAACCCGAATGGAATGGAATGGAATGGAGTGGAATCAACCCTTAAGGGAATGGAATGGAATGGAATGGAATGGAATGGAATCAACCCCAATGGGATGGAATGGAATGGTAAGGAATGGAATGTAATGGAATAACACGGAATGGAATGGAATGGAATGGAATGGAATGGAATGGAATGGAACCAACCTGAATGGAATGGAATGGAATGGAATGGAATGGAATGGAATGGAATGGAATGGATTCAACCCGAATGGAGTGGAATGGAATAGAAAGGAATGCAATGGAATGGAATGGATTGGAATCTACCCCAAAGGAATGGAATGGAGTGGAATGGAATGGAATGGAATGAACACAAATGGAATGTAATGGAATGGCATAGAATGGAATGGAATGGAATGGAATAAACCCAAATGGAATGGCATGGAATGGAGTGGAATGGAATGGATTGGACTCAACCCGAATGGAATGGAATGGAATGGAATGGAAACAACGCGAATGGAGTGGAATGGAATGGAATGGAATGGAATGGAATGGTATGGAATCAACCTGAATGGAATGGAATGGAATGGAACGGAATGGAATCAACCCGAATGGAATGGAATGAAATGGAATGGAATGGAATGGAAGGGAATGGAATCAACCCGAATGGAATTGAATGGAATGGAATGGAAAGGAATCAACCCGAATGGAATGGAATGGAATGGAATGGAATGGAATCATCCCGAATGGAATGGAATGGAATGGAATGGAATGGAATGGAATCAACCCGAATGGAATGCAATGGAATGGAATGGAAAGGAATCAACACAAATGGAATGGAATGGAATGGAATGTAATTCAAATGAATGGAATGGAATTGCATGGAAAGCAATCAACCTGAATGGAATGGAATGGAAAGGAATGGAATGGAATCAACCCTAATAGAATGGAATGGAATGGAATGGAACGGAATGGAATCAACCCGAATGGAATGGAATGGAATGGACTGGAATCAACCCGAATGGAATGGAATGGAATGGAACGGAATGGAATCAACCCGAATGGAATGGAATGGAATGGAATGGAATCAAAGTGAATGGAATGGAATGGAAAGGGATGGAATGGAATGGAATCGAATCAACCCGAAAGGAATGGAATGGAATGGAGTGGAATCAACCCAAAGGGAATGGAATGGAATGGAATGGAATGGAATGGAATCAACCCCAATGGGATGGAATGGAATGGAAAGGAATGGAATGGAATGGAATCAACCTGAATGGAATGGAATGGAATGGAATGGAATGGATTCAACCCGAATGGAGTGGAATGGAATAGAAAGGAATGCAATGGAATGGAATGTATTGGAATCTACTCCAAAGGAATGGAATGGAATGGAATGGAATGGAATGAACACGAATGGAATGTAATGGAATGGCATAGAATGGAATGGAATGGAATAAACCCAAATGGAATGGAATGGAACGGAGTGGAATGGATTGGAGTGGAATGGAATGGCATGGAATGGAATCAACCAGAATGGAATGGAATGGAATGGAATGGAAAGGAATGGAATGGAATGGAATCCACCCGAATGAAATGGAATGGAATGGAATGGAATAGAATGGAATGCAATAAACCGGAATGGAATGGAATGGAATGGAATGCAATCAACCTGAATGGAATGGAATGGAATGGAATGGAATGGAATCATCCCGAATTTAATGGAATGGAATGGAAGGGAACGGAATGGAATCAACCCGAATGGAATGGAATGGAATGGACTGGAATCAACCCGAATGGAATGGAATGGAATGGAACGGAATGGAATCAACCCGAATGGAATGGAATGGAATGGAATGGAATGGAATGGAATGGAAGGGAATGGAATCAACCCGAATGGAATTTAATGGAATGGAATAGAAAGGAATCAACCCGAATGGAATGGAATGGAATGGAATGGAATGGAATCATCCCGAATGGAATGGAATGGAATGGAATGGAATCAACCAGAATGGAATGGAATGGAATGGAATGGAAAGGAATCAACCCAAATGGAATGGAATGGAATGGAATGAAATGGAATGGAATTGAATGGAATGGAATGGCATGGAATGCAATCAACCTGAATGGAATGGAATGGAATGGAATGGAATGGAATGGAATCAACCTGAATGGAATTGAATGGAATGGAATGGAACGGAATGGAATCAACCCGAATGGAATGGAATGGAATGGACTGGAATCAACCTGAATGGAATGGAATGGAATGGAATGGAATCAACCTGAATGGAATTGAATGGAATGGAATGGAACGGAATGGAATCAACCCGAATGGAATGGAATGGAATGGACTGGAATCAACCTGAATGGAATGGAATGGAATGGGACGGAATGGAATCAATCCGAAAGGAATGGAACGGAATGGAATGGAATGGAATGGAATGGAATGGAATGGAATCAACCCGAATGGAATTGAATGGAATGGAATGGAAAGGAATCAACCCGAATGGAATGGAATGGAATGGAATGGAATGGAATGGAATGGAATCAACCCGAATGGAATGGAATGGAATGGAATGGAATGGAATGGAAAGGAGTCAAACCAAGTGGAATGGAATGGCATGGAATGGAATCAACACGAATGGAATGGAATGGAATGGAATGGAATCAACCCGAATGGAATGGAATGGAATGGAATGGAATAGAATGGAATGCAATAAACGGGAATGGAATGGAATGGAATGCAATCAACATGAATGGAATTGAATGGAATGGAATGGAATGGAATCAACCCGAAAGGAATGGAATGGAATGGAATGGAATGGAATGGTATCAACCCGAAAGGAATGGAATGGAATGGAATGGAACGGAATGGAATCAAACCGAATGGAATGGAATGGACTGGAATCAGCCCGAATGGAATGGAATGGAATGGAATCAACCAGAATGGAAAGGAATTGAATGGAATGGAATGGAATGGAATGGAATAAACTGGAATGGAATGTAATGGAACTGAATGGAATGGAATGGATTGGAATGGAATGGAATGGAATCAACTGGAATGGAATGTAATGGAATTGAATGGAATGGAATGGATTGGAATGGAATGGAATGGAATCAATCCGAATGGAATGGAATGGAATGGAATGGAATCAACCTGAATGGAATGGAATGGAATGGAATGGAATGGCTTGGAATTGAATCAACCCGAATGGAATGGAATGGAATGGAATGGAATCATCCCGAATGGAATGGAATGGAATGGTATGGAATGGAATCAACCCGAATGGAATGGAATGGAATGGAATGGAAAGGAATCAACCCAAATGGAATGGAATGGAATGGAATGGAATGGAATGGAATTGAATGGAATGGAATGGCATGGAATGCAATCAACCTGAATGGAATGGAATGGAAAGGAATGGAATGGAATCACCCCTAATGGAATGGAATGGAATGGAATGGAACGGAATGGAATCAACCCGAATGGAATGGAATGGAATGGACTGGAATCAACCCGAATGGAATGGAATGGAATTGAAGGGAATGGAATCAACCCGAATGGAATGGAATGGAATGGAATGGAATGGAATGGAATCAACCCGAATGGAATGGAATGGAATGGAATGGAATCAAAGTGAATGGAATGGAATGGAAAGGAATGGAATGGAATGGAATCGAATCAACCAGAAAGGAATGGAATGGAATGGAGTGGAATTAACCCGAAGGGAGTGGAATGGAATGGAATGGAATGGAATGGAATCAACCCCAATGGGATGGAATGGAATGGAAAGGAATGGAATGGAATGGAATCAACCTGAATGGAATGGAATGGAATGGAATGGAATGGAATGGAATGGAATGGATTCAACCCGAATGGAGTGGAATGGAATAGAAAGGAATGCAATGGAATGGAATGTATTGGAATCTACTCCAAAGGAATGGAATTGAAAGGAATGGAATGGAATGGAATGAACACGAATGGAATGTAATGGAATGGCATAGAATGGAATGGAATGGAATGGAATAAACCCAAATGGAATGGAATGGAACGGAGTGGAATGGAATGGAGTGGAATGGAATGGCATGGAATGGAATCAACCAGAATGGAATGGAATGGAATGGAATGGAATGGAAAGGAATGGAATGGAATGGAATCCACCCGAATGAAATGGAATGGAATGGAATGGAATAGAATGGAATGCAATAAACCGGAATGGAATGGAATGGAATGGAATGCAATCAACCTGAATGGAATGGAATGGAATGGAATGGAATGGAATCATCCCGAATTTAATGGAATGGAATGGAAGGGAACGGAATGGAATCAACCCGAATGGAATGGAATGGAATGGACTGGAATCAACCCGAATGGAATGGAATGGAATGGAACGGAATGGAATCAACCCGAATGGAATGGAATGGAATGGAATGGAATGGAATGGAATGGAAGGGAATGGAATCAACCCGAATGGAATTTAATGGAATGGAATAGAAAGGAATCAACCCGAATGGAATGGAATGGAATGGAATGGAATGGAATCATCCCGAATGGAATGGAATGGAATGGAATGGGATCAACCAGAATGGAATGGAATGGAATGGAATGGAAAGGAATCAACCCAAATGGAATGGAATGGAATGGAATGGAATGGAATGGAATGGAATGGAATTGAATGGAATGGAATGGCATGGAATGCAATCAACCTGAATGGAATGGAATGGAATGGAATGGAATGGAATGGAATGGAATCAACCTGAATGGAATTGAATGGAATGGAATGGAACGGAATGGAATCAACCCGAATGGAATGGAATGGAATGGACTGGAATCAACCTGAATGGAATGGAATGGAATGGGACGGAATGGAATCAATCCGAATGGAATGGAACGGAATGGAATGGAATGGAATGGAATGGAATGGAATGGAATCAACCCGAATGGAATTGAATGGAATGGAATGGAAAGGAATCAACCCGAATGGAATGGAATGGAATGGAATGGAATGGAATGGAATGGAATCAACCCGAATGGAATGGAATGGAATGGAATGGAAAGGAGTCAAACCAAATGGAATTGAATGGCATGGAATGGAATCAACACGAATGGAATGGAATGGAATGGAATGGAATGGAATCAACCCGAATGGAATGGAATGGAATGGAATGGAATAGAATGGAATGCAATAAACGGGAATGGAATGGAATGGAATGCAATCAACATGAATGGAATTGAATGGAATGGAATGGAATGGAATCAACCCGAAAGGAATGGAATGGAATGGAATGGTATCAACCCGAAAGGAATGGAATGGAATGGAATGGAACGGAATGGAATCAAACCGAATGGAATGGAATGGACTGGAATCAGCCCGAATGGAATGGAATGGAATGGAATCAACCAGAATGGAAAGGAATTGAATGGAATGGAATGGAATGGAATGGAATAAACTGGAATGGAATGTAATGGAACTGAATGGAATGGAATGGATTGGAATGGAATGGAATGGAATCAACTGGAATGGAATGTAATGGAATTGAATGGAATGGAATGGATTGGAATGGAATGGAATGGAATCAATCCGAATGGAATGGAATGGAATGGAATGGAATGGAATCAACCTGAATGGAATGGAATGGAATGGAATGGAATGGCTTGGAATTGAATCAACCCGAATGGAATGGAATGGAATGGAATGGAATCATCCCGAATGGAATGGAATGGAATGGAATGGAATGGAATGGAATCAACCCGAATGGAATGGAATGGAATGGAATGGAAAGGAATCAACCCAAATGGAATGGAATGGAATGGAATGGAATTGAATGGAATGGAATGGCATGGAATGCAATCAACCTGAATGGAATGGAATGGAAAGGAATGGAATGGAATCACCCCTAATGGAATGGAATGGAATGGAACGGAATGGAATCAACCCGAATGGAATGGAATGGAATGGACTGGAATCAACCCGAATGGAATGGAATGGAATGGAACGGAATGGAATCAACCCGAATGGCATGGAACGGATTGGAATGGAATCAACCCGAATGGAATGGAATGGAATGGAATGGAATCAAAGTGAATGGAATGGAATGGAAAGGAATGGAATGGAATGGAATCGAATCAACCCGAAAGGAATGGAATGGAATGGAGTGGAATCAACCCGAAGGGAATGGAATGGAATGGAATGGAATGGAATGGAATGGAATGGAATCAACCCCAAAGGGATGGAATGGAATGGAAAGGAAAGGAATGGAATGGAATCAACCTGAATGGAATGGAATGGAATGGAATGGAATGGAATGGAATGGAATGGATTCAACCCGAATCGAGTGGAATGGAATAGAAAGGAATGCAATGTAATGGAATGTATTGGAATCTACTCCAAAGGAATGTAATTGAAAGGAATGGAATGGAATGGAATGAACACGAATGGAATGTCATGGAATGGCATAGAATGGAATGGAATGGAATAAACCCAAATGGAATGGAATGGAATGGAGTGGAATGGAATGGAGTGGAATGGAATGGCATGGAATGGAATCAACCGGAATGGAATGGAGTGGAATGGAATGGAAAGGAACTGAAAGGAATGGAATCCACCCGAATGGAATGGAATGGAATGGAATGGAATAGAATGGAATGCAATAAACCGGAATGGAATGGAATGGAATGGAATGCAATCAACCTGAATGGAATGGAATGGAATGGAATGGAATGGAATGGAATGGAATCAACCCGAATTTAATGGAATGGAATGGAATGGAACGGAATGGAATCAACCCGAATGGAATGGAATGGAATGGACTGGAATCAACCCGAATGGAATGGAATGGAATGGAACGGAATGGAATCAACCCGAATGGAATGGAATGGAATGGACTGGAATCAACCCGAATGGAATGGAATGGAATGGAACGGAATGGAATCAACCCGAATGGAATGGAATGGAATGGAATAGAATGGAATGGAATGGAATGGAAGGGAATGGAATCAACCCGAATGGAATTGAATGGAATGGAATCGAAAGGAATCAACCCGAATGGAATGGAATGGAATGGAATGGAATGGAATGGAATGGAATGGAATCATCCCGAATGGAATGGAATGGAATGGAATGGAATGGAATGGAATTAACCCGAATGGAATGGAATGGAATGGAATTGAAAGGAATCAACCGAAATGGAATGGAATGGAATGGAATGGAATGGAATGGAATGGAATGGAATGGCAAGGAATGCAATCAACCTGAATGGAATGGAATGGAATGGAATGGAATGGAATCAACCTGAATGGAATGGAATGGAATGGAATGGAATGGAACGGAATGGAATCAACCCGAATGGAATGGAATGGAATGGACTGGAATCAACCTGAATGGAATGGAATGGAATGGGACGGAATGGAATCAATCCGAATGGAATGGAATGGAATGGAATGGAATGGAATGGAATGGAATGGAATGGAATCAACCCGAATGGAATTGAATGGAATGGAATGGAAAGGAATCAACCCGAATGGAATGGAATGGAATGGAATGGAATCATCCCGAATGGAATGGAATGGAATGGAATGGAATCAACCCGAATGGAATGGAATGGAATGGAAAGGAGTCAACCCAAATGGAATGGAATGTAATGGAATGTAATGGAATGGAATGGAATGGAATGGCATGGAATGGAATCAACACGAATGGAATGGAATGGAATGGAATGGAATCAACCCGAATGGAATGGAATGGAATGGAATGGAATAGAATGGAATGCAATAAACGGGAATGGAATGGAATGGAATGGAATGGAATGCAATCAACATGAATGGAATTGAATGGAATGGAATGGAATGGAATCAACCCGAAAGGAATGGAATGGAATGGAATGGAATGGAATGGTATCAACCCGAAAGGAATGGAATGGAATGGAATGGAACGGAATGGAATCCAACCGAATGGAATGGAATGGACTGGAATCAACCCGAATGGAATGGAATGGAATGGAACGGAATGGAATCAACCCGAATGGAATGGAATGGAGTGGAATGGAATGGAATGGAATCAACCCGAATGGAATGGAATGGAATCAACTGGTATGGAATCGAATAGAAAGGAATGGAATGGAATGGAATGGAATGGAATGGAATCAACTGGAATGGAATGGAATGCAATGGAATGGAATGCAATCAACCCGAGTGGAATGGAGTGGAAAGTAATCAACCCGAAATACATGGAATGGAATGGAATGATTTGGAATGGAATGGAATGGAATGGAATGGAATCAACCCGAATGGAATGGAATGGAATGGAATGGAATGGAATGGAATGGAAAGGAATTAACCCTAATGGAATGGAATAGAATGGAATGGAATGGAATGGAATGGAATGGAATGGAATGGCATGGAATGGAATCAACCCGAATGGAATGGAATGGAATGGAATCAAACCGAATGGAATGGAATGGAATGGAATGAATTGGAATGGAATCAAATGGAAGGGAAAGGAATGGAAAGGAATGGAATCAACCCGAACGGAATGGAATGGAATGGAATGGCATGGAATGGAATCAACCCAAATGGAAAGGAATGGAATGGAATGGAATGGAATGGAATCAACCCGAATGGAATGGAATGCAATGGAATGGAATCAACCCGAAAGCTATGGAATGGAATGGAATGGAATGGAATGGAATGGAATGGAATGCAATGGAATGAAATCAACCCGAAGGGAATGGAATGGAATGGAATGGAATGTCGTGGAATGGAATCAACCGGAATGGAATGGAATGGAATGGAATCAACCCGAATGGAATGGAATGGAAAGGAATGGCATGGAATGGAATGGAATGGAATCAACCCGAATGGAAAGGAATGAAATGAAATGGAATGGAATGGAATCAACTGTAATGGAATGTAATGGAATTGAATGGAATGGAATGGATTGGAATGGAATGGAATGCAACAGAATGGAATCAACTGGAATGGAATGGAATGGAATGAAATGGAATGGAATGGAATGGAATCAACCCGAATTGAATGGAATGGAATGGAATGGCATGGAATGTAATCAAACCGAATGGATGGAAATGGAATGGAATGGAATGGAATCAACCCAAATATAATGTAATTGTATGGAATGGAATAGTATGGAATCAACCGGAATGGAAAGGAATGGAAAGGAATGGAATGGAATGGAATGCAATCAACCCGAACTGAAGGGAATGTAATGGTATGGAATCAAGGCGAATGGTGCGGAATGGAATGGAATGGAATGCAATCATCCCGAATGGAGTGGAATAGAATGAAATGGAATGGAATGGAATGGAATGGAATGGAATGGAATGGACTCAACCCGAATGGAATGGAATGGAATGGAGTGGAATCAACCCGAATGGAATGGAATGGAATGGAATGGAATGGAATCAACCCCAATGGAATGGAATGGAATGGAATGGAATAAACCGGAGTGGAATGGAATGGAATGGAATGGAATCAACCTGAATGGAATGGAATGGAATGGAATGGAATGGAATGGAATGGAATGGAATGGAATGGAATGGAATCAACCCGAATGGAATGGAATGGAATGGAGTGGAATCAACCCCATTGGAATGGAATGGAATGGAATGGAATAAACCGGAGTGGAATGGAATGGAATGGAATGGAATCAACCTGAATGGAATGGAATGGAATGGAATGGAACGAATTCAACCCGAATGGAGTGGAATGGATTAGAAAGGAATGCAATGGAATGGAACGGAATGGAATGGAATGGAATGGCATGGAATGGAATCAACCCGAATGGAATGGAATGGAATGGAATGGAATGGAATCAACACGAATGTAATGGAATGGAATGCAATGGAATCAACCTGAAAGGAATGGAATGGAATGGAATGGAATGGAATGGAATGGAATGCAATGGAATGGAATCAACCCGAAGGTAATGGAACTGAATGGAATGGAATGGCATGGAATGAAATCAACCTGAATGGAATGGATTGGAATGGAATGGAATGGAATCAACGCGAATGGAATGGAATGGAATGAAATGGAATGGAATGGAATGGAATGGAATGGAATGGAAAGCAATCAACCCGAATGGAATGGAACGGAATTCAATGGAATGAAATGGAATCAACCCGAATGGAATGGAATGGAAAGGAATGGCATGGAATGGAATGGAATGGAATCAACCCGAATGGAAGGGAATGGAATGGAATGAAATGGAATCAACTGGAATGGAATGTAATGGAATTGAATGGAATGGAATGGATTGGAATGGAATGGAATGGAATCAAGCTGCATGGAATGGAATGGAATGGAATGGAATGGAATGCAATGGAATCGAATCAACCCTAATGGAATGGAATGGAATGGAGTGGAATCAACCCGAATGCAATGGAATGGAATGGAATGGAATGGAATGGAATCAACCCCAATGGGATGGAATGGAATGGAAAGGAATGGAATGGAATGGAATAACCCGGAATGGAATGGAATGGAATGGAATGGAATGGAATGGAATCAACATGAATGGAATGGAATGGAATGGAATGGAATGGATTCAACCCGAATGGAGTGGAATGGAACAGAAAGGAATGCAATGGAATGGAATGGATTGGAATCTACCCCAAAGGAATGGAAAGGAATGGAATGGAATGCAATGAACACGAATGGAATGGAATGGAATGGCATAGAATGGAATGGAATGGAATGGAATAAACCCAAATGGAATGGAATGGAATGGAGTGGAATGGAATGGAATGGAGTGGAATGGCATGGAATGGAATCAACCCGAATGGAAAGGAATGGAATGGAATGGAATGGAATGGACTCAACCCGAATGGAATGGAATGGAATGGAATGGAAACAACGCGAATGGAATGGAATGGAATGGAATGGAATGGAATGGAATGGAATGGTATGGAATCAACCTGAATGGAATGTAATGGAATGGAATGGAATGGAGTAGAATTGAATGGAATGGAATCAACCCGAATGGAATGCAATGGAATGGAATGGAATGGAATGGAATGGAATGGAATGGAATGGAATGGAATCAACACAAATGGAATATAATGGAATGAAATGGAATCAACTGGACTGGAATGGGATGGCATGGAATGGAATCAAACGGAATGGAATGGAATGGAATGGAATGGAATCAACACGAATGGAATGGAATGGAATGGAATGGAATGGAATGGAATGGAATTGAATGGAATGGAATGGCATGGAATGCAATCAACCTGAATGGAATGGAATGGAATGGAATGGAATGGAATGGAATGGAATCAACCTGAATGGAATTGAATGGAATGGAATGGAACGGAATGGAATCAACCCGAATGGAATGGAATGGAATGGACTGGAATCAACCTGAATGGAATGGAATGGAATGGGACGGAATGGAATCAATCCGAATGGAATGGAACGGAATGGAATGGAATGGAATGGAATGGAATGGAATGGAATCAACCCGAATGGAATTGAATGGAATGGAATGGAAAGGAATCAACCCGAATGGAATGGAATGGAATGGAATGGAATGGAATGGAATGGAATCAACCCGAATGGAATGGAATGGAATGGAATGGAATGGAATGGAAAGGAGTCAAACCAAATGGAATGGATTGGCATGGAATGGAATCAACACGAATGGAATGGAATGGAATGGAATGGAATCAACCCGAATGGAATGGAATGGAATGGAATGGAATAGAATGGAATGCAATAAACGGGAATGGAATGGAATGGAATGCAATCAACATGAATGGAATTGAATGGAATGGAATGGAATGGAATCAACCCGAAAGGAATGGAATGGAATGGAATGGTATCAACCCGAAAGGAATGGAATGGAATGGAATGGAACGGAATGGAATCAAACCGAATGGAATGGAATGGACTGGAATCAGCCCGAATGGAATGGAATGGAATGGAATCAACCAGAATGGAAAGGAATTGAATGGAATGGAATGGAATGGAATGGAATAAACTGGAATGGAATGTAATGGAACTGAATGGAATGGAATGGATTGGAATGGAATGGAATGGAATCAACTGGAATGGAATGTAATGGAATTGAATGGAATGGAATGGATTGGAATGGAATGGAATGGAATCAATCCGAATGGAATGGAATGGAATGGAATGGAATGGAATCAACCTGAATGGAATGGAATGGAATGGAATGGAATGGCTTGGAATTGAATCAACCCGAATGGAATGGAATGGAATGGAATGGAATCATCCCGAATGGAATGGAATGGAATGGAATGGAATGGAATCAACCCGAATGGAATGGAATGGAATGGAATGGAAAGGAATCAACCCAAATGGAATGGAATGGAATGGAATGGAATTGAATGGAATGGAATGGCATGGAATGCAATCAACCTGAATGGAATGGAATGGAAAGGAATGGAATGGAATCACCCCTAATGGAATGGAATGGAATGGAACGGAATGGAATCAACCCGAATGGAATGGAATGGAATGGACTGGAATCAACCCGAATGGAATGGAATGGAATGGAACGGAATGGAATCAACCCGAATGGCATGGAATGGAATGGAATGGAATCAACCCGAATGGAATAGAATGGAATGGAATGGAATCAAAGTGAATGGAATGGAATGGAAAGGAATGGAATGGAATCGAATCGAATCAACCCGAAAGGAATGGAATGGAATGGAGTGGAATCAACCCGAAGGGAATGGAATGGAATGGAATGGAATGGAATGGAATGGAATGGAATCAACCCCAAAGGGATGGAATGGAATGGAAAGGAAAGGAATGGAATGGAATCAACCTGAATGGAATGGAATGGAATGGAATGGAATGGAATGGAATGGAATGGAATGGATTCAACCCGAATCGAGTGGAATGGAATAGAAAGGAATGCAATGGAATGGAATGTATTGGAATCTACTCCAAAGGAATGTAATTGAAAGGAATGGAATGGAATGGAATGAACACGAATGGAATGTCATGGAATGGCATAGAATGGAATGGAATGGAATAAACCCAAATGGAATGGAATGGAATGGAGTGGAATGGAATGGAGTGGAATGGAATGGCATGGAATGGAATCAACCGGAATGGAATGGAGTGGAATGGAATGGAAAGGAACTGAATGGAATGGAATCCACCCGAATGGAATGGAATGGAATGGAATGGAATAGAATGGAATGCAATAAACCGGAATGGAATGGAATGGAATGGAATGCAATCAACCTGAATGGAATGGAATGGAATGGAATGGAATGGAATGGAATCAACCCGAATTTAATGGAATGGAATGGAATGGAACGGAATGGAATCAACCCGAATGGAATGGAATGGAATGGACTGGAATCAACCCGAATGGAATGGAATGGAATGGAACGGAATGGAATCAACCCGAATGGAATGGAATGGAATGGAATAGAATGGAATGGAATGGAATGGAAGGGAATGGAATCAACCCGAATGGAATTGAATGGAATGGAATGGAAAGGAATCAACCCGAATGGAATGGAATGGAATGGAATGGAATGGAATGGAATGGAATGGAATGGAATCATCCCGAATGGAATGGAATGGAATGGAATGGAATGGAATGGAATTAACCCGAATGGAATGGAATGGAATGGAATTGAAAGGAATCAACCGAAATGGAATGGAATGGAATGGAATGGAATGGAATGGAATGGAATGGAATGGAATGGCAAGGAATGCAATCAACCTGAATGGAATGGAATGGAATGGAATGGAATGGAATCAACCTGAATGGAATGGAATGGAATGGAATGGAATGGAACGGAATGGAATCAACCCGAATGGAATGGAATGGAATGGACTGGAATCAACCTGAATGGAATGGAATGGAATGGGACGGAATGGAATCAATCCGAATGGAATGGAATGGAATGGAATGGAATGGAATGGAATGGAATGGAATCAACCCGAATGGAATTGAATGGAATGGAATGGAAAGGAATCAACCCGAATGGAATGGAATGGAATGGAATGGAATCATCCCGAATGGAATGGAATGGAATGGAATGGAATCAACCCGAATGGAATGGAATGGAATGGAAAGGAGTCAACCCAAATGGAATGGAATGTAATGGAATGTAATGGAATGGAATGGAATGGAATGGCATGGAATGGAATCAACACGAATGGAATGGAATGGAATGGAATGGAATCAACCCGAATGGAATGGAATGGAATGGAATGGAATAGAATGGAATGCAATAAACGGGAATGGAATGGAATGGAATCAATGGAATGCAATCAACATGAATGGAATTGAATGGAATGGAATGGAATGGAATCAACCCGAAAGGAATGGAATGGAATGGAATGGAATGGAATGGTATCAACCCGAAAGGAATGGAATGGAATGGAATGGAACGGAATGGAATCCAACCGAATGGAATGGAATGGACTGGAATCAACCCGAATAGAATGGAATGGAATGGAACGGAATGGAATCAACCCGAATGGAATGGAATGGAGTGGAATGGAATGGAATGGACTCAACCCGAATGGAATGGAATGGAATCAACTGGTATGGAATCGAATAGAAAGGAATGGAATGGAATGGAATGGAATGGAATGGAATCAACTGGAATGGAATGGAATGCAAAGGAATGGAATGCAATCAACCCGAGTGGAATGGAGTGGAAAGTAATCAACCCGAAATACATGGAATGGAATGGAATGATTTGGAATGGAATGGAATGGAATGGAATGGAATCAACCCGAATGGAATGGAATGGAATGGAATGGAATGGAATGGAATGGAATGGAAAGGAATTAACCCTAATGGAATGGAATAGAATGGAATGGAATGGAATGGAATGGAATGGAATGGCATGGAATGGAATCAACCCGAATGGAATGGAATGGAATGGAATCAAACCGAATGGAATGGAATGGAATGGAATGAATTGGAATGGAATCAAATGGAAGGGAAAGGAATGGAAAGGAATGGAATCAACCCGAACGGAATGGAATGGAATGGAATGGCATGGAATGGAATCAACCCAAATGGAAAGGAATGGAATGGAATGGAATGGAATGGAATCAACCCGAATGGAATGGAATGCAATGGAATGGAATCAACCCGAAAGCTATGGAATGGAATGGAATGGAATGGAATGGAATGGAATGGAATGGAATGCAATGGAATGAAATCAACCCGAAGGGAATGGAATGGAATGGAATGGAATGGCGTGGAATGGAATCAACCGGAATGGAATGGAATGGAATGGAATGGAATGGAATCAACCCGAATGGAATGGAATGGAATGGAATGGAATGGAAAGGAATCAACCCTAATGGAATGGAATAGAATGGAATGGAATGGAATGGAATGGAATGGAATGGAATGGCATGGAATGGAATCAACCCGAATGGAATGGAATGGAATGGAATGGAATGGAATGGAATGGAATCAAACCAAATGGAATGGAATGGAATGGAATGAATTGGAATGGAATCAAATGGAAGGGAAAGGAATGGAAAGGAATGGAATCAACCTGAGCGGAATGGAATGGAATGGAATGGCATGGAATGGAATCAACCCAAATGGAATGTAATGGAATGGAATGGAATGGAATCAACCCGAATGGAATGGAATGGAATGGAATGGAATCAACCCGAAAGGTATGGAATGGAATGGAATGGAATGGAATGGAACGCAATGGAATGAAATCAACCCGAAGGGAATGGAATGGAATGGAATGGAATGGCGTGGAATGGAATCAACCCGAATGGAATGGAATGGAATGGAATCAACCCTAATGGAATGGAATGGAATGAAATGGAATGGAATGGAATGGAATGGAATTGAATGCAATCAACCCGAATGGAATGGAACGGAATTCAATGGAATGAAATGGAATCAACCCGAATGGAATGGAATGGAAAGGAATGGCATAGAATGGAATGGAATGGAATCAACCCGAATGGAAAGGAATGAAATGAAATGGAATGGAATGGAATCAACTGGAATGGAATGTAATGGAATTGAATGGAATGGAATGGACTGGAATGGAATGGAACGCAACAGAATGGAATCAACTGCAATGGAATGGAATGGAATGGAATGGAATGGAATGGAATCAACTGGAATGGAATGTAATGGAATTGAATGGAATGGAATGGATTGGAATGGAATGGAATGTAATCAAGCCGAATGGAATGGAATGGAATGGAATGGAATGGAATCAACCCGAATGGAATGGAATGGAAAGGAATGGAATGGCTTGGAATGGAATCAACCCGAATGGAATGGAATGGAGTGGAATGGAATGGAATGGCATGGAATCAACCGGAATGGAATGGAATGGAATGGAATGGAATGGAATGGAATCAACCCGTATGGAATAGAATGGAATGGAGTGGAATGGAATGCAATAAATCCGAATGGAATGGCATGGAATGGAATGGAATGGAGTGGAATGGAATCAACCTGAATGGAATGGAATGGAATGGAATGGAATGGAATGGAATGGATTCAACCCGAATGGAGTGGAATGCAATAGAAAGGAACGCAATGGAATGGAATGGAATGGAATGGAATGGAATGGAATGGATTGGATTAAACCACAAAGGAATGGAATGGAATGGAATGGAATGGAATGGAATGGAATGAACACGAATGGAATGTAATGGAATGGCATAGAATGGAATGGAATGGAAAGGAAGAAACCGAAATGGAATGGAATGGAATGGAGTGGAATGGAATGAAATGGAATGGAATAGAATGGAGTTAAAACGAATGGAATGGAATGGAATGGAATGGAATGGAATGGAGTAAACCCGAATGGAATGGAAATGAATGGAATGGAATGGAATTGAATCAACCTGCATGGAATGCAGTGGAATGGACTGGAATGGAAAGGAATGGAGTGGCATCAACCCGAATGTATTGGAATGGAATGGAATCAACACGAATGGAATTGAATGGAATGGAATGGAGTGGAATGGAATGGAATAAAATGGAATCAACCCGAATGGAATGCAACGGAATGGAATGGAATGGAAAAAATCAACCCGAATGGAATGGAATGGAATGGAAAGGGATGGAATGGAATAAACACGAAAGGAATGGAATGGAATGGAATGGAAGGGAATGGAATGGAATGGAATGGAATCAACCCGAATGGAATGGAATGGAATGGACTGGTATAAACCCGAATGGAATGGAACGGAATGGAATCAACCCGAATGGAATGGAATGGAATGGAATCAACCCGAATGGAATGGAATAGAATGGAATGGAATGGAATCAACTAGTATGGAATGGAATAGAATGGAATGGAATGGAATGGAATGGAATGGAATCAACCAGAATGGAAAGGAATGGAATGGAATGGAATGGAATGGAATGGAATGGAATAAACTGGAATGGAATGTAATGGAACTGAATGGAATGGAATGGATTGGAATGGAATGGAATGGAATCAACTGGAATGGAATGTAATGGAATTGAATGGAATGGAATGGATTGGAATGGAATGGAATGGAATCAATCCGAATGGAATGGAATGGAATGGAATGGAATGGAATCAACCTGAATGGAATGGAATGGAATGGAATGGAATGGAATGGAATGGCTTGGAATTGAATCAACCCGAATGGAAAGGAATGGAATGGAATGGAATCATCCCGAATGGAATGGAATGGAATGGAATGGAATGGAATGGAATCAACCCGAACGGAATGGAATGGAATGGAATGGAAAGGAATCAACCCAAATGGAATGGAATGGAATGGAATGGAATGGAATGGAATGGAATTGAATGGAATGGAATGGCATGGTATGCAATCAACCTGAATGGAATAGAATGGAAAGGAATGGAATGGAATCACCCCTAATGGAATGGAATGGAATGGAATGGAACGGAATGGAATCAACCCGAATGGAATGGAATGGAATGGAATGGAATGGAAAGGAATCAACCCTAATGGAATGGAATGGAATGGAATGGAATGGAATGGAATGGAATGGAATGGCATGGAATGGAATCAACCCGAATGGAATGGAATGGAATGGAATGGAATGGAATGGAATGGAATGGAATCAACCCGAATGGAATGGAATGGAATGGAATGGAATGGAATGGAATAGAATGGAATGCAATAAACTGGAATGGAATGGAATGGAATGCAATCAACCTCAATGGAATGGAATGGAATGGAATGGAATGGAATGGAATCAACCCGAATGGAATGGAATGGAATGGAATGGAACGGAATGGAATCAACCCGAATGGAATGGAATGGAATGGAACTGAATGGAATCAACCCGAATGGAATGGAATGGAATGGAATGGAATGGAATGGAATGGAATGGAATGGAATGGAATCATCCCGAATGGAATGGAATGGAATGGAATGGAATGGAATGGAATTGAATGGAATGGAATGGCATGGAATGCAATCAACCTGAATGGAATGGAATGGAAAGGAATGGAATGGAATCAACCCGAATGGAATGGAATGGAATGGAATGGAACGGAATGGAATCAACCCGAATGGAATGGAATGGAATGGAATGGAATGGACTGGAATCAACCCGAATGGAATGGAATGGAATGGAACGGAATGGAATCAACCCGAATGGAATGGAATGGAATGGAATGGAATGGAAAGGAATGGAATCAACCCGAATGGAATGGAATGGAATCAAAGTGAATGGAATGGAATGGAAAGGAATGGAATGGAATGGAATCGAATCAAGTCGAATGGAATGGAATGGAATGTAGTGGAATCAACCCGAAGGGAATGGAATGGAATGGAATGGAATGGATTGGAATGGAATGGAATCAACACCAATGGGATGGAATGGAATGGAAAGGAATGGAATGGAATGGAATAACCCGGAATGGAATGGAATGGAATTGAATGGAATGGAATGGAATGGAATCAACCTGAATGGAATGGAATGGAATGGATTCAACCCGAATGGAGTGGAATGGAATAGAAAGGAATGCAATGGAATGGAATGGATTGGAATCTACCCCAAAAGGAATGGAATGGAATGGAATGGAATGGAATGAACACGAATGGAATGTAATGGAATTGCATAGAATGTAATGGAATGGAATGGAATAAACCCAAATGGAATGGTATGAAATGGAGTGGAATGGAATGGAATGGACTCAACCAGAATGGAATGGAATGGAATGGAATGGAAACAACGCGAATGGAATGGAATGGAATGGTATGGAATCAACCTGAATGGAATGGAATGGAATGGAATGGAACGGAGTGGAATTGAATGGAATGGAATCAACCCGAATGGAATGCAATGCAATGGAATGGAATGGAATCATCACCAATGGAATGTAATGGAATGAAATGGAATCAACTGGAATGGAATGGGATGGCATGGAATGGAATCAAACCGAATGGAATGGAATGGAATGGAATGGAATGGAATCAACACGGATGGAATGGAATGGAATGGAATTGAACAGAATCAACCCGAATGTAATGTAATGTAATGTAATGGAATGGAATGGAATGGAATCAACAAGAATGGAATGAAATGGAATGGAATGGATTCAACTGGAATAGAATGGGATGGAATGGAATGGAATCAAACCGAGTGGAATGGAGTGGAATGGAATGGAATGGAATGGAATGGATTGGAATCAACCTGAATGGAATGGAATGGAATGGAATGGAATGGATTCAACCCGAATGGAGTGGAATGGAATAGAAAGGAATGCAATGGAATGGAATGGATTGGAATCTACCCCAAAGGAATGGAATGGAATGGAATGGAATGGAATGGAATGGAATGGAATGGAAAGAACACGAATGGAATGTAATGGAATGGCATAGAATGGAATGGAATGGAATGGAATAAACCCAAATTGAATGGAATGGAATGGACTCAAACCGAATGGAATGGAATGGACTCAACCCGAATGGAATGGAATGGAATGGAAACAACGCGAATGGAATGGAATGGAATGGAATGGAATGGAATGGAATGGAATGGAATGGTATGGAATCAACCTGAATGGAATGGAATGGAATGGAATGGAATGGAATGGAATGGAGTGGAATTGAATGGAATGGAATCAACCCGAATGGAATGCAATGGAATGGAATGGAATGGAATGGAATGGAATCAACACAAATGGAATGTAATGGAATGAAATGGAATCAACTGGAATGGAATGGGATGGCATGGAATGGAATCAAACCGAGTGGAATGGAATGGAATGGAATGGAAAGGAATGGAATGGAATGGAATCAACACGAATGGAATGGAATGGAATGGAATGGAATGGAATGGAATGGAATGGAATGGAATTGAACAGAATCAACCCGAATGAAATGTAATGTAATGTAATGTAATGTAATGGAATGGAATGGAATGGAATGGAATGGAATAGAATGGAATGGAATGGAATGGAATGGTATCAACACGAATGGAATGGAATGGAATGGAATGGAATCAACTGGAATAGAATGGGATGGAATGCAATGGAATCAAACCGAGTGGAATGGAGTGGAATGGAATGGAATGGAATGGAATGGTATCAACAAGAATGGAATGGAATGGAATGGAAGGGAATGGAATCAACCCGAATGGAATTGAATGGAATGGAATGGAAAGGAATCAACCCGAGTGGAATAGAATGGAATGGAATGGAATGGTATGGAATGGAATCATCAAGAATGGAATGGAATGGAATGGAAAGGAATGGAATGGAATCAACCCGAATGGAATGGAATGGAATGGAATGGAATGGAAAGGAATCAACCCTAATGGAATGGAATGGAATGGAATGGAATGGAATGGCATGGAATGGAATCAACCCGAATGGAATGGAATGGAATGGAATGGAATGGAATCAACCCGAATGGAATGGAATGGAATGGAATGGAATGGAATAGAATGGAATGCAATATACCGGAATGGAATGGAATGGAATGGAATGGAATGCAATCAACCTGAATGGAATGGATTGGAATGGAATGGAATGGAATGGAATCAACCCGAATGGAATGGAATGGAATGGAATGGAATGGAACGGAATGGAATCAACCCGATTGAAATGGAATGGAATGGACTGGAACCAACCCGAATGGAATGGAATGGAATGGAATGGAATGGAATGGAATGGAATCAACCCGAATGGAATGGAATGGAATGGAATGGAATGGAAAGGAATCAACCCAAATGGAATGGAATGGAATGGAATGAAATGGAATGGAATGGCATGGAATGCAATCAACCTGAATGGAATGGAATGGAAAGGAATGGAATGGAATCAACCCGAATGGAATGGAATGGAATGGAACGGAATGGAATCAACCCGAATGGAATGGAATGGACTGGAATCAACCCGAATGTTATGGAATGGAATGGAACGGAATGGAATCAACCCGAATGGAATGGAATGGAATGGAATGGAATGGAATGGAATGGAATGGATTGGAATGGAATGGAATGGAATCTACCCGAATGGAATGGAATGGAATCAAAGTGAATGGAATGGAATGGAATGGATTGGAATGGAATGGAATCGAATCAACCCGAATGGAATGGAATGGAATGGAGTGGAATCAACCCTTAAGGGAATGGAATGGAATGGAATGGAATGGAATGGAATCAACCCCAATGGGATGGAATGGAATGGTAAGGAATGGAATGTAATGGAATAACCCGGAATGGAATGGAATGGAATGGAATGGAATGGAATGGAATGGAACCAACCTGAATGGAATGGAATGGAATGGAATGGAATGGAATGGAATGGAATGGAATGGAATGGATTCAACCCGAATGGAGTGGAATGGAATAGAAAGGAATGCAATGGAATGGAATGGATTGGAATCTACCCCAAAGGAATGGAATGGAGTGGAATGGAATGGAATGGAATGAACACAAATGGAATGTAATGGAATGGCATAGAATGGAATGGAATGGAATGGAATAAACCCAAATGGAATGGCATGGAATGGAGTGGAATGGAATGGATTGGACTCAACCCGAATGGAATGGAATGGAATGGAATGGAAACAACGCGAATGGAGTGGAATGGAATGGAATGGAATGGAATGGAATGGTATGGAATCAACCTGAATGGAATGGAATGGAATGGAACGGAATGGAATCAACCCGAATGGAATGGAATGAAATGGAATGGAATGGAATGGAAGGGAATGGAATCAACCCGAATGGAATTGAATGGAATGGAATGGAAAGGAATCAACCCGAATGGAATGGAATGGAATGGAATGGAATGGAATCATCCCGAATGGAATGGAATGGAATGGAATGGAATGGAATGGAATCAACCCGAATGGAATGCAATGGAATGGAATGGAAAGGAATCAACACAAATGGAATGGAATGGAATGGAATGGAATTCAAATGAATGGAATGGAATGGCATGGAAAGCAATCAACCTGAATGGAATGGAATGGAAAGGAATGGAATGGAATCAACCCTAATAGAATGGAATGGAATGGAATGGAACGGAATGGAATCAACCCGAATGGAATGGAATGGAATGGACTGGAATCAACCCGAATGGAATGGAATGGAATGGAACGGAATGGAATCAACCCGAATGGAATGGAATGTAATGTAATGTAATGTAATGGAATGGAATGGAATGGAATCAACCCGAATGGAATGGAATGGAATGGAATGGAATCAAAGTGAATGGAATGGAATGGAAAGGGATGGAATGGAATGGAATCGAATCAACCCGAAAGGAATGGAATGGAATGGAGTGGAATCAACCCAAAGGGAATGGAATGGAATGGAATGGAATGGAATGGAATCAACCCCAATGGGATGGAATGGAATGGAAAGGAATGGAATGGAATGGAATCAACCTGAATGGAATGGAATGGAATGGAATGGAATGGATTCAACCCGAATGGAGTGGAATGGAATAGAAAGGAATGCAATGGAATGGAATGTATTGGAATCTACTCCAAAGGAATGGAATGGAATGGAATGGAATGGAATGAACACGAATGGAATGTAATGGAATGGCATAGAATGGAATGGAATGGAATAAACCCAAATGGAATGGAATGGAACGGAGTGGAATGGATTGGAGTGGAATGGAATGGCATGGAATGGAATCAACCAGAATGGAATGGAATGGAATGGAATGGAAAGGAATGGAATGGAATGGAATCCACCCGAATGAAATGGAATGGAATGGAATGGAATAGAATGGAATGCAATAAACCGGAATGGAATGGAATGGAATGGAATGCAATCAACCTGAATGGAATGGAATGGAATGGAATGGAATGGAATCATCCCGAATTTAATGGAATGGAATGGAAGGGAACGGAATGGAATCAACCCGAATGGAATGGAATGGAATGGACTGGAATCAACCCGAATGGAATGGAATGGAATGGAACGGAATGGAATCAACCCGAATGGAATGGAATGGAATGGAATGGAATGGAATGGAATGGAATGGAAGGGAATGGAATCAACCCGAATGGAATTTAATGGAATGGAATAGAAAGGAATCAACCCGAATGGAATGGAATGGAATGGAATGGAATGGAATCATCCCGAATGGAATGGAATGGAATGGAATGGAATCAACCAGAATGGAATGGAATGGAATGGAATGGAAAGGAATCAACCCAAATGGAATGGAATGGAATGGAATGAAATGGAATGGAATTGAATGGAATGGAATGGCATGGAATGCAATCAACCTGAATGGAATGGAATGGAATGGAATGGAATGGAATGGAATCAACCTGAATGGAATTGAATGGAATGGAATGGAACGGAATGGAATCAACCCGAATGGAATGGAATGGAATGGACTGGAATCAACCTGAATGGAATGGAATGGAATGGAATGGAATGGAATGGAATCAACCTGAATGGAATTGAATGGAATGGAATGGAACGGAATGGAATCAACCCGAATGGAATGGAATGGAATGGACTGGAATCAACCTGAATGGAATGGAATGGAATGGGACGGAATGGAATCAATCCGAATGGAATGGAACGGAATGGAATGGAATGGAATGGAATGGAATGGAATGGAATCAACCCGAATGGAATTGAATGGAATGGAATGGAAAGGAATCAACCCGAATGGAATGGAATGGAATGGAATGGAATGGAATGGAATGGAATCAACCCGAATGGAATGGAATGGAATGGAATGGAATGGAATGGAAAGGAGTCAAACCAAGTGGAATGGAATGGCATGGAATGGAATCAACACGAATGGAATGGAATGGAATGGAATGGAATCAACCCGAATGGAATGGAATGGAATGGAATGGAATAGAATGGAATGCAATAAACGGGAATGGAATGGAATGGAATGCAATCAACATGAATGGAATTGAATGGAATGGAATGGAATGGAATCAACCCGAAAGGAATGGAATGGAATGGAATGGAATGGAATGGTATCAACCCGAAAGGAATGGAATGGAATGGAATGGAACGGAATGGAATCAAACCGAATGGAATGGAATGGACTGGAATCAGCCCGAATGGAATGGAATGGAATGGAATCAACCAGAATGGAAAGGAATTGAATGGAATGGAATGGAATGGAATGGAATAAACTGGAATGGAATGTAATGGAACTGAATGGAATGGAATGGATTGGAATGGAATGGAATGGAATCAACTGGAATGGAATGTAATGGAATTGAATGGAATGGAATGGATTGGAATGGAATGGAATGGAATCAATCCGAATGGAATGGAATGGAATGGAATGGAATCAACCTGAATGGAATGGAATGGAATGGAATGGAATGGCTTGGAATTGAATCAACCCGAATGGAATGGAATGGAATGGAATGGAATCATCCCGAATGGAATGGAATGGAATGGTATGGAATGGAATCAACCCGAATGGAATGGAATGGAATGGAATGGAAAGGAATCAACCCAAATGGAATGGAATGGAATGGAATGGAATGGAATGGAATTGAATGGAATGGAATGGCATGGAATGCAATCAACCTGAATGGAATGGAATGGAAAGGAATGGAATGGAATCACCCCTAATGGAATGGAATGGAATGGAATGGAACGGAATGGAATCAACCCGAATGGAATGGAATGGAATGGACTGGAATCAACCCGAATGGAATGGAATGGAATTGAAGGGAATGGAATCAACCCGAATGGAATGGAATGGAATGGAATGGAATGGAATGGAATGGAATCAACCCGAATGGAATGGAATGGAATGGAATGGAATCAAAGTGAATGGAATGGAATGGAAAGGAATGGAATGGAATGGAATCGAATCAACCAGAAAGGAATGGAATGGAATGGAGTGGAATCAACCCGAAGGGAGTGGAATGGAATGGAATGGAATCAACCCCAATGGGATGGAATGGAATGGAAAGGAATGGAATGGAATGGAATCAACCTGAATGGAATGGAATGGAATGGAATGGAATGGAATGGAATGGAATGGATTCAACCCGAATGGAGTGGAATGGAATAGAAAGGAATGCAATGGAATGGAATGTATTGGAATCTACTCCAAAGGAATGGAATTGAAAGGAATGGAATGGAATGGAATGAACACGAATGGAATGTAATGGAATGGCATAGAATGGAATGGAATGGAATGGAATAAACCCAAATGGAATGGAATGGAACGGAGTGGAATGGAATGGAGTGGAATGGAATGGCATGGAATGGAATCAACCAGAATGGAATGGAATGGAATGGAATGGAATGGAATGGAAAGGAATGGAATGGAATGGAATCCACCCGAATGAAATGGAATGGAATGGAATGGAATAGAATGGAATGCAATAAACCGGAATGGAATGGAATGGAATGGAATGCAATCAACCTGAATGGAATGGAATGGAATGGAATGGAATGGAATCATCCCGAATTTAATGGAATGGAATGGAAGGGAACGGAATGGAATCAACCCGAATGGAATGGAATGGAATGGACTGGAATCAACCCGAATGGAATGGAATGGAATGGAACGGAATGGAATCAACCCGAATGGAATGGAATGGAATGGAATGGAATGGAATGGAAGGGAATGGAATCAACCCGAATGGAATTTAATGGAATGGAATAGAAAGGAATCAACCCGAATGGAATGGAATGGAATGGAATGGAATGGAATCATCCCGAATGGAATGGAATGGAATGGAATGGGATCAACCAGAATGGAATGGAATGGAATGGAATGGAAAGGAATCAACCCAAATGGAATGGAATGGAATGGAATGGAATGGAATGGAATGGAATGGAATTGAATGGAATGGAATGGCATGGAATGCAATCAACCTGAATGGAATGGAATGGAATGGAATGGAATGGAATGGAATGGAATCAACCTGAATGGAATTGAATGGAATGGAATGGAACGGAATGGAATCAACCCGAATGGAATGGAATGGAATGGACTGGAATCAACCTGAATGGAATGGAATGGAATGGGACGGAATGGAATCAATCCGAATGGAATGGAACGGAATGGAATGGAATGGAATGGAATGGAATGGAATGGAATCAACCCGAATGGAATTGAATGGAATGGAATGGAAAGGAATCAACCCGAATGGAATGGAATGGAATGGAATGGAATGGAATGGAATGGAATCAACCCGAATGGAATGGAATGGAATGGAATGGAATGGAATGGAAAGGAGTCAAACCAAATGGAATTGAATGGCATGGAATGGAATCAACACGAATGGAATGGAATGGAATGGAATGGAATGGAATCAACCCGAATGGAATGGAATGGAATGGAATGGAATAGAATGGAATGCAATAAACGGGAATGGAATGGAATGGAATGCAATCAACATGAATGGAATTGAATGGAATGGAATGGAATGGAATCAACCCGAAAGGAATGGAATGGCATGGAATGGTATCAACCCGAAAGGAATGGAATGGAATGGAATGGAACGGAATGGAATCAAACCGAATGGAATGGAATGGACTGGAATCAGCCCGAATGGAATGGAATGGAATGGAATCAACCAGAATGGAAAGGAATTGAATGGAATGGAATGGAATGGAATGGAATAAACTGGAATGGAATGTAATGGAACTGAATGGAATGGAATGGATTGGAATGGAATGGAATGGAATCAACTGGAATGGAATGTAATGGAATTGAATGGAATGGAATGGATTGGAATGGAATGGAATGGAATCAATCCGAATGGAATGGAATGGAATGGAATGGAATGGAATCAACCTGAATGGAATGGAATGGAATGGAATGGAATGGCTTGGAATTGAATCAACCCGAATGGAATGGAATGGAATGGAATGGAATCATCCCGAATGGAATGGAATGGAATGGAATGGAATGGAATGGAATCAACCCGAATGGAATGGAATGGAATGGAAAGGAATCAACCCAAATGGAATGGAATGGAATGGAATGGAATTGAATGGAATGGAATGGCATGGAATGCAATCAACCTGAATGGAATGGAATGGAAAGGAATGGAATGGAATCACCCCTAATGGAATGGAATGGAATGGAACGGAATGGAATCAACCCGAATGGAATGGAATGGAATGGACTGGAATCAACCCGAATGGAATGGAATGGAATGGAACGGAATGGAATCAACCCGAATGGCATGGAATGGAATGGAATGGAATCAACCCGAATGGATTGGAATGGAATGGAATGGAATCAACGCGAATGGAATGGAATGGAAAGGAATGGAATGGAATGGAATCGAATCAACCCGAAAGGAATGGAATGGAATGGAGTGGAATCAACCCGAAGGGAATGGAATGGAATGGAATGGAATGGAATGGAATGGAATCAACCCCAAAGGGATGGAATGGAATGGAAAGGAAAGGAATGGAATGGAATCAACCTGAATGGAATGGAATGGAATGGAATGGAATGGAATGGAATGGATTCAACCCGAATCGAGTGGAATGGAATAGAAAGGAATGCAATGTAATGGAATGTATTGGAATCTACTCCAAAGGAATGTAATTGAAAGGAATGGAATGGAATGGAATGAACACGAATGGAATGTCATGGAATGGCATAGAATGGAATGGAATGGAATAAACCCAAATGGAATGGAATGGAATGGAGTGGAATGGAATGGAGTGGAATGGAATGGCATGGAATGGAATCAACCGGAATGGAATGGAGTGGAATGGAATGGAAAGGAACTGAAAGGAATGGAATCCACCCGAATGGAATGGAATGGAATGGAATGGAATGGAATAGAATGGAATGCAATAAACCGGAATGGAATGGAATGGAATGGAATGCAATCAACCTGAATGGAATGGAATGGAATGGAATGGAATGGAATGGAATCAACCCGAATTTAATGGAATGGAATGGAATGGAACGGAATGGAATCAACCCGAATGGAATGGAATGGAATGGACTGGAATCAACCCGAATGGAATGGAATGGAATGGAACGGAATGGAATCAACCCGAATGGAATGGAATGGAATGGAATAGAATGGAATGGAATGGAATGGAAGGGAATGGAATCAACCCGAATGGAATTGAATGGAATGGAATGGAAAGGAATCAACCCGAATGGAATGGAATGGAATGGAATGGAATGGAATGGAATGGAATGGAATGGAATGGAATGGAATCATCCCGAATGGAATGGAATGGAATGGAATGGAATGGAATGGAATTAACCCGAATGGAATGGAATGGAATGGAATTGAAAGGAATCAACCGAAATGGAATGGAATGGAATGGAATGGAATGGAATGGAATGGAATGGAATGGCAAGGAATGCAATCAACCTGAATGGAATGGAATGGAATGGAATGGAATGGAATCAACCTGAATGGAATGGAATGGAATGGAATGGAATGGAACGGAATGGAATCAACCCGAATGGAATGGAATGGAATGGACTGGAATCAACCTGAATGGAATGGAATGGAATGGGACGGAATGGAATCAATCCGAATGGAATGGAATGGAATGGAATGGAATGGAATGGAATGGAATGGAATGGAATGGAATCAACCCGAATGGAATTGAATGGAATGGAATGGAAAGGAATCAACCCGAATGGAATGGAATGGAATGGAATGGAATCATCCCGAATGGAATGGAATGGAATGGAATGGAATCAACCCGAATGGAATGGAATGGAATGGAAAGGAGTCAACCCAAATGGAATGGAATGTAATGGAATGTAATGGAATGGAATGGAATGGAATGGCATGGAATGGAATCAACACGAATGGAATGGAATGGAATGGAATGGAATCAACCCGAATGGAATGGAATGGAATGGAATGGAATAGAATGGAATGCAATAAACGGGAATGGAATGGAATGGAATGGAATGGAATGCAATCAACATGAATGGAATTGAATGGAATGGAATGGAATGGAATCAACCCGAAAGGAATGGAATGGAATGGAATGGAATGGAATGGTATCAACCCGAAAGGAATGGAATGGAATGGAATGGAACGGAATGGAATCCAACCGAATGGAATGGAATGGACTGGAATCAACCCGAATGGAATGGAATGGAATGGAACGGAATGGAATCAACCCGAATGGAATGGAATGGAGTGGAATGGAATGGAATGGAATCAACCCGAATGGAATGGAATGGAATCAACTGGTATGGAATCGAATAGAAAGGAATGGAATGGAATGGAATGGAATGGAATGGAATCAACTGGAATGGAATGGAATGCAATGGAATGGAATGCAATCAACCCGAGTGGAATGGAGTGGAAAGTAATCAACCCGAAATACATGGAATGGAATGGAATGATTTGGAATGGAATGGAATGGAATGGAATGGAATCAACCCGAATGGAATGGAATGGAATGGAATGGAATGGAATGGAATGGAATGGAATGGAATGGAATGGAAAGGAATTAACCCTAATGGAATGGAATAGAATGGAATGGAATGGAATGGAATGGAATGGAATGGAATGGCATGGAATGGAATCAACCCGAATGGAATGGAATGGAATGGAATCAAACCGAATGGAATGGAATGGAATGGAATGAATTGGAATGGAATCAAATGGAAGGGAAAGGAATGGAAAGGAATGGAATCAACCCGAACGGAATGGAATGGAATGGAATGGCATGGAATGGAATCAACCCAAATGGAAAGGAATGGAATGGAATGGAATGGAATGGAATCAACCCGAATGGAATGGAATGCAATGGAATGGAATCAACCCGAAAGCTATGGAATGGAATGGAATGGAATGGAATGGAATGGAATGGAATGCAATGGAATGAAATCAACCCGAAGGGAATGGAATGGAATGGAATGGAATGGCGTGGAATGGAATCAACCGGAATGGAATGGAATGGAATGGAATCAACCCGAATGGAATGGAATGGAAAGGAATGGCATGGAATGGAATGGAATGGAATCAACCCGAATGGAAAGGAATGAAATGAAATGGAATGGAATGGAATCAACTGTAATGGAATGTAATGGAATTGAATGGAATGGAATGGATTGGAATGGAATGGAATGCAACAGAATGGAATCAACTGGAATGGAATGGAATGGAATGAAATGGAATGGAATGGAATGGAATCAACCCGAATTGAATGGAATGGAATGGAATGGCATGGAATGTAATCAAACCGAATGGATGGAAATGGAATGGAATGGAATGGAATCAACCCAAATATAATGTAATTGTATGGAATGGAATAGTATGGAATCAACCGGAATGGAAAGGAATGGAAAGGAATGGAATGGAATGGAATGCAATCAACCCGAACTGAAGGGAATGTAATGGTATGGAATCAAGGCGAATGGTGCGGAATGGAATGGAATGGAATGCAATCATCCCGAATGGAGTGGAATAGAATGAAATGGAATGGAATGGAATGGAATGGAATGGAATGGAATGGACTCAACCCGAATGGAATGGAATGGAATGGAGTGGAATCAACCCGAATGGAATGGAATGGAATGGAATGGAATGGAATCAACCCCAATGGAATGGAATGGAATGGAATGGAATAAACCGGAGTGGAATGGAATGGAATGGAATGGAATCAACCTGAATGGAATGGAATGGAATGGAATGGAATGGAATGGAATGGAATGGAATGGAATGGAATCAACCCGAATGGAATGGAATGGAATGGAGTGGAATCAACCCCATTGGAATGGAATGGAATGGAATGGAATAAACCGGAGTGGAATGGAATGGAATGGAATGGAATCAACCTGAATGGAATGGAATGGAATGGAATGGAACGAATTCAACCCGAATGGAGTGGAATGGATTAGAAAGGAATGCAATGGAATGGAACGGAATGGAATGGAATGGAATGGCATGGAATGGAATCAACCCGAATGGAATGGAATGGAATGGAATGGAATGGAATCAACACGAATGTAATGGAATGGAATGCAATGGAATCAACCTGAAAGGAATGGAATGGAATGGAATGGAATGGAATGGAATGGAATGCAATGGAATGGAATCAACCCGAAGGTAATGGAACTGAATGGAATGGAATGGCATGGAATGAAATCAACCTGAATGGAATGGATTGGAATGGAATGGAATGGAATCAACGCGAATGGAATGGAATGGAATGAAATGGAATGGAATGGAATGGAATGGAATGGAATGGAAAGCAATCAACCCGAATGGAATGGAACGGAATTCAATGGAATGAAATGGAATCAACCCGAATGGAATGGAATGGAAAGGAATGGCATGGAATGGAATGGAATGGAATCAACCCGAATGGAAGGGAATGGAATGGAATGAAATGGAATCAACTGGAATGGAATGTAATGGAATTGAATGGAATGGAATGGATTGGAATGGAATGGAATGGAATCAAGCTGCATGGAATGGAATGGAATGGAATGGAATGGAATGGAATGGAATGCAATGGAATCGAATCAACCCTAATGGAATGGAATGGAATGGAGTGGAATCAACCCGAATGCAATGGAATGGAATGGAATGGAATGGAATGGAATCAACCCCAATGGGATGGAATGGAATGGAAAGGAATGGAATGGAATGGAATAACCCGGAATGGAATGGAATGGAATGGAATGGAATGGAATGGAATCAACATGAATGGAATGGAATGGAATGGAATGGAATGGATTCAACCCGAATGGAGTGGAATGGAACAGAAAGGAATGCAATGGAATGGAATGGATTGGAATCTACCCCAAAGGAATGGAAAGGAATGGAATGGAATGCAATGAACACGAATGGAATGGAATGGAATGGCATAGAATGGAATGGAATGGAATGGAATAAACCCAAATGGAATGGAATGGAATGGAGTGGAATGGAATGGAATGGAGTGGAATGGCATGGAATGGAATCAACCCGAATGGAAAGGAATGGAATGGAATGGAATGGAATGGACTCAACCCGAATGGAATGGAATGGAATGGAATGGAAACAACGCGAATGGAATGGAATGGAATGGAATGGAATGGAATGGAATGGAATGGTATGGAATCAACCTGAATGGAATGTAATGGAATGGAATGGAATGGAGTAGAATTGAATGGAATGGAATCAACCCGAATGGAATGCAATGGAATGGAATGGAATGGAATGGAATGGAATGGAATGGAATGGAATGGAATCAACACAAATGGAATATAATGGAATGAAATGGAATCAACTGGACTGGAATGGGATGGCATGGAATGGAATCAAACGGAATGGAATGGAATGGAATGGAATGGAATCAACACGAATGGAATGGAATGGAATGGAATGGAATGGAATGGAATGGAATGGAATGGAATGGCATGGAATGCAATCAACCTGAATGGAATGGAATGGAATGGAATGGAATGGAATGGAATCAACCTGAATGGAATTGAATGGAATGGAATGGAACGGAATGGAATCAACCCGAATGGAATGGAATGGAATGGACTGGAATCAACCTGAATGGAATGGAATGGAATGGGACGGAATGGAATCAATCCGAATGGAATGGAACGGAATGGAATGGAATGGAATGGAATGGAATGGAATGGAATCAACCCGAATGGAATTGAATGGAATGGAATGGAAAGGAATCAACCCGAATGGAATGGAATGGAATGGAATGGAATGGAATGGAATGGAATCAACCCGAATGGAATGGAATGGAATGGAATGGAATGGAATGGAAAGGAGTCAAACCAAATGGAATGGAATGGCATGGAATGGAATCAACACGAATGGAATGGAATGGAATGGAATGGAATCAACCCGAATGGAATGGAATGGAATGGAATGGAATAGAATGGAATGCAATAAACGGGAATGGAATGGAATGGAATGCAATCAACATGAATGGAATTGAATGGAATGGAATGGAATGGAATCAACCCGAAAGGAATGGAATGGAATGGAATGGTATCAACCCGAAAGGAATGGAATGGAATGGAATGGAACGGAATGGAATCAAACCGAATGGAATGGAATGGACTGGAATCAGCCCGAATGGAATGGAATGGAATGGAATCAACCAGAATGGAAAGGAATTGAATGGAATGGAATGGAATGGAATGGAATAAACTGGAATGGAATGTAATGGAAATGAATGGAATGGAATGGATTGGAATGGAATGGAATGGAATCAACTGGAATGGAATGTAATGGAATTGAATGGAATGGAATGGATTGGAATGGAATGGAATGGAATCAATCCGAATGGAATGGAATGGAATGGAATGGAATGGAATCAACCTGAATGGAATGGAATGGAATGGAATGGAATGGCTTGGAATTGAATCAACCCGAATGGAATGGAATGGAATGGAATGGAATCATCCCGAATGGAATGGAATGGAATGGAATGGAATGGAATCAACCCGAATGGAATGGAATGGAATGGAATGGAAAGGAATCAACCCAAATGGAATGGAATGGAATGGAATGGAATGGAATTGAATGGAATGGAATGGCATGGAATGCAATCAACCTGAATGGAATGGAATGGAAAGGAATGGAATGGAATCACCCCTAATGGAATGGAATGGAATGGAACGGAATGGAATCAACCCGAATGGAATGGAATGGAATGGACTGGAATCAACCCGAATGGAATGGAATGGAATGGAACGGAATGGAATCAACCCGAATGGCATGGAATGGAATGGAATGGAATCAACCCGAATGGAATAGAATGGAATGGAATGGAATCAAAGTGAATGGAATGGAATGGAAAGGAATGGAATGGAATGGAATCGAATCAACCCGAAAGGAATGGAATGGAATGGAGTGGAATCAACCCGAAGGGAATGGAATGGAATGGAATGGAATGGAATGGAATGGAATGGAATCAACCCCAAAGGGATGGAATGGAATGGAAAGGAAAGGAATGGAATGGAATCAACCTGAATGGAATGGAATGGAATGGAATGGAATGGAATGGAATGGAATGGATTCAACCCGAATCGAGTGGAATGGAATAGAAAGGAATGCAATGGAATGGAATGTATTGGAATCTACTCCAAAGGAATGTAATTGAAAGGAATGGAATGGAATGGAATGAACACGAATGGAATGTCATGGAATGGCATAGAATGGAATGGAATGGAATAAACCCAAATGGAATGGAATGGAATGGAGTGGAATGGAATGGAGTGGAATGGAATGGCATGGAATGGAATCAACCGGAATGGAATGGAGTGGAATGGAATGGAAAGGAACTGAATGGAATGGAATCCACCCGAATGGAATGGAATGGAATGGAATGGAATAGAATGGAATGCAATAAACCGGAATGGAATGGAATGGAATGGAATGCAATCAACCTGAATGGAATGGAATGGAATGGAATGGAATGGAATGGAATCAACCCGAATTTAATGGAATGGAATGGAATGGAACGGAATGGAATCAACCCGAATGGAATGGAATGGAATGGACTGGAATCAACCCGAATGGAATGGAATGGAATGGAACGGAATGGAATCAACCCGAATGGAATGGAATGGAATGGAATAGAATGGAATGGAATGGAATGGAAGGGAATGGAATCAACCCGAATGGAATTGAATGGAATGGAATGGAAAGGAATCAACCCGAATGGAATGGAATGGAATGGAATGGAATGGAATGGAATGGAATGGAATCATCCCGAATGGAATGGAATGGAATGGAATGGAATGGAATGGAATTAACCCGAATGGAATGGAATGGAATGGAATTGAAAGGAATCAACCGAAATGGAATGGAATGGAATGGAATGGAATGGAATGGAATGGAATGGAATGGAATGGCAAGGAATGCAATCAACCTGAATGGAATGGAATGGAATGGAATGGAATGGAATCAACCTGAATGGAATGGAATGGAATGGAATGGAATGGAACGGAATGGAATCAACCCGAATGGAATGGAATGGAATGGAATGGACTGGAATCAACCTGAATGGAATGGAATGGAATGGGACGGAATGGAATCAATCCGAATGGAATGGAATGGAATGGAATGGAATGGAATGGAATGGAATGGAATCAACCCGAATGGAATTGAATGGAATGGAATGGAATGGAATCAACCCGAAAGGAATGGAATGGAATGGAATGGAATGGAATGGTATCAACCCGAAAGGAATGGAATGGAATGGAATGGAACGGAATGGAATCCAACCGAATGGAATGGAATGGACTGGAATCAACCCGAATGGAATGGAATGGAATGGAACGGAATGGAATCAACCCGAATGGAATGGAATGGAGTGGAATGGAATGGAATGGAATCAACCCGAATGGAATGGAATGGAATCAACTGGTATGGAATCGAATAGAAAGGAATGGAATGGAATGGAATGGAATGGAATGGAATCAACTGGAATGGAATGGAATGCAATGGAATGGAATGCAATCAACCCGAGTGGAATGGAGTGGAAAGTAATCAACCCGAAATACATGGAATGGAATGGAATGATTTGGAATGGAATGGAATGGAATGGAATGGAATCAACCCGAATGGAATGGAATGGAATGGAATGGAATGGAATGGAATGGAAAGGAATTAACCCTAATGGAATGGAATAGAATGGAATGGAATGGAATGGAATGGAATGGAATGGAATGGCATGGAATGGAATCAACCCGAATGGAATGGAATGGAATGGAATCAAACCGAATGGAATGGAATGGAATGGAATGAATTGGAATGGAATCAAATGGAAGGGAAAGGAATGGAAAGGAATGGAATCAACCCGAACGGAATGGAATGGAATGGAATGGCATGGAATGGAATCAACCCAAATGGAAAGGAATGGAATGGAATGGAATGGAATGGAATCAACCCGAATGGAATGGAATGCAATGGAATGGAATCAACCCGAAAGCTATGGAATGGAATGGAATGGAATGGAATGGAATGGAATGGAATGCAATGGAATGAAATCAACCCGAAGGGAATGGAATGGAATGGAATGGAATGGCGTGGAATGGAATCAACCGGAATGGAATGGAATGGAATGGAATCAACCCGAATGGAATGGAATGGAAAGGAATGGCATGGAATGGAATGGAATGGAATCAACCCGAATGGAAAGGAATGAAATGAAATGGAATGGAATGGAATCAACTGTAATGGAATGTAATGGAATTGAATGGAATGGAATGGATTGGAATGGAATGGAATGCAACAGAATGGAATCAACTGGAATGGAATGGAATGGAATGAAATGGAATGGAATGGAATGGAATCAACCCGAATTGAATGGAATGGAATGGAATGGCATGGAATGTAATCAAACCGAATGGATGGAAATGGAATGGAATGGAATGGAATCAACCCAAATATAATGTAATTGTATGGAATGGAATAGTATGGAATCAACCGGAATGGAAAGGAATGGAAAGGAATGGAATGGAATGGAATGCAATCAACCCGAACTGAAGGGAATGTAATGGTATGGAATCAAGGCGAATGGTGCGGAATGGAATGGAATGGAATGCAATCATCCCGAATGGAGTGGAATAGAATGAAATGGAATGGAATGGAATGGAATGGAATGGAATGGAATGGACTCAACCCGAATGGAATGGAATGGAATGGAGTGGAATCAACCCGAATGGAATGGAATGGAATGGAATGGAATGGAATCAACCCCAATGGAATGGAATGGAATGGAATGGAATAAACCGGAGTGGAATGGAATGGAATGGAATGGAATCAACCTGAATGGAATGGAATGGAATGGAATGGAATGGAATGGAATGGAATGGAATGGAATGGAATCAACCCGAATGGAATGGAATGGAATGGAGTGGAATCAACCCCATTGGAATGGAATGGAATGGAATGGAATAAACCGGAGTGGAATGGAATGGAATGGAATGGAATCAACCTGAATGGAATGGAATGGAATGGAATGGAACGAATTGAACCCGAATGGAGTGGAATGGATTAGAAAGGAATGCAATGGAATGGAACGGAATGGAATGGAATGGAATGGCATGGAATGGAATCAACCCGAATGGAATGGAATGGAATGGAATGGAATGGAATCAACACGAATGTAATGGAATGGAATGCAATGGAATCAACCTGAAAGGAATGGAATGGAATGGAATGGAATGGAATGGAATGGAATGCAATGGAATGGAATCAACCCGAAGGTAATGGAACTGAATGGAATGGAATGGCATGGAATGAAATCAACCTGAATGGAATGGATTGGAATGGAATGGAATGGAATCAACGCGAATGGAATGGAATGGAATGAAATGGAATGGAATGGAATGGAATGGAATGGAATGGAAAGCAATCAACCCGAATGGAATGGAACGGAATTCAATGGAATGAAATGGAATCAACCCGAATGGAATGGAATGGAAAGGAATGGCATGGAATGGAATGGAAAGGAATCAACCCGAATGGAAGGGAATGGAATGGAATGAAATGGAATCAACTGGAATGGAATGTAATGGAATTGAATGGAATGGAATGGATTGGAATGGAATGGAATGGAATCAAGCTGCATGGAATGGAATGGAATGGAATGGAATGGAATGGAATGGAATGCAATGGAATCGAATCAACCCTAATGGAATGGAATGGAATGGAGTGGAATCAACCCGAATGCAATGGAATGGAATGGAATGGAATGGAATGGAATCAACCCCAATGGGATGGAATGGAATGGAAAGGAATGGAATGGAATGGAATAACCCGGAATGGAATGGAATGGAATGGAATGGAATGGAATGGAATCAACATGAATGGAATGGAATGGAATGGAATGGAATGGATTCAACCCGAATGGAGTGGAATGGAACAGAAAGGAATGCAATGGAATGGAATGGATTGGAATCTACCCCAAAGGAATGGAAAGGAATGGAATGGAATGCAATGAACACGAATGGAATGGAATGGAATGGCATAGAATGGAATGGAATGGAATGGAATAAACCCAAATGGAATGGAATGGAATGGAGTGGAATGGAATGGAATGGAGTGGAATGGCATGGAATGGAATCAACCCGAATGGAAAGGAATGGAATGGAATGGAATGGAATGGACTCAACCCGAATGGAATGGAATGGAATGGAATGGAAACAACGCGAATGGAATGGAATGGAATGGAATGGAATGGAATGGAATGGAATGGTATGGAATCAACCTGAATGGAATGTAATGGAATGGAATGGAATGGAGTAGAATTGAATGGAATGGAATCAACCCGAATGGAATGCAATGGAATGGAATGGAATGGAATGGAATGGAATGGAATGGAATGGAATGGAATCAACACAAATGGAATATAATGGAATGAAATGGAATCAACTGGACTGGAATGGGATGGCATGGAATGGAATCAAACGGAATGGAATGGAATGGAATGGAATGGAATCAACACGAATGGAATGGAATGGAATGGAATGGAATGGAATGGAATGGAATGGAATGGAATGGAATGGCATGGAATGCAATCAACCTGAATGGAATGGAATGGAATGGAATGGAATGGAATGGAATCAACCTGAATGGAATTGAATGGAATGGAATGGAACGGAATGGAATCAACCCGAATGGAATGGAATGGAATGGACTGGAATCAACCTGAATGGAATGGAATGGAATGGGACGGAATGGAATCAATCCGAATGGAATGGAACGGAATGGAATGGAATGGAATGGAATGGAATGGAATGGAATGGAATCAACCCGAATGGAATTGAATGGAATGGAATGGAAAGGAATCAACCCGAATGGAATGGAATGGAATGGAATGGAATGGAATGGAATGGAATCAACCCGAATGGAATGGAATGGAATGGAATGGAATGGAATGGAAAGGAGTCAAACCAAATGGAATGGAATGGCATGGAATGGAATCAACACGAATGGAATGGAATGGAATGGAATGGAATCAACCCGAATGGAATGGAATGGAATGGAATGGAATAGAATGGAATGCAATAAACGGGAATGGAATGGAATGGAATGCAATCAACATGAATGGAATTGAATGGAATGGAATGGAATGGAATCAACCCGAAAGGAATGGAATGGAATGGAATGGTATCAACCCGAAAGGAATGGAATGGAATGGAATGGAACGGAATGGAATCAAACCGAATGGAATGGAATGGACTGGAATCAGCCCGAATGGAATGGAATGGAATGGAATCAACCAGAATGGAAAGGAATTGAATGGAATGGAATGGAATGGAATGGAATAAACTGGAATGGAATGTAATGGAAATGAATGGAATGGAATGGATTGGAATGGAATGGAATGGAATCAACTGGAATGGAATGTAATGGAATTGAATGGAATGGAATGGATTGGAATGGAATGGAATGGAATCAATCCGAATGGAATGGAATGGAATGGAATGGAATGGAATCAACCTGAATGGAATGGAATGGAATGGAATGGAATGGCTTGGAATTGAATCAACCCGAATGGAATGGAATGGAATGGAATGGAATCATCCCGAATGGAATGGAATGGAATGGAATGGAATGGAATCAACCCGAATGGAATGGAATGGAATGGAATGGAAAGGAATCAACCCAAATGGAATGGAATGGAATGGAATGGAATTGAATGGAATGGAATGGCATGGAATGCAATCAACCTGAATGGAATGGAATGGAAAGGAATGGAATGGAATCACCCCTAATGGAATGGAATGGAATGGAACGGAATGGAATCAACCCGAATGGAATGGAATGGAATGGACTGGAATCAACCCGAATGGAATGGAATGGAATGGAACGGAATGGAATCAACCCGAATGGCATGGAATGGAATGGAATGGAATCAACCCGAATGGAATAGAATGGAATGGAATGGAATCAAAGTGAATGGAATGGAATGGAAAGGAATGGAATGGAATGGAATCGAATCAACCCGAAAGGAATGGAATGGAATGGAGTGGAATCAACCCGAAGGGAATGGAATGGAATGGAATGGAATGGAATGGAATGGAATGGAATCAACCCCAAAGGGATGGAATGGAATGGAAAGGAAAGGAATGGAATGGAATCAACCTGAATGGAATGGAATGGAATGGAATGGAATGGAATGGAATGGATTCAACCCGAATCGAGTGGAATGGAATAGAAAGGAATGCAATGGAATGGAATGTATTGGAATCTACTCCAAAGGAATGTAATTGAAAGGAATGGAATGGAATGGAATGAACACGAATGGAATGTCATGGAATGGCATAGAATGGAATGGAATGGAATAAACCCAAATGGAATGGAATGGAATGGAGTGGAATGGAATGGAGTGGAATGGAATGGCATGGAATGGAATCAACCGGAATGGAATGGAGTGGAATGGAATGGAAAGGAACTGAATGGAATGGAATCCACCCGAATGGAATGGAATGGAATGGAATGGAATAGAATGGAATGCAATAAACCGGAATGGAATGGAATGGAATGGAATGCAATCAACCTGAATGGAATGGAATGGAATGGAATGGAATGGAATGGAATCAACCCGAATTTAATGGAATGGAATGGAATGGAACGGAATGGAATCAACCCGAATGGAATGGAATGGAATGGACTGGAATCAACCCGAATGGAATGGAATGGAATGGAACGGAATGGAATCAACCCGAATGGAATGGAATGGAATGGAATAGAATGGAATGGAATGGAATGGAAGGGAATGGAATCAACCCGAATGGAATTGAATGGAATGGAATGGAAAGGAATCAACCCGAATGGAATGGAATGGAATGGAATGGAATGGAATGGAATGGAATGGAATCATCCCGAATGGAATGGAATGGAATGGAATGGAATGGAATGGAATTAACCCGAATGGAATGGAATGGAATGGAATTGAAAGGAATCAACCGAAATGGAATGGAATGGAATGGAATGGAATGGAATGGAATGGAATGGAATGGAATGGCAAGGAATGCAATCAACCTGAATGGAATGGAATGGAATGGAATGGAATGGAATCAACCTGAATGGAATGGAATGGAATGGAATGGAATGGAACGGAATGGAATCAACCCGAATGGAATGGAATGGAATGGAATGGACTGGAATCAACCTGAATGGAATGGAATGGAATGGGACGGAATGGAATCAATCCGAATGGAATGGAATGGAATGGAATGGAATGGAATGGAATGGAATGGAATCAACCCGAATGGAATTGAATGGAATGGAATGGAAAGGAATCAACCCGAATGGAATGGAATGGAATGGAATGGAATCATCCCGAATGGAATGGAATGGAATGGAATGGAATCAACCCGAATGGAATGGAATGGAATGGAAAGGAGTCAACCCAAATGGAATGGAATGTAATGGAATGTAATGGAATGGAATGGAATGGAATGGCATGGAATGGAATCAACACGAATGGAATGGAATGGAATGGAATGGAATCAACCCGAATGGAATGGAATGGAATGGAATGGAATAGAATGGAATGCAATAAACGGGAATGGAATGGAATGGAATCAATGGAATGCAATCAACATGAATGGAATTGAATGGAATGGAATGGAATGGAATCAACCCGAAAGGAATGGAATGGAATGGAATGGAATGGAATGGTATCAAGCCGAAAGGAATGGAATGGAATGGAATGGAACGGAATGGAATCCAACCGAATGGAATGGAATGGACTGGAATCAACCCGAATGGAATGGAATGGAATGGAACGGAATGGAATCAACCCGAATGGAATGGAATGGAGTGGAATGGAATGGAATGGACTCAACCCGAATGGAATGGAATGGAATCAACTGGTATGGAATCGAATAGAAAGGAATGGAATGGAATGGAATGGAATGGAATGGAATCAACTGGAATGGAATGGAATGCAAAGGAATGGAATGCAATCAACCCGAGTGGAATGGAGTGGAAAGTAATCAACCCGAAATACATGGAATGGAATGGAATGATTTGGAATGGAATGGAATGGAATGGAATGGAATCAACCCGAATGGAATGGAATGGAATGGAATGGAATGGAATGGAATGGAATGGAAAGGAATTAACCCTAATGGAATGGAATAGAATGGAATGGAATGGAATGGAATGGAATGGAATGGCATGGAATGGAATCAACCCGAATGGAATGGAATGGAATGGAATCAAACCGAATGGAATGGAATGGAATGGAATGAATTGGAATGGAATCAAATGGAAGGGAAAGGAATGGAAAGGAATGGAATCAACCCGAACGGAATGGAATGGAATGGAATGGCATGGAATGGAATCAACCCAAATGGAAAGGAATGGAATGGAATGGAATGGAATGGAATCAACCCGAATGGAATGGAATGCAATGGAATGGAATCAACCCGAAAGCTATGGAATGGAATGGAATGGAATGGAATGGAATGGAATGGAATGGAATGCAATGGAATGAAATCAACCCGAAGGGAATGGAATGGAATGGAATGGAATGGCGTGGAATGGAATCAACCGGAATGGAATGGAATGGAATGGAATGGAATGGAATCAACCCGAATGGAATGGAATGGAAAGGAATGGCATGGAATGGAATGGAATGGAATCAACCCGAATGGAAAGGAATGAAATGAAATGGAATGGAATGGAATCAACTGTAATGGAATGTAATGGAATAGAATGGAATGGAATGGATTGGAATGGAATGGAATGCAACAGAATGGAATCAACTGGAATGGAATGGAATGGAATGAAATGGAATGGAATGGAATGGAATCAACCCGAATTGAATGGAATGGAATGGAATGGCATGGAATGTAATCAAACCGAATGGATGGAAATGGAATGGAATGGAATGGAATCAACCCAAATATAATGTAATTGTATGGAATGGAATAGTATGGAATCAACCGGAATGGAAAGGAATGGAAAGGAATGGAATGGAATGGAATGCAATCAACCCGAACTGAAGGGAATGTAATGGTATGGAATCAAGGCGAATGGTGCGGAATGGAATGGAATGGAATGCAATCATCCCGAATGGAGTGGAATAGAATGAAATGGAATGGAATGGAATGGAATGGAATGGAATGGAATGGACTCAACCCGAATGGAATGGAATGGAATGGAGTGGAATCAACCCGAATGGAATGGAATGGAATGGAATGGAATGGAATCAACCCCAATGGAATGGAATGGAATGGAATGGAATAAACCGGAGTGGAATGGAATGGAATGGAATGGAATCAACCTGAATGGAATGGAATGGAATGGAATGGAATGGAATGGAATGGAATGGAATGGAATCAACCCGAATGGAATGGAATGGAATGGAGTGGAATCAACCCCAATGGAATGGAATGGAATGGAATGGAATAAACCGGAGTGGAATGGAATGGAATGGAATGGAATCAACCTGAATGGAATGGAATGGAATGGAATGGAACGAATTCAACCCGAATGGAGTGGAATGGATTAGAAAGGAATGCAATGGAATGGAACGGAATGGAATGGAATGGAATGGCATGGAATGGAATCAACCCGAATGGAATGGAATGGAATGGAATGGAATGGAATCAACACGAATGTAATGGAATGGAATGCAATGGAATCAACCTGAAAGGAATGGAATGGAATGGAATGGAATGGAATGGAATGGAATGCAATGGAATGGAATCAACCCGAAGGTAATGGAACTGAATGGAATGGAATGGCATGGAATGAAATCAACCTGAATGGAATGGATTGGAATGGAATGGAATGGAATCAACGCGAATGGAATGGAATGGAATGAAATGGAATGGAATGGAATGGAATGGAATGGAATGGAAAGCAATCAACCCGAATGGAATGGAACGGAATTCAATGGAATGAAATGGAATCAACCCGAATGGAATGGAATGGAAAGGAATGGCATGGAATGGAATGGAATGGAATCAACCCGAATGGAAGGGAATGGAATGGAATGAAATGGAATCAACTGGAATGGAATGTAATGGAATTGAATGGAATGGAATGGATTGGAATGGAATGGAATGGAATCAAGCTGCATGGAATGGAATGGAATGGAATGGAATGGAATGGAATGGAATGCAATGGAATCGAATCAACCCTAATGGAATGGAATGGAATGGAGTGGAATCAACCCGAATGCAATGGAATGGAATGGAATGGAATGGAATGGAATCAACCCCAATGGGATGGAATGGAATGGAAAGGAATGGAATGGAATGGAATAACCCGGAATGGAATGGAATGGAATGGAATGGAATGGAATGGAATCAACATGAATGGAATGGAATGGAATGGAATGGAATGGATTCAACCCGAATGGAGTGGAATGGAACAGAAAGTAATGCAATGGAATGGAATGGATTGGAATCTACCCCAAAGGAATGGAAAGGAATGGAATGGAATGCAATGAACACGAATGGAATGGAATGGAATGGCATAGAATGGAATGGAATGGAATGGAATAAACCCAAATGGAATGGAATGGAATGGAGTGGAATGGAATGGAATGGAATGGCATGGAATGGAATCAACCCGAATGGAAAGGAATGGAATGGAATGGAATGGAATGGACTCAACCCGAATGGAATGGAATGGAATGGAATGGAAACAACGCGAATGGAATGGAATGGAATGGAATGGAATGGAATGGTATGGAATCAACCTGAATGGAATGTAATGGAATGGAATGGAATGGAGTAGAATTGAATGGAATGGAATCAACCCGAATGGAATGCAATGGAATGGAATGGAATGGAATGGAATGGAATGGAATGGAATGGAATCAACACAAATGGAATATAATGGAATGAAATGGAATCAACTGGACTGGAATGGGATGGCATGGAATGGAATCAAACGGAATGGAATGGAATGGAATGGAATGGAATCAACACGAATGGAATGGAATGGAATGGAATGGAATGGAATGGAATGGAATTGAAGAGAATCAACCCGAATGTAATGTAAAGTAATGGAATGGAATGGAATGGAATGGAATAGAATGGAATGGAATGGAATGGAATGGAATGGAATGGAATCAACACGAATGGAATGGAATGGAATGGAATGGAATCAACTGGAATAGAATGGAATGGAATGCAATGGAATCAAACCGAGTGGAATGGAGTGGAATGGAATGGAATGGAATGGAATGGAATCAACAAGAATGGAATGGAATGGAATGGAAGGGAATGGAATCAAACCGAATGGATTTGAATGGAATGGAATGGAAAGGAATCAACCCGAATGGAATGGAATGGAATGGAATGGTATGGAATGGAATCATCCCGAATGGAATGGAATGGAATGGAAAGGAATGGAATGGAATCAACCCGAATGGAATGGAATGGAATGGAATGGAATGGAAAGGAATCAACCCTAATGGAATGGAATGGAATGGAATGGAATGGAATGGAATGGAATGGAATTGAATGGAAAGAAATCAACCCTAATGGAATGGAATGGAATGGAACGGAATGGAATGGAATGGAATGGAATTGAATGGAATGGAATGGCATGGAATGGAATCAACCCGAATGGAATGGAATGGAATGGAATGGAATCAACCCGAATGGAATGGAATGGAATGGAATAGAATGGAATAGAATGGAATGCAATAAACCGGAATGGAATGGAATGGAATGGAATGGAATGCAATCAACCTGAATGGAATGGAATGGAATGGAATGGAACGGAATGGAAACAACCCGAATGGAATGGAAGGGAATGGAATGGAACGGAATGGAATCAACCCGAATGGAATGGAATGGAATGGACTGGAATCAACCCGAATGGAATGGAATGGAATGGAATCAACTGGAATGGAATGGGATGGCATGGAATGGAATCAAACCGAATGGAATGGAATGGAATGGAATGGAATGGAATGAAATGGAATGGAATCGAATGGAATTGAATGGAATGGAATGGCATGGAATGCAATCAACCTGAATGGAATGGAATGGAAAGGAATGGAATGGAATCAACCCGAATGGAATGGAATGGAATGGAATGGAACGGAATGGAATCAACCCGAATGGAATGGAATGGAATGGACTGGAATCAACCCGAATGGAATGGAATGGAATGGAACGGAATGGAATCAACCCGAATGGAATGGAATGGAATGGAATGGAATGGAATGGAAAGGAATGGAATCAACCCGAATGGAATGGAATGGAATCAAAGTGAATGGAATGGAATGGAAAGGAATGGAATGGAATGGAATCGAATCAACCCTAATGGAATGGAATGGAATGGAGTGGAATCAACCTGAAGGGAATGGAATGGAATGGAATGGAATGGAATGGAATCAACCCCAATGGGATGGAATGGAATGGAAAGGAATGGAATGGAATGGAATAACCCGGAATGGAATGGAATGGAATGGAATGGAATCAACCTGAATGGAATGGAATGGAATGGAATGGAATGGAATGGAATGGATTCAACCTGAATGTAGTGGAATGGAATAGAAAGGAATGCAATGGAATGGAATGGATTGGAATCTACCCCAAAGGAATGGAAAGGAATGGAATGGAATGCAATGAACACGAATGGAATGTAATGGAATTGCATAGAATGGAATGGAATGGAATGGAATAAACCCAAATGGAATGGTATGGAATGGAGTGGAATGGAATGGAATGGACTCAACCTCAATGGAATGGAATGGAAACAACGCGAATGGAATGGAATGGAATGGAATAGAATGGAATGGTATGGAATCAACCTGAATGGAATGGAATGGAATGGAACGGAGTGGAATTGAATGGAATGGAATCAACCCGAATGGAATGCAATGGAATGGAATGGAATGGAATGGAATGGAATGGAATCAACACGAATGGAATGTAATGGAATGAAATGGAATCAACTGGAATGGAATGGGATGGCATGGAATGGAATCAAACCGAATGGAATGGAATGGAATGGAATGGAATGGAATAGAATGGAATGGTATGGAATCAACCTGAATGGAATGGAATGGAATGGAACGGAGTGGAATTGAATGGAATGGAATCAACCCGAATGGAATGCAATGGAATGGAATGGAATGGAATGGAATGGAATCAACACGAATGGAATGTAATGGAATGAAATGGAATCAACTGGAATGGAATGGGATGGCATGGAATGGAATCAAACCGAATGGAATGGAATGGAATGGAATGGAATGGAATCAACACGAATGGAATGGAATGGAATGGAATGGAATGGAATTGAACAGAATCAACCCGAATGTAATGGAATGGAATGGAATGGAATGGAATGGAATAGAATGGAATTGAATGCAATGGAATGGAACGGAATGGAATCAAACCGAATGGAATGGAATGGAATGGCATGGAATGCAATCAACCGGAATGGAATGGAATGGAATGGAATGGAATGCTATCAACCTGAATGGAATGGAATGGAATGGAATGGAATGGAATGGAATGGAATCAACCCGAATGGAATGGAATGGAATGGAATGGAACGGAATGGAATCAACCCGAATGGAATGGAATGGAATGGACTGGAATCAACCCGAATGGAATGGAATGGAATGGAACGGAATGGAATCAACCCGAATGGAATGGAATGGAATGGAATGGAATGGAATGGAATGGAATGGAATCAACCCGAATGGAACTGAATGGAATGGAATGGAAAGGAATCAACCCGAATGGAATGGAATGGAATGGAATGGAATGGAATGGAATGGAATGGAATGGAATCATCCCGAATGGAATGGAATGGAATGGAATGGAATGGAATGGAATCAACCCGAATGGAATGGAATGGAATGGAATGGAAAGGAATCAACCCAAATGGAATGGAATGGAATGGAATGGAATGGAATGGAATTGAATGGAATGGCATGGAATGGAATGGAAAGGAATGGAATTGAATCAACCCGAATGGAATGGAATGGAATGGAATGGAACGGAATGGAATCAACCCGAATGGAATGCAATGGAATGGCCTGGAATCAATCTGAATGGAGTGGAATGGAATGGAACGGAATGGAATCATCCCGAATGGAATGGAATGGAATGGAATGTTATGGAATCAACCCGAATGGAATGGAATGGAATGGAACGGAATCAAAGTGAATGGAATGGAATGGAAAGGAATGGAATGGAATGGAATCGAATCAACCCGAATGGAATGGAATGGAATGGAATGGAGTGGAATCAAACCGAAGGGAATGGAATGGAATGGAATGGAATGGACTGGAATCAACCTGAATGGAATGGAATGGAATGGGACGGAATGGAATCAATCCGAATGGAATGGAACGGAATGGAATGGAATGGAATGGAATGGATTCAACCCGAATGGAATTGAATGGAATGGAATGGAAAGGAATCAACCCGAATGGAATGGAATGGATTCATCCCGAATGGAATGGAATGGAATGGAATGGAATCAACCCGAATGGAATGGAATGGAATGGAATGGAAAGGAGTCAACCCAAATGGAATGGAATGTAATGGAATGGAATATAATGGAATGGAATGGAATGGAATTGAATGGAATGGAATGGCATGGAATGGAATCAACCCGAATGGAATGGAATGGAATGGAATGGAATGGAATGGAATGGAATGGAATCAACCCGAATGGAATGGAATGGAATGGAATAGAATGGAATGCAATAAACGGGAATGGAATGGAATGGAATGGAATGCAATCAACATGAATGGAATGGAATGGAATGGAATGGAATGGAATCAACCCGAAAGGAATGGAATGGAATGGAACGGAATGGAATCAAACCGAATGGAATGGAATGGACTGGAATCAACTCGAATGGAATGGAATGGAATGGAACGGAATGGAATCAACCCGAATGGAATGGAATGGAATGGAATGGAATGGAATGGAATGGAATGGAATCAACCCGAATGGAATGGAATGGAAAGGAATCAACTGGTATGGAATCGAATAAAAAGGAATGGAATGGAATGGAATGGAATGGAATGGAATGGAATCAACTGGAATGGAATGGAATGGAATGCAATGGAATGGAATGCAATCAACCCGAGTGGAATGGAATGGAAAGTAATCAACCCGAAATACATGGAATGGAATGGAATGAAATGGAATGGAATGGAATGGAATGGAATCAACCCGAATGGAATGGAATGGAATGGAAAGGAATCAACCCTAATGGAATGGAATAGAATGGAATGGAATGGAATGGAATGGAATGGAATGGAATGGAATGGCATGGAATGGAATCAACCCGAATGGAATGGAATGGAATGGAATGGAATGGAATGGAATGGAATGGAATCAAACCAAATGGAATGGAATGGAATGGAATGAATTGGAATGGAATCAAATGGAAGGGAAAGGAATGGAAAGGAATGGAATCAACCCGAGCGGAATGGATTGGAATGGAATGGCATGGAATGGAATCAACCCAAATGGAATGGAATGGAATGGAATGGAATGGAATCAACCCGAATGGAATGGAATGGAATGGAATGGAATCAACCCGAAAGGTATGGAATGGAATGGAATGGAATGGAACGCAATGGAATGAAATAAACCCGAAGGGAATGGAATGGAATGGAATGGAATGGCGTGGAATGGAATCAACCCGAATGGAATGGAATGGAATGGAATCAACCCGAATGGAATGGAATGGAATGAAATGGAATGGAATGGAATGGAATGGAATTGAATGCAATCAACCCGAATGGAATGGAACGGAATTCAATGGAATGAAATGGAATCAACCCGAATGGAATGGAATGGAAAGGAATGGCATAGAATGGAATGGAATGGAATCAACCCGAATGGAAAGGAATGAAATGAAATGGAATGGAATGGAATCAACTGGAATGGAATGTAGTGGAATTGAATGGAATGGAATGGACTGGAATGGAATGGAATGCAACAGAATGGAATCAACTGCAATGGAATGGAATGGAATGGAATGGAATCAACTGGAATGGAATGTAATGGAATTGAATGGAATGGAATGGATTGGAATGGAATGGAATGGAATCAAGCCGAATGGAATGGAATGGAATGGAATGGAATCAACCCGAAAGGAATGGAATGGAATGGAATGGAACGGAATGGAATCAACCCGAATGGAATGGAATGGAATGGAACTGAATGGAATCAACACGAATGGAATGGAATGGAATGGAATGGAATGGAATGGAATGGAATCATCCCGAATGGAATGGAATGGAATGGAATGGAATGGAATGGAATGGAATGGAATGGAATGGAATTGAATGGAATCAACCCGAATGGAATGGAATGGAATGGAACGGAATGGAATCAACCCGAATGGAATGGAATGGAATGGAATGGAATGGAAAGGAATGGAATCAACCCGAATGGAATGGAATGGAATCAAAGTGAATGGAATGGAATGGAAAGGAATGGAATGGAATGGAATCGAATCAACCCGAATGGAATGGAATGGAATGTAGTGGAATCAACCCGAAGGAAATGGAATGGAATGGAATGGAATGGATTGGAATGCAATGGAATCAACACCAATGGGATGGAATGGAATGGAAAGGAATGGAATGGAATGGAATAACCCGGAATGGAATGGAATGGAATGGAATGGAATGGAATGGAATGGAATCAACCTGAATGGAATGGAATGGAATGGATTCAACCCGAATGGAGTGGAATGGAATAGAAAGGAATGCAATGGAATGGAATGGATTGGAATCTACCCCAAAAGGAATGGAATGGAATGGAATGGAATGGAATGAACACGAATGGAATATAATGGAATTGCATAGAATGTAATGGAATGGAATGGAATAAACCCAAATGGAATGGTATGGAATGGAGTGGAATGGAATGGAATGGACTCAACCAGAATGGAATGGAATGGAATGGAATGGAAACAACGCGAATGGAATGGAATGGAATGGAATGGAATGGTATGGAATGGAACGGAGTGGAATTGAATGGAATGGAATCAACCCGAATGGAATGCAATGCAATGGAATGGAATGGAATCATCACCAATGGAATGTAATGGAATGAAATGGAATCAACTGGAATGGAATGGGATGGCATGGAATGGAATCAAACCGAATGGAATGGAATGGAATGGAATGGAATGGAATCAACACGAAAGGAATGGAATGGAATGGAATTGAACAGAATCAACCCGAATGTAATGGAATGGAATGGAATGGAATGGAATGGAATGGAATGGAATGGAATCAACAAGAATTGCATGAAATGGAATGGAATGGATTCAACTGGAATAGAATGGGATGGAATGGAATGGAATCAAACCGAGTGGAATGGAGTGGAATGGAATGGAATGGAATGGAATGGATTGGAATCAACCTGAATGGAATGGAATGGAATGGAATGGAATGGATTCAACCCGAATGGAGTGGAATGGAATAGAAAGGAATGCAATGGAATGGAATGGATTGGAATCTACCCCAAAGGAATGGAATGGAATGGAATGGAATGGAATGGAATGGAATGGAAAGAACACGAATGGAATGTAATGGAATGGCATAGAATGGAATGGAATGGAATGGAATAAACCCAAATTGAATGGAATGGAATGGACTCAACCCGAATGGAATGGAATGGACTCAACCCGAATGGAATGGAATGGAATGGAATGGAAACAACGCGAATGGAATGGAATGGAATGGAATGGAATGGAAACAACGCGAATGGAATGGAATGGAATGGAATGGAATGGAATGGAATGGTATGGAATCAACCTGAATTGAATGGAATGGAATGGAATGGAATGGAATGGAGTGGAATTGAATGGAATGGAATCAACCCGAATGGAATGCAATGGAATGGAATGGAATGGAATGGAATGGAATCAACACAAATGGAATGTAATGGAATGAAATGGAATCAACTGGAATGGAATGGGATGGCATGGAATGGAATCAAACCGAGTGGAATGGAATGGAATGGAATGGAAAGGAATGGAATGGAATGGAATCAACACGAATGGAATGGAATGGAATGGAATGGAATGGAATGGAATGGAATGGAATGGAATGGAATTGAACAGAATCAACCCGAATGTAATGTAATGTAATGTAATGCAATGTAATGTAATGGAATGGAATGGAATGGAATAGAATGGAATGGAATGGAATGGAATGGAATGGTATCAACACGAATGGAATGGAATGGAATGGAATGGAATCAACTGGAATAGAATGGGATGGAATGCAATGGAATCAAACCGAGTGGAATGGAGTGGAATGGAATGGAATGGAATGGAATGGAATGGAATGGTATCAACAAGAATGGAATGGAATGGAATGGAAGGGAATGGAATCAACCCGAATGGAATTGAATGGAATGGAATGGAAAGGAATCAACCCGAGTGGAATAGAATGGAATGGAATGGAATGGTATGGAATGGAATCATCAAGAATGGAATGGAATGGAATGGAAAGGAATGGAATGGAATCAACCCGAATGGAATGGAATGGAATGGAATGGAAAGGAATCAACCCTAATGGAATGGAATGGAATGGAATGGAATGGAATGGCATGGAATGGAATCAACCCGAATGGAATGGAATGGAATGGAATGGAATGGAATCAACCCGAATGGAATGGAATGGAATGGAATGGAATAGAATGGAATGCAATAAACCGGAATGGAATGGAATGGAATGGAATGGAATGCAATCAACCTGAATGGAATGGATTGGAATGGAATGGAATGGAATGGAATCAACCCGAATGGAATGGAACGGAATGGAATGGAATGGAACGGAATGGAATCAACCCGATTGAAATGGAATGGAATGGACTGGAACCAACCCGAATGGAATGGAATGGAATGGAATGGAATGGAATGGAATCAACCCGAATGGAATGGAATGGAATGGAATGGAATGGAAAGGAATCAACCCAAATGGAATGGAATGGAATGGAATGAAATGGAATGGAATGGCATGGAATGCAATCAACCTGAATGGAATGGAATGGAAAGGAATGGAATGGAATCAACCCGAATGGAATGGAATGGAATGGAACGGAATGGAATCAACCCGAATGGAATGGAATGGAATGGACTGGAATCAACCCGAATGTTATGGAATGGAATGGAACGGAATGGAATCAACCCGAATGGAATGGAATGGAATGGAATGGAATGGAATGGAATGGATTGGAATGGAATGGAATGGAATCTACCCGAATGGAATGGAATGGAATCAAAGTGAATGGAATGGAATGGAATGGATTGGAATGGAATGGAATCGAATCAACCTGAATGGAATGGAATGGAATGGAGTGGAATCAACCCTTAAGGGAATGGAATGGAATGGAATGGAATGGAATGGAATCAACCCCAATGGGATGGAATGGAATGGTAAGGAATGGAATGTAATGGAATAACCCGGAATGGAATGGAATGGAATGGAATGGAATGGAATGGAATGGAACCAACCTGAATGGAATGGAATGGAATGGAATGGAATGGAATGGAATGGAATGGAATGGAATGGATTCAACCCGAATGGAGTGGAATGGAATAGAAAGGAATGCAATGGAATGGAATGGATTGGAATCTACCCCAAAAGAATGGAATGGAATGGAATGGAATGGAATGGAATGGAATGGAATCAACCCGAATGGAATGGAATGGAAAGGAATCAACTGGTATGGAATCGAATAAAAAGGAATGGAATGGAATGGAATGGAATGGAATGGAATCAACTGGAATGGAATGGAATGGAATGTAATGGAATGGAATGCAATCAACCCGAGTGGAATGGAATGGAAAGTAATCAACCCGAAATACATGGAATGGAATGGAATGAAATGGAATGGAATGGAATGGAATGGAATCAACCCGAATGGAATGGAATGGAATGGAATGGAAAGGAATCAACCCAAATGGAATGGAATGGAATGGAATGGAATTGAATGGAATGGAATGGCATGGAATGCAATCAACCTGAATGGAATGGAATGGAAAGGAATGGAATGGAATCACCCCTAATGGAATGGAATGGAATGGAACGGAATGGAATCAACCCGAATGGAATGGAATGGAATGGACTGGAATCAACCCGAATGGAATGGAATGGAATGGAACGGAATGGAATCAACCCGAATGGCATGGAATGGAATGGAATGGAATCAACCCGAATGGAATAGAATGGAATGGAATGGAATCAAAGTGAATGGAATGGAATGGAAAGGAATGGAATGGAATGGAATCGAATCAACCCGAAAGGAATGGAATGGAATGGAGTGGAATCAACCCGAAGGGAATGGAATGGAATGGAATGGAATGGAATGGAATGGAATGGAATCAACCCCAAAGGGATGGAATGGAATGGAAAGGAAAGGAATGGAATGGAATCAACCTGAATGGAATGGAATGGAATGGAATGGAATGGAATGGAATGGAATGGATTCAACCCGAATCGAGTGGAATGGAATAGAAAGGAATGCAATGGAATGGAATGTATTGGAATCTACTCCAAAGGAATGTAATTGAAAGGAATGGAATGGAATGGAATGAACACGAATGGAATGTCATGGAATGGCATAGAATGGAATGGAATGGAATAAACCCAAATGGAATGGAATGGAATGGAGTGGAATGGAATGGAGTGGAATGGAATGGCATGGAATGGAATCAACCGGAATGGAATGGAGTGGAATGGAATGGAAAGGAACTGAATGGAATGGAATCCACCCGAATGGAATGGAATGGAATGGAATGGAATAGAATGGAATGCAATAAACCGGAATGGAATGGAATGGAATGGAATGCAATCAACCTGAATGGAATGGAATGGAATGGAATGGAATGGAATGGAATCAACCCGAATTTAATGGAATGGAATGGAATGGAACGGAATGGAATCAACCCGAATGGAATGGAATGGAATGGACTGGAATCAACCCGAATGGAATGGAATGGAATGGAACGGAATGGAATCAACCCGAATGGAATGGAATGGAATGGAATAGAATGGAATGGAATGGAATGGAAGGGAATGGAATCAACCCGAATGGAATTGAATGGAATGGAATGGAAAGGAATCAACCCGAATGGAATGGAATGGAATGGAATGGAATGGAATGGAATGGAATGGAATCATCCCGAATGGAATGGAATGGAATGGAATGGAATGGAATGGAATTAACCCGAATGGAATGGAATGGAATGGAATTGAAAGGAATCAACCGAAATGGAATGGAATGGAATGGAATGGAATGGAATGGAATGGAATGGAATGGAATGGCAAGGAATGCAATCAACCTGAATGGAATGGAATGGAATGGAATGGAATGGAATCAACCTGAATGGAATGGAATGGAATGGAATGGAATGGAACGGAATGGAATCAACCCGAATGGAATGGAATGGAATGGACTGGAATCAACCTGAATGGAATGGAATGGAATGGGACGGAATGGAATCAATCCGAATGGAATGGAATGGAATGGAATGGAATGGAATGGAATGGAATGGAATCAACCCGAATGGAATTGAATGGAATGGAATGGAAAGGAATCAACCCGAATGGAATGGAATGGAATGGAATGGAATCATCCCGAATGGAATGGAATCGAATGGAATGGAATCAACCCGAATGGAATGGAATGGAATGGAAAGGAGTCAACCCAAATGGAATGGAATGTAATGGAATGTAATGGAATGGAATGGAATGGAATGGCATGGAATGGAATCAACACGAATGGAATGGAATGGAATGGAATGGAATCAACCCGAATGGAATGGAATGGAATGGAATGGAATAGAATGGAATGCAATAAACGGGAATGGAATGGAATGGAATCAATGGAATGCAATCAACATGAATGGAATTGAATGGAATGGAATGGAATGGAATCAACCCGAAAGGAATGGAATGGAATGGAATGGAATGGAATGGTATCAAGCCGAAAGGAATGGAATGGAATGGAATGGAACGGAATGGAATCCAACCGAATGGAATGGAATGGACTGGAATCAACCCGAATGGAATGGAATGGAATGGAACGGAATGGAATCAACCCGAATGGAATGGAATGGAGTGGAATGGAATGGAATGGACTCAACCCGAATGGAATGGAATGGAATCAACTGGTATGGAATCGAATAGAAAGGAATGGAATGGAATGGAATGGAATGGAATGGAATCAACTGGAATGGAATGGAATGCAAAGGAATGGAATGCAATCAACCCGAGTGGAATGGAGTGGAAAGTAATCAACCCGAAATACATGGAATGGAATGGAATGATTTGGAATGGAATGGAATGGAATGGAATGGAATCAACCCGAATGGAATGGAATGGAATGGAATGGAATGGAATGGAATGGAATGGAAAGGAATTAACCCTAATGGAATGGAATAGAATGGAATGGAATGGAATGGAATGGAATGGAATGGCATGGAATGGAATCAACCCGAATGGAATGGAATGGAATGGAATCAAACCGAATGGAATGGAATGGAATGGAATGAATTGGAATGGAATCAAATGGAAGGGAAAGGAATGGAAAGGAATGGAATCAACCCGAACGGAATGGAATGGAATGGAATGGCATGGAATGGAATCAACCCAAATGGAAAGGAATGGAATGGAATGGAATGGAATGGAATCAACCCGAATGGAATGGAATGCAATGGAATGGAATCAACCCGAAAGCTATGGAATGGAATGGAATGGAATGGAATGGAATGGAATGGAATGCAATGGAATGAAATCAACCCGAAGGGAATGGAATGGAATGGAATGGAATGGCGTGGAATGGAATCAACCGGAATGGAATGGAATGGAATGGAATGGAATGGAATCAACCCGAATGGAATGGAATGGAAAGGAATGGCATGGAATGGAATGGAATGGAATCAACCCGAATGGAAAGGAATGAAATGAAATGGAATGGAATGGAATCAACTGTAATGGAATGTAATGGAATAGAATGGAATGGAATGGATTGGAATGGAATGGAATGCAACAGAATGGAATCAACTGGAATGGAATGGAATGGAATGAAATGGAATGGAATGGAATGGAATCAACCCGAATTGAATGGAATGGAATGGAATGGCATGGAATGTAATCAAACCGAATGGATGGAAATGGAATGGAATGGAATGGAATCAACCCAAATATAATGTAATTGTATGGAATGGAATAGTATGGAATCAACCGGAATGGAAAGGAATGGAAAGGAATGGAATGGAATGGAATGCAATCAACCCGAACTGAAGGGAATGTAATGGTATGGAATCAAGGCGAATGGTGCGGAATGGAATGGAATGGAATGCAATCATCCCGAATGGAGTGGAATAGAATGAAATGGAATGGAATGGAATGGAATGGAATGGAATGGAATGGACTCAACCCGAATGGAATGGAATGGAATGGAGTGGAATCAACCCGAATGGAATGGAATGGAATGGAATGGAATGGAATCAACCCCAATGGAATGGAATGGAATGGAATGGAATAAACCGGAGTGGAATGGAATGGAATGGAATGGAATCAACCTGAATGGAATGGAATGGAATGGAATGGAATGGAATGGAATGGAATGGAATGGAATCAACCCGAATGGAATGGAATGGAATGGAGTGGAATCAACCCCAATGGAATGGAATGGAATGGAATGGAATAAACCGGAGTGGAATGGAATGGAATGGAATGGAATCAACCTGAATGGAATGGAATGGAATGGAATGGAACGAATTCAACCCGAATGGAGTGGAATGGATTAGAAAGGAATGCAATGGAATGGAACGGAATGGAATGGAATGGAATGGCATGGAATGGAATCAACCCGAATGGAATGGAATGGAATGGAATGGAATGGAATCAACACGAATGTAATGGAATGGAATGCAATGGAATCAACCTGAAAGGAATGGAATGGAATGGAATGGAATGGAATGGAATGGAATGCAATGGAATGGAATCAACCCGAAGGTAATGGAACTGAATGGAATGGAATGGCATGGAATGAAATCAACCTGAATGGAATGGATTGGAATGGAATGGAATGGAATCAACGCGAATGGAATGGAATGGAATGAAATGGAATGGAATGGAATGGAATGGAATGGAATGGAAAGCAATCAACCCGAATGGAATGGAACGGAATTCAATGGAATGAAATGGAATCAACCCGAATGGAATGGAATGGAAAGGAATGGCATGGAATGGAATGGAATGGAATCAACCCGAATGGAAGGGAATGGAATGGAATGAAATGGAATCAACTGGAATGGAATGTAATGGAATTGAATGGAATGGAATGGATTGGAATGGAATGGAATGGAATCAAGCTGCATGGAATGGAATGGAATGGAATGGAATGGAATGGAATGGAATGCAATGGAATCGAATCAACCCTAATGGAATGGAATGGAATGGAGTGGAATCAACCCGAATGCAATGGAATGGAATGGAATGGAATGGAATGGAATCAACCCCAATGGGATGGAATGGAATGGAAAGGAATGGAATGGAATGGAATAACCCGGAATGGAATGGAATGGAATGGAATGGAATCAACATGAATGGAATGGAATGGAATGGAATGGAATGGATTCAACCCGAATGGAGTGGAATGGAACAGAAAGTAATGCAATGGAATGGAATGGATTGGAATCTACCCCAAAGGAATGGAAAGGAATGGAATGGAATGCAATGAACACGAATGGAATGGAATGGAATGGCATAGAATGGAATGGAATGGAATGGAATAAACCCAAATGGAATGGAATGGAATGGAGTGGAATGGAATGGAATGGAATGGCATGGAATGGAATCAACCCGAATGGAAAGGAATGGAATGGAATGGAATGGAATGGACTCAACCCGAATGGAATGGAATGGAATGGAATGGAAACAACGCGAATGGAATGGAATGGAATGGAATGGAATGGAATGGTATGGAATCAACCTGAATGGAATGTAATGGAATGGAATGGAATGGAGTAGAATTGAATGGAATGGAATCAACCCGAATGGAATGCAATGGAATGGAATGGAATGGAATGGAATGGAATGGAATGGAATGGAATCAACACAAATGGAATATAATGGAATGAAATGGAATCAACTGGACTGGAATGGGATGGCATGGAATGGAATCAAACGGAATGGAATGGAATGGAATGGAATGGAATCAACACGAATGGAATGGAATGGAATGGAATGGAATGGAATGGAATGGAATTGAAGAGAATCAACCCGAATGTAATGTAAAGTAATGGAATGGAATGGAATGGAATGGAATAGAATGGAATGGAATGGAATGGAATGGAATGGAATGGAATCAACACGAATGGAATGGAATGGAATGGAATGGAATCAACTGGAATAGAATGGAATGGAATGCAATGGAATCAAACCGAGTGGAATGGAGTGGAATGGAATGGAATGGAATGGAATGGAATCAACAAGAATGGAATGGAATGGAATGGAAGGGAATGGAATCAAACCGAATGGATTTGAATGGAATGGAATGGAAAGGAATCAACCCGAATGGAATGGAATGGAATGGAATGGTATGGAATGGAATCATCCCGAATGGAATGGAATGGAATGGAAAGGAATGGAATGGAATCAACCCGAATGGAATGGAATGGAATGGAATGGAATGGAAAGGAATCAACCCTAATGGAATGGAATGGAATGGAATGGAATGGAATGGAATGGAATGGAATTGAATGGAAAGAAATCAACCCTAATGGAATGGAATGGAATGGAACGGAATGGAATGGAATGGAATGGAATTGAATGGAATGGAATGGCATGGAATGGAATCAACCCGAATGGAATGGAATGGAATGGAATGGAATCAACCCGAATGGAATGGAATGGAATGGAATAGAATGGAATAGAATGGAATGCAATAAACCGGAATGGAATGGAATGGAATGGAATGGAATGCAATCAACCTGAATGGAATGGAATGGAATGGAATGGAACGGAATGGAAACAACCCGAATGGAATGGAAGGGAATGGAATGGAACGGAATGGAATCAACCCGAATGGAATGGAATGGAATGGACTGGAATCAACCCGAATGGAATGGAATGGAATGGAATCAACTGGAATGGAATGGGATGGCATGGAATGGAATCAAACCGAATGGAATGGAATGGAATGGAATGGAATGGAATGAAATGGAATGGAATCGAATGGAATTGAATGGAATGGAATGGCATGGAATGCAATCAACCTGAATGGAATGGAATGGAAAGGAATGGAATGGAATCAACCCGAATGGAATGGAATGGAATGGAATGGAACGGAATGGAATCAACCCGAATGGAATGGAATGGAATGGACTGGAATCAACCCGAATGGAATGGAATGGAATGGAACGGAATGGAATCAACCCGAATGGAATGGAATGGAATGGAATGGAATGGAATGGAAAGGAATGGAATCAACCCGAATGGAATGGAATGGAATCAAAGTGAATGGAATGGAATGGAAAGGAATGGAATGGAATGGAATCGAATCAACCCTAATGGAATGGAATGGAATGGAGTGGAATCAACCTGAAGGGAATGGAATGGAATGGAATGGAATGGAATGGAATCAACCCCAATGGGATGGAATGGAATGGAAAGGAATGGAATGGAATGGAATAACCCGGAATGGAATGGAATGGAATGGAATGGAATCAACCTGAATGGAATGGAATGGAATGGAATGGAATGGAATGGAATGGATTCAACCTGAATGTAGTGGAATGGAATAGAAAGGAATGCAATGGAATGGAATGGATTGGAATCTACCCCAAAGGAATGGAAAGGAATGGAATGGAATGCAATGAACACGAATGGAATGTAATGGAATTGCATAGAATGGAATGGAATGGAATGGAATAAACCCAAATGGAATGGTATGGAATGGAGTGGAATGGAATGGAATGGACTCAACCTCAATGGAATGGAATGGAAACAACGCGAATGGAATGGAATGGAATGGAATAGAATGGAATGGTATGGAATCAACCTGAATGGAATGGAATGGAATGGAACGGAGTGGAATTGAATGGAATGGAATCAACCCGAATGGAATGCAATGGAATGGAATGGAATGGAATGGAATGGAATGGAATCAACACGAATGGAATGTAATGGAATGAAATGGAATCAACTGGAATGGAATGGGATGGCATGGAATGGAATCAAACCGAATGGAATGGAATGGAATGGAATGGAATGGAATAGAATGGAATGGTATGGAATCAACCTGAATGGAATGGAATGGAATGGAACGGAGTGGAATTGAATGGAATGGAATCAACCCGAATGGAATGCAATGGAATGGAATGGAATGGAATGGAATGGAATCAACACGAATGGAATGTAATGGAATGAAATGGAATCAACTGGAATGGAATGGGATGGCATGGAATGGAATCAAACCGAATGGAATGGAATGGAATGGAATGGAATGGAATCAACACGAATGGAATGGAATGGAATGGAATGGAATGGAATTGAACAGAATCAACCCGAATGTAATGGAATGGAATGGAATGGAATGGAATGGAATAGAATGGAATTGAATGCAATGGAATGGAACGGAATGGAATCAAACCGAATGGAATGGAATGGAATGGCATGGAATGCAATCAACCGGAATGGAATGGAATGGAATGGAATGGAATGCTATCAACCTGAATGGAATGGAATGGAATGGAATGGAATGGAATGGAATGGAATCAACCCGAATGGAATGGAATGGAATGGAATGGAACGGAATGGAATCAACCCGAATGGAATGGAATGGAATGGACTGGAATCAACCCGAATGGAATGGAATGGAATGGAACGGAATGGAATCAACCCGAATGGAATGGAATGGAATGGAATGGAATGGAATGGAATGGAATGGAATCAACCCGAATGGAACTGAATGGAATGGAATGGAAAGGAATCAACCCGAATGGAATGGAATGGAATGGAATGGAATGGAATGGAATGGAATGGAATCATCCCGAATGGAATGGAATGGAATGGAATGGAATGGAATGGAATCAACCCGAATGGAATGGAATGGAATGGAATGGAAAGGAATCAACCCAAATGGAATGGAATGGAATGGAATGCAATGGAATTGAATGGAATGGAATGGCATGGAATGGAATGGAAAGGAATGGAATTGAATCAACCCGAATGGAATGGAATGGAATGGAATGGAACGGAATGGAATCAACCCGAATGGAATGCAATGGAATGGCCTGGAATCAATCTGAATGGAGTGGAATGGAATGGAACGGAATGGAATCATCCCGAATGGAATGGAATGGAATGGAATGTTATGGAATCAACCCGAATGGAATGGAATGGAATGGAACGGAATCAAAGTGAATGGAATGGAATGGAAAGGAATGGAATGGAATGGAATCGAATCAACCCGAATGGAATGGAATGGAATGGAATGGAGTGGAATCAAACCGAAGGGAATGGAATGGAATGGAATGGAATGGACTGGAATCAACCTGAATGGAATGGAATGGAATGGGACGGAATGGAATCAATCCGAATGGAATGGAACGGAATGGAATGGAATGGAATGGAATGGATTCAACCCGAATGGAATTGAATGGAATGGAATGGAAAGGAATCAACCCGAATGGAATGGAATGGATTCATCCCGAATGGAATGGAATGGAATGGAATGGAATCAACCCGAATGGAATGGAATGGAATGGAATGGAAAGGAGTCAACCCAAATGGAATGGAATGTAATGGAATGGAATATAATGGAATGGAATGGAATGGAATTGAATGGAATGGAATGGCATGGAATGGAATCAACCCGAATGGAATGGAATGGAATGGAATGGAATGGAATGGAATGGAATCAACCCGAATGGAATGGAATGGAATGGAATAGAATGGAATGCAATAAACGGGAATGGAATGGAATGGAATGGAATGCAATCAACATGAATGGAATGGAATGGAATGGAATGGAATGGAATCAACCCGAAAGGAATGGAATGCAATGGAACGGAATGGAATCAAACCGAATGGAATGGAATGGACTGGAATCAACTCGAATGGAATGGAATGGAATGGAACGGAATGGAATCAACCCGAATGGAATGGAATGGAATGGAATGGAATGGAATGGAATGGAATGGAATCAACCCGAATGGAATGGAATGGAAAGGAATCAACTGGTATGGAATCGAATAAAAAGGAATGGAATGGAATGGAATGGAATGGAATGGAATGGAATCAACTGGAATGGAATGGAATGGAATGCAATGGAATGGAATGCAATCAACCCGAGTGGAATGGAATGGAAAGTAATCAACCCGAAATACATGGAATGGAATGGAATGAAATGGAATGGAATGGAATGGAATGGAATCAACCCGAATGGAATGGAATGGAATGGAAAGGAATCAACCCTAATGGAATGGAATAGAATGGAATGGAATGGAATGGAATGGAATGGAATGGAATGGAATGGCATGGAATGGAATCAACCCGAATGGAATGGAATGGAATGGAATGGAATGGAATGGAATGGAATGGAATCAAACCAAATGGAATGGAATGGAATGGAATGAATTGGAATGGAATCAAATGGAAGGGAAAGGAATGGAAAGGAATGGAATCAACCCGAGCGGAATGGATTGGAATGGAATGGCATGGAATGGAATCAACCCAAATGGAATGGAATGGAATGGAATGGAATGGAATCAACCCGAATGGAATGGAATGGAATGGAATGGAATCAACCCGAAAGGTATGGAATGGAATGGAATGGAATGGAACGCAATGGAATGAAATAAACCCGAAGGGAATGGAATGGAATGGAATGGAATGGCGTGGAATGGAATCAACCCGAATGGAATGGAATGGAATGGAATCAACCCGAATGGAATGGAATGGAATGAAATGGAATGGAATGGAATGGAATGGAATTGAATGCAATCAACCCGAATGGAATGGAACGGAATTCAATGGAATGAAATGGAATCAACCCGAATGGAATGGAATGGAAAGGAATGGCATAGAATGGAATGGAATGGAATCAACCCGAATGGAAAGGAATGAAATGAAATGGAATGGAATGGAATCAACTGGAATGGAATGTAGTGGAATTGAATGGAATGGAATGGACTGGAATGGAATGGAATGCAACAGAATGGAATCAACTGCAATGGAATGGAATGGAATGGAATCAACTGGAATGGAATGTAATGGAATTGAATGGAATGGAATGGATTGGAATGGAATGGAATGGAATCAAGCCGAATGGAATGGAATGGAATGGAATGGAATCAACCCGAAAGGAATGGAATGGAATGGAATGGAACGGAATGGAATCAACCCGAATGGAATGGAATGGAATGGAACTGAATGGAATCAACACGAATGGAATGGAATGGAATGGAATGGAATGGAATGGAATGGAATCATCCCGAATGGAATGGAATGGAATGGAATGGAATGGAATGGAATGGAATGGAATGGAATGGAATTGAATGGAATCAACCCGAATGGAATGGAATGGAATGGAACGGAATGGAATCAACCCGAATGGAATGGAATGGAATGGAATGGAATGGAAAGGAATGGAATCAACCCGAATGGAATGGAATGGAATCAAAGTGAATGGAATGGAATGGAAAGGAATGGAATGGAATGGAATCGAATCAACCCGAATGGAATGGAATGGAATGTAGTGGAATCAACCCGAAGGAAATGGAATGGAATGGAATGGAATGGATTGGAATGCAATGGAATCAACACCAATGGGATGGAATGGAATGGAAAGGAATGGAATGGAATGGAATAACCCGGAATGGAATGGAATGGAATGGAATGGAATGGAATGGAATGGAATCAACCTGAATGGAATGGAATGGAATGGATTCAACCCGAATGGAGTGGAATGGAATAGAAAGGAATGCAATGGAATGGAATGGATTGTAATCTACCCCAAAAGGAATGGAATGGAATGGAATGGAATGGAATGAACACGAATGGAATATAATGGAATTGCATAGAATGTAATGGAATGGAATGGAATAAACCCAAATGGAATGGTATGGAATGGAGTGGAATGGAATGGAATGGACTCAACCAGAATGGAATGGAATGGAATGGAATGGAAACAACGCGAATGGAATGGAATGGAATGGAATGGAATGGTATGGAATGGAACGGAGTGGAATTGAATGGAATGGAATCAACCCGAATGGAATGCAATGCAATGGAATGGAATGGAATCATCACCAATGGAATGTAATGGAATGAAATGGAATCAACTGGAATGGAATGGGATGGCATGGAATGGAATCAAACCGAATGGAATGGAATGGAATGGAATGGAATGGAATGGAATCAACACGAAAGGAATGGAATGGAATGGAATTGAACAGAATCAACCCGAATGTAATGGAATGGAATGGAATGGAATGGAATGGAATGGAATGGAATGGAATCAACAAGAATTGCATGAAATGGAATGGAATGGATTCAACTGGAATAGAATGGGATGGAATGGAATGGAATCAAACCGAGTGGAATGGAGTGGAATGGAATGGAATGGAATGGAATGGATTGGAATCAACCTGAATGGAATGGAATGGAATGGAATGGAATGGATTCAACCCGAATGGAGTGGAATGGAATAGAAAGGAATGCAATGGAATGGAATGGATTGGAATCTACCCCAAAGGAATGGAATGGAATGGAATGGAATGGAATGGAATGGAATGGAAAGAACACGAATGGAATGTAATGGAATGGCATAGAATGGAATGGAATGGAATGGAATAAACCCAAATTGAATGGAATGGAATGGACTCAACCCGAATGGAATGGAATGGACTCAACCCGAATGGAATGGAATGGAATGGAATGGAAACAACGCGAATGGAATGGAATGGAATGGAATGGAATGGAAACAACGCGAATGGAATGGAATGGAATGGAATGGAATGGAATGGAATGGTATGGAATCAACCTGAATTGAATGGAATGGAATGGAATGGAATGGAATGGAGTGGAATTGAATGGAATGGAATCAACCCGAATGGAATGCAATGGAATGGAATGGAATGGAATGGAATGGAATCAACACAAATGGAATGTAATGGAATGAAATGGAATCAACTGGAATGGAATGGGATGGCATGGAATGGAATCAAACCGAGTGGAATGGAATGGAATGGAATGGAAAGGAATGGAATGGAATGGAATCAACACGAATGGAATGGAATGGAATGGAATGGAATGGAATGGAATGGAATGGAATGGAATGGAATTGAACAGAATCAACCCGAATGTAATGTAATGTAATGTAATGCAATGTAATGTAATGGAATGGAATGGAATGGAATAGAATGGAATGGAATGGAATGGAATGGAATGGTATCAACACGAATGGAATGGAATGGAATGGAATGGAATCAACTGGAATAGAATGGGATGGAATGCAATGGAATCAAACCGAGTGGAATGGAGTGGAATGGAATGGAATGGAATGGAATGGAATGGAATGGTATCAACAAGAATGGAATGGAATGGAATGGAAGGGAATGGAATCAACCCGAATGGAATTGAATGGAATGGAATGGAAAGGAATCAACCCGAGTGGAATAGAATGGAATGGAATGGAATGGTATGGAATGGAATCATCAAGAATGGAATGGAATGGAATGGAAAGGAATGGAATGGAATCAACCCGAATGGAATGGAATGGAATGGAATGGAAAGGAATCAACCCTAATGGAATGGAATGGAATGGAATGGAATGGAATGGCATGGAATGGAATCAACCCGAATGGAATGGAATGGAATGGAATGGAATGGAATCAACCCGAATGGAATGGAATGGAATGGAATGGAATAGAATGGAATGCAATAAACCGGAATGGAATGGAATGGAATGGAATGGAATGCAATCAACCTGAATGGAATGGATTGGAATGGAATGGAATGGAATGGAATCAACCCGAATGGAATGGAACGGAATGGAATGGAATGGAACGGAATGGAATCAACCCGATTGAAATGGAATGGAATGGACTGGAACCAACCCGAATGGAATGGAATGGAATGGAATGGAATGGAATGGAATCAACCCGAATGGAATGGAATGGAATGGAATGGAATGGAAAGGAATCAACCCAAATGGAATGGAATGGAATGGAATGAAATGGAATGGAATGGCATGGAATGCAATCAACCTGAATGGAATGGAATGGAAAGGAATGGAATGGAATCAACCCGAATGGAATGGAATGGAATGGAACGGAATGGAATCAACCCGAATGGAATGGAATGGAATGGACTGGAATCAACCCGAATGTTATGGAATGGAATGGAACGGAATGGAATCAACCCGAATGGAATGGAATGGAATGGAATGGAATGGAATGGAATGGAATGGATTGGAATGGAATGGAATGGAATCTACCCGAATGGAATGGAATGGAATCAAAGTGAATGGAATGGAATGGAATGGATTGGAATGGAATGGAATCGAATCAACCTGAATGGAATGGAATGGAATGGAGTGGAATCAACCCTTAAGGGAATGGAATGGAATGGAATGGAATGGAATGGAATCAACCCCAATGGGATGGAATGGAATGGTAAGGAATGGAATGTAATGGAATAACCCGGAATGGAATGGAATGGAATGGAATGGAATGGAATGGAATGGAACCAACCTGAATGGAATGGAATGGAATGGAATGGAATGGAATGGAATGGAATGGAATGGATTCAACCCGAATGGAGTGGAATGGAATAGAAAGGAATGCAATGGAATGGAATGGATTGGAATCTACCCCAAAAGAATGGAATGGAATGGAATGGAATGGAATGGAATGGAATGGAATGGAATCAACCCGAATGGAGTGGAATGGAAAGGAATCAACTGGTATGGAATCGAATAAAAAGGAATGGAATGGAATGGAATGGAATGGAATGGAATCAACTGGAATGGAATGGAATGGAATGTAATGGAATGGAATGCAATCATCCCGAGTGGAATGGAATGGAAAGTAATCAACCCGAAATACATGGAATGGAATGGAATGAAATGGAATGGAATGGAATGGAATGGAATCAACCCGAATGGAATGGAATGGAATGGAATGGAATGGAAAGGAATCAACCCTAATGGAATGGAATAGAATGGAATGGAATGGAATGGAATGGAATGGAATGGAATGGCATGGAATGGAATCAACCCGAATGGAATGGAATGGAATGGAATGGAATGGAATGGAATGGAATGGAATGGAATCAAACCAAATGGAATGGAATGGAATGGAATGAATTGGAATGGAATCAAATGGAAGGGAAAGGAATGGAAAGGAATGGAATCAACCCGAGCGGAATGGATTGGAATGGAATGGCATGGAATGGAATCAACCCAAATGGAATGGAATGGAATGGAATGGAATGGAATCAACCCGAATGGAATGGAATGGAATGGAATGGAATCAACCCGAAAGGTATGGAATGGAATGGAATGGAACGCAATGGAATGAAATAAACCCGAAGGGAATGGAATGGAATGGAATGGAATGGCGTGGAATGGAATCAACGCGAATGGAATGGAATGGAATGGAATCAACCCGAATGGAATGGAATGGAATGAAATGGAATGGAATGGAATGGAATGGAATTGAATGCAATCAACCCGAATGGAATGGAACGGAATTCAATGGAATGAAATGGAATCAACCCGAATGGAATGGAATGGAAAGGAATGGCATAGAATGGAATGGAATGGAATCAACCCGAATGGAAAGGAATGAAATGAAATGGAATGGAATGGAATCAACTGGAATGGAATGTAGTGGAATTGAATGGAATGGAATGGACTGGAATGGAATGGAATGCAACAGAATGGAATCAACTGCAATGGAATGGAATGGAATGGAATGGAATCAACTGGAATGGAATGTAATGGAATTGAATAGAATGGAATGGATTGGAATGGAATGGAATGGAATCAAGCCGAATGGAATGGAATGGAATGGAATGGAATGGAATCAACCCGAATGGAATGGAATGGAAACGAATGGAATGGCTTCGAATGGAATCAACCCGAATGGAATGGAATGGAGTGGAATGGAATGGAATGGAATGGAATCAACCGGAATGGAATGGAATGGAATGGAATGGAATGGAATGGAATGGAATCAACCCGTATGGAATAGAATGGAATGGAGTGGAATCGAATGCAATAAATCCGAATGGAATGGCATGGAATGGAATGGAATGGAATGGAATGGAATGGAATGGAATGGAATCAACCTGAATGGAATGGAATGGAATGGAATGGAATGGATTCAACCCGAATGGAGTGGAATGCAATAGAAAGGAACGCAATGGAATGGAATGGAATGGAATGGAATGGAATGGAATGGATTGGATTAAACCACAAAGGAATGGAATGGAATGGAATGGAATGGAATGGAATGGAATGAACACGAATGGAATGTAATGGAATGGCATAGAATGGAATGGAATGGAAAGGAATAAACCGAAATGGAATGGAATGGAATGGAGTGGAATGGAATGAAATGCAATGGAATAGAATGGAGTTAAACCGAATGGAATGGAAATGAATGGAATGGAATGGAATTGAATCAACCTGCATGGAATGCAGTGGAATGGACTGGAATGGAAAGGAATGCAGTGGCATCAACCCGAATGTATTGGAATGGAATGGAATCAACACGAATGGAATTGAATGGAATGGAATGGAGTGGAATGGATTGGAATAAAATGGAATCAACCCGAATGGAATGCAACGGAATGGAATGGAATGGAAAAAATCAACCCGAATGGAATGGAATGGAATGGAAAGGGATGGAATGGAATAAACACGAAAGGAATGGAATGGAATGGAATGGAAGGGAATGGAATGGAATGGAATCAACCCGAATGGAATGGAATGGAATGGACTGGTATCAACCCGAATGGAATGGAACGGAATGGAATCAACCCGAATGGAATGGAATGGAATGGAATCAACCCGAATGGAATGGAATAGAATGGAATGGAATGGAATCAACTAGTATGGAATGGAATAGAATGGAATGGAATGGAATGGAATGGAATGGAATCAACCAGAATGGAAAGGAATGGAATGGAATGGAATGGAATGGAATGGAATAAACTGGAATGTAATGTAATGGAACTGAATGGAATGGAATGGATTGGAATGGAATGGAATGGAATCAACTGGAATGGAAAGTAGTGGAATTGAATGGAATGGAATGGATTGGAATGGAATGGAATGGAATCAATCCGAATGGAATGGAATGGAATGGAATCAACCTGAATGGAATGGAATGGAATGGAATGGAATGGAATGGAATGGCTTGGAATTGAATCAACCCGAATGGAATGGAATGGAATGGAATGGAATCATCCCGAATGGAATGGAATGGAATGGAATGGAATGGAATGGAATGGAATGGAATCAACCCGAATGGAATGGAATGGAATGGAATGGAAAGGAATCAACCCAAATGGAATGGAATGGAATGGAATGGAATTGAATGGAATGGAATGGCATGGTATGCAATCAACCTGAATGGAATGGAATGGAAAGGAATGGAATGGAATCACCCCTAATGGAATGGAATGGAATGGAATGGAACGGAATGGAATCAACCCGAATGGAATGGAATGGAATGGAATGGACTGGAATCAACCCGAATGGAATGGAATGGAATGGAACGGAATGGAATCAACCCGAATGGAATGGAATGGAATGGAAAGGAATGGAATGGAATCAACCCGAATGGAATGGCATGGAATGGAATGGAAAGGAATCAACTCTAATGGAATGGAATGGAATGGAATGGAATGGAATGGAATGGAATGGAATTGAATGGAATGGAATGCCATGGAATGGAATCAACCCGAATGGAATGGAATGGAATGGAATGGAATGGAATGGAATGGAATAGAATGGAATGCAATAAACTGGAATGGAATGGAATGGAATGCAATCAACCTGAATGGAATGGAATGGAATGGAATGGAATGGAATCAACCCGAATGGAATGGAATGGAATGGAATGGAACGGAATGGAATCAACACGAATGGAATGGAATGGAATGGAACTGAATGGAATCAACCCGAATGGAATGGAATGGAATGGAATGGAATGGAATGGAATGGAATGGAATGGAATCATCCCGAATGGAATGGAATGGAATGGAATGGAATGGAATGGAATGGAATGGAATGGAATTGAATGGAATGGAATGGCAAGGAATGCAATCAACCTGAATGGAATGGAATGGAAAGGAATGGAATGGAATCAACCCGAATGGAATGGATTGGAATGGAATGGAACGGAATGGAATCAACCCGAATGGAATGGAATGGAATGGAATGGAATGGACTGGAATCAACCAGAATGGAATGGAATGGAATGGAACGGAATGGAATCAACCCGAATGGAATGGAATGGAATGGAATGGAATGGAAAGGAATGGAATCAACCCGAATGGAATGGAATGGAATCAAAGTGAATGGAATGGAATGGAAAGGAATGGAATGGAATGGAATCGAATCAACCCGAATGGAATGGAATGGAATGTAGTGGAATCAACCCGAAGGAAATGGAATGGAATGGAATGGAATGGATTGGAATGCAATGGAATCAACACCAATGGGATGGAATGGAATGGAAAGGAATGGAATGGAATGGAATAACCCGGAATGGAATGGAATGGAATGGAATGGAATGGAATGGAATGGAATCAACCTGAATGGAATGGAATGGAATGGATTCAACCCGAATGGAGTGGAATGGAATAGAAAGGAATGCAATGGAATGGAATGGATTGGAATCTACCCCAAAAGGAATGGAATGGAATGGAATGGAATGGAATGAACACGAATGGAATGTAATGGAATTGCATAGAATGTAATGGAATGGAATGGAATAAACCCAAATGGAATGGTATGGAATGGAGTGGAATGGAATGGAATGGACTCAACCAGAATGGAATGGAATGGAATGGAATGGAAACAACGCGAATGGAATGGAATGGAATGGAATGGAATGGTATGGAATCAACCTGAATGGAATGGAATGGAATGGAATGGAATGGAACGGAGTGGAATTGAATGGAATGGAATCAACCCGAATGGAATGCAATGCAATGGAATGGAATGGAATCATCTCCAATGGAATGTAATGGAATGAAATGGAATCAACTGGAATGGAATGGGATGGCATGGAATGGAATCAAAACGAATGGAATGGAATGGAATGGAATGGAATGGAATGGAATGGAATCAACACGAATGGAATGGAATGGAATGGAATTGAACAGAATCAACCCGAATGTAATGTAATGGAATGGAATGGAATGGAATGGAATGGAATCAACAAGAATGGAATGAAATGGAATGGAATGGATTCAACTGGAATAGAATGGGATGGAATGGAATGGAATCAAACCGAGTGGAATGGAGTGGAATGGAATGGAATGGAATGGAATGGATTGGAATCAACCTGAATGGAATGGAATGGAATGGAATGGAATGGAATGGATTCAACCCGAATGGAGTGGAATGGAATAGAAAGGAATGCAATGGAATGGAATGGATTGGAATCTACCCCAAAGGAATGGAATGGAATGGAATGGAATGGAATGGAATGGAATGGAATGGAAAGAACACGAATGGAATGTAATGGAATGGCATAGAATGGAATGGAATGGAATGGAATAAACCCAAATTGAATGGAATGGAATGGACTCAACCCGAATGGAATGGAATGGACTCAACCCGAATGGAATGGAATGGAATGGAATGGAAACAACGCGAATGGAATGGAATGGAATGGAATGGAATGGAATGGAATGGAATGGTATGGAATCAACCTGAATGGAATGGAATGGAATGGAATGGAGTGGAATTGAATGGAATGGAATCAACCCGAATGGAATGCAATGGAATGGAATGGAATGGAATGGAATGGAATCAACACAAATGGAATGTAATGGAATGAAATGGAATCAACTGGAATGGAATGGGATGGCATGGAATGGAATCAAACCGATTGGAATGGAATGGAATGGAATGGAAAGGAATGGAATGGAATGGAATCAACACGAATGGAATGGAATGGAATGGAATGGAATGGAATGGAATGGAATGGAATGGAATTGAACAGAATCAACCCGAATGAAATGTAATGTAATGTAATGTAATGTAATGTAATGGAATGGAATGGAATGGAATGGAATGGAATAGAATGGAATGGAATGGAATGGAATGGTATCAACACGAATGGAATGGAATGGAATGGAATGGAATCAACTGGAATAGAATGGGATGGAATGCAATGGAATCAAACCGAGTGGAATGGAGTGGAATGGAATGGAATGGAATGGAATGGTATCAACAAGAATGGAATGGAATGGAATGGAAGGGAATGGAATCAACCCGAATGGAATTGAATGGAATGGAATGGAAAGGAATCAACCCGAGTGGAATGGAATGGAATGGAATGGAATGGTATGGAATGGAATCATCAAGAATGGAATGGAATGGAATGGAAAGGAATGGAATGGAATCAACCCGAATGGAATGGAATGGAATGGAATGGAATGGAAAGGAATCAACCCTAATGGAATGGAATGGAATGGAATGGAATGGAATGGAATGGCATGGAATGGAATCAACCCGAATGGAATGGAATGGAATGGAATGGAATGGAATCAACCCGAATGGAATGGAATGGAATGGAATGGAATGGAATAGAATGGAATGCAATAAACCGGAATGGAATGGAATGGAATGGAATGGAATGCAATCAACCTGAATGGAATGGATTGGAATGGAATGGAATGGAATGGAATCAACCCGAATGGAATGGAATGGAATGGAATGGAATGGAACGGAATGGAATCAACCCGATTGAAATGGAATGGAATGGACTGGAACCAACCCGAATGGAATGGAATGGAATGGAATCAACCCGAATGGAATGGAATGGAATGGAATGGAATGGAATGGAAAGGAATCAACCCAAATGGAATGGAATGGAATGGAATGAAATGGAATGGAATGGCATGGAATGCAATCAACCTGAATGGAATGGAATGGAAAGGAATGGAATGGAATCAACCCGAATGGAATGGAATGGAATGGAACGGAATGGAATCAACCCGAATGGAATGGAATGGAATGGACTGGAATCAACCCGAATGTTATGGAATGGAATGGAACGGAATGGAATCAACCCGAATGGAATGGAATGGAATGGAATGGAATGGAATGGAATGGAATGGAATGGAATGGTATGGATTGGAATGGAATGGAATGGAATCTACCCGAATGGAATGGAATGGAATCAAAGTGAATGGAATGGAATGGAATGGATTGGAATGGAATGGAATCGAATCAACCCGAATGGAATGGAATGGAATGGAGTGGAATCAACCCTTAAGGGAATGGAATGGAATGGAATGGAATGGAATGGAATGGAATGGAATCAACCCCAATGGGATGGAATGGAATGGTAAGGAATGGAATGTAATGGAATAACCCGGAATGGAATGGAATGGAATGGAATGGAATGGAATGGAATGGAACCAACCTGAATGGAATGGAATGGAATGGAATGGAATGGAATGGAATGGAATGGAATCAACACGAATGGAATGGAATGGAATGGAATTGAACAGAATCAACCCGAATGTAATGTAATGGAATGGAATGGAATGGAATGGAATGGAATGGAATCAACAAGAATGGAATGAAATGGAATGGAATGGATTCAACTGGAATAGAATGGGATGGAATGGAATGGAATCAAACCGAGTGGAATGGAGTGGAATGGAATGTAATGGATTGGAATCAACCTGAATGGAATGGAATGGAATGGAATGGAATGGAATGGATTCAACCCGAATGGAGTGGAATGGAATAGAAAGGAATGCAATGGAATGGAATGGATTGGAATCTACCCCAAAGGAATGGAATGGAATGGAATGGAATGGAATGGAATGGAATGGAATGGAAAGAACACGAATGGAATGTAATGGAATGGCATAGAATGGAATGGAATGGAATGGAATAAACCCAAATTGAATGGAATGGAATGGACTCAACCCGAATGGAATGGAATGGACTCAACCCGAATGGAATGGAATGGAATGGAATGGAAACAACGCGAATGGAATGGAATGGAATGGAATGGAATGGAATGGTATGGAATCAACCTGAATGGAATGGAATGGAATGGAATGGAGTGGAATTGAATGGAATGGAATCAACCCGAATGGAATGCAATGGAATGGAATGGAATGGAATGGAATGGAATCAACACAAATGGAATGTAATGGAATGAAATGGAATCAACTGGAATGGAATGGGATGGCATGGAATGGAATCAAACCGAGTGGAATGGAATGGAATGGAATGGAAAGGAATGGAATGGAATGGAATCAACACGAATGGAATGGAATGGAATGGAATGGAATGGAATGGAATGGAATTGAACAGAATCAACACGAATGAAATGTAATGTAATGTAATGTAATGTAATGTAATGTAATGTAATGGAATGGAATGGAATGGAATGGAATGGAATAGAATGGAATGGAATGGAATGGAATGGTATCAACACGAATGGAATGGAATGGAATGGAATGGAATCAACTGGAATAGAATGGGATGGAATGCAATGGAATCAAACCGAGTGGAATGGAGTGGAATGGAATGGAATGGAATGGAATGGTATCAACAAGAATGGAATGGAATGGAATGGAAGGGAATGGAATCAACCCGAATGGAATTGAATGGAATGGAATGGAAAGGAATCAACCCGAGTGGAATGGAATGGAATGGAATGGAATGGTATGGAATGGAATCATCAAGAATGGAATGGAATGGAATGGAAAGGAATGGAATGGAATCAACCCGAATGGAATGGAATGGAATGGAATGGAATGGAAAGGAATCAACCCTAATGGAATGGAATGGAATGGAATGGAATGGAATGGCATGGAATGGAATCAACCGGAATGGAATGGAATGGAATGGAATGGAATGGAATCAACCCGAATGGAATGGAATGGAATGGAATGGAATGGAATAGAATGGAATGCAATAAACCGGAATGGAATGGAATGGAATGGAATGGAATGCAATCAACCTGAATGGAATGGATTGGAATGGAATGGAATGGAATGGAATCAACCCGAATGGAATGGAATGGAATGGAACGGAATGGAATCAACCCGATTGAAATGGAATGGAATGGACTGGAACCAACCCGAATGGAATGGAATGGAATGGAATGGAATGGAATGGAATGGAATCAACCCGAATGGAATGGAATGGAATGGAATGGAATGGAAAGGAATCAACCCAAATGGAATGGAATGGAATGGAATGAAATGGAATGGAATGGCATGGAATGCAATCAACCTGAATGGAATGGAATGGAAAGGAATGGAATGGAATCAACCCGAATGGAATGGAATGGAATGGAACGGAATGGAATCAACCCGAATGGAATGGAATGGAATGGACTGGAATCAACCCGAATGTTATGGAATGGAATGGAACGGAATGGAATCAACCCGAATGGAATGGAATGGAATGGAATGGAATGGAATGGAATGGAATGGATTGGAATGGAATGGAATGGAATCTACCCGAATGGAATGGAATGGAATCAAAGTGAATGGAATGGAATGGAATGGATTGGAATGGAATGGAATCGAATCAACCCGAATGGAATGGAATGGAATGGAGTGGAATCAACCCTTAAGGGAATGGAATGGAATGGAATGGAATGGAATGGAATGGAATGGAATCAACCCCAATGGGATGGAATGGAATGGTAAGGAATGGAATGTAATGGAATAACCCGGAATGGAATGGAATGGAATGGAATGGAATGGAATGGAATGGAACCAACCTGAATGGAATGGAATGGAATGGAATGGAATGGAATGGAATGGATTCAACCCGAATGGAGTGGAATGGAATAGAAAGGAATGCAATGGAATGGAATGGATTGGAATCTACCCCAAAGGAATGGAATGGAGTGGAATGGAATGGAATGGAATGAACACAAATGGAATGTAATGGAATGGCATAGAATGGAATGGAATGGAATGGAATAAACCCAAATGGAATGGCATGGAATGGAGTGGAATGGAATGGATTGGACTCAACCCGAATGGAATGGAATGGAATGGAATGGAAACAACGCGAATGGACTGGAATGGAATGGAATGGAATGCAATCAACCTCAATGGAATGGAATGGAATGGAATGGAATGGAATGGAATCAACCCGAATGGAATGGAATGGAATGGAATGGAACGGAATGGAATCAACCCGAATGGAATGGAATGGAATGGAATGGAATGGAATGGAATGGAATGGAATGGAATCATCCCGAATGGAATGGAATGGAATGGAATGGAATGGAATTGAATTGAATGGAATGGAATGGCATGGAATGCAATCAACCTGAATGGAATGGAATGGAAAGGAATGGAATGGAATCAACCCGAATGGAATGGAATGGAATGGAATGGAACGGAATGGAATCAACCCGAATGGAATGGAATGGAATGGAATGGAATGGACTGGAATCAACCCGAATGGAATGGAATGGAATGGAACGGAATGGAATCAACCCGAATGGAATGGAATGGAATGGAATGGAATGGAAAGGAATGGAATCAACCCGAATGGAATGGAATGGAATCAAAGTGAATGGAATGGAATGGAAAGGAATGGAATGGAATGGAATCGAATCAACTCGAATGGAATGGAATGGAATGTAGTGGAATCAACCCGAAGGGAATGGAATGGAATGGAATGGAATGGATTGGAATGGAATGGAATCAACACCAATGGGATGGAATGGAATGGAAAGGAATGGAATGGAATGGAATAACCCGGAATGGAATGGAATGGAATGGAATGGAATGGAATGGAATGGAATCAACCTGAATGGAATGGAATGGAATGGATTCAACCCGAATGGAGTGGAATGGAATAGAAAGGAATGCAATGGAATGGAATGGATTGGAATCTACCCCAAAAGGAATGGAATGGAATGGAATGGAATGGAATGAACACGAATGGAATGTAATGGAATTGCATAGAATGTAATGGAATGGAATGGAATAAACCCAAATGGAATGGTATGAAATGGAGTGGAATGGAATGGAATGGACTCAACCAGAATGGAATGGAATGGAATGGAATGGAAACAACGCGAATGGAATGGAATGGAATGGAATGGAATGGTATGGAATCAACCTGAATGGAATGGAATGGAATGGAATGGAACGGAGTGGAATTGAATGGAATGGAATCAAACCGAATGGAATGCAATGCAATGGAATGGAATGGAATCATCACCAATGGAATGTAATGGAATGAAATGGAATCAACTGGAATGGAATGGGATGGCATGGAATGGAATCAAACCGAATGGAATGGAATGGAATGGAATGGAATGGAATCAACACGAATGGAATGGAATGGAATGGAATTGAACAGAATCAACCCGAATGTAATGTAATGGAATGGAATGGAATGGAATGGAATGGAATGGAATGGAATGGAATCAACAAGAATTGCATGAAATGGAATGGAATGGATTCAACTGGAATAGAATGGGATGGAATGGAATGGAATCAAACCGAGTGGAATGGAGTGGAATGGAATGGAATGGAATGGAATGGATTGGAATCAACCTGAATGGAATGGAATGGAATGGAATGGAATGGATTCAACCCGAATGGAGTGGAATGGAATAGAAAGGAATGCAATGGAATGGAATGGATTGGAATCTACCCCAAAGGAATGGAATGGAATGGAATGGAATGGAATGGAATGGAAAGAACACGAATGGAATGTAATGGAATGGCATAGAATGGAATGGAATGGAATGGAATAAACCCAAATTGAATGGAATGGAATGGACTCAACCCGAATGGAATGGAATGGACTCAACCCGAATGGAATGGAATGGAATGGAATGGAAACAACGCGAATGGAATGGAATGGAATGGAATGGAATGGAATGGAATGGAATGGTATGGAATCAACCTGAATGGAATGGAATGGAATGGAATGGAGTGGAATTGAATGGAATGGAATCAACCCGAATGGAATGCAATGGAATGGAATGGAATGGAATGGAATGGAATCAACACAAATGGAATGTAATGGAATGAAATGGAATCAACTGGAATGGAATGGGATGGCATGGAATGGAATCAAACCGAGTGGAATGGAATGGAATGGAATGGAAAGGAATGGAATGGAATGGAATCAACACGAATGGAATGGAATGGAATGGAATGGAATGGAATGGAATGGAATTGAACAGAATCAACCCGAATGAAATGTAATGTAATGTAATGTAATGTAATGGAATGTAATGGAATGGAATGGAATGGAATGGAATGGAATGGAATGGAATAGAATGGAATGGAATGGAATGGAATGGTATCAACACGAATGGAATGGAATGGAATGGAATGGAATCAACTGGAATAGAATGGGATGGAATGCAATGGAATCAAACCGAGTGGAATGGAGTGGAATGGAATGGAATGGAATGGAATGGTATCAACAAGAATGGAATGGAATGGAATGGAAGGGAATGGAATCAACCCGAATGGAATTGAATGGAATGGAATGCAAAGGAATCAACCCGAGTGGAATAGAATGGAATGGAATGGAATGGTATGGAATGGAATCATCAAGAATGGAATGGAATGGAATGGAAAGGAATGGAATGGAATCAACCCGAATGGAATGGAATGGAATGGAATGGAATGGAAAGGAATCAACCCTAATGGAATGGAATGGAATGGAATGGAATGGCATGGAATGGAATCAACCCGAATGGAATGGAATGGAATGGAATGGAATGGAATCAACCCGAATGGAATGGAATGGAATGGAATGGAATGGAATAGAATGGAATGCAATAAACCGGAATGGAATGGAATGGAATGGAATGGAATGCAATCAACCTGAATGGAATGGATTGGAATGGAATGGAATGGAATGGAATCAACCCGAATGGAATGGAATGGAATGGAATGGAATGGAACGGAATGGAATCAACCCGATTGAAATGGAATGGAATGGACTGGAACCAACCCGAATGGAATGGAATGGAATGGAATGGAATGGAATGGAATCAACCCGAATGGAATGGAATGGAATGGAATGGAATGGAAAGGAATCAACCCAAATGGAATGGAATGGAATGGAATGAAATGGAATGGAATGGCATGGAATGCAATCAACCTGAATGGAATGGAATGGAAAGGAATGGAATGGAATCAACCCGAATGGAATGGAATGGAATGGAACGGAATGGAATCAACCCGAATGGAATGGAATGGAATGGACTGGAATCAACCCGAATGTTATGGAATGGAATGGAACGGAATGGAATCAACCCGAATGGAATGGAATGGAATGGAATGGAATGGAATGGAATGGATTGGAATGGAATGGAATGGAATCTACCCGAATGGAATGGAATGGAATCAAAGTGAATGGAATGGAATGGAATGGATTGGAATGGAATGGAATCGAATCAACCCGAATGGAATGGAATGGAATGGAGTGGAATCAACCCTTAAGGGAATGGAATGGAATGGAATGGAATGGAATGGAATGGAATCAACCCCAATGGGATGGAATGGAATGGTAAGGAATGGAATGTAATGGAATAACCCGGAATGGAATGGAATGGAATGGAATGGAATGGAATGCAATCAACCTCAATGGAATGGAATGGAATGGAATGGAATGGATTCAACCCGAATGGAGTGGAATGGAATAGAAAGGAATGCAATGGAATGGAATGGATTGGAATCTACCCCAAGGGAATGGAATGGAGTGGAATGGAATGGAATGGAATGAACACAAATGGAATGTAATGGAATGGCATAGAATGGAATGGAATGGAATGGAATAAACCCAAATGGAATGGCATGGAATGGAGTGGAATGGAATGGATTGGACTCAACCCGAATGGAATGGAATGGAATGGAATGGAAACAACGCGAATGGACTGGAATGGAATGGAATGGAATGGAATGGAATGGTATGGAATCAACCTGAATGGAATGGAATGGAATGGAACGGAATGGAATCAACCCGAATGGAATGGAATGAAATGGAATGGAATGGAATGGAAGGGAATGGAATCAACCCGAATGGAATTGAATGGAATGGAATGGAAAGGAATCAACCCGAATGGAATGGAATGGAATGGAATGGAATGGAATCATCCCGAATGGAATGGAATGGAATGGAATGGAATGGAATGGAATCAACCCGAATGGAATGCAATGGAATGGAATGGAAAGGAATCAACACAAATGGAATGGAATGGAATGGAATGTAATTCAATTGAATGGAATGGAATGGCATGGAAAGCAATCAACCTGAATGGAATGGAATGGAAAGGAATGGAATGGAATCAACCCTAATAGAATGGAATGGAATGGAATGGAACGGAATGGAATCAACCCGAATGGAATGGAATGGAATGGACTGGAATCAACCCGAATGGAATGGAATGGAATGGAACGGAATGGAATCAACCCGAATGGAATGGAATGGAATGGAATGGAATGGAATGGAATGGAATGGAATGGAATCAACCCGAATGGAATGGAATGGAATGGAATGGAATCAAAGTGAATGGAATGGAATGGAAAGGGATGGAATGGAATGGAATCGAATCAACCCGAAAGGAATGGAATGGAATGGAGTGGAATCAACCCAAAGGGAATGGAATGGAATGGAATGGAATGGAATGGAATCAACCCCAATGGGATGGAATGGAATGGAAAGGAATGGAATGGAATGGAATCAACCTGAATGGAATGGAATGGAATGGAATGGAATGGATTCAACCCGAATGGAGTGGAATGGAATAGAAAGGAATGCAATGGAATGGAATGTATTGGAATCTACTCCAAAGGAATGGAATGGAATGGAATGGAATGGAAAGGAATGAACACGAATGGAATGTAATGGAATGGCATAGAATGGAATGGAATGGAACAAACCCAAATGGAATGGAATGGAGTGGAATGGAATGGTGTGGAATGGAATGGCACGGAATGGAATCAACCGGAATGGAATGGAATGGAATGGAAAGGAATGGAATGGAATGGAATCCACCCGAATGGAATGGAATGGAATGGAATGGAATAGAATGGAATGCAATAAACCGGAATGGAATGGAATGGAATGGAATGCAATCAACCTGAATGGAATGGAATGGAATGGATTCAAACCGAATGGAATGGAATGGAATGGAATGGAACGGAATGGAATCAACCCGAATGGAATGGAATTTAATGGACTGGAATCAACCCGAATGGAATGGAATGGAATGGGACGGAATGGAATCAACCCGAATGGAATGGAATGGAATGGAATGGAATGGAATGGAATGGAATGGAATCAACCCGAATGGAATTGAATGGAATGGAATGGAATGGAATGGAATCATCCCGAATGGAATGGAATGGAATGGAACGGAATGGAATGGAATGGAATCAACCCGAATGGAATGGAATGGAATGGAATGGAAAGGAATCAACCCAAATGGAATGGAATGGAATGGAATGGAATGGAATGGAATGGAATGGAATGGAATTGAATGGAATGGAATGGCATGGAATGCAATCAACCTGAATGGAATGGAATGGAATGGATTGGAATGGAATGGAATCAACCCGAATGGAATGGAATGGAATGGAATGGAACGGAATGGAAGCAACCCGAATGGAATGGAATGGAATGGAATGGACTGGAATCAACCTGAATGGAATGTAATGGAATGGGACGGAATGGAATCAATCCGAATGGAATGGAATGGAATGGAATGGAATGGAAAGGAATCAACCCTAATGGAATGGAATGGAATGGAATGGAATGGAATGGAATGGAATGGAATGGAATGGCATGGAATGGAATCAACCCGAATGGAATGGAATGGAATGGAATGGAATGGAATGGAATGGAATCAACCCGAATGGAATGGAATGGAATGGAATGGAATGGAATGGAATGGAATAGAATGGAATGCAATAAACTGGAATGGAATGGAATGGAATGCAATCAACCTCAATGGAATGGAATGGAATGGAATGGAATGGAATGGAATCAACCCGAATGGAATGGAAGGGAATGGAATGGAACGGAATGGAAACAACCCGAATGGAATGGAATGGAATGGAATGGAACGGAATGGAATCAACCCGAATGGAATGGAATGGAATGGAATGGAATGGACTGGAATCAACCCGAATGGAATGGAATGGAATGGAACGGAATGGAATCAACCCGAATGGAATGGAATGGAATGGAATGGAATGGAAAGGAATGGAATCAACCCGAATGGAATGGAATGGAATCAAAGTGAATGGAATGGAATGGAAAGGAATGGAATGGAATGGAATCGAATCAACTCGAATGGAATGGAATGGAATGTAGTGGAATCAACCCGAAGGGAATGGAATGGAATGGAATGGAATGGATTGGAATGGAATGGAATCAACACCAATGGGATGGAATGGAATGGAAAGGAATGGAATGGAATGGAATAACCCGGAATGGAATGGAATGGAATGGAATGGAATGGAATGGAATCAACCTGAATGGAATGGAATGGAATGGATTCAACCCGAATGGAGTGGAATGGAATAGAAAGGAATGCAATGGAATGGAATGGATTGGAATCTACCCCAAAAGGAATGGAATGGAATGGAATGGAATGGAATGAACACGAATGGAATGTAATGGAATTGCATAGAATGTAATGGAATGGAATGGAATAAACCCAAATGGAATGGTATGAAATGGAGTGGAATGGAATGGAATGGACTCAACCAGAATGGAATGGAATGGAATGGAATGGAAACAACGCGAATGGAATGGAATGGAATGGAATGGAATGGTATGGAATCAACCTGAATGGAATGGAATGGAATGGAATGGAACGGAGTGGAATTGAATGGAATGGAATCAAACCGAATGGAATGCAATGCAATGGAATGGAATGGAATCATCACCAATGGAATGTAATGGAATGAAATGGAATCAACTGGAATGGAATGGGATGGCATGGAATGGAATCAAACCGAATGGAATGGAATGGAATGGAATGGAATGGAATCAACACGAATGGAATGGAATGGAATGGAATTGAACAGAATCAACCCGAATGTAATGTAATGGAATGGAATGGAATGGAATGGAATGGAATGGAATGGAATCAACAAGAATTGCATGAAATGGAATGGAATGGATTCAACTGGAATAGAATGGGATGGAATGGAATGGAATCAAACCGAGTGGAATGGAGTGGAATGGAATGGAATGGAATGGAATGGATTGGAATCAACCTGAATGGAATGGAATGGAATGGAATGGAATGGATTCAACCCGAATGGAGTGGAATGGAATAGAAAGGAATGCAATGGAATGGAATGGATTGGAATCTACCCCAAAGGAATGGAATGGAATGGAATGGAATGGAATGGAATGGAATGGAATGGAAAGAACACGAATGGAATGTAATGGAATGGCATAGAATGGAATGGAATGGAATGGAATAAACCCAAATTGAATGGAATGGAATGGACTCAACCCGAATGGAATGGAATGGAATGGACTCAACCCGAATGGAATGGAATGGAATGGAATGGAAACAACGCGAATGGAATGGAATGGAATGGAATGGAATGGAATGGAATGGTATGGAATCAACCTGAATGGAATGGAATGGAATGGAATGGAATGGAATGGAATGGAGTGGAATTGAATGGAATGGAATCAACCCGAATGGAATGCAATGGAATGGAATGGAATGGAATGGAATGGAATCAACACAAATGGAATGTAATGGAATGAAATGGAATCAACTGGAATGGAATGGGATGGCATGGAATGGAATCAAACCGAGTGGAATGGAATGGAATGGAATGGAAAGGAATGGAATGGAATGGAATCAACACGAATGGAATGGAATGGAATGGAATGGAATGGAATGGAATGGAATTGAACAGAATCAACCCGAATGTAATGTAATGTAATGGAATGGAATGGAATGGAATGGAATGGAATGGAATGGAATGGTATCAACACGAATGGAATGGAATGGAATGGAATGGAATCAACTGGAATAGAATGGGATGGAATGCAATGGAATCAAACCGAGTGGAATGGAGTGGAATGGAATGGAATGGAATGGAATGGTATCAACAAGAATGGAATGGAATGGAATGGAAGGGAATGGAATCAACCCGAATGGAATTGAATGGAATGGAATGGAAAGGAATCAACCCGAGTGGAATAGAATGGAATGGAATGCAATGGTATGGAATGGAATCATCAAGAATGGAATGGAATGGAATGGAAAGGAATGGAATGGAATCAACCCGAATGGAATGGAATGGAATGGAATGGAATGGAAAGGAATCAACCCGAATGGAATGGAATGGAATGGAATGGAATGGAATCAACCCGAATGGAATGGAATGGAATGGAATGGAATGGAATAGAATGGAATGCAATAAACCGGAATGGAATGGAATGGAATGGAATGGAATGCAATCAACCTGAATGGAATGGATTGGAATGGAATGGAATGGAATGGAATCAACCCGAATGGAATGGAATGGAATGGAATGGAATGGAATGGAACGGAATGGAATCAACCCGATTGAAATGGAATGGAATGGACTGGAACCAACCCGAATGGAATGGAATGGAATGGAATGGAATGGAATGGAATCAACCCGAATGGAATGGAATGGAATGGAATGGAATGGAAAGGAATCAACCCAAATGGAATGGAATGGAATGGAATGAAATGGAATGGAATGGCATGGAATGCAATCAACCTGAATGGAATGGAATGGAAAGGAATGGAATGGAATCAACCCGAATGGAATGGAATGGAATGGAACGGAATGGAATCAACCCGAATGGAATGGAATGGAATGGAATGGACTGGAATCAACCCGAATGTTATGGAATGGAATGGAACGGAATGGAATCAACCCGAATGGAATGGAATGGAATGGAATGGAATGGAATGGAATGGAATGGAATGGATTCAACCCGAATGGAGTGGAATGCAATAGAAAGGAACGCAATGGAATGGAATGGAATGGAATGGAATGGAATGGAATGGAATGGATTGGATTAAACCACAAAGGAATGGAATGGAATGGAATGGAATGGAATGAACACGAATGGAATGTAATGGAATGGCATAGAATGGAATGGAATGGAAAGGAATAAACCGAAATGGAATGGAATGGAATGGAGTGGAATGGAACGAAATGGAATGGAATAGAATGGAGTTAAACCGAATGGAATGGAATGGAATGGAATGGAATGGAATGGAATGGAATGGAGTAAACCCGAATGGAATGGAAATGAATGGAATGGAATGGAATTGAATCAACCTGCATGGAATGCAGTGGAATGGACTGGAATGGAAAGGAATGGAGTGGCATCAACACGAATGTATTGGAATGGAATGGAATCAACACGAATGGAATTGAATGGAATGGAATGGAGTGGAATGGAATGGAATAAAATGGAATCAACCCGAATGGAATGCAACGGAATGAAATGGAATGGAAAAAATCAACCCGAATGGAATGGAATGGAATGGAAAGGGATGGAATGGAATAAACACGAAAGGAATGGAATGGAATGGAATGGAAGGGAATGGAATGGAATGGAATGGAATCAACCCGAATGGAATGGAATGGAATGGACTGGTATCAACCCGAATGGAATGGAACGGAATGGAATCAACCCGAATGGAGTGGAATGGAATGGAATTGAATGGAATGGAATGGATTGGAATGGAATGGAATGGAATCAATCCGAATGGAATGGAATGGAAAGGAATGGAATGGAATCAACCTGAATGGAATGGAATGGAATGGAATGGAATGGAATGGAATGGAATGGAATGGCTTGGAATTGAATCAACTCGAATGGAATGGAATGGAATGGAATGGAATCATCCCGAATGGAATGGAATGGAATGGAATGGAATCAACCCGAATGGAATGGAATGGAATGGAATGGAAAGGAATCAACCCAAATGGAATGGAATGGAATGGAATGGAATGGAATGGAATTGAATGGAATGGAATGGCATGGTATGCAATCAACCTGAATGGAATGGAATGGAAAGGAATGGAATGGAATCACCCCTAATGGAATGGAATGGAATGGAATGGAACGCAATGGAATCAACCCGAATGGAATGGAATGGAATGGAATGGAATGGAAAGGAATCAACCCTAATGGAATGGAATGGAATGGAATGGAATGGAATGGAATGGAATTGAATGGAATGGAATGGCATGGAATGGAATCAACCCGAATGGAATGGAATGGAATGGAATGGAATGGAATGGAATGGAATCAACCCAAATGGAATGGAATGGAATGGAATGGAATGGAATGGAATAGAATGGAATGCAATAAACTGGAATGGAATGGAATGGAATGCAATCAACCTGAATGGAATGGAATGGAATGGAATGGAATGGAATGGAATGGAATGGAATCAACCCGAATGGAATGGAATGGAATGGAATGGAACGGAATGGAATCAACCCGAATGGAATGGAATGGAATGGAACTGAATGGAATCTACCCGAATGGAATGGAATGGAATGGAATGGAATGGAATGGAATCATCCCGAATGGAATGGAATGGAATGGAATGGAATGGAATGGAATGGAATGGAATTGAATGGAATGGAATGGCATGGAATGCAATCAACCTGAATGGAATGGAATGGAAAGGAATGGAATGGAATCAACCCGAATGGAATGGAATGGAATGGAATGGAACGGAATGGAATCAACCCGACTGGAATGGAATGGAATGGAATGGAATGGACTGGAATCAACCCGAATGGAATGGAATGGAACGGAATGGAATCAACCCGAATGGAATGGAATGGAATGGAATGAAATGGAAAGGAATGGAATCAACCCGAATGGAATGGAATGGAATCAAAGTGAATGGAATGGAATGGAAAGGAATGGAATGGAATGGAATCGAATCAACCCGAATGGAATGGAATGGAATGTAGTGGAATCAACCCGAAGGGAATGGAATGGAATGGAATGGAATGGTTTGGAATGGAATGGAATCAACACCAATGGGATGGAATGGAATGGAAAGGAATGGAATGGAATGGAATAACCCGGAATTGAATGGAATGGAATGGAATGGAATGGAATGGAATGGAATCAACCTGAATGGAATGGAATGGAATGGATTCAACCCGAATGGTGTGGAATGGAATAGAAAGGAATGCAATGGAATGGAATGGATTGGAATCTACCCCAAAAGGAATGGAATGGAATGGAATGGAATGGAATGAACACGAATGGAATGTAATGGAATTGCATAGAATGTAATGGAATGGAATGGAGTAAACCCAAATGGAATGGTATGGAATGGAGTGGAATGGAATGGAATGGACTCAACCAGAATGGAATGGAATGGAATGGAATGGAAACAACGCGAATGGAATGGAATGGAATGGAATGGAATGGTATGGAATCAACCTGAATGGAATGGTATGGAATGGAATGGAACGGAGTGGAATTGAATGGAATGGAATCAACCCGAATGGAATGCAATGCAATGGAATGGAATGGAATCATCACCAATGGAATGTAATGGAATGAAATGGAATCAACTGGAATGGAATGGGATGGCATGGAATGGAATCAAACCGAATGGAATGGAATGGAATGGAATGGAATGGAATGGAATCAACACGAATGGAATGGAATGGAATGGAATTGAACAGAATCAACCCGAATGTAATGTAATGGAATGGAATGGAATGGAATGGAATGGAATGGAATGGAATCAACAAGAATTGCATGAAATGGAATGGAATGGATTCAACTGGAATAGAATGGGATGGGATGGAATGGAATGGAATCAAACCGAGTGGAATGGAGTGGAATGGAATGGAATGGAATGGAATGGATTGGAATCAACCTGAATGGAATGGAATGGAATGGAATGGAATGGATTCAACCCGAATGGAGTGGAATGGAATAGAAAGGAATGCAATGGAATGGAATGGATTGGAATCTACCCCAAAGGAATGGAATGGAATGGAATGGAATGGAATGGAATGGAATGAAAAGAACACGAATGGAATGTAATGGAATGGCATAGAATGGAATGGAATGGAATGGAATAAACCCAAATTGAATGGAATGGAATGGACTCAGCCCGAATGGAATGGAATGCACTCAACCCGAATGGAATGGAATGGAATGGAATGGAAACAACGCGAATGGAATGGAATGGAATGGAATGGAATGGAATGGAATGGTATGGAATCAACCTGAATGGAATGGAATGGAATGGAATGGAATGGAATGGAATGGAGTGGAATTGAATGGAATGGAATCAACCCGAATGGAATGCAATGGAATGGAATGGAATGGAATGGAATGGAATCAACACAAATGGAATGTAATGGAATGAAATGGAATCAACTGGAATGGAATGGGATGGCATGGAATGGAATCAAACCGAGTGGAATGGAATGGAATGGAATGGAAAGGAATGGAATGGAATGGAATCAACACGAATGGAATGGAATGGAATGGAATGGAATGGAATGGAATGGAATTGAACAGAATCAACCCGAATGTAATGTAATGTAATGGAATGGAATGGAATGGAATGGAATGGAATGGAATGGTATCAACACGAATGGAATGGAATGGAATGGAATGGAATCAACTGGAATAGAATGGGATGGAATGCAATGGAATCAAACCGAGTGGAATGGAGTGGAATGGAATGGAATGGAATGGAATGGTATCAACAAGAATGGAATGGAATGGAATGGAAGGGAATGGAATCAACCCGAATGGAATTGAATGGAATGGAATGGAAAGGAATCAACCCGAGTGGAATAGAATGGAATGGAATGCAATGGTATGGAATGGAATCATCAAGAATGGAATGGAATGGAATGGAAAGGAATGGAATGGAATCAACCCGAATGGAATGGAATGGAATGGAATGGAATGGAAAGGAATCAACCCGAATGGAATGGAATGGAATGGAATGGAATGGAATCAACCCGAATGGAATGGAATGGAATGGAATGGAATGGAATAGAATGGAATGCAATAAACCGGAATGGAATGGAATGGAATGGAATGGAATGCAATCAACCTGAATGGAATGGATTGGAATGGAATGGAATGGAATGGAATCAACCCGAATGGAATGGAATGGAATGGAATGGAATGGAATGGAACGGAATGGAATCAACCCGATTGAAATGGAATGGAATGGACTGGAACCAACCCGAATGGAATGGAATGGAATGGAATGGAATGGAATGGAATCAACCCGAATGGAATGGAATGGAATGGAATGGAATGGAAAGGAATCAACCCAAATGGAATGGAATGGAATGGAATGAAATGGAATGGAATGGCATGGAATGCAATCAACCTGAATGGAATGGAATGGAAAGGAATGGAATGGAATCAACCCGAATGGAATGGAATGGAATGGAACGGAATGGAATCAACCCGAATGGAATGGAATGGAATGGAATGGACTGGAATCAACCCGAATGTTATGGAATGGAATGGAACGGAATGGAATCAACCCGAATGGAATGGAATGGAATGGAATGGAATGGAATGGAATGGAATGGAATGGAATGGATTCAACCCGAATGGAGTGGAATGCAATAGAAAGGAACGCAATGGAATGGAATGGAATGGAATGGAATGGAATGGAATGGAATGGAATGGATTGGATTAAACCACAAAGGAATGGAATGGAATGGAATGGAATGGAATGAACACGAATGGAATGTAATGGAATGGCATAGAATGGAATGGAATGGAAAGGAATAAACCGAAATGGAATGGAATGGAATGGAGTGGAATGGAACGAAATGGAATGGAATAGAATGGAGTTAAACCGAATGGAATGGAATGGAATGGAATGGAATGGAATGGAATGGAGTAAACCCGAATGGAATGGAAATGAATGGAATGGAATGGAATTGAATCAACCTGCATGGAATGCAGTGGAATGGACTGGAATGGAAAGGAATGGAGTGGCATCAACACGAATGTATTGGAATGGAATGGAATCAACACGAATGGAATTGAATGGAATGGAATGGAGTGGAATGGAATGGAATAAAATGGAATCAACCCGAATGGAATGCAACGGAATGAAATGGAATGGAAAAAATCAACCCGAATGGAATGGAATGGAATGGAAAGGGATGGAATGGAATAAACACGAAAGGAATGGAATGGAATGGAATGGAAGGGAATGGAATGGAATGGAATGGAATCAACCCGAATGGAATGGAATGGAATGGACTGGTATCAACCCGAATGGAATGGAACGGAATGGAATCAACCCGAATGGAGTGGAATGGAATGGAATTGAATGGAATGGAATGGATTGGAATGGAATGGAATGGAATCAATCCGAATGGAATGGAATGGAAAGGAATGGAATGGAATCAACCTGAATGGAATGGAATGGAATGGAATGGAATGGAATGGAATGGAATGGAATGGCTTGGAATTGAATCAACTCGAATGGAATGGAATGGAATGGAATGGAATCATCCCGAATGGAATGGAATGGAATGGAATGGAATCAACCCGAATGGAATGGAATGGAATGGAATGGAAAGGAATCAACCCAAATGGAATGGAATGGAATGGAATGGAATGGAATGGAATTGAATGGAATGGAATGGCATGGTATGCAATCAACCTGAATGGAATGGAATGGAAAGGAATGGAATGGAATCACCCCTAATGGAATGGAATGGAATGGAATGGAACGCAATGGAATCAACCCGAATGGAATGGAATGGAATGGAATGGAATGGAAAGGAATCAACCCTAATGGAATGGAATGGAATGGAATGGAATGGAATGGAATGGAATTGAATGGAATGGAATGGCATGGAATGGAATCAACCCGAATGGAATGGAATGGAATGGAATGGAATGGAATGGAATGGAATCAACCCAAATGGAATGGAATGGAATGGAATGGAATGGAATGGAATAGAATGGAATGCAATAAACTGGAATGGAATGGAATGGAATGCAATCAACCTGAATGGAATGGAATGGAATGGAATGGAATGGAATGGAATGGAATGGAATCAACCCGAATGGAATGGAATGGAATGGAATGGAACGGAATGGAATCAACCCGAATGGAATGGAATGGAATGGAACTGAATGGAATCTACCCGAATGGAATGGAATGGAATGGAATGGAATGGAATGGAATCATCCCGAATGGAATGGAATGGAATGGAATGGAATGGAATGGAATGGAATGGAATTGAATGGAATGGAATGGCATGGAATGCAATCAACCTGAATGGAATGGAATGGAAAGGAATGGAATGGAATCAACCCGAATGGAATGGAATGGAATGGAATGGAACGGAATGGAATCAACCCGACTGGAATGGAATGGAATGGAATGGAATGGACTGGAATCAACCCGAATGGAATGGAATGGAACGGAATGGAATCAACCCGAATGGAATGGAATGGAATGGAATGAAATGGAAAGGAATGGAATCAACCCGAATGGAATGGAATGGAATCAAAGTGAATGGAATGGAATGGAAAGGAATGGAATGGAATGGAATCGAATCAACCCGAATGGAATGGAATGGAATGTAGTGGAATCAACCCGAAGGGAATGGAATGGAATGGAATGGAATGGTTTGGAATGGAATGGAATCAACACCAATGGGATGGAATGGAATGGAAAGGAATGGAATGGAATGGAATAACCCGGAATTGAATGGAATGGAATGGAATGGAATGGAATGGAATGGAATCAACCTGAATGGAATGGAATGGAATGGATTCAACCCGAATGGTGTGGAATGGAATAGAAAGGAATGCAATGGAATGGAATGGATTGGAATCTACCCCAAAAGGAATGGAATGGAATGGAATGGAATGGAATGAACACGAATGGAATGTAATGGAATTGCATAGAATGTAATGGAATGGAATGGAGTAAACCCAAATGGAATGGTATGGAATGGAGTGGAATGGAATGGAATGGACTCAACCAGAATGGAATGGAATGGAATGGAATGGAAACAACGCGAATGGAATGGAATGGAATGGAATGGAATGGTATGGAATCAACCTGAATGGAATGGTATGGAATGGAATGGAACGGAGTGGAATTGAATGGAATGGAATCAACCCGAATGGAATGCAATGCAATGGAATGGAATGGAATCATCACCAATGGAATGTAATGGAATGAAATGGAATCAACTGGAATGGAATGGGATGGCATGGAATGGAATCAAACCGAATGGAATGGAATGGAATGGAATGGAATGGAATGGAATCAACACGAATGGAATGGAATGGAATGGAATTGAACAGAATCAACCCGAATGTAATGTAATGGAATGGAATGGAATGGAATGGAATGGAATGGAATGGAATCAACAAGAATTGCATGAAATGGAATGGAATGGATTCAACTGGAATAGAATGGGATGGGATGGAATGGAATGGAATCAAACCGAGTGGAATGGAGTGGAATGGAATGGAATGGAATGGAATGGATTGGAATCAACCTGAATGGAATGGAATGGAATGGAATGGAATGGATTCAACCCGAATGGAGTGGAATGGAATAGAAAGGAATGCAATGGAATGGAATGGATTGGAATCTACCCCAAAGGAATGGAATGGAATGGAATGGAATGGAATGGAATGGAATGAAAAGAACACGAATGGAATGTAATGGAATGGCATAGAATGGAATGGAATGGAATGGAATAAACCCAAATTGAATGGAATGGAATGGACTCAGCCCGAATGGAATGGAATGCACTCAACCCGAATGGAATGGAATGGAATGGAATGGAAACAACGCGAATGGAATGGAATGGAATGGAATGGAATGGAATGGAATGGTATGGAATCAACCTGAATGGAATGGAATGGAATGGAATGGAATGGAATGGAATGGAGTGGAATTGAATGGAATGGAATCAACCCGAATGGAATGCAATGGAATGGAATGGAATGGAATGGAATGGAATCAACACAAATGGAATGTAATGGAATGAAATGGAATCAACTGGAATGGAATGGGATGGCATGGAATGGAATCAAACCGAGTGGAATGGAATGGAATGGAATGGAAAGGAATGGAATGGAATGGAATCAACACGAATGGAATGGAATGGAATGGAATGGAATGGAATGGAATGGAATGGAATTGAACAGACTCAACCCGAATGTAATGTAATGTAATGGAATGGAATGGAATGGAATGGAATGGAATGGAATAGAATGGAATGGAATGGAATGGAATGGAATGGAATGGAATCAACACGAATGGAATGGAATGGAATGGAATGGAATCAACTGGAATAGAATGGGATGGAATGCAATGGAATCAAACCGAGTGGAATGGAGTGGAATGGAATGGAATGGAATGGAATGGTATCAACAAGAATGGAATGGAATGGAATGGAAGGGAATGGAATCAACCCGAATGGAATTTAATGGAATGGAATGGAAAGGAATCAACCCGAGTGGAATGGAATGGAATGGAATGGAATGGTATGGAATGGAATCATCAAGAATGGAATGGAATGGAATGGAAAGGAATGGAATGGAATCAACCCGAATGAAATGGAATGGAATGGAATGGAATGGAATGGAAAGGAATCAACCCTAATGGAATGGAATGGAATGGAATGGAATAGAATGGAATGGCATGGAATGGAATCAACCCGAATGGAATGGAATGGAATGGAATGGAATGGAATGGAATGGAATCAACCCGAATGGAATGGAATGGAATGGAATGGAATGGAATGGAATAGAATGGAATGCAATAAACCGGAATGGAATGGAATGGAATGGAATGGAATGCAATCAACCTGAATGGAATGGATTGGAATGGAATGGAATGGAATGGAATCAACCCGAATGGAATGGAATGGAATGGAATGGAATGGAACGGAATGGAATCAACCCGATTGGAATGGAATGGAATGGACTGGAATCAACCCGAAAGGAATGGAATGGAATGGAATGGAATCAACCCGAATGGAATGGAATGGAATGGAATGGAATGGAAAGGAATCAACCCAAATGGAATGGAATGGAATGGAATGAAATGGAATGGAATGGCATGGAATGCAATCAACCTGAATGGAATGGAATGGAAAGGAATGGAATGGAATCAACCAGAATGGAATGGAATGGAATGGAACGGAATGGAATCAACCCGAATGGAATGGAATGGAATGGACTGGAACCAACCCGAATGGAATGGAATGGATTGGAACGGAATGGAATCAACCCGAATGGAATGGAATGGAATGGAATGGAATGGAATGGATTGGAATGGAATGGAATGGAATCTACCCGAATGGAATGGAATGGAATCAAAGTGAATGGAATGGAATGGAAAGGAATGGAATGGAATGGAATCGAATCAACCCGAATGGAATGGAATGGAATGGAGTGGAATCAACCCGTAAGGGAATGGAATGGAATGGAATGGAATGGAATGGAATGGAATGGAATCAACCCCAATGGGATGGAATGGAATGGTAAAGAATGGAATGTAATGGAATAACCCGGAATTGAATGGAATGGAATGGAATGGAATGGAATGGAATGGAGTGGAACCAACCTGAATGGAATGGAATGGAATGGAATGGAATGGAATGGATTCAACCCGAATGGAGTGGAGTGGAATAGAAAGGAATGCAATGGAATGGAATGGATTGGAATCTACCCCAAAGGAATGGAATGGAGTGGAATGGAATGGAATGGAATGAACACGAATGGAATGTAATGGAATGGCATAGAATGGAATGGAATGGAATGGAATAAACCCAAATGGAATGGTATGGAATGGAGTGGAATGGAATGGATTGGACTCAACCCGAATGGAATGGAATGGAATGGAATGGAAAAAACGCGAATGGAGTGGAATGGAATGGAATGGAATGGTATGGAATGGAATGGAATGGAATGGTATGGAATCAACCTGAATGGAATGGAATGGAATGGAACGGAATGGAATCAACCCGAATGGAATGGAATGAAATGGAATGGAATGGAATGGAAGGGAATGGAATCAACCCGAATGGAATTGAATGGAATGGAATGGAAAGGAATCAACCCGAATGGAATGGAATGGAATGGAATGGAATGGAATCATCCCGAATGGAATGGAATGGAATGGAATGGAATGGAATCAACCCGAATGGAATGCAATGGAATGGAATGGAAAGGAATCAACACAAATGGAATGGAATAGAATGGAATGGAATTCAATTGAATGGAATGGAATGGCATGGAAAGCAATCAACCTGAATGGAATGGAATGGAAAGGATTGGAATGGAATCAACCCTAATAGAATGGAACGGAATCAACCCTAATAGAATGGAACGGAATGGAATGGAACGGAATGGAATCAACCCGAATGGAATGGAATGGAATGGAATGGAATGGAATCAACCCGAATGGAATGGAATGGAATGGAATTGAACGGAATGAAATCAACCCGAATGGAATGGAATGGAATGTAATGGAATGGAATGGAATGGAATGGAATCAACCCGAATGGAATGGAATGGAATGGAATGGAATCAAAGTGAATGGAATGGAATGGAAAGGAATGGAATGGAATGGAATCGAATCAACCCGAAAGGAATGGAATGGAATGGAGAGGAATCAACCCAAAGGGAATGGAATGGAATGGAATGGAATGGAATGGAATCAACCCCAATGGGATGGAATGGAATGGAAAGGAATGGAATGGAATGGAATCAACCTGAATGGAATGGAATGGAATGGAATGGAATGGAATGGAATGGAATGGATTCAACCCGAATGGAGTGGAATGGAATAGAAAGGAATGCAATGGAATGGAATGTATTGGAATCTACTCCAAAGGAATGGAATGGAATGGAATGGAATGGAATGAACACGAATGGAATGTAATGGAATGGCATAGAATGGAATGGAATGGAACAAACCCAAATGGAATGGAATGTAATGGAGTGGAATGGAATGGAGTGGAATGGAATGGCACGGAATGGAATCAACCGGAATGGAATGGAATGGAATGGAAAGGAATGGAATGGAATGGAATCCACCCGAATGGAATGGAATGGAATGGAATGGAATAGAATGGAATGCAATAAACCGGAATGGAATGGAATGGAATGGAATGCAATCAACCTGAATGGAATGGAATGGAATGGAATGGAATCAAACAGAATGGAATGGAATGGAATGGAATGGAACGGAATGGAATCAACCCGAATGGAATGGAATTTAATGGACTGGAATCAACCCGAATGGAATGGAATGGAATGGGACGGAATGGAATCAACCCGAATGGAATGGAATGGAATGGAATGGAATGGAATGGAATGGAATCAACCCGAATGGAATTGAATGGAATGGAATGGAAAGGAATCAACCCGAATGGAATGGAATGGAATGGAATGGAATGGAATCATCCCGAATGAAATTGAATGGAATGGAATGGAATGGAATGGAATCAACCCGAATGGAATGGAATGGAATGGAATGGAATGGAATGGAAAGGAATCAACCCAAAAGGAATGGAATGGAATGGAATGGAATGGAATGGAATGGAATGGAATGGAATGGAGTTGAATGGAATGGAATGGCGTGGAATGCAATCAACCTGAATGGAATGGAATGGAATGGATTGGAATGGAATGGAATCAACCCGAATGGAATGGAATGGAATGGAATGGAACGGAATGGAAGCAACCCGAATGGAATGGAATGGAATGGACTGGAATCAACCTGAATGGAATGGAATGGAATGGGACGGAATGGAATCAATCCGAATGGAATGGAACGGAATGGAATGGAATGGAATGGAATGGAATCAACCCGAATGGAATTGAATGGAATGGAATGGAAAGGAATCAACCCGAATGGAATGGAATGGATTCATCCCGAATGGAATGGAATGGAATGGAATGGAATCAACCCGAATGGAATGGAATGGAATGGAATGGATAGGAGTCAACCCAAATGGAATGGAATGGAATGGAATGGAATGGAATGGAATGGAATGGAATGGAATTGAATGGAATGGAATGGCATGGAATGGAATCAACCCGAATGGAATGGAATGGAATGGAATGGAATCAACCCGAATGGAATGGAATGGAATGGAATGGAATGGAAAGGAATCAACCCAAATGGAATGGAATGGAATGGAATGAAGTGGAATGGAATGGCATGGAATGCAATCAACCTAAATGGAATGGAATGGAAAGGAATGGAATGGAATCAACCCGAATGGAATGGAATGGAATGGAACGGAATGGAATCAACCCGAATGGAATGGAATGGAATGGACTGGAATCAACCCGAATGGAATGGAATGGAATGGAACGGAATGGAATCAACCCGAATGGAATGGAATGGAATGGAATGGAATGGAATGGAATGGATTGGAATGGAATGGAATGGAATCTACCCGAATGGAATGGAATGGAATCAAAGTGAATGGAATGGAATGGAAAGGAATGGAATGGAATGGAATCGAATCAACCCGAATGGAATGGAATGGAATGGAGTGGAATCAACCCGTAAGGGAATGGAATGGAATGGAATGGAATGGAATGGAATGGAATGGAATCAACCCCAATGGGATGGAATGGAATGGTAAAGAATGGAATGTAATGGAATAACCCGGAATTGAATGGAATGGAATGGAATGGAGTGGAACCAACCTGAATGGAATGGAATGGAATGGAATGGAATGGAATGGAATGGATTCAACCCGAATGGAGTGGAGTGGAATAGAAAGGAATGCAATGGAATGGAATGGATTGGAATCTACCCCAAAGGAATGGAATTGAGTGGAATGGAATGGAATGGAATGAACACGAATGGAATGTAATGGAATGGCATAGAATGGAATGGAATGGAATGGAATAAACCCAAATGGAATGGTATGGAATGGAGTGGAATGGAATGGATTGGACTCAACCCGAATGGAATGGAATGGAATGGAATGGAAACAACGCGAATGGAGTGGAATGGAATGGAATGGAATGGAATGGAATGGTATGGAATCAACCTGAATGGAATGGAATGGATTGGAACGGAATGGAATCAACCCGAATGGTATGGAATGAAATGGAATGGAATGGAATGGAAGGGAATGGAATCAACCCGAATGGAATTGAATGGAATGGAATGGAAAGGAATCAACCCGAATGGAATGGAATGGAATGGAATGGAATGGAATCATCCCGACTGGAATGGAATGGAATGGAATGGAATGGAATGGAATCAACCCGAATGGAATGCAATGGAATGGAATGGAAAGGAATCAACACAAATGGAATGGAATGGAATGGAATGGAATTCAATTGAATGGAATGGAATGGCATGGAAAGCAATCAACCTGAATGGAATGGAATGGAAAGGAATGGAATGGAATCAACCCTAATAGAATGGAATGGAATGGAATGGAACGGAATGGAATCAACCCGAATGGAATGGAATGGAATGGACTGGAATCAACCCGAATGGAATGGAATGGAATTGAACGGAATGAAATCAACCCGAATGGAATGGAATGGAATGTAATGGAATGGAATGGAATGGAATGGAATGGAATCAACCCGAATGGAATGGAATGGAATGGAATGGAATGGAATCAAAGTGAATGGAATGGAATGGAAAGGAATGGAATGGAATGGAATCGAATCAACCCGAAAGGAATGGAATGGAATGGAGTGGAATCAACCCAAAGGGAATGGAATGGAATGGAATGGAATGGAATGGAATCAACCCCAATGGGATGGAATGGAATGGAAAGGAATGGAATGGAATGGAATCAACCTGAATGGAATGGAATGGAATGGAATGGAATGGAATGGATTCAACCCGAATGGAGTGGAATGGAATAGAAAGGAATGCAATGGAATGGAATGTATTGGAATCTACTCCAAAGGAATGGAATGGAATGGAATGGAATGAAATGGAATGGAATGAACACGAATGGAATGTAATGGAATGGCATAGAATGGAATGGAATGGAACAAACCCAAATGGAATGGAATGGAATGGAGTGGAATGGAATGGAGTGTAATGGAATGGCACGGAATGGAATCAACCGGAATGGAATGGAATGGAATGGAAAGGAATGGAATGGAATGGAATCCACCCGAATGGAATGGAATGGAATGGAATGGAATAGAATGGAATCCAATAAACCGGAATGGAATGGAATGGAATGGAATGCAATCAACCTGAATGGAATGGAATGGAATGGAATCAAACCGAATGGAATGGAATGGAATGGAATGGAACGGAATGGAGTAAACCCGAATGGAATGGAATTTAATGGACTGGAATCAACCCGAATGGAATGGAATGGAATGGGACGGAATGGAATCAACCCGAATGGAATGGAATGGAATGGAATGGAATGGCATGGAATGGAATCAACCCGAATGGAAAGGAATGGAATGGAATGGAATGGAATGGAATCAACCCGAATGGAATGGAATGGAATGGAATAGAATGGAATGCAATAAACGGGAATGGAATGGAATGGAATGGAATGCAATCAACATGAATGGAATGGAATGGAATGGAATGGAATGGAATGGAATGGAATCAACCCGAAAGGAATGGAATGGAATGGAATGGAACGGAATGGAATCAAACCGAATGGAGTGGAATGGACTGGAATCAACTCGAATGGAATGGAATGGAATGGAACGGAATGGAATCAACCCGAATGGAATGGAATGGAATGGAATGGAATGGAACGGAATCAACCGGAATGGAATGGAATGGAATGGAATCAACTGGTATGGAATCGAATAGAAAGGAATGGAATGGAATGGAATGGAATGGAATGGAATGGAATGGAATGGAATGGAATCAACTGGAATGGAATGGAATGGAATGGAATGGAATGGAATGGAATGCAATCAACCCGAGTGGAATGGAATGGAAAGTAATCAACCCGAAATACATGGAATGGAATGGAATGAAATGGAATGGAATGGAATGGAAAGGAATCAACCCTAATGGAATGGAATAGAATGGAATGGAATGGAATGGAATGGAATGGAATGGCATGGAATGGAATCAACCCGAATGGAATGGAATGGAATGGAATGGAATGGAATCAAACCAAATGGAATGGAATGGAATGGAATGAATTGGAATGGAAGCAAATGGAAGGGAAAGGAATGGAAAGGAATGGAATCAACCCGAGCGGAATGGAATGGAATGGAATGGCATGGAATGGAATCAACCCAAATGGAATGGAATGGATTGGAATGGAATGGATTCAACCCGAATGGAATGGAATGGAATGGAATGGAATCAACCCGAAAGGTATGGAATGGAATGGAATGGAATGGAATGGAACGCAATGGAATGAAATCAACCCGAAGGGAATGGAATGGAATGGAATGGAATGGCGTGGAATGGAATCAACCCGAATGGAATGGAATCAACCCGAATGGAATGGAATGGAATGAAATGGAATGGAATGGAATGGAATGGAATTGAATGCAATCATCCCGAATGGAATGGAACGGAATTCAATGGAATGAAATGGAATCAACCCGCATGGAATGGAATGGAAAGGAATGGCATAGAATGGAATGGAATGGAATCAACCCGAATGGAAAGGAATGAAATGAAATGGAATGGAATGGAATCAACTGGAATGGAATGTAATGGAATGGAATGGAATGGAATGGACTGGAATGGAATGGAATGCAACAGAATGGAATCAACTGCAATGGAATGGAATGGAATGGAATGGAATGGAATGGAATGGAATCAACCGGAATGGAATGGAATGGAATGGAATGGAATGGAATCAACCCGATTGGAATGGAATGAAATGGATTGGAATGGAATGGAATGCAACAGAATGGAATCAACTTGAATGGAGTGGAATGGAATGAAATGGAATGGAATGGAATGGAATCAACCCGAATGGAAAGAATTGGCATGGAATGGAATCAACCCGAATGGATGGAAATGGAATGGAATGGAATGGAATCAACCCAAATGTAATGTAATGGAATGGAATGGAATAGTATGGAATCAACCGTAATGGAATGTAATGGAAAGGAATGGAATGGAATGGAATGCAATCAACCCGAACGGAATGGAATGGAATGGTATGGAATCAAGGCGAATGGAGCGGAATGGAATGGAATGGAATGCAATCATCCCGAATGGAATGGAATGGAATGGAATGGAATGGAATGGAAAGCAATCAACCCGAATGGAATGGAAAGGAATTCAATGGAATGAAATGGAATCAACCCGAATGGAATGGAATGGAAAGGAATGGAATGGAATGGAATAGAATGGAATGGAATCAACACGAATGGAAAGGAATGGAATGCAATGGAATGGAATGGAATCCACTGGAATGGAATGTAATGGAATTGAATGGAATGGAATGCATTGGAATGGAATGGAATGGAATCAAGCCGAATGGAATGGAATGGAATGGAATGGAATCAACCCGAATGGAATGGAATGGAAAGGAATGGAATGGCTTGGAATTGAATCAACCCGAATGGAATGGAATGGAATGGAATGGAATGGAATGGAATCAACCGGAATGGAATGGAATGGAATGGAATGGAATGGAATGGAATCAACCCGAATGGAATGGAATGGAATGGAATGGAAAGGAATCAACCCTAATGGAATGGAATGGAAAGGAATGGAATGGAATGGAATTGAGTGGAATGGAATTGAATGGAATGGAATGGCATGGAATGGAATCAACCCGAATGGAATGGAATGGAATGGAATGGAATGGAATGGAATGGAATGGAATCAACCCGAATGGAATGGAATGGAATGGAATGGAATGGAATGGAATGGAATGGAATGCAATAAACCGGAATGGAATGGAATGGAATGGAATAGAATGGAATGGAATCGAATCAACCCAAATGGAATGGATTGGAATGGAGTGGAATCCACCCGAATGGAATGGAATGGAATCAACGCGAATGGGATGGAATGGAATGGAATGGAATGGAGTGGATTGGAATGGAATCAATCCGAGTGGAATGGAATGGAATGGAATGGAATCAACCGGAATGGAATGGAATGGAATGGAAAGGAATGGAATGGAATGTTATGGAATCAACCCCCATGGAATGGAATGGAATGGAATGGAATCAACCCGAATGGAATGGAATGGAGTGGAATGCAATGAAATGGAACGCAATTAACTTGAATGGAATGAAATGGAATGGAATGGAATGCATTGGAATGGAATCAACCCGAATGGAATGGAATGGAATGGAATGGAATGGAATGGAATGGAATGGAATGCAACGGAATGGAATCAACCCGAATGGAATGGAATGGAATGGAAAGGAATGGAATCAACCGGTATGGAGTGGAATAGAATGGAATGGATTGGAATGGAATGGAATGGAATGGAATGTAAAAAACTGGAATGGAATGCAATGGAACGGAATGCAATCAACCCGAATGGAATGGAATAGAAAGGAATCAACCCGAAATGAATGGAATGGAATGGAATGATATGGAATGGAATGGAATGGAATGGAATGGAATGGAATCAAACCGAATGGAATGGAACGGAATGGAATGAATTGGAATGGAATCACATGGAAGGGAAATGAATGGAAAGGAATGGAACCAACCCGAATGGAATGGAATGGAATGTAATCAACCCGAATGGAATGGAATGGAATGGAATGGAATGGAATCAACCGGTATGGAGTGGAATAGAATGGAATGGAATGGAATGGAATGGAATGGAATGGAATCAACTGGAATAGAATGCAATGGAACGGAATGCAATCAACCATAATGGAATGTAATAGAAAGGAATCAACCCGAAATGAATGGAATGGAATGGAATGATATGGAATGGAATGGAATGGATTGGAATGCAATGGAATCAAACCGAATGGAATGGAATGGAATGGAATGAATTGGAATGGAATCAAATGGAAGGGAAAGGAATGGAAAGGAATGGAACCTACCCGAACGGAATGGAATGGAATGGAATGGCATGGAATGGAATCAACCCGAATGGAATGGAATGGAATGGAATGGAATGGAATGGAATCAACCCGAATGGAATGGAATGGAATGGAATGGAATCAACCCGAAAGGAATGGAATGGAATGGCATGGAATGGAATGGAATGGAATGGAATGGAATGGAATGGAATGCTATGGAATGGAATCAACCCGAAGGGAAAGGAATGGCATGGAATGGAATCAACCCGAATGGAATGGAATGGAATGGAATGGAATGGAATCAACCCGAATGGAATGGAATGGAATGAAATGGAATGGAATGGAATGGAATGGAATGGAATGGAATGGAATGAAATGTAATGGAATGGAATGGAATGGAATGGAATGAAATGGAATGCAATCAACCCAAATGGAATGGAACGGAATTCAATGGAATGAGATGGAATCAACCCGAATGGAATGGAATGGAAAGGAATGGCATGGAATGGTATGGAATGGAATGAACCCGAATGGAAAGGAATGAAATGAAATGGAATGGAATGGAATCAACTGGAATGGAATGTAATGGAATTGAATGGAATGGAATGGATTGGAATGGAATGGAATGGAATCAACTGGAATGGAATGGAATGGAATGGAATCAACCCGAATGGAATCGAATAGAATGGAATGGAATGGAATGGAGTGGAATGGAATTGAATGGAATGCAACAGAATGGAATCAACTGGAATGGAATGGATTGGAATGGAAATGGAATGGAATGGAATGGAATCAACCCGAATGGAATGGAATGGAATGGAATGGCATGGAATGGAATCAACCCGAATGGATAGAAATGGAATGGAATGGAATGGAATCAACCCAAATATAATGTAATGTAATGGAAGGGAATAGTATGGAATCTACCGGAATGGAATGGAATGGAAGGAATGGAATGGAATAAACCGGAGTGGAATCGAGTGGAATGGAATGGAATCAACCTGAATGGAATGGAATGGAATGGAATGGATTCAACCCGAATGGAGTGGAATGGAATAGAAAGGAATGCAATGGAATGGAACGGAATGGAAAGGAATAGAATGGCATGGAATGGAATCAACGCGAATGGAATGGAATGGAATGGAATCAACCCGAATGTAATGTAATGTAATGGAATGGAATCAACCCGAAAGGAATGGAATGGAATGGAATGGAATGGAATGGAATGCAATGGAATGGAATCAACCCAAAGGGAATGGAATGGAATGGAACGGAACGGAATCAACCCGAATGGAATGGAATGGAATGGAATGGAATGGAATGGAATCAACCCGAATGGAATTGAATGGAATGGAATGGAAAGGAATCAACCCGAATTGAATGGAATGGAATGGAATGGAATGGAATGGAATGGAATCATCCCGAATGGAATGGCATGGAATGGAATGGAATGGAGTGGAATCAACCCCAATGGAATGGAATGGAATGGAATGGAAAGGAATCAACCCAAATGGAATGGAATGGAATGGAATGGAATGGAATGGAATGGAATGGAATGGAATCAACCCGAATGGAATGGAATGGAATGGAATAGAATGGAATGCAATAAACGGGAATGGAATGGAATGGAATGGAATGCAATCAACATGAATGGAATGGAATGGAATGGAATGGAATGGAATGGAGTCAACACGAATGGAATGGAATGGAATGGAATGGAACGGAATGGAATCAAACCGAATGGAATGGAAAGGACTGGAATCAACTCGAATGGAATGGAATGGAATGGAACGGAATGGAATCAACCCGAATGGAATGGAATGGAATGGAATGGAATGGAATGGAATCAACCCGAATGGAATGGAATGGAATGGAATGGAAAGGAATGAAATGGAATCAACTGGTATGGAATGGAATAGAATGGAATGGAATGGAATGGAACGGAATGGAATCAACTGGAATGGAATGGAATGGAATGCAATGGAATGGAATGCAATCAACCCGATTGGAATGGAATGGAAAGTAATCAACCCGAAATAAATCAATGGAATGGAATGATATGGAATGGAATGGAATGGAATGGAATGGAATCAACCCGAATGGAATGGAATGGAATGGAATGGAATGGAAAGGAATCAACCCTAATGGAATGGAATGGAATGGAATGGAATGGAATGGAATGGAATGGAATGGAATTGAATGGAATGGAATGGCATGGAATGGAATCAACCCGAATGGAATGCAATGGAATGGAATGGAATGGAATGGAATGGAATCAACCCGAATGGAATGGAAGGGAATGGAACAGAATGGAATGCAATAAACCGGAATGGAATGGAATGGAATGGAATGCAATCAACCTGAATGGAATGGAATGGAATGGAATGGAATGGAATGGAATGGAATGGAATCAAACCGAATGGAAAGGAATGGAATGGAATGGAACAGAATGGAATCAACCTGAATGGAATGGAATGGAATGGAATGGACTGGAATCAACCCGAATGGAATGGAATGAAATGGAACGGATTGGAATCAACCCGAATGGAATGGAATGGAATGGAATGGAATGGAATGGAATGGAATCAACCCTATTGGAATTGAATGGAATGGAATGGAATGGAATGGAATGGAATGGAATGGCATGGAATGGAATCAACACGAATGGAATGGAATGGAATGGAATTGAATGGAATGGAATGGAATGGAACCAACCCGAATGGAATGGAATGGAATTGTATGGAATAGAATGGAATGCAATAAACCGGAATGGAATGGTATGGAATGGAATGGAATGCAATCAACCTGAATGGAATGGAATGGAATGGAATCAACCCGAACGGAATGGAATGGAATGGAATGGAACGCAATGGAATCAACCCGAATGGAATGGAATGGACTGGAATCAAACCGAATGGAATGGAATGGAACGGAATGGAATCAACCCGAATGGAATGGAATGGAATGGAATGGAATGGAATGGAATGGAATCAACCCGAATGGAATTGAATGGAATGGAATGGAAAGGAATCAACCCGAATGGAATGGAATGGAATGGAATGGAATGGGATGGAATCATCCCGAATGGAATGGAATGGAATGGAATGGAATCAACCCGAATGGAATGGAATGGAATGGAATGGAAAGGAATCAACCCAAATGGAATTGAATGGAATGGAATGGAATGGAATGGAATGGAATTGAATGGAATGGAATGGCATGGAATGCAATCAACCTGAATGGAATGGAATGGAATGGAATGCAATGGAATCAACCCTAATGGAATGGAATGGAATGGAACGGAATGGAATATACCCGAATGGAATGGAATGGAATGGACTGGAATCAACCCGAATGGAATGGAATGGACTGGTATCAACCCGAATGAAATGGAGTGGAATGGAACGGAATGGAATGAACCCGAATGGAATGGAATGGAATGGAATGGAATGGAATGGAATCAACCCGAATGGAATTGAATGGAATGGAATGGAAAGGAATCAACCCGAATGGAATGGAATGGAATGGAATTTAATGGAATCATCCCGAATGGAATGGAATGGAATTGAATGGAATGGAATGGAATGGAATCAACCCGAATGGAATGGAATGGAATGGAATGGAATGGAAAGGAATCAACCCAAATGGAATGGAATGGAATGGAATGGAATGGAATGGAATGGAATTGAATGGAACGGAATGGCATGGAATGGAATCAACACGAATGGAATGGAATGGAATGGAATAAACCCGAACAAAATGGAATGGAATGGATTGGAATGAAATCAACCCGAATGGAAAGTTATGGAATGAAATGGAATGGAATGGAGTCAACCGGAGTGGAATGGAATGGAATGGAATGGAATAGAATCAACTGGAATGGAATGGAATGGAGTAAACCCGAATGGAATGGAAAGGAATTGAATGGAATGGAATTGAATCAACCCGCATGGAATGCAGTGGAATGGATTGGAATGGAATGGAATGGAACGTAATCAACCCGAATGGATATGAATGGAATGGAATCAAGACGAATGGAATTGAATGGAATGGAGTGGAATGGAATGAAATGCAATGGAATCAACCCGAATGGAATGCAACGGAATGGAATGGATTGGAAAAAATCAACCCGAATGGAATGGAATGGAATGGAAAGGGATGGAAAGGAATCAACACGAATGGAATGGAATGGAATGGAATGGAATGGAATGGAATGGAATGGAATCTACCCGAATGGAATGGAAGGGAATGGAATGGAATGGAATGGAATGGAATCAACCCGAATGTAATGGAATAGAATGGAATGGAATCAACCCGAACATAATGGAATGGAATGGAATGGAATGGAATGGAATCAACACAAATGGAATGGAATGGAATGGAATGGAATGGAATGGAATCAACCCGAATGGAATGGAATGGAATGGAATGGAATCAACGCGAATGGAATGGAATGGAATGGAATGGAATGGAGTGGAATGGAATGGAATCAATCCGAATGGAATGGAATGGAATGGAATCAACAGGAATGGAATGGAATGGAATGGAAAGGAATGGAATGGAATGTTATGGAATCAACCCGCATGGAATGGAATGGAATGGAATTGAATGGAATGGAATGGAATGGAATCAACCCGAATGGAATGGAATGGAATGGAATGCAATTGAATGGAATGCAATAAACCGGAATGGAATGAAATGGAATGGAATGGAATGCAATGAACCTGAATGGAATGGAATGGCATGCATTGGAATGGAATCAACCAGAATGGAATGGAAGGGAATGGAATGGAACGGAATGGAATCAACCCGAATGGAATGGAATGCAATGGAATGGAATGGAATGGAACGGAATGGAATCAACCCGAATAGAATGGAATGGAATGGAATGGAATGGAATCAACCCGAATGGAATGGAATGGAATGGAATGGAATGGAATGGAATGGAATCAACCGGTATGGAATGGAATAGAATGGAATTCAATGGAATGGAATGGAATGGAATCAACTGGAATGGAATGCAATGGAACGTAATGCAATCAACCCGAATTGAATGGAATAGAAAGGAATCAACCCGAAATGAATGGAATGGAATGGAATGATATGGAATGGAATGGAATGGAATGGAATGGAATGGAATCAAACCGAATAGAATGGAATGGAATGGAATGAATTGGAATGGAATCAAATGGAAGGGAAAGGAATGGAAAGGAATGGAATCAACACGAACGGAATGGAATGGAATGGAATGACATGGAATGGAATCAACCCGAATGGAATGGAATGGAATGGAATGGAATGGAATCAACCCGAATGGAATGGAATGGAATGGAATGGAATGGAATCAACCCGAAATGAATGGAATGGAATGGAATGGAATGGAATGGAATGGAATGGAACGGAATGGAGTGGAATGCAATGGAATGGAATCAACCCGAAGGGAATGGAATGGAATGGAATGGAATGGAATGGAATGGAATGGAATAAACCCGAATGGAATGGAATAGAATGGAATGGAATGAAATGGAATGGAATGGAATGGAATGGAATGCAATCAACCCCAATGGAATGGAACGGAATTCAATGGAATGACATGGAATCAACCCGAATGGAATGGAATGGAAAGGAATGGCATGGAATGGAATGCAATGGAATCAACCCGAATGGAAAGGAATGAAATGGAATGGAATGGAATGGAATCAACTGGAACGGAATGTAATGGAATTGAATGGAATGGAATGGATTGGAATGGAATGGAATGGAATCAACCGGAATGGAATGGAATGGAATGGAATGGATTGGAATCAACCCGATTGGAATGGAATGGAATGGATTGGAATGGAATGGAATGCAACAGAATGGAATCAACTTGAATGGAGTGGAATGGAATGAAATGGAATGGAATGGAATGGAATCAACCCGAATGGATAGAATTGGCATGGAATGGAATCACCCCGAATGGATGGAAATGGAATGGAATGGAATGGAATCAACCCAAATGTAATGTAATGTAATGGAATGGAATAGTATGGAATCAACCGTAATGGAATGTAATGGAAAGGAATGGAATGGAATGGAATGCAATCAACCCGAACGGAATGGAATGGAATGGTATGGAATCAAGGCGAATGGAGCGGAATGGAATGGAATGGAATGCAATCATCCCGAATGGAATGGAATGGAATGGAATGGAATGGAATGGAATGGAAAGCAATCAACCCGAATGGAATGGAAAGGAATTCAATGGAATGAAATGGAATCAACCCGAATGTAATGGAATGGAAAGGAATGGCATGGAATGGAATGGAATGGAATCAACACGAATGGAAAGGAATGGAATGCAATGGAATGGAATGGAATCCACTGGAATGGAATGTAATGGAATTGAATGGAATGGAATGCATTGGAATGGAATGGAATGGAATCAAGCCGAATGTAATGGAATGGAATGGAATGGAATGGAATGGAATCAACCCGAATGGAATGGAATGGAAAGGAATGGAATGGCTTGGAATTGAATCAACCCGAATGGAATGGAATGGAATGGAATGGAATGGAATGGAATCAACCGGAATGGAATGGAATGGAATGGAATCAACCCGAATGGAATGGAATGGAATGGAATGGAATGGAAAGGAATCAACCCTAATGGAATGGAATGGAATTGAATGGAATGGAATGGCATGGAATGGAATCAACCCGAATGGAATGGAATGGAATGGAATGGAATGGAATGGAATGGAATGGAATGGAATGGAATCAACCCGAATGGAATGGAATGGAATGGAATGGAATGGAATGGAATGGAATGCAATAAACCGGAATGGAATGGAATGGAATGGAATAGAATGGAATGGAATCGAATCAACCCAAATGAAATGGATTGGAATGGAGTGGAATCAACCCCAATGGAATGGAATGGAATCAACGCGAATGGGATGGAATGGAATGGAATGGAATGGAATGGAGTGGATTGGAATGGAATCAATCCGAATGGAATGGAATGGAATGGAATGGAATCAACCGGAATGGTATGGAATGGAATGGAAATGAATGGAATGGAATGTTATGGAATCAACCCCCATGGAATGGAATGGAATGGAATGGAATCAACCCGAATGGAATGGAATGGAGTGGAATGCAATGAAATGGAACGCAATTAACTTGAATGGAATGAAATGGAATGGAATGGAATGCATTGGAATGGAATCAACCCGAATGGAATGGAATGGAATGGAATGGAATGGAATGGAATGGAATGGAATGCAACGGAATGGAATCAACCCGAATGGAATGGAATGGAATGGAAAGGAATGGAATCAACCGGTATGGAGTGTAATAGAATGGAATGGATTGGAATGGAATGGAATGGAATGGAATGTAAACAACTGGAATGGAATGCAATGGAACGGAATGCAATCAACCCGAATGGAATGGAATAGAAAGGAATCAACCCGAAATGAATGGAATGGAATGGAATGATATGGAATGGAATGGAATGGAATCAAACCGAATGGAATGGAACGGAATGGAATGAATTGGAATGGAATCACATGGAAGGGAAATGAATGGAAAGGAATGGAACCAACCCGAATGGAATGGAATGGAATGGAATCAACCCGAATGGAATGGAACGGAATGGAATGGAATGGAATCAACCGGTATGGAGTGGAATAGAATGGAATGGAATGGAATGGAATGGAATGGATTGGAATGGAATGGAATCAAACCGAATGGAATGGAATGGAATGGAATGAATTGGAATGGAATCAAATGGAAGGGAAAGGAATGGAAAGGAATGGAACCAACCCGAACGGAATGGAATGGAATGGAATGGCATGGAAAGGAATCAACCCGAATGGAATGGAATGGAATGGCATGGAATGGAATCAACCCGAATGGAATGGAATGGAATGGAATGGAATGGAATGGAATCAACCCGAATGGAATTGAATGGAATGGAATGGAAAGGAATCAACCCGAATTGAAGGGAATGGAATGGAATGGAATGGAATGGAATGGAATGGAATGGAATCATCCCGAATGGAATGGCATAGAATGGAATGGAATGGAGTGGAATCAACCCCAATGGAATGGAATGGAATGGAATGGAATGGAAAGGAATCAACCCAAATGGAATGGAATGGAATGGAATGGAATGGAATGGAATGGAATGGAATGGAATGGCAGGGAATGGAATCAACCCGAATGGAATGGAATGGAATGGCATGGAATGGAATCAACCCGAATGGAATGGAATGGAATGGAATCAACCTGAATGGAATGGAATGCAATGGAATGGAACGGAATGGAATCAAACCGAATGGAATGGAATGGACTGCAATCAACCCGAATGGAATGGAATGGAATGGAACGGAATGGAATCAACCCGAATGGAATGGAATGGAATGGAATGGAATGGAATGGAATCAACCCGAATGGAATGGAATGGAATGGAATGGAAAGGAATGGAATGGAATCAACTGGTATGGAATGGAATAGAATGGAATGGAATGGAATGGAACGGAATGGAATCAACTGGAATGGAATGGAATGGAATGCAATGGAATGGAATGCAATCAACCCGAGTGGAATGGAATGGAAAGTAATCAACCCGAAATAAATCAATGGAATGGAATGATATGGAATGGAATGGAATGGAATGGAATGGAATCAACCCGAATGGAATGGAATGGAATGGAATGGAATGGAAAGGAATCAACCCTAATGGAATGGAATGGAATGGAATGGAATGGAATGGAATGGAATGGAATGGAATTGAATGGAATGGAATGGCATGGAATGGAATCAACCCGAATGGAATGCAATGCAATGGAATGGAATGGAATGGAATGGAATCAACCCGAATGGAATGGAATGGAATGGAAGAGAATGGAATGCAATAAACCGGAATGGAATGGAATGGAATGGAATGCAATCAACCTGAATGGAATGGAATGGAATGGAATGGAATGGAATGGAATGGAATCAAACCGAATGGAAAGGAATGGAATGGAATGGAACGGAATGGAATCAACCCGAATGGAATGGACTGGAATGGACTGGAATCAACACGAATGGAATGGAATGGAATGGAACGGATTGGAATCAACCCGAATGGAATGGAATGGAATGGAATGGAATTGAATGGAATGGAATGGAATGGAATCAACCCGAATGGAATTGAATGGAATGGAATGGAAAGGAATCAACCCGAATGGAATGGAATGGAATGGAATGGAATGGAATGGAATGGAGTCAACCCGAACGGAATGGAATGGAATGGAATGGAATGGAATGGAATGAACACAAATGGAATGGAATGGAATGGAATGGAACGGAATCAACCCGAATGGAATGCAATGGAATCAATGCGAATGGAATGGAATGGACTGGAATGGAATGGAATGGAATGGAATGGAGTGGAATGGAATGGAATCAATCCGAATGGAATGGAATGGAATGGAATGGAATCAGCCGGAATGGAATGGAATGGAATGGAATGGAATGGAATGGAATCAACCCGAATGGAATGGAATGGAATGGAGTGCAATAAAACGGAATGGAATGAAATGGAATGGAATGGAATGCAATCAACCTGAATGGAATGGGATGGAATGGAATGGCTAACATTGGAATGGAATCAACCCGAATGGAATGGAATGGAATGGAATGTAACAGAATGGAATCAACTCAAATGGAATGGAATGGAATGGAATGGAATGGAATGGAATCATCCCGAATGGAATGGCATGGAATGGAATGGAATGGAGTGGAATCAACCCCAATGGAATGGAATGGAATGGAATGGAAAGGAATCAACCCAAATGGAATGGAATGGAATGGAATGGAATGGCATGGAATGGAATCAACCCGAATGGAATGGAATGGAATGGAATGGAATGTTATCAACCCGAATGGAATGGAATGGAATGGAATCAACCCGAATGGAATGGAATGGAATGGAATGGAACGGAATGGAATCAAACCGAATGGAATGGAATGGACTGGAATCAACCCTAATGGAATGGAATGGAATGGAACGGAATGGAATCAACCCGAATGGAATGGAATGGAATGGAATGGAATGGAATGGAATGGAATCAACCCGAATGGAATGGAATGGAATGGAATGGAAAGGAATGGAATGGAATCAACTGGTATGGAATGGAATAGAATGGAATGGAATGGAATGGAACGGAATGGAATGGAATGGAAAGGAATGGAATGGAATCAACTGGTATGGAATGGAATAGAATGGAATGGAATGGAATGGAACGGAATGGAATCAACTGGAATGGAATGGAATGGAATGGAATGGAATTGAATGGAATGGAATGGCATGGAATGCAATCAACCTGAATGGAATGGAATGGAATGGAATGCAATGGAATCAACCCGAATGGAATGGAATGGAATGGAACGGAATGGAATCTACCCGAATGGAATGGAATGGAATGGACTGGAATCAACCCGAATGGAATGGAATGGACTGGTATCAACCCGAATGAAATGGAATGGAATGGAACGGAATGGAATGAACCCGAATGGAATGGAATGGAATGGAATTAAATGGAATGGAATCAACCCGAATGGAATTGAATGGAATGGAACGGAAAGGAATCAACCCGAATGGAATGGAATGGAATGGAATTTAATGGAATCATCCCGAATGGAATGGAATGGAATTGAATGGAATGGAATGGAATGGAATCAACCCGAATGGAATGGAATGGAATGGAATGGAATGGAAAGGAATCAACCCAAATGGAATGGAATGGAATGGAATGGAATGGAATGGAATGGAATTGAATGGAATGGAATGGCATGGAATGGAATCAACACGAATGGAATGGAATGGAATGGAATAAACCCGAACAAAATGGAATGGAATGGATTGGAATGAAATCAACCCGAATGGAAAGTTATGGAATGAAATGGAATGGAATGGAGTCAACCGGAGTGGAATGGAATGGAATGGAATGGAATAGAATCAACTGGAATGGAATGGAATGGAATGGAATGGAGTAAACCCGAATGGAATGGAAAGGAATTGAATGGAATGGAATTGAATCAACCCGCATGGAATGCAGTGGAATGGATTGGAATGGAATGGAATGGAACGTAATCAACCCGAATGGATATGAATGGAATGGAATCAAGACGAATGGAATTGAATGGAATGGAGTGGAATGGAATGAAATGCAATGGAATCAACCCGAATGGAATGCAACGGAATGGAATGGATTGGAAAAAATCAACCCGAATGGAATGGAATGGAATGGAAAGGGATGGAAAGGAATCAACACGAATGGAATGGAATGGAATGGAATGGAATGGAATCTACCCGAATGGAATGGAAGGGAATGGAATGGAATGGAATGGAATGGAATCAACCCGAATGTAATGGAATAGAATGGAATGGAATCAACCCGAACATAATGGAATGGAATGGAATGGAATGGAATGGAATCAACACAAATGGAATGGAATGGAATGGAATGGAATGGAATGGAATCAACCCGAATGGAATGGAATGGAATGGAATGGAATCAACGCGAATGGAATGGAATGGAATGGAATGGAATGGAGTGGAATGGAATGGAATCAATCCGAATGGAATGGAATGGAATGGAATCAACAGGAATGGAATGGAATGGAATGGAAAGGAATGGAATGAGATGTTATGGAATCAACCCGCATGGAATGGAATGGAATGGAATTGAATGGAATGGAATGGAATGGAATCAACCCGAATGGAATGGAATGGAATGGAATGCAATTGAATGGAATGCAATAAACCGGAATGGAATGAAATGGAATGGAATGGAATGCAATGAACCTGAATGGAATGGAATGGCATGCATTGGAATGGAATCAACCAGAATGGAATGGAAGGGAATGGAATGGAACGGAATGGAATCAACCAGAATGGAATGGAATGCAATGGAATGGAATGGAATGGAACGGAATGGAATCAACCCGAATGGAATGGAATGGAATGGAATGGAATGGAATCAACCCGAATGGAATGGAATGGAATGGAATGGAATGGAATCAACCCGAATGGAATGGAATGGAATGGAATGGAAAGGAATGGAATGGAATCAACTGGTATGGAATGGAATAGAATGGAATGGAATGGAATGGAACGGAATGGAATCAACTGGAATGGAATGGAATGGAATGCAATGGAATGGAATGCAATTAACCCGAGTGGAATGGAATGGAAAGTAATCAACCCGAAATAAATCAATGGAATGGAATGATATGGAATGGAATGGAATGGAATGGAATGGAATCAACCCGAATGGAATGGAATGGAATGGAAAGGAATCAACCCTAATGGAATGGAATGGAATGGAATGGAATGGAATGGAATGGAATTGAATGGAATGGAATGGCATTGAATGGAATCAACCCGAATGGAATGCAATGGAATGGAATGGAATGGAATGGAATGGAATCAACCCGAATGGAATGGAATGGAATGGAAGAGAATGGAATGCAATAAACCGGAATGGAATGGAATGGAATGGAATGCAATCAACCTGAATGGAATGGAATGGAATGGAATGGAATGGAATGGAATCAAACCGAATGGAAAGGAATGGAATGGAATGGAACGGAATGGAATCAACCCGAATGGAATGGAATGGAATGGACTGGAATCAACCCGAATGGAATGGAATGGAATGGAACGGATTGGAATCAACCCGAATGGAATGGAATGGAATGGAATGGAATGGAATGGAATGGAATGGAATCAACCCGAATGGAATTGAATGGAATGGAATGGAAAGGAATCAACCCGAATGGAATGGAATGGAATGGAATGGAATGGAATGGAATGGAGTCAACGCGAACGGAATGGAATGGAATGGAATGGAATGGAATCAACACAAATGGAATGGAATGGAATGGAATGGAACGGAATCAACCCGAATGGAATGGAATGGAATCAATGCGAATGGAATGGAATGGACTGGAATGGAATGGAATGGAGTGGAATGGAATGGAATCAATCCGAATGGAATGGAATGGAATGGAATGGAATCAGCCGGAATGGAATGGAATGGAATGGAATGGAATGGAATGGAATCAACCCGAATGGAATGGAATGGAATGGAGTGCAATAAACCGGAATGGAATGAAATGGAATGGAATGGAATGCAATCAACCTGAATGGAATGGGATGGAATGGAATGGCTAACATTGGAATGGAATCAACCCGAATGGAATGGAATGGAATGGAATGGAACAGAATGGAATCAACCCAAATGGAATGGAATGGAATGGAATGGAATGGAATGGAACGGAATGGAATCAACCCGAATGGAATGGAATGGAATGGAATGGAATGGAATGGAATGGAATCAACCCGAATGGAATGGAATGGAATGGAATGGCATGGAATGGAATCAACCCGAATGGATAGAAATGGAATGGAATGGAATGGAATCAACCCAAATATAATGTAATGTAATGGAAGGGAATAGTATGGAATCTACCGGAATGGAATGGAATGGAAAGGAATGGAATGGAATAAACCGGAGTGGAATGGAATGGAATGGAATGGAATCAACCTGAATGGAATGGAATGGAATGGAATGGATTCAACCCGAATGGAGTGGAATGCAATAGAAAGGAATGCAATGGAATGGAACGGAATGGAATGGAATGGAATGGCATGGAATGGAATCAACGCGAATGGAATGGAATGGAATGGAATCAACCCGAATGTAATGTAATGGAATGGAATGGAATCAACCCGAAAGGAATGGAATGGAATGGAATGGAATGGAATGGAATGCAATGGAATGGAATCAACCCAAAGGGAATGGAATGGAATGGAACGGAACGGAATCAACCCGAATGGAATGGAATGGAATGGAATGGAATGGTATGGAATGGAATCATCCCGAATGGAATGTCATGGAATGGAATGGAATGGAGTGGAATCAACCCCAATGGAATGGAATGGAATGGAATGGAAAGGAATCAACCCAAATGGAATGGAATGGAATGGAATGGAATGGAATGGAATGGAATGGCATGGAATGGAATCAACCCGAATGGAATGGAATGGAATGGAATGGAATGGAATCAACCCGAATGGAATGGAATGGAATGGAATGGAATGGAATGGAATCAACCCGAATGGAATGGAATGGAATGGAATGGAATGGCTTGGAATTGAATCAACCCGAATGGAATGGAATGGAATGGAATGGAATGGAATGGAATCAACCGGAATGGAATGGAATGGAATGGAATCAACCCGAATGGAATGGAATGGAATGGAATGGAATGGAAAGGAATCAACCCAAATGGAATGGAATGGAATGGAATGGAATGGAATGGAATGGAATGGAATGGCATGGAATGGAATCAACACGAATGGAATGGAATGGAATGGAATAAACCCGAACAAAATGGAATGGAATGGATTGGAATGAAATCAACCCGAATGGAAAGTTATGGAATGAAATGGAATGGAATGGAGTCAACCGGAGTGGAATGGAATGGAATGGAATGGAATAGAATCAACTGGAATGGAATGGAATGGAATGGAATGGAGTAAACCCGAATGGAATGGAAAGGAATTGAATGGAATGGAATTGAATCAACCCGCATGGAATGCAGTGGAATGGATTGGAATGGAATGGAATGGAACGTAATCAACCCGAATGGATATGAATGGAATGGAATCAAGACGAATGGAATTGAATGGAATGGAGTGGAATGGAATGAAATGCAATGGAATCAACCCGAATGGAATGCAACGGAATGGAATGGATTGGAAAAAATCAACCCGAATGGAATGGAATGGAATGGAAAGGGATCGAAAGGAATCAACACGAATGGAATGGAATGGAATGGAATGGAATGGAATGGAATCTACCCGAATGGAATGGAAGGGAATGGAATGGAATGGAATGGAATGGAATCAACCCGAATGTAATGGAATAGAATGGAATGGAATCAACCCGAACATAATGGAATGGAATGGAATGGAATGGAATGGAATCAACACAAATGGAATGGAATGGAATGGAATGGAATGGAATGGAATCAACCCGAATGGAATGGAATGGAATGGAATGGAATCAACGCGAATGGAATGGAATGGAATGGAATGGAATGGAGTGGAATGGAATGGAATCAATCCGAATGGAATGGAATGGAATGGAATCAACAGGAATGGAATGGAATGGAATGGAAAGGAATGGAATGGAATGTTTTGGAATCAACCCGCATGGAATGGAATGGAATGGAATTGAATGGAATGGAATGGAATGGAATCAACCCGAATGGAATGGAATGGAATGGAATGCAATTGAATGGAATGCAATAAACCGGAATGGAATGAAATGGAATGGAATGGAATGCAATGAACCTGAATGGAATGGAATGGCATGCATTGGAATGGAATCAACCAGAATGGAATGGAAGGGAATGGAATGGAACGGAATGGAATCAACCCGAATGGAATGGAATGCAATGGAATGGAATGGAATGGAACGGAATGGAATCAACCCGAATGGAATGGAATGGAATGGAATGGAATGGAATGGAATCAACCCGAATGGAATGGAATGGAATGGAATGGAATGGAATGGAATCAACCGGTATGGAATGGAATAGAATGGAATTCAATGGAATGGAATGGAATGGAATCAACTGGAATGGAATGCAATGGAACGTAATGCAATCAACCCGAATTGAATGGAATAGAAAGGAATCAACCCGAAATGAATGGAATGGAATGGAATGATATGGAATGGAATGGAATGGAATGGAATGGAATCAAACCGAATAGAATGGAATGGAATGGAATGAATTGGAATGGAATCAAATGGAAGGGAAAGGAATGGAAAGGAATGGAATCAACACGAACGGAATGGAATGGAATGGAATGACATGGAATGGAATCAACCCGAATGGAATGGAATGGAATGGAATGGAATGGAATGGAATCAACCCGAATGGAATGGAATGGAATGGAATGGAATGGAATCAACCCGAAGGGAATGGAATGGAATGGAATGGAATGGAATGGAATGGAATGGAATGGAATGGAATAAACCCGAATGGAATGGAATAGAATGGAATGGAATGAAATGGAATGGAATGGAATGGAATGGAATGCAATCAACCCGAATGGAATGGAACGGAATTCAATGGAATGACATGGAATCAACCCGAATGGAATGGAATGGAAAGGAATGGCATGGAATGGAATGCAATGGAATCAACCCGAATGGAAAGGAATGAAATGGAATGGAATGGAATGGAATCAACTGGAAGGGAATGTAATGGAATTGAATGGAATGGAATGGATTGGAATGGAATGGAATGGAATCAACCGGAATGGAATGGAATGGAATGGAATGGAATGGAATGGAATCAACCCGATTGGAATGGAATGAAATGGATTGGAATGGAATGGAATGCAACAGAATGGAATCAACTAGAATGGAGTGGAATGGAATGAAATGTAATGGAATGGAATGGAATCAACCCGAATGGATAGAATTGGCATGGAATGGAATCAACCCGAATGGATGGAAATGGAATGGAATGGAATGGAATCAACCCAAATGTAATGTAATGGAATGGAATGGAATAGTATGGAATCAACCGTAATGGAATGTAATGGAAAGGAATGGAATGGAATGGAATGCAATCAACCCGAACGGAATGGAATGGATTGGTATGGAATCAAGGCGAATGGAGCGGAATGGAATGGAATGGAATGCAATCATCCCGAATGGAATGGAATGGAATGGAATGGAATGGAATGGAAAGCAATCAACCCGAATGGAATGGAAAGGAATTCAATGGAATGAAATGGAATCAACCCGAATGGAATGGAATGGAAAGGAATGGCATGGAATGGAATGGAATGGAATCAACACGAATGGAAAGGAATGGAATGCAATGGAATGGAATGGAATCCACTGAATGGAATGTAATGGAATTGAATGGAATGGAATGCATTGGAATGGAATGGAATGGAATCAAGCCGAATGGAATGGAATGGAATGGAATGGAATGGAATGGAATCAACCCGAATGGAATGGAATGGAAAGGAATGGAATGGCTTGGAATTGAATCAACCTGAATGGAATGGAATGGAATGGAATGGAATGGAATGGAATCAACCGGAATGGAATGGAATGGAATGGAGTGGAATGGAATGGAATCAACCCGAATGGAATGGAATGGAATGGAATGGAAAGGAATCAACCCTAATGGAATGGAATGGAATTGAATGGAATGGAATGGCATGGAATGGAATCAACCCGAATGGAATGGAATGGAATGGAATGGAATGGAATGGAATGGAATGGAATCAACCCGAATGGAATGGAATGGAATGGAATGGAATGGAATGCAATAAACCGGAATGGAATGGAATGGAATGGAATAGAATGGAATGGAATCGAATCAACCCAAATGGAATGGATTGGAATGGAGTGGAATCAACCCGAATGGAATGGAATGGAATCAACGCGAATGGGATGGAATGGAATGGAATGGAATGGAATGGAGTGGATTGGAATGGAATCAATCCGAATGGAATGGAATGGAATGGAATGGAATCAACCGGAATGGAATGGAATGGAATGGAAAGGAATGGAATGGAATGTTATGGAATCAACCCCCATGGAATGGAATGGAATGGAATGGAATCAACCCGAATGGAATGGAATGGAGTGGAATGCAATGAAATGGAACGCAATTAACTTGAATGGAATGAAATGGAATGGAATGGAATGCATTGGAATGGAATCAACCCGAATGGAATGGAATGGAATGGAATGGAATGGAATGGAATGGAATGCAACGGAATGGAATCAACCCGAATGGAATGGAATGGAATGGAAAGGAATGGAATCAACCGGTATGGAGTGGAATAGAATGGAATGGATTGGAATGGAATGGAATGGAATGGAATGTAAACAACTGGAATGGAATGCAATGGAACGGAATGCAATCAACCCTAATGGAATGGAATAGAAAGGAATCAACCCGAAATGAATGGAATGGAATGGAATGATATGGAATGGAATGGAATGGATTGGAATGGAATGGAATCAAACCGAATGGAATGGAATGGAATGGAATGAATTGGAATGGAATCAAATGGAAGGGAAAGGAATGGAAAGGAATGGAAACAACCCGAACGGAATGGAATGGAATGGAATGGCATGGAATGGAATCAACCCGAATGGAATGGAATGGAATGGAATGGAATGGAATCAACCCGAATGGAATGGAATGGAATGGAATGGAATCCACCCGAAAGGAATGGAATGGAATGGCATGGAATGGAATGGAATGGAATGGAATGGAATGCTATGGAATGGAATCAACCCGAAGGGAAAGGAATGGCATGGAATGGAATCAACCCGAATGGAATGGAATGGAATGGAATGGAATGGAATGGAATCAACCCGAATGGAATGGTATGGAATGAAATGGAATGGAATGGAATGGAATGGAATGGAATGGAACGGAATGGAATGGAATGGAATGGAATGGAATGCAATGGAATGGAATCAACCCAAAGGGAATGGAATGGAATGGAACGGAACGGAATCAACCCGAATGGAATGGAATGGAATGGAATGGAATGGAATGGAATGGAATGGAATCAACCCGAATGGAATTGAATGGAATGGAATGGAAAGGAATCAACCCGAATTGAATGGAATGGAATGGCATGGAATGGAATGGAATGGAATGTAATCATCCCGAATGGAATGGCATAGAATGGAATGGAATGGAGTGGAATCAACCCCAATGGAATGGAATGGAATGGAATGGAATGGAATGGAAAGGAATCAACCCAAATGGAATGGAATGGAATGGAATGGAATGGAATGGAATGGAATGGAATGGAATGGCATGGAATGGAATCAACCCGAATGGAATGGAATGGAATGGCATGGAATGGAATCAACCCGAATGGAATGGAATGGAATGGAATCAACCCGAATGGAATGAATGCAATGGAATGGAACGGAATGGAATCAAACCGAATGGAATGGAATGGACTGGAATCAACCCGAATGGAATGGAATGGAATGGAACGGAATGGAATCAACCCGAATGGAATGGAATGGAATGGAATGGAATGGAATGGAATGGAATAAACCCGAATGGAATGGAAAGGAATGGAATGGAAAGGAATGGAATGGAATCAACTGGTATGGAATGGAATAGAATGGAATGGAATGGAATGGAACGGAATGGAATCAACTGGAATGGAATGGAATGGAATGCAATGGAATGGAATGCAATCAACCTGAGTGGAATGGAATGGAAAGTAATCAACCCGAAATAAATCAATGGAATGGAATGATATGGAATGGAATGGAATGGAATGGAATGGAATCAACCCGAATGGAATGGAATGGAATGGAATGGAATGGAAAGGAATCAACCCTAATGGAATGGAATGGAATGGAATGGAATGGAATGGAATGGAATGGAATGGAATTGAATGGAATGGAATGGCATGGAATGGAATCAACCCGAATGGAATGCAATGGAATGGAATGGAATGGAATGGAATGGAATCAACCCGAATGGAATGGAATGGAATGGAACAGAATGGAATGCAATAAACCGGAATGGAATGGAATGGAATGGAATGCAATCAACCTGAATGGAATGGAATGGAATGGAATGGAATGGAATCAAACCGAATGGAAAGGAATGGAACGGAATGGAACGGAATGGAATCAACCCGAATGGAATGGAATGGAATGGACTGGAATCAACCCGAATGGAATGGAATGGAATGGAACGGATTGGAATCAACCCGAATGGAATGGAATGGAATGGAATGGAATGGAATGGAATGGAATCAACCCGAATGGAATTGAATGGAATGGAATGGAAAGCAATCAACCCGAATGGAATGGAATGGAATGGAATGGAATGGAATGGAATGGAGTCAACCCGAACGGAATGGAATGGAATGGAATGGAATCAACACAAATGGAATGGAATGGAATGGAATGGAACGGAATCAACCCGAATGGAATGGAATGGAATCAATGCGAATGGAATGGAATGGACTGGAATGGAATGGAATGGAATGGAATGGAGTGGAATGGAATGGAATCAATCCGAATGGAATGGAATGGAATGGAATGGAATCAGCTGGAATGGAATGGAATGGAATGGAATGGAATGGAATGGAATGGAATCAACCCGAATGGAATGGAATGGAATGGAGTGCAATAAACCGGAATGGAATGAAATGGAATGGAATGGAATGCAATCAACCTGAATGGAATGGGATGGAATGGAATGGCTAACATTGGAATGGAATCAACCCGAATGGAATGGAATGGAATGGAATGGAACAGAATGGAATCAACCCAAATGGAATGGAATGGAATGGAATGGAATGGAACGGAATGGAATCAACCCGAATGGAATGGAATGGAATGGAATGGAATCAACCGGTATGGAGTGGAATAGAATGGAATGGATTGGAATGGAATGGAATGGAATGGAATGTAAACAACTGGAATGGAATGCAATGGAACGGAATGCAATCAACCCGAATGGAATGGAATAGAAAGGAATCAACCCGAAATGAATGGAATGGAATGGAATGATATGGAATGGAATGGAATGGAATGGAATGGAATGGAATCAAACCGAATGGAATGGAACGGAATGGAATGAATTGGAATGGAATCACATGGAAGGGAAATGAATGGAAAGGAATGGAACCAACCCGAATGGAATGGAATGGAATGGAATCAACCCGAATGGAATGGAATGGAATGGAATGGAATGGAATCAACCGGTATGGAGTGGAATAGAATGGAATGGAATGGAATGGAATGGAATGGAATGGAATCAACTGGAATGGAATGCAATGGAACGGAATGCAATCAACCCTAATGGAATGGAATAGAAAGGAATCAACCCGAAATGAATGGAATGGAATGGAATGATATGGAATGGAATGGAATGGATTGGAATGGAATGGAATCAAACCGAATGGAATGGAATGGAATGGAATGAATTGGAATGGAATCAAATGGAAGGGAAAGGAATGGAAAGGAATGGAACCAACCCAAACGGAATGGAGTGGAATGGAATGGCATGGAATGGAATCAACCCGAATGGAATGGAATGGAATGGAAAGGAATGGAATCAAATGGAATGGAATCAACCCGAATGGAATGGAATGGAATGGAATGGAATCAACCCGAAAGGAATGGAATGGAATGGCATGGAATGGAATGGAATGGAATGGAATGGAATGGAATGGAATGCTATGGAATGGAATCAACCCGAAGGGAAAGGAATGGCATGGAATGGAATCAACCCGAATGGAATGGAATGGAATGGAATGGAATGGAATCAACCCGAATGGAATGGAATGGAATGGAATGGAATGAAATGGAATGGAATGGAATGGAATGGAATGGAATGGAATGGAATGGAATGGAATGCAATCAACCCAAATGGAATGGAACGGAATTCAATGGAATGAGATGGAATCCACCCGAATGGAATGGAATGGAAAGGAATGGCATGGAATGGTATGGAATGTAATCAACCCGAATGGAAAGGAATGAAATGAAATGGAATGGAATGGAATCAACTGGAATGGAATGTAATGGAATTGAATGGAATGGAATGGATTGGAATGGAATGGAATGGAATCAACTGGAATGGAATGGAATGGAATGGAATCAACCCGAATGGAATCGAATGGAAAGGAATGGAATGGAATGGAATGGAATGGAATGGAATTGAATGGAATGGAACAGAATGGAATCAACTGGAATGGAATGGATTGGAATGAAATGGAATGGAATGGAATGGAATCAACCCGAATGGAATGGAATGGAATGGAATGGCATGGAATGGAATCAACCCGAATGGATAGAAATGGAATGGAATGGAATGGAATCAACCCAAATATAATGTAATGTAATAGAAGGGAATAGTATGGAATCTACCGGAATGGAATGGAATGGAAAGGAATGGAATGGAATAAACCGGAGTGGAATGGAATGGAATGGAATGGAATCAACCTGAATGGAATGGAATGGAATGGAATGGATTCAACCCGAATGGAGTGGAATGGAATAGAAAGGAATGCAATGGAATGGAACGGAATGGAATGGAATGGAATGGCATGGAATGGAATCAACGCGAATGGAATGGAATGGAATGGAATCAACCCGAATGTAATGTAATGTAATGGAATGGAATCAACCCGAAAGGAATGGAATGGAATGGAATGGAATGGAAAGGAATGGAATGGAATGGAATCAACCCGAATGGAATGGAATGGAATGGAATGGAATGGAATGGAATCAACCCAAATGCAATGGAATGGAATGGAATGGAATGGAATCAACCCGAATGGAATGGAATGGAATGGAATGGAATGGAATGGAATCAACCCAAATGGAATGGAATGGAATGGAATGGAATGGAATGGAATGGAATGGCATGGAATGGAATCAACACGAATGGAATGGAATGGAATGGAATGGAATGGAATAAACCCGAACAAAATGGAAAGGAATGGATTGGAATGAAATCAACCCGAATGGAAAGTTATGGAATGAAATGGAATGGAATGGAGTCAACCGGAGTGGAATGGAATGGAATGGAATGGAATAGAATCAACGGGAATGGAATGGAATGGAATGGAATGGAGTAAACCCGAATGGAATGGAAAGGAATTGAATGGAATGGAATTGAATCAACCCGCATGGAATGCAGTGGAATGGATTGGAATGGAATGGAATGGAACGTAATCAACCCGAATGGATATGAATGGAATGGAATCAACACGAATGGAATTGAATGGAATGGAGTGGAATGGAATGAAATGCAATGGAATCAACCCGAATGGAATGCAACGGAATGGAATGGATTGGAAAAAATCAACCCGAATGGAATGGAATGGAATGGAAAGGGATGGAAAGGAATCAACACGAATGGAATGGAATGGAATGGAATGGAATGGAATGGAATGGAATCTACCCGAATGGAATGGAAGGGAATGGAATGGAATGGAATGGAATGGAATCAACCCGAATGTAATGGAATAGAATGGAATGGAATCAACCCGAACATAATGGAATGGAATGGAATGGAATGGAATGGAATCAACACAAATGGAATGGAATGGAATGGAATGGAATGGAATCAACCCGAATGGAATGGAATGGAATGGAATGGAATCAACGCGAGTGGAATGGAATGGAATGGAATGGAATGGAGTGGAATGGAATGGAATCAATCCGAATGGAATGGAATGGAATGGAATGGAATCAACAGGAATGGAATGGAATGGAATGGAAAGGAATGGAATGGAATGTTATGGAATCAACCCGCATGGAATGGAATGGAATGGAATTGAATGGAATGGAATGGAATGGAATCAACCGGTATGGAATGGAATAGAATGGAATGGAATGGAATGGAATGGAATGGAATCAACTGGAATGGAATGCAATGGAACGGAATGCAATCAACCCGAATTGAATGGAATAGAAAGGAATCAATCCGAAATTACTGGAATGGAATGGAATGATATGGAATGGAATGGAATGGCATCGAATGGAATGGAATCAAACCGAATGGAATGGAATGGAATGGAATGAAATGGAATGGAATCAAATGGAAGGGAAAGGAATGGAAAGGAATGGAATCAACACGAACGGAATGGAATGGAATGGAATGACATGGAATGGAATCAACCCGAATGGAATGGAATGGAATGGAATGGAATGGAATCAACCGGAATGGAATGGAATGGAATGGAATGGAATGGAATGGAATCAACCCGATTGGAATGGAATGAAATGGATTGGAATGGAATGGAATGCAACAGAATGGAATCAACTAGAATGGAGTGGAATGGAATGAAATGTAATGGAATGGAATGGAATCAACCCGAATGGATAGAATTGGCATGGAATGGAATCAACCCGAATGGATGGAAATGGAATGGAATGGAATGGAATCAACCCAAATGTAATGTAATGGAATGGAATGGAATAGTATGGAATCAACCGTAATGGAATGTAATGGAAAGGAATGGAATGGAATGGAATGCAATCAACCCGAACGGAATGGAATGGATTGGTATGGAATCAAGGCGAATGGAGCGGAATGGAATGGAATGGAATGCAATCATCCCGAATGGAATGGAATGGAATGGAATGGAATGGAATGGAAAGCAATCAACCCGAATGGAATGGAAAGGAATTCAATGGAATGAAATGGAATCAACCCGAATGGAATGGAATGGAAAGGAATGGCATGGAATGGAATGGAATGGAATCAACACGAATGGAAAGGAATGGAATGCAATGGAATGGAATGGAATCCACTGAATGGAATGTAATGGAATTGAATGGAATGGAATGCATTGGAATGGAATGGAATGGAATCAAGCCGAATGGAATGGAATGGAATGGAATGGAATGGAATGGAATCAACCCGAATGGAATGGAATGGAAAGGAATGGAATGGCTTGGAATTGAATCAACCTGAATGGAATGGAATGGAATGGAATGGAATGGAATGGAATCAACCGGAATGGAATGGAATGGAATGGAGTGGAATGGAATGGAATCAACCCGAATGGAATGGAATGGAATGGAATGGAAAGGAATCAACCCTAATGGAATGGAATGGAATTGAATGGAATGGAATGGCATGGAATGGAATCAACCCGAATGGAATGGAATGGAATGGAATGGAATGGAATGGAATGGAATCAACCCGAATGGAATGGAATGGAATGGAATGGAATGGAATGCAATAAACCGGAATGGAATGGAATGGAATGGAATAGAATGGAATGGAATCGAATCAACCCAAATGGAATGGATTGGAATGGAGTGGAATCAACCCGAATGGAATGGAATGGAATCAACGCGAATGGGATGGAATGGAATGGAATGGAATGGAATGGAGTGGATTGGAATGGAATCAATCCGAATGGAATGGAATGGAATGGAATGGAATCAACCGGAATGGAATGGAATGGAATGGAAAGGAATGGAATGGAATGTTATGGAATCAACCCCCATGGAATGGAATGGAATGGAATGGAATCAACCCGAATGGAATGGAATGGAGTGGAATGCAATGAAATGGAACGCAATTAACTTGAATGGAATGAAATGGAATGGAATGGAATGCATTGGAATGGAATCAACCCGAATGGAATGGAATGGAATGGAATGGAATGGAATGGAATGGAATGCAACGGAATGGAATCAACCCGAATGGAATGGAATGGAATGGAAAGGAATGGAATCAACCGGTATGGAGTGGAATAGAATGGAATGGATTGGAATGGAATGGAATGGAATGGAATGTAAACAACTGGAATGGAATGCAATGGAACGGAATGCAATCAACCCTAATGGAATGGAATAGAAAGGAATCAACCCGAAATGAATGGAATGGAATGGAATGATATGGAATGGAATGGAATGGATTGGAATGGAATGGAATCAAACCGAATGGAATGGAATGGAATGGAATGAATTGGAATGGAATCAAATGGAAGGGAAAGGAATGGAAAGGAATGGAAACAACCCGAACGGAATGGAATGGAATGGAATGGCATGGAATGGAATCAACCCGAATGGAATGGAATGGAATGGAATGGAATGGAATCAACCCGAATGGAATGGAATGGAATGGAATGGAATCCACCCGAAAGGAATGGAATGGAATGGCATGGAATGGAATGGAATGGAATGGAATGGAATGCTATGGAATGGAATCAACCCGAAGGGAAAGGAATGGCATGGAATGGAATCAACCCGAATGGAATGGAATGGAATGGAATGGAATGGAATGGAATCAACCCGAATGGAATGGTATGGAATGAAATGGAATGGAATGGAATGGAATGGAATGGAATGGAACGGAATGGAATGGAATGGAATGGAATGGAATGCAATGGAATGGAATCAACCCAAAGGGAATGGAATGGAATGGAACGGAACGGAATCAACCCGAATGGAATGGAATGGAATGGAATGGAATGGAATGGAATGGAATGGAATCAACCCGAATGGAATTGAATGGAATGGAATGGAAAGGAATCAACCCGAATTGAATGGAATGGAATGGCATGGAATGGAATGGAATGGAATGTAATCATCCCGAATGGAATGGCATAGAATGGAATGGAATGGAGTGGAATCAACCCCAATGGAATGGAATGGAATGGAATGGAATGGAATGGAAAGGAATCAACCCAAATGGAATGGAATGGAATGGAATGGAATGGAATGGAATGGAATGGAATGGAATGGCATGGAATGGAATCAACCCGAATGGAATGGAATGGAATGGCATGGAATGGAATCAACCCGAATGGAATGGAATGGAATGGAATCAACCCGAATGGAATGAATGCAATGGAATGGAACGGAATGGAATCAAACCGAATGGAATGGAATGGACTGGAATCAACACGAATGGAATGGAATGGAATGGAACGGAATGGAATCAACCCGAATGGAATGGAATGGAATGGAATGGAATGGAATGGAATGGAATGGAATAAACCCGAATGGAATGGAAAGGAATGGAATGGAAAGGAATGGAATGGAATCAACTGGTATGGAATGGAATAGAATGGAATGGAATGGAATGGAACGGAATGGAATCAACTGGAATGGAATGGAATGGAATGCAATGGAATGGAATGCAATCAACCTGAGTGGAATGGAATGGAAAGTAATCAACCCGAAATAAATCAATGGAATGGAATGATATGGAATGGAATGGAATGGAATGGAATGGAATCAACCCGAATGGAATGGAATGGAATGGAATGGAATGGAAAGGAATCAACCCTAATGGAATGGAATGGAATGGAATGGAATGGAATGGAATGGAATGGAATGGAATTGAATGGAATGGAATGGCATGGAATGGAATCAACCCGAATGGAATGCAATGGAATGGAATGGAATGGAATGGAATGGAATCAACCCGAATGGAATGGAATGGAATGGAACAGAATGGAATGCAATAAACCGGAATGGAATGGAATGGAATGGAATGCAATCAACCTGAATGGAATGGAATGGAATGGAATGGAATGGAATCAAACCGAATGGAAAGGAATGGAACGGAATGGAACGGAATGGAATCAACCCGAATGGAATGGAATGGAATGGACTGGAATCAACCCGAATGGAATGGAATGGAATGGAACGGATTGGAATCAACCCGAATGGAATGGAATGGAATGGAATGGAATGGAATGGAATGGAATCAACCCGAATGGAATTGAATGGAATGGAATGGAAAGCAATCAACCCGAATGGAATGGAATGGAATGGAATGGAATGGAATGGAATGGAGTCAACCCGAACGGAATGGAATGGAATGGAATGGAATGGAATGGAATCAACACAAATGGAATGGAATGGAATGGAATGGAACGGAATCAACCCGAATGGAATGGAATGGAATCAATGCGAATGGAATGGAATGGACTGGAATGGAATGGAATGGAATGGAATGGAGTGGAATGGAATGGAATCAATCCGAATGGAATGGAATGGAATGGAATGGAATCAGCTGGAATGGAATGGAATGGAATGGAATGGAATGGAATGGAATCAACCCGAATGGAATGGAATGGAATGGAGTGCAATAAACCGGAATGGAATGAAATGGAATGGAATGGAATGCAATCAACCTGAATGGAATGGGATGGAATGGAATGGCTAACATTGGAATGGAATCAACCCGAATGGAATGGAATGGAATGGAATGGAACAGAATGGAATCAACCCAAATGGAATGGAATGGAATGGAATGGAATGGAACGGAATGGAATCAACCCGAATGGAATGGAATGGAATGGAATGGAATCAACCGGTATGGAGTGGAATAGAATGGAATGGATTGGAATGGAATGGAATGGAATGGAATGTAAACAACTGGAATGGAATGCAATGGAACGGAATGCAATCAACCCGAATGGAATGGAATAGAAAGGAATCAACCCGAAATGAATGGAATGGAATGGAATGATATGGAATGGAATGGAATGGAATGGAATCAAACCGAATGGAATGGAACGGAATGGAATGAATTGGAATGGAATCACATGGAAGGGAAATGAATGGAAAGGAATGGAACCAACCCGAATGGAATGGAATGGAATGGAATCAACCCGAATGGAATGGAATGGAATGGAATGGAATGGAATCAACCGGTATGGAGTGGAATAGAATGGAATGGAATGGAATGGAATGGAATGGAATGGAATCAACTGGAATGGAATGCAATGGAACGGAATGCAATCAACCCTAATGGAATGGAATAGAAAGGAATCAACCCGAAATGAATGGAATGGAATGGAATGATATGGAATGGAATGGAATGGATTGGAATGGAATGGAATCAAACCGAATGGAATGGAATGGAATGGAATGAATTGGAATGGAATCAAATGGAAGGGAAAGGAATGGAAAGGAATGGAACCAACCCAAACGGAATGGAGTGGAATGGAATGGCATGGAATGGAATCAACCCGAATGGAATGGAATGGAATGGAAAGGAATGGAATCAAATGGAATGGAATCAACCCGAATGGAATGGAATGGAATGGAATGGAATCAACCCGAAAGGAATGGAATGGAATGGCATGGAATGGAATGGAATGGAATGGAATGGAATGGAATGGAATGCTATGGAATGGAATCAACCCGAAGGGAAAGGAATGGCATGGAATGGAATCAACCCGAATGGAATGGAATGGAATGGAATGGAATGGAATCAACCCGAATGGAATGGAATGGAATGGAATGGAATGAAATGGAATGGAATGGAATGGAATGGAATGGAATGGAATGGAATGGAATGGAATGCAATCAACCCAAATGGAATGGAACGGAATTCAATGGAATGAGATGGAATCCACCCGAATGGAATGGAATGGAAAGGAATGGCATGGAATGGTATGGAATGTAATCAACCCGAATGGAAAGGAATGAAATGAAATGGAATGGAATGGAATCAACTGGAATGGAATGTAATGGAATTGAATGGAATGGAATGGATTGGAATGGAATGGAATGGAATCAACTGGAATGGAATGGAATGGAATGGAATCAACCCGAATGGAATCGAATGGAAAGGAATGGAATGGAATGGAATGGAATGGAATGGAATTGAATGGAATGCAACAGAATGGAATCAACTGGAATGGAATGGATTGGAATGAAATGGAATGGAATGGAATGGAATCAACCCGAATGGAATGGAATGGAATGGAATGGCATGGAATGGAATCAACCCGAATGGATAGAAATGGAATGGAATGGAATGGAATCAACCCAAATATAATGTAATGTAATAGAAGGGAATAGTATGGAATCTACCGGAATGGAATGGAATGGAAAGGAATGGAATGGAATAAACCGGAGTGGAATGGAATGGAATGGAATGGAATCAACCTGAATGGAATGGAATGGAATGGAATGGATTCAACCCGAATGGAGTGGAATGGAATAGAAAGGAATGCAATGGAATGGAACGGAATGGAATGGAATGGAATGGCATGGAATGGAATCAACGCGAATGGAATGGAATGGAATGGAATCAACCCGAATGTAATGTAATGTAATGGAATGGAATCAACCCGAAAGGAATGGAATGGAATGGAATGGAATGGAAAGGAATGGAATGGAATGGAATCAACCCGAATGGAATGGAATGGAATGGAATGGAATGGAATGGAATCAACCCAAATGCAATGGAATGGAATGGAATGGAATGGAATCAACCCGAATGGAATGGAATGGAATGGAATGGAATGGAATGGAATCAACCCAAATGGAATGGAATGGAATGGAATGGAATGGAATGGAATGGAATGGCATGGAATGGAATCAACACGAATGGAATGGAATGGAATGGAATGGAATGGAATAAACCCGAACAAAATGGAAAGGAATGGATTGGAATGAAATCAACCCGAATGGAAAGTTATGGAATGAAATGGAATGGAATGGAGTCAACCGGAGTGGAATGGAATGGAATGGAATGGAATAGAATCAACGGGAATGGAATGGAATGGAATGGAATGGAGTAAACCCGAATGGAATGGAAAGGAATTGAATGGAATGGAATTGAATCAACCCGCATGGAATGCAGTGGAATGGATTGGAATGGAATGGAATGGAACGTAATCAACCCGAATGGATATGAATGGAATGGAATCAACACGAATGGAATTGAATGGAATGGAGTGGAATGGAATGAAATGCAATGGAATCAACCCGAATGGAATGCAACGGAATGGAATGGATTGGAAAAAATCAACCCGAATGGAATGGAATGGAATGGAAAGGGATGGAAAGGAATCAACACGAATGGAATGGAATGGAATGGAATGGAATGGAATGGAATGGAATCTACCCGAATGGAATGGAAGGGAATGGAATGGAATGGAATGGAATGGAATCAACCCGAATGTAATGGAATAGAATGGAATGGAATCAACCCGAACATAATGGAATGGAATGGAATGGAATGGAATGGAATCAACACAAATGGAATGGAATGGAATGGAATGGAATGGAATCAACCCGAATGGAATGGAATGGAATGGAATGGAATCAACGCGAGTGGAATGGAATGGAATGGAATGGAATGGAGTGGAATGGAATGGAATCAATCCGAATGGAATGGAATGGAATGGAATGGAATCAACAGGAATGGAATGGAATGGAATGGAAAGGAATGGAATGGAATGTTATGGAATCAACCCGCATGGAATGGAATGGAATGGAATTGAATGGAATGGAATGGAATGGAATCAACCGGTATGGAATGGAATAGAATGGAATGGAATGGAATGGAATGGAATGGAATCAACTGGAATGGAATGCAATGGAACGGAATGCAATCAACCCGAATTGAATGGAATAGAAAGGAATCAATCCGAAATTACTGGAATGGAATGGAATGATATGGAATGGAATGGAATGGCATCGAATGGAATGGAATCAAACCGAATGGAATGGAATGGAATGGAATGAAATGGAATGGAATCAAATGGAAGGGAAAGGAATGGAAAGGAATGGAATCAACACGAACGGAATGGAATGGAATGGAATGACATGGAATGGAATCAACCCGAATGGAATGGAATGGAATGGAATGGAATGGAATCAACCCGAATGGAATGGAATGGAATGGAATGGAATGGAACGGAATGGAGTGGAATGCAATGGAATGGAATCAACCCGAAGGGAATGGAATGGAATGGAATGGAATGGAATGGAATGGAATGGAATCAATCCGAATGGAATGGAATAGAATGGAATGGAATGAAATGGAATGGAATGGAATGGAATGGAATGCAATCAACCCGAATGGAATGGAACGGAATTCAATGGAATGACATGGAATCAACCCGAATGGAATGGAATGGAAAGGAATGGCATGGAATGGAATGCAATGGAATCAACCCGAATGGAAAGGAATGAAATGGAATGGAATGGAATGGAATCAACTGGAACGGAATGTAATGGAATTGAATGGAATGGAATGGATTGGAATGGAATGGAATGGAATCAACTGGAATGGAATGGAATGGAATGCAACAGAATGGAATCAACTGGAATGGAGTGGAATGGAATGAAATGGAATGGAATGGAATGGAATCAACCCGAATGGAAAGAATTGGCATGGAATGGAATCAACCCGAATGGATGGAAATGGAATGGAATGGAATGGAATCAACCCAAATGTAATGTAATGGAATGGAATGGAATAGTATGGAATCAACCGTAATGGAATGTAATGGAAAGGAATGGAATGGAATGGAATGCAATCAACCCGAACATAATGGAATGGAATGGAATGGAATGGAATCAACACAAATGGAATGGAATGGAATGGAATGGAATGGAATGGAATCAACCCGAATGGAATGGAATGGAATGGAATGGAATCAACGCGAATGGAATGGAATGGAATGGAATGGAATGGAGTGGAATGGAATGGAATCAATCCGAATGGAATGGAATGGAATGGAATGGAATCAACAGGAATGGAATGGAATGGAATGGAAAGGAATGGAATGGAATGTTATGGAATCAACCCGCATGGAATGGAATGGAATGGATTTGAATGGAATGGAATGGAATGGAATCAACCCGAATGGAATGGAATGGAATGGAATGCAATTGAATGGAATGCAATAAACCGGAATGGAATGAAATGGAATGGAATGGAATGCAATGAACCTGAATGGAATGGAATGGCATGCATTGGAATGGAATCAACCCGAATGGAATGGAAGGGAATGGAATGGAACGGAATGGAATCAACCCGAATGGAATGGAATGGAATGGAATGGAATGGAATGGAACGTAATCAACCCGAATGGATATGAATGGAATGGAATCAACACGAATGGAATTCAATGGAATGGAGTGGAATGGAATGAAATGCAATGGAATCAACCCGAATGGAATGCAACGGAATGGAATGGATTGGAAAAAATCAACCCGAGTGGAATGGAATGGAATGGAAAGGGATGGAAAGGAATCAACACGAATGGAATGGAATGGAATGGAATGGAATGGAATGGAATGGAATGGAATCTACCCGAATGGAATGGAAGGGAATGGAATGGAATGGAATGGAATGGAATCAAACCGAATGTAATGGAATGGAATGGAATGTAACGGAATGGAATGGATTCATCCCGAATGGACTGGAATGGAATAGAAAGGAATGCAATGGAATGGAATGGATTGGAATCTACCCCAAAGGAATGGAAAGGAATGGAATGGAATGGAATGGAATGGAATGAACACGAATGGAATGTAATGGAATGGCATAGAATGGAATGGAATGGAATGGAGTAAACCCAAATGGAATGGAATGGAATGGAGTGGAATGGAATGGAATGGAATTGAACGGAATCAACCCGAATGTAATGTAATGGAATGGAATGGAATGGAATGGAATGGAATGGAATGGAAAGGAATCAACACGAATGGATTGGAATGGATTGGAATGGAATCAATTGGAATAGAATGGGATGGAATGGAATGGAATCAAACCGAGTGGAATGGAGTGGAATGGAAGGGAATGGAATGGAATGGAATCAACCCGAATGGAATGGAATGGAATGGAAGGGAATGGAATCAATCCGAATGGAATTGAATGGAATGGAATGGAAAGGAAACAACCCGAATGGAATGGAATGGAATGGAATGGAATGGAACGGTATGGAATGGAATCATCCCGAATGTAACGGAATGGAATGGAATGGAATGGAATGGAATGGAATGGAATTAACCGGAATGGAATGGAATGGAATGGAAAGGAATCAACCCTATTGGAATGGAATGGAATGGAATGGAATGGAATGGCATGGAATGGAATCAACACGAATGGAATGGAACGGAATGGAATTGAATGGAATGGAATGGAATGGAATCAACCCGAATGGAATGGAATGGAATGGAATGGAATAGAATGGAATGCAATAAACCGGAATGGAATGGTATGGAATGGAATGGAATGCAATCAACCTGAATGGAATGGAATGGAATGGAATGGAATCAACCCGAACGGAATGGAATGGAATGGAATGGAACGCAATGGAATCAACCCGAATGGAATGGAATGGAATGGAATGGACTGGAATCAACCCGAATGGAATGGAATGGAACGGAATGGAATTAACCCGAATGGAATGGAATGGAATGGAATGGAATGGAATGGAATGGAATCAACCCGAATGGAATTGAATGGAATGGAATGGAAAGGAATCAACCCGAATGGAATGGAATGGAATGGAATGGAATCCTCCCGAATGGAATGGAATGGAATGGAATGGAATGGAATCAACCCGAATGGAATGGAATGGAATGGAATGGAAAGGAATCAACCCAAATGGAATTGAATGGAATGGAATGGAATGGAATGGAATGGAATGGAATTGAATGGAATGGAATGGCATGGAATGCAATCAACCTGAATAGAATGGAATGGAATGGAATGCAATGGAATCAACCCGAATGGAATGGAATGGAATGGAACGGAATGGAATCTACCCGAATGGAATGGAATGGAATGGACTGGAATCAACCCGAATGGAATGGAATGGACTGATATCAACCCGAATGAAATGGAATGGAATGGAACGGAATGGAATGAACCCGAATGGAATGGAATGGAATGGAATGGAATGGAATGGAATGGAATCAACCCGAATGGAATTGAATGGAATGGAATGGAAAGGAATCAACCCGAATGGAATGGAATGGAATGGAATCATCCCGAATGGAATGGAATGGAATGGAATGGAATGGAATGGAATCAACCCGAATGGAATGGAATGGAATGGAATGGAATGGAAAGGAATCAACCCAAATGGAATGGAATGGAATGGAATGGAATGGAATTGAATGGAATAGAATGGCATGGAATGGAACCAACACGAATGGAATGGAATGGAATGGAATAAACCCGAACAAAATGGAATGGAATGGATTGGCATGAAATCAACCCGAATGGAAAGTTATGGAATGAAATGGAATGGAATGGAGTCAACCGGAGTGGAATGGAATGGAATGGAATGGAATAGAATCAACGGGAATGGAATGGAATGGAATGGAATGGAGTAAACCCGAATGGAATGGAAAGGAATTGAATGGAATGGAATTGAATCAACCCGCATGGAATGCAGTGGAATGGATTGCAATGGAATGGAATGGAACGTAATCAACCCGAATGGATATGAATGGAATGGAATCAACACGAATGGAATTGAATGGAATGGAGTGGAATGGAATGAAATGCAATGGAATCAACCCGAATGGAATGCAACGGAATGGAATGGATTGGAAAAAATCAACCCGAATGGAATGGAATGGAATCGAAAGGGATGGAAAGGAATCAACACGAATGGAATGGAATGGAATGGAATGGAATGGAATGGAATCTACCCGAATGGAATGGAAGGGAATGGAATGGAATGGAATGGAATCAACCCGAATGGAATGGAATAGAATGGAATGGAATCAACCCGAACATAATGGAATGGAATGGAATGGAATGGAATGGAATGGAATCAACACAAATGGAATGGAATGGAATGGAATGGAATGGAATGGAATCAACCCGAATGGAATGGAATGGAATGGAATGGAATCAACGCGAATGGAATGGAATGGAATGGAATGGAATGGAGTGGAATGGAATGGAATCAATCCGAATGGAATGGAATGGAATGGAATGGAATCAACAGGAATGGAATGGAATGGAATGGAAAGGAATGGAATGGAATGTTATGGAATCAACCCGCATGGAATGGAATGGAATGGATTTCAATGGAATGGAATGGAATGGAATCAACCCGATTGGAATGGAATGGAATGGAATGCAATTGAATGGAATGCAATAAACCGGAATGGAATGAAATGGAATGGAATGGAATGCAATGAACCTGAATGGAATGGAATGGCATGCATTGGAATGGAATCAACCCGAATGGAATGGAAGGGAATGGAATGGAACGGAATGGAATCAACCCGAATGGAATGGAATGGAATGGAATGGAATGGAATGGAATGGAACGTAATCAACCCGAATGGATATGAATGGAATGGAATCAACACGAATGGAATTCAATGGAATGGAGTGGAATGGAATGAAATGCAATGGAATCAACCCGAATGGAATGCAACGGAAGGGAATGGATTGGAAAAAATCAACCCGAGTGGAATGGAATGGAATGGAAAGGGATGGAAAGGAATCAACACGAATGGAATGGAATGGAATGGAATGGAATGGAATGGAATGGAATGGAATCTACCCGAATGGAATGGAAGGGAATGGAATGGAATGGAATGGAATGGAATCAACCCGAATGTAATGGAATAGAATGGAATGGAATCAACCCGAACATAATGGAATGGAATGGAATGGAATGGAATGGAATGGAATGGAACCAACACAAATGGAATGGAATGGAATGGAATGGAATGGAATGGAATGGAATCAACCCGAATGGAATGGAATGGAATGGAATGGAATCAACGCGAATGGAATGGAATGGAATGGAATGGAAAGGAGTGGAATGGAATGGAATCAATCCGAATGGAATGGAATGGAATGGAATGGAATCAACAGGAATGGAATGGAATGGAATGGAAAGGAATGGAATGGAATGTTATGGAATCAACCCGCATGGAATGGAATGGAATGGAATTGAATGGAATGGAATGGAATGGAATCAACCCGAATGGAATGGAATGGAATGGAATGCAATTGAATGGAATGCAATAAACCGGAATGGAATGAAATGGAATGGAATGGAATGCAATGAACCTGAATGGAATGGAATGGCATGCATTTTAATGGAATCAACCCGAATGGAATGGAAGGGAATGGAATGGAACGGAATGGAATCAACCCGAATGGAATGGAATGGAATGGAATGGAATGGAATGGAATGGAACGGAATGGAATCAACCCGAATGGAATGGAATGGAATGGAATGGAATGGAATCAACCCGAATGGAATGGAATGGAATGGAATGGAATGGAATCAACCGGTATGGAATGGAATAGAATGGAACGGAATGGAATGGAATGGAATGGAATCAACTGGAATGGAATGCAATGGAACTTAATGCAATCAACCCGAATTGAATGCAATAGAAAGGAATCAACCCGAAATGAATGGAATGGAATGGAATGATATGGAATGGAATGGAATGGAATGGAATGGAATCAAACCGAATAGAATGGAATGGAATGGAATGAATTGGAATGGAATCAAATGGAAGGGAAAGGAATGGAAAGGAATGGAATCAACACGAACGGAATGGAATGGAATGGAATGACATGGAATGGAATCAACCCGAATGGAATGGAATGGAAAGGAATGGAATGGAATCAACCCGAATGGAATGGAATGGAATGGAATGGAATGGAATCAACCCGAAATGAATGGAATGGAATGGAATGGAATGGAATCAACCCGAAATGAATGGAATGGAATGGAATGGAATGGAACGGAATGGAGTGGAATGCAATGGAATGGAATCAACCCGAAGGGAATGGAATGGAATGGAATGGAATGGAATGGAATGGAATAAACCCGAATGGAATGGAATAGAATGGAATGGAATGAAATGGGATGGAATGGAATGGAATGGAATGGAATGGAATGCAATCAACCCGAATGGAATGGAACGGAATTCAATGGAATGACATGGAATCAACCCGAATGGAATGGAATGGAAAGGAATGGCATGGAATGGAATGCAATGGAATCAACCCGAATGGAAAGGAATGAAATGGAATGGAATGGAATGGAATCAACTGGAATGGAATGTAATGGAATTGAATGGAATGGAATGGATTGGAAAGGAATGGAATGGAATCAACCGGAATGGAATGGAATGGAATGGAATGGAATGGAATGGAATGGAATCAGCCTGAATGGAATGGAATGGAATGGATTGGAATGGAATGGAATGCAACAGAATGGAATCAAATGGAATGGAGTGGAATGGAATGAAATGGAATGGAAAGGAATGGAATCAACCCGAATGGAAAGAATTGGCATGGAATGGAATCAACCCGAATGGATGGAAATGGAATGGAATGGAATGGAATCAACCCGAATGGAATGGAATGGAATGGAATGGAATGGAATCAACCCGAATGGAATGGAATGGAATGGAATGGAATGAACCCGAAAGGAATGGAATGGAATGGCATGGAATGGAATGGAATGGAATGGAATGGAATGGAATGGAATGCTATGGAATGGAATCAACCCGAAGGGAAAGGAATGGCATGGAATGGAATCAACCCGAATGGAATGGAATGGAATGGAATGGAATGGAATGGAATGGAATCAACCCGAATGGAATGGAATGGAATGAAATGGAATGGAATGGAATGGAATGGAATGGAATGGAATGCAATCAACCCAAATGGAATGGAACGGAATTCAATGGAATGAAATGGAATCAACCCGAATGGAATGGAATGGAAAGGAATGGCATGGAATGGAATGGAATGGAATCAACCCGAATGGAAAGGAATGAAATGAAATGGAATGGAATGGAATCAACTGGAATGGAATGTAATGGAATTGAATGGAATGGAATGGATTGGAATGGAATGGAATGGAATCAACTGGAATGGAATGGAATGGAATGGAATCAACCCGAATGGAATGGAATGGAATGGAATGGAATGGAATGGAATGGAATGGCATTGAATGGAATGCAACAGAATGGAATCAACTGGAATGGAATGGATTGGAATGAAATGGAATGGAATGGAATGGAATCAACCCGAATGGAATGGAATGGAATGGAATGGCATGGAATGGAATCAAACCGAATGGATAGAAATGGAATGGAAAGGAATGGAATCAACCCAAATATAATGTAATGTAATGGTAGGGAATAGTATGGAATCTACCGGAATGGAATGGAATGGAAAGGAATGGAATGGAATAAACCGGAGTGGAATGGAATGGAATGGAATGGAATCAACCTGAATGGAATGGAATGGAATGGAATGGATTCAACAAGAATGGAGTGGAATGGAATAGAAAGGAATGCAATGGAATGGAACGGAATGGAATGGAATGGAATGGCATGGAATGGAATCAACGCGAATGGAATGGAATGGAATGGAATCAACCCGAATGCAATGTAATGTAATAGAATGGAATCAACCCGAAAGGAATGGAATGGAATGGAATGGAATGGAATGGAATGGAATGGAATGCAATGGAATGGAATCAACCCGAAGGGAATGGAATGGAATGGAACGGAACAGAATCAACCCGAATGGAATGGAATGGAATGGAATGGAATGGAGTGGAATCAACCCGAATGGAATTGAATGGAATGGAATGGAAAGGAATCAACCCGAATTGAATGGAATGGAATGGAATGGAATGGAATGGAATGGAAAGGAATCATCCCGAATGGAATGGCATGGAATGGAATGGAATGGAATGGAATCAACCCCAATGGAATGGAATGGAATGGAATGGAAAGGAATCAACCCAAATGGAATGGAATGGAATGGAATGGAATGGAATGGAATGGAATGGAATGGAATGGCATGGAATGGAATCAACCCGAATGGAATGGAATGGAATGGCATGGAATGGAATCAACCCGAATGGAATGGAATGGAATAGAATGAACCCGAATGGAATGGAATGGAATGGAATGGAACGGAATGGAATCAAACCGAATGGAATGGAATGGACTGGAATCAACAAGAATGGAATGGAATGGAATGGAACGGAATGGAATCAACCCGAATGGAATGGAATGGAATGGAATGGAATGGAATGGCATGGAATGGAATCAACCCGAATGGAATGCAATGGAAAGGAATGGAATGGAATGGAATGGAATCAACCCGAATGGAATGGAATGGAATGGAATGGATTAGAATGGAATGCAATCAACCGGAATCGAATGGAATGGAATGGAATGCAATCAACCTGAATGGAATGGAATGGAATGGAATGGAATGGAATGGAATGGAATGGAATGGAATCAACACGAATGGAATGGAATGGAATAGAACGGAATGGAATCAACCCGAATGGCATGGAATGGAATGGACTGGAATAAACCCGAATGGAATGGAATGTAATGGATCGGAATGGAATCAACCCGAATGGAATGGATTGGAATGGAATGGAATGGAAGGGAATGGAATCACCCCGAATGGAATTGCATGGAATGGAATGGAAAGGAATCAACCCGAATGGAATGGAATGGAATGGAACGGAATGGAATGGAATCAACCCGAATGGAATGGAAAGGAATGGAATGGAGTCAACCCGAACGGAAAGGAATGGAATTGAATGGAATGGAATGGAATCAACACAAATGGAATGGAATGGAATGGAATGGAATGGAACGGAATCAACCCGAATGGAATGGAATGGAATCAACGCGAATGGAATGGAATGGAATGGAATGGAATGGAATGGAATGGAATGGAGTGGAATGGAATGGAATCAATCCGAATGGAATGGAATCGAATGGAATGGAATCAACCGGAATGGAATGGAATGGAATGGAAAGGAATGGAACGGAATGGTATGGAATCAACCCCCATGGAATGGAATGGAATGGAATGGAATGGAATGGAATGGAATGGAATCAACCCGAATGGAATGGAATGGAATGGAATGGAATTGAATGGAATGCAATAAACCGGAATGGAATGAAATGGAATGGAATGGAATGCAATCAACCTGAATGGAATGGGATGGAATGGAATGGCATGCATTGGAATGGTATCAACGCGAATGGAATGGAATGGAATGGAACGGAACGGAATGGAATCAACCCGAATGGAATGGAATGGAATGGAATGGAATGGAATGGAATGGAATGGAACGGAATGGAATCAACCCGAATGGAATGGAATGGAATGGAATGGAATGGAATGGAATGGAATGGAATCAACCCGAATGGAATGGAATGGAATGGAAAGGAATGGAATCAACTGGAATGGAATGCAATGGAACGGAATGCAATCAACCCGAATGGAATGGAATAGAAAGGATTCAACCCGAAATGAATGGAATGGAATGGAATGATATGGAATGGAATGGAATGGAATGGAATGGAATCAAACCGAAGGGAAAGGAATGGAATGGAATGAATTGGAATGGAATCAAACGGAAGGGAAAGGAATTGAAAGGAATGGAATCAACCCGAACGGAATGGAATGGAATGGAATGGCATGGAATGGAATCAACCCGAATGGAATGGAATGGAATGGAATGGAATCAACCCGAATGGAATGGAATGGAATGGAATGGAATCAACACGAAAGGAATGGAATGGAATGGAATGGAATGGAATGGAATGGAATGGAATGGAATCAACCCGAAGGGAATTGAATGGAATGGAATGGAATGGCATGGAATGGAATCAACCCGAATGGAATGGAATTGAATGAAATGGAATGGAATGGAATCAACCCGAATGGAATGGAATGCAATGAAATGGAATGGAATGGAATGGAATGGAATGCAATCAACCCGAATGGAATGGAACGGAATTCAATGCAATGAAATGGAATCAACCCGAATGGAATGGAATGGAAAGGAATGGCATGGAATGGAATGGAATGGAATCAACACGAATGGAAAGGAATGAAAACAAATGGAATGGAATGGAATCAACTGGAATGGAATGTAATGGAATTGAATGGAATGGAATGGAATGGATTGGAATGGAATGGAATGGAATCAACCCGAATGGAATGTTATGGAATGAAATGGAATGGAATGGAGTCAACCGGAGTGGAATGGAATGGAATGGAATGGAATGGAGTAGAATGGAATGGAATCTACCCGAATGGAATGGAAGGGAATGGAATGGAATGGAATGGAATGGAATGGAATGGAATCAACCCGAATGTAATGGAATAGAATGGAATGGAATCAACCCGAACGGAATGGAATGGAATGGAATGGAATGGAACGGAATCAACACAAATGGAATGGAATGGAATGGAATGGAATGGAATCAACCCGAAAGGAATGGAATGGAATCAACGCGAATGGAATGGAATGGAATGGAATGGAATGGAGTGGAATGGAATGGAATCAATCCGAATGGAATGGAATGGATTGGAATGGAATGGAATCAACCGGAATGGAATGGAATGGAATGGAATGGAAAGGAATGGAATGGAATGTTATGGAATCAACCCCCATGGAATGGAATGGAACGGAATGGAATCAACCCGAATGGAATGGAATGGAGTGGAATGGAATGGAATGGAATGCAATAAACTGGAATGGAATGGAATGGAATGCAATCAACCTGAATGGAATGCAATGGAATGGAATGGAATGCATTGGAATGGAATCAACCCGAATGGAATGGAATGGAATGGAATGGAATGGAATGGAATGGAATGGAATGCAACGGAATGGAATCAACCCGAATGGAATGGAATGGAATGGAAAGGAATGGAATCAACCGGTATGGAGTGGAATAGAATGGAATGGATTGGAATGGAATGGAATGGAATGGAATGTAAACAACTGGAATGGAATGCAATGGAACGGAATGCAATCAACCCGAATGGAAAGGAATAGAAAGGAATCAACCCGAAATGAATGGAATGGAATGGAATGATATGGAATGGAATGGAATGGAATGGAATGGAATGGAATCAAGCCGAATGGAATGGAACGGACTGGAATGAATTGGAATGGAATCACATGGAAGGGAAATGAATGGAAAGGAATGGAAACAACCCGAATGGAATGGAATGGAATGGAATGGCATCAACCCGAATGGAATGGAATGGAATGGTATGGAATGGAATCAACCGGTATGGAGTGGAATAGAATGGAATGGAATGGAATGGAATGGAATGGAATCAACTGGAATGGAATGCAATGGAACGGAATGCAATCAACCCTAATGGAATGTAATAGAAAGGAATCAACCCGAAATGAATGGAATGGAATGGAATGATATGGAATGGAATGGAATGGATTGGAATGGAATGGAATCAAACCGAATGGAATGGAATGGAATGGAATGAATTGGAATGGAATCAAATGGAAGGGAAAGGAATGGAAAGGAATGGAACCAACCCGAACGGAATGGAATGGAATGGAATGGCATGGAATGGAATCAACCCGAATGGAATGGAATGGAATGGAATGGAATGGAATGGAATGGAATGCAATCAACCCGAATGGAATGGAATGGAATGGAATGGAATCAACCCGAAAGGAATGGAATGGAATGGCATGGAATGGAATGGAATGGAATGGAATGGAATGCTATGGAATGGAATCAACCCGAAGGGAAAGGAATGGCATGGAATGGAATCAACCCAAATGGAATGGAATGGAATGGAATGGAAAGGAATCAACCCAAATGGATTGGAATGGAATGGAATGGAATGGAATGGAATGGAATGGAATGCAATCAACCCAAATGGAATGGAACGGAATTCAATGGAATGAAATGGAATCAACTCGAATGGAATGGAATGGAAAGGAATGGCATGGAATGGTATGGAATGGAATCAACCAGAATGGAAAGGAATGAAATGAAATGGAATGGAATGGAATCAACTGGAATGGAATGTAATGGAATTGAATGGAATGGAATGGAATGGAATGGAATGGAATGGAATCAACTGGAATGGAATGGAATGGAATGGAATCAACCCGAATGGAATGGAATGGAATGGAATGGAATGGAATGGAATGGAATGGAATTGAATGGAATGCAACAGAATGGAATCAACTGGAATGGAATGGATTGGAATGAAATGGAATTGAATGGAATGGAATCAACCCGAATGGAATGGAATGGAATGGAATGGCATGGAATGGAATGGAATGGAATGGAATGGAATGGAATGGAATGGAATTGAATGGAATGCAACAGAATGGAATCAACTGGAATGGAATGGATTGGAATGAAATGGAATTGAATGGAATGGAATCAACCCGAATGGAATGGAATGGAATGGAATGGCATGGAATGGAATCAAACCGAATGGATAGAAATGGAATGGAATGGAATGGAATCAACCCAAATATAATGTAATGTAATGGAAGGGAATACTATGGAATCTACCGGAATGGAATGGAATGGAAAGGAATGGAATGGAATAAACCGGAGTGGAATGGAATGGAATGGAATGGAATCAACCTGAATGGAATGGAATGGATTCAACCCGAATGGAGTGGAATGGAATAGAAAGGAATGCAATGGAATGGAACGGAATGGAATGGAATGGAATGGCATGGAATGGAATCAACGCGAATGGAATGGAATGGAATGGAATCAACCCGAAGGTAATGTAATGTAATGGAATGGAATCAACCCGAAAGGAATGGAATGGAATGGAATGGAATGGAATGGAATGGAATGGAATGGAATGCAATGGAATGGAATCAACCCGAAGGGAATGGAATGGAAGGGAACGGAACGGAATCAACCCGAATGGAATGGAATGGAATGGAATGGAATGCAATGGAATCAACCCGAATGGAATTGAATGGAATGGAATGGAAAGGAATCAACCCGAATTGAATGGAATGGAGTGGAATGGAATGGAATGGAATCATCCCGAATGGAATGGCATGGAATGGAATGGAATGGAATGGAATCAACCCCAATGGAATGGAATGGAATGGAATGGAAAGGAATCAACCCAAATGGATTGGAATGGAATGGAATGGAATGGAATGGAATGGAATGGAATGGAATGGAATGGCATGGAATGGAATCAACCCGAATGGAATGGAATGGAATGGCATGGAATGGAATCAACCCGAATGGAATGGAATGGAATGGAATGGAATAGAATCAACCCGAATGGAATGGAATGGAATGGAATGGAACGGAATGGAATCAAACCGAATGGAATGGAATGGACTGGAATCAACCCGAATGGAATGGAATGGAATGGACTGGAATCAACCCGAATGGAATGGAATGGAATGGAACGGATTGGAATCAACCCGAATGGAATGGAATGGAATTGAATGGAATGGAATGGAATGGAATCAACCCGAATGGAATTGAATGGAATGGAATGGAAAGGAATCAACCCGAATGGAATGGAATGGAATGGAATGGAATGGAATGGAATGGAGTCAACCCGAACGGAATGGAATGGAATGGAATGGAATGGAATGGAATGGAATCAACACAAATGGAATGGAATGGAATGGAATGGAATGGAATCAACCCGAATGGAATGGAATGGACTGGAATGGAATGGAATGGAATGGAATGGAATGGAGTGCAATGGAATGGAATCAATCCGAATGGAATGGAATGGAATGGAATGGAATCAATAGGAATGGAATGGAATGGAATGGAAAGGAATGGAATGGAATGTTATGGAATCAACCCGCATGGAATGGAATGGAATGGAATGGAATCAACACGAATGGAATGGAAAGGAACGGAATGGAATTGAATGGAATGCAATAAACCGGAATGGAATATAATGGAATGGAATGGAATGCAATCAACCTGAATGGAATGGAATGGCATGCATTGGAATGGAATCAACCCGAATGGAATGGAACGGAATGGAATGGAACGGAATGGAATCAACCCGAATGGAATGGAATGGAATGGAATGGAATGGAATGGAATGGAACGGAATGGAATCAACCCGAATGGAATGGAATGGAATGGAATGGAATGGAATGGAATGGAATCAACCCGAATGGAATGGAATGGAATGGAATGGAATCAACCGGTATGGAATGGAATATAATGGAATGGAATGGAATGGAATGGAATGGAATCAAGTGGAATGGAATGCAACGGAACGGAATGCAATCAACCCGAATGGAATGGAATAGAAAGGAATCAACCCGAAATGAATGGAATGGAATGGAATGATATGGAATGGAATGGAATGGAATGGAATGGAATGGAATGGAATGGAATGGAATGGAATCAAACCGAATGGAATGGAATGGAATGGAATGAATTGGAATGGAATCAAATGGAAGGGAAAGGAATGGAAAGGAATGGAATCAACACGAACGGAATGGAATGGAATGGAATGACATGGAATGGAATCAACCCGAATGGAATGGAATGGAATGGAATGGAATGGAATGGAATGGAATCAACCCGAAAGGAATGGAATGGAATGGAATGGAATGGAATGGAATGGATTGGAATGGAATGGAATGCAATGGAATGGAATCAACCCGAAGGGAATGGAATGGAATGGAATGGAATGGAATGGAATGGAATGGAATCAAACCGAATGGAATGGAATGGAATGGAATGGAATGGAATGAAATGGTATGGAATGGAATGGAATGGAATGGAATGGAATGGATTGGAATGGAATGGAATGCAATGGAATGGAATCAACCCGAAGGGAATGGAATGGAATGGAATGGAATGGAATGGAATGGAATGGAATCAAACCGAATGGAATGGAATGGAATGGAATGGAATGAAATGGCATGGAATGGAATGGAATGGAATGGAATGCAATCAACCCGAATGGAATGGAACGGAATTCAATGGAATGACATGGAATCAACCAGAATGGAATGGAATGGAATGGAATGGAATGGAATGGAATCAACCCGAATGGAATGGAATGGAATGGAATGGAATGGAATGGAATGGAATGGAATGGAATCAACCCGAATGGAATCGAATGGAATGGAGTGGAATCAACACGAATGGAATGGAATGGAATGGAATGGAATGGAATGGAATCAACCCAAATGTAATGGAATGGAATGGAATGGAATAGTATGGTATCAACCGTAATGGAATATAATGGAAAGGAATGGAATGGAATGGAATGCAATCAACCCGAACGGAATGGAATGGAATGGAATGGAATGGAATGGAATGGACTGAACCCGAATGGAATGGAATGAATTGGAATGGAATGGAATCAAACCGAATGGAATGGAATGGAATCAACCCGAATGGAATGGAATGGAATGGTATGGAATGGAATGGAATGGAATCAACCCGAATGGAATGGAATGGAATGGAGTGGAATCAACACGAATGGAATGGAATGGAATGGAATGGAATGGAATGGAATGGAATGGAATCAACCCCAATGGAATGGAATGGAATGGAATGGAATGGAATGGAATGGAATAAACCGGAGTGGAATGGAATGGAATGGAATGGAATCAACCGGAATGGAATGGAATGTAATGGAATGGAACGGAATGGATTTAACCCGAATTGAGTGGAATGGAATTGAAAGGAATGCAATGGAATGGAACGGAATGGAATGGAATGGAATGGTATGGAACGGAATCAACCCGAATGGAATGGAATGGAATGGAATGGAATCAACCCGAATGGAATGGAATGGAATGGAATGGAATCAACCCGAAAGGAATGGAATGGAATGGAATGGAATGGAATGGAATGGAATGGAATGCAATGGAATGGAATCAACCCGAATGGAATCGAATGGAATGGCATGGAATGGAATCAACCCGAATGGAATGGAATGGAATGGAATGGAATGGAATCATCCCGAATGGAATGGAATGGAATGGAATGGAATCAACCCGAAAGGAATGGAATGGAATGGAATGGAATTGAATGGAATGGAATGGCATGGAATGCAATCAACCCGAATGGAATCGAATGGAATGGAATGGAATGGAATCAACGCGAATGGAATGGAATGGAATGGAATGGAATGGAATTGATTGGAATGGAATGGAATGGAAAGCAATCAACCCGAATGGAATGGAACGGAATTCAATGGAATGAAATGGAATCAAACCGAATGGAATGGAATGGAATGGAATGGAATGGAATCATCCCGAATGGAATGGAATGGAATGGAATGGAATCAAACCGAATGGAATGGAATGGAATGGAATGGAAAGGAATCAACCCAAATGGAATGGAATGGAATGGAATTGAATGGAATGGAATGGATTGGAATGGAATGGAATGGATTGCAACAGAATGGAATCAACTGGAATGGAAAGGAATGGAATGGAATCAACCCGAATGGAATGGAATGGAATGGAATGGAATGGAATGGATTGCAACAGAATGGAATCAACTGGAATGGAATGGAATGGAATGAAATGGAATGGAATGGAATGGAATCAACCCGAATGGAATGGAATGGAATGGAATGGAATAGCATGGAATGGAATCAACCCGAATGGATAGAAATGGAATGGAATGGAATGGAATCAACCCAAATATAATGTAATGGAATGGAATGGAATGGTATGGAATCTACCGGAATGGAATGGAAAGGAAAGGAATGGAATGGAATAAACCGGAGTGGAATGGAATGGAATGGAATGGAATCAACCTGAATGGAATGGAATGGAATGGAATGGATTCAACCCGAATGGAGTGTAACGGAATAGAAAGGAATGCAATGGAATGAAACGGAATAGAATGGAATGGAATGGCATGGAATGGAATCAACGCGAATGGAATGGAATGGAAAGGAATGGAATGGAATGGAATGGAATGGAATGGAATGGAATGGAATGGAATATACCCGAATGGAATGGAAGGGAATGGAATGGAATGGAATGGAATGGAATCAACCCGAATGTAATGGAATAGAATGGAAAGTAATCAACCCGAACGGAATGGAAGGGAATGGAATGGATTGGTATGGAATGGAATCAACCCGAATGTAATGGAATAGAATGGAAAGTAATCAACCCGAACGGAATGGAATGGAATGGAATGGAATGGAATGGAATGGAATCAACACAAATGGAATGGAATGGAATGGAATGGAATGGAGTCAACCCGAATGGAATGGAATGGAATGGAATGGAATCAATGCGAATGGAATGGAATGGAATGGAATGGAGTGGAATGGAATGGAATCAATCCGAATGGAATGGAATGGAATGGAATGGAATGGAATGGAATCAACCCGAATGGAATGGAATGGAATGGAAAGGAATGGAATGGAATGTTATGGAATAAACCCGCATGGAATGGAATGGAATGGAATGGAATGGAATGGAATGGAATGGAATGGAATCAACACGAATGGAATGGAAAGGAATGGAATGGAATTGAATGGAATACAATAAACCGGAATGGAATGAAATGGAATGGAATGGAATGTAATCAACCTGAATGGAATGGAATGGCATGCATTGGAATGCCATCAACCCGAATGGAATGGAAGGGAATGGAATGGAACAGAATGGAATCAACCCGAATGGAATGGAATCGAATGGAATGGAATCAACCCGAATGGAATGGAATGGAATGGAATGGAATCAAAGTGAATGGAATGCAATGGAAAGGAATGGAATGGAATGGAATCGAATCAACCCAAATGGAAGGGATTGGAATGGAGTGGAATCAACCCGAATGGAATGGAATGGAATGGAATGGAATCAACCCCAATGGGATGGAATGGAATGGAAAGGAAAGGAATGGAGTGGAATAACCCGGAATGAAATGGAATGGAATGGAATGGAATCCACCTGAATGGAATGGAATGTAACGGAATGGAATGGATTCAACCCGAATGGACTGGAATGGAATAGAAAGGAATGCAATGGAATGGAATGGATTGGAATCTACCCCAAAGGAATGGAAAGGAATGGAATGGAATGGAATGGAATGGAATGAACACGAATGGAATGTAAAGGAATGGCATAGAATGGAATGGAATGGAATGGAATAAACCCAAATGGAATGGAATGGAATGGAGTGGAATGGAATGGGATGGACTCAACCCGAATGGAATGGAAAGGAATGGAATGGAAACAACGCGAATGGAATGGAATAGAATGGAATGGAATGGAATGGAATGGAATGGTATGGAATCAACCTGAATGGAATGGAATGGAATGGAAAGGAATGGAGTGGAATTGAATGGAATGGAATCAACCCGAATGGAATGCAATGGAATGGAATGGAATGGAATGGAATCAACACGAATGGAATGTAATGGAATGAAATGGAATCAACTGGAATGGAATGGGATGGCATGGAATGGAATCAAACCGAATGGAATGGAACGGAATGGAATGGAATGGAATGGAATCAACACGAATGGAATGGAATGGAATGGAATGGAATGGAATGGAATTGAACAGAATCAACCCGAATGTAATGTAATGGAATGTAATGGAATGGAATGGAATGGAATGGAATGGAATGGAATCAACACGAATGGAATGGAATGGAATGGAATGGAATGGAATGGAAAGGAATCAACCCAAATGGAATGGAATGGAATGGAATGGAATGGAATGGAATGGAATGGAATGGCATGGAATGGAATCAACACGAATGGAATGGAATGGAATGGAATAAACCCGAACAAAATGGAATGGAATGGATTGGAATGAAATCAACCCGAATGTAAAGTTATGGAATGAAATGGAATGGAATGGAGTCAACCGGAGTGGAATGGATTGGAATGGAATGGAATAGAATCAACGGGAATGGAATGGAATGGAATGGAATGGAGTAAACCCGAATGGAATGGAAAGGAATTGAATGGACAGGAATCAACCCAAATGGAATGGAATGGAATGGAATGGAATGGAATGGAATGGAATGGAATTGAATGCAATCAACCCGAAAGGAATGGAATGGAATCAACCCGTATGGAATTGAATGGAATGCAATGGAATGGAAAGAATTCCAACAGAATGAAATAGAATGGAAAGGATTGGAATGGAATGGAATCAACCCAAATGGAATGGAATGGAATGGAAAGGAATTTAATGGAATGGAATCGACCCAAATGGAATGGAATGGAATGGAATGGAAAGGAATGGAATGGAATAACCTCGAATGGAATGGAATGGAATAGAACGGAATGGATTGGAATGGAATCAGTCGGAACGGAATGGAATGGAAAGAAATGGAACATAATGTAGTCAACTGGAATGGAATGGAATGGAATGGAATAGCATCAACCCGAATGGAATGGAATGAAATGGAATGGAATGCAATCAACCCGAAGGAATGGAATGGAATGGAATGGAATGGAATGGAATGGGATGGAATGGATTGGAATCAACTCGAATGGAAAGGAATAGAATGGAATGGTATGGAATGGAATGGAATGGAATCAAGTCGAATGGAATGGAATGGAATAGAATGGAATGGAATGGAGTCAACCCGAATGGAATGGAATGGAAAGGAATGGAATGGAACGGAACCAACCCGAATGGATTGCAATGAAATGGAATGACATGGAATGAAATGGAATGACATGGAATGAAATGGAATGCAATCAACCCGAATGCAACGGTAGGGAATGGAATGGAATCAACCCGAATGGAATGGAATGGAATCGAATAGAATGGCATGGAATCAACCCGAATGAAATAGAATGGAATGGAATGCAATGGAATCAACACTTATGGAATTGAATGGAATGCAATGGAATGGAATGGAATCAAACAGAATGAAAAAGAATGGAAAGGAATGGCATGGAATGGAATCCACCCAAATGTAATGGAATGGAATGGAATGGAATGGAATGGAATGGAATGGAATGGAATGGAATAAACTCGAATGGAATGGAATAGAATAGAACGGAATGGATTGGAATGGAATGAATCGCAATGGAATGGAATGGAATGAAATGGAATAGAAAGTAGTCAACTGGAATGGAGTGGAATGGAATGGAATGGTATGGAATGGAATAGCATAAACCCGAATGGAATGGAATGAAATGGAATGGAATGGAATCAACCCGAATGCAATGGAATGGAATGGAATGGAATGGAATGGAATTGAATGCAATCAACCTGAAGGACTGGAATGGAATGGAATGGAATGGAATGGAATGGAATGGATTGGAATCAACACGAATGGAATGGAATGGAATGGAAAGGAATGGAATGGAATGGAATGGAATGGAATCAACCCGAATGGAATAGAATGGAATGGAATGGAATGGAATGGAATCAACCCAAATGGAATAGAATGGAATGGAATGGAATGGAATGGAATGGAATGGCATGGAAAGGAATGGAATGGAATAAACCCGAATGGAATGGAATGGAATAGAATGAAATGTATTGGAATGGAATCAACCAGAATGGAATGGAATGGAATGAAATGGAACGGAATGGAATCAACTGGAATGGAATGGAATGGAATGGTATGGAAGGGAATCAACCCGTATGCAATGGAATGGAATGGAATGCAATGCAATGGAATGGAATGGAATCAACCCGAATGGAATGGAATGGAATGGAATGGAATGGAATGGAATGGAATAAACCGGAATGGAATGGAATGGAATAGAACGGAATGGATTGGAATGGAATCAACCGGAATGGAATGGAATGGAATGAAATAGAACGGAGTGGAATCAACCGGAATGGAATGCACTGGAATGGAATGGTATGGAATGGAATAGAATCAACCCGAATGGAATGGAATGGAATGGAATGGAATCAACCCGAATGCAGTGGAATAGAAAGGAATGGAATGGAATGGAATTGAATGGAATCAACCCGAATAGAATGCAATGCAATGCAATGGAAGGGAATTGAATGGAATGGAATGGAATGGAATCAACCCGAATGGAATGGAATGGAAGGGAATGGAATGGAATGGAATGGAATCAACCCGAATGGAAAGTAAAGGAATGGAATGGAATGGAATCAATCCGAATGGAATGTAAAGGAATGGAATGGAATGGAACGGAATGGAATCAACTGGAATGGAATTGAATGGAATGGAATGGAATGGAATGGAAGGGAATCAAGCCATATGCAATGGAATGGAATGGAATGGAATGCAATTGAATGCAATTAAACAGAATGCAATGGAATGGAATGGAATGGAATAGAATGGAATTCACTCGAATGGAATGGAATGGAATGGAATGGAATGGAATGGAGTGGAATCAACGCGAATGGAATGGAATGGAATGGAATGGAATAGATTGGAATGGAATCAACCAGAATTCAATGGAATGGAATGGAATGGAACGGAATGGAATGGAATCAACCCGAATGGAATGGAATGGAATGGAATGGAATGGAGTAGAATGTAATGGAATGGAATGGAGGTGAATGGATTGGAATGGAATCAACCGGAATGGAATGGAATGGAATGGAAATGAAAGGAATGGAATCAACCCGAATGTTATGGAATGGAATGCAATGGAATCAACACGAATGGAATGGAATTCAAAGGAATATAATGGAATGGAAGAAGTCAACCCGAATGGAATGGAATGGAATGGATTGGAATGGAATGGAATGGAATGGAAAGAAAACGAATGGAATGGAAGGGAATGGAATGGAGTGGAATGGAATGGAATGGAATGGAGTGGAATGGAATGGAATGGAACCAACCCAAATGGAATGGAATGGAATGGAATGGAATCATCCTGAATGGAATAGAATGGAATGGAATGGAATGCAATGGAATGGCATGGAATGGAATCAAGTCCAATGGAATGGAATGGAATGGAATGGAATGGAATGGAATCAACCCGAATGGAATGGAATGGAATGGAATTAACCCGAATGGAATGGAATGGAATGGAATGGAATGGAAAGGAATGGAAAGGAATCAACCCGAATGGAATGGAATGGAATGGAATGGAATGGATTTAAATGGAATGGAATGGAAAGGAATGGAATGCAATCAACCCGAATGGAATGGAATGCAATGTGATGTAATGGAATGGAAAGGAATCAACCCGAATGGAAAGGAATGGAATGGAATGGAATGGAATGGAATGGAATCAACACGAATGGAATGGAATGGAATGGAATGGAATGGAATGGATTGGAATGGAATGGAATCAACTCGAATGGAATGGAATGGAATGTAATGGAATGGAATGAAAACAACTGGAATGGAATGGAATGGAATGGAATGGAATGGAATGGAATGGAATGGATTGGAATGGAATGGGATGGAATGGAATAGAAAGGAATCAACCGGAATGGAATGGAATGGCATGCATTGGAATGGAATCAACCCGAATGGAATGGAAGGGAATGGCATGGAACGGAATGGAATCAACCCGAATGGAATGGAATGGAATGGAATGGAATATAATGGAATAGAACGGAATGGAATCAACCCGAATGGAATGGAATGGAATGGAATGGAATGGAATGGAATCAACCCGAATGGAATGGAATGGAATGGAATGGAATCAACCGGTATGGAATGGAATAGAATGGAATGGAATGGAATGGAATGGAATGGAATCAAGTGGAATGGAATGCAACGGAACGGAATGCAATCAACCCGAATGGAATGGAATAGAAAGGAATGAACCCGAAATGAATGGAATGGAATGGAATGATATGGAATGGAATGGAATGGAATGGAATGGAATGGAATGGAATGGAATCAAACCGAATGGAATGGAATGGAATGGAATGAATTGGAATGGAATCAAATGGAAGGGAAAGGAATGGAAAGGAATGGAACCAACCCGAACGGAATGGAATGGAATGGAATGGCATGGAATGGAATCAACCCGAATGGAATGGAATGGAATGGAATGCAATGGAATGGAATGGAATGCAATCAACCCGAATGGAATGGAATGGAATGGAATGGAATCAACCCGAAAGGAATGGAATGGAATGGCATGGAATGGAATGGAATGGAATGGAATGGAATGCTATGGAATGGAATCAACCCGAAGGGAAAGGAATGGCATGGAATGGAATCAACCCAAATGGAATGGAATGGAATGGAATGGAAAGGAATCAACCCAAATGGATTGGAATGGAATGGAATGGAATGGAATGGAATGGAATGGAATGCAATCAACCCAAATGGAATGGAACGGAATTCAATGGAATGAAATGGAATCAACTCGAATGGAATGGAATGGAAAGGAATGGCATGGAATGGTATGGAATGGAATCAACCAGAATGGAAAGGAATGAAATGAAATGGAATGGAATGGAATCAACTGGAATGGAATGTAATGGAATTGAATGGAATGGAATGGAATGGAATGGAATGGAATCAACTGGAATGGAATGGAATGGAATGGAATCAACCCGAATGGAATGGAATGGAATGGAATGGAATGGAATGGAATGGAATGGAATTGAATGGAATGCAACAGAATGGAATCAACTGGAATGGAATGGATTGGAATGAAATGGAATTGAATGGAATGGAATCAACCCGAATGGAATGGAATGGAATGGAATGGCATGGAATGGAATGGAATGGAATGGAATGGAATGGAATGGAATGGAATTGAATGGAATGCAACAGAATGGAATCAACTGGAATGGAATGGATTGGAATGAAATGGAATTGAATGGAATGGAATCAACCCGAATGGAATGGAATGGAATGGAATGGCATGGAATGGAATCAAACCGAATGGATAGAAATGGAATGGAATGGAATGGAATCAACCCAAATATAATGTAATGTAATGGAAGGGAATACTATGGAATCTACCGGAATGGAATGGAATGGAAAGGAATGGAATGGAATAAACCGGAGTGGAATGGAATGGAATGGAATGGAATCAACCTGAATGGAATGGAATGGATTCAACCCGAATGGAGTGGAATGGAATAGAAAGGAATGCAATGGAATGGAACGGAATGGAATGGAATGGAATGGCATGGAATGGAATCAACGCGAATGGAATGGAATGGAATGGAATCAACCCGAAGGTAATGTAATGTAATGGAATGGAATCAACCCGAAAGGAATGGAATGGAATGGAATGGAATGGAATGGAATGGAATGGAATGGAATGCAATGGAATGGAATCAACCCGAAGGGAATGGAATGGAAGGGAACGGAACGGAATCAACCCGAATGGAATGGAATGGAATGGAATGGAATGCAATGGAATCAACCCGAATGGAATTGAATGGAATGGAATGGAAAGGAATCAACCCGAATTGAATGGAATGGAATGGAATGGAATGGAATGGAATCATCCCGAATGGAATGGCATGGAATGGAATGGAATGGAATGGAATCAACCCCAATGGAATGGAATGGAATGGAATGGAAAGGAATCAACCCAAATGGATTGGAATGGAATGGAATGGAATGGAATGGAATGGAATGGAATGGCATGGAATGGAATCAACCCGAATGGAATGGAATGGAATGGCATGGAATGGAATCAACCCGAATGGAATGGAATGGAATGGAATGGAATAGAATCAACCCGAATGGAATGGAATGGAATGGAATGGAACGGAATGGAATCAAACCGAATGGAATGGAATGGACTGGAATCAACCCGAATGGAATGGAATGGAATGGACTGGAATCAACCCGAATGGAATGGAATGGAATGGAACGGATTGGAATCAACCCGAATGGAATGGAATGGAATTGAATGGAATGGAATGGAATGGAATCAACCCGAATGGAATTGAATGGAATGGAATGGAAAGGAATCAACCCGAATGGAATGGAATGGAATGGAATGGAATGGAATGGAATGGAGTCAACCCGAACGGAATGGAATGGAATGGAATGGAATGGAATGGAATGGAATCAACACAAATGGAATGGAATGGAATGGAATGGAATGGAATCAACCCGAATGGAATGGAATGGAATCAATGCGAATGGAATGGAATGGACTGGAATGGAATGGAATGGAATGGAATGGAATGGAGTGCAATGGAATGGAATCAATCCGAATGGAATGGAATGGAATGGAATGGAATCAATAGGAATGGAATGGAATGGAATGGAAAGGAATGGAATGGAATGTTATGGAATCAACCCGCATGGAATGGAATGGAATGGAATGGAATCAACACGAATGGAATGGAAAGGAACGGAATGGAATTGAATGGAATGCAATAAACCGGAATGGAATATAATGGAATGGAATGGAATGCAATCAACCTGAATGGAATGGAATGGCATGCATTGGAATGGAATCAACCCGAATGGAATGGAACGGAATGGAATGGAACGGAATGGAATCAACCCGAATGGAATGGAATGGAATGGAATGGAATGGAATGGAATGGAACGGAATGGAATCAACCCGAATGGAATGGAATGGAATGGAATGGAATGGAATGGAATGGAATCAACCCGAATGGAATGGAATGGAATGGAATGGAATCAACCGGTATGGAATGGAATATAATGGAATGGAATGGAATGGAATGGAATGGAATCAAGTGGAATGGAATGCAACGGAACGGAATGCAATCAACCCGAATGGAATGGAATAGAAAGGAATCAACCCGAAATGAATGGAATGGAATGGAATGATATGGAATGGAATGGAATGGAATGGAATGGAATGGAATGGAATGGAATGGAATGGAATCAAACCGAATGGAATGGAATGGAATGGAATGAATTGGAATGGAATCAAATGGAAGGGAAAGGAATGGAAAGGAATGGAATCAACACGAACGGAATGGAATGGAATGGAATGACATGGAATGGAATCAACCCGAATGGAATGGAATGGAATGGAATGGAATGGAATGGAATGGAATCAACCCGAAAGGAATGGAATGGAATGGAATGGAATGGAATGGAATGGATTGGAATGGAATGGAATGCAATGGAATGGAATCAACCCGAAGGGAATGGAATGGAATGGAATAGAATGGAATGGAATCAAACCGAATGGAATGGAATGGAATGGAATGGAATGGAATGAAATGGTATGGAATGGAATGGAATGGAATGGAATGGAATGGATTGGAATGGAATGGAATGCAATGGAATGGAATCAACCCGAAGGGAATGGAATGGAATGGAATGGAATGGAATGGAATGGAATGGAATCAAACCGAATGGAATGGAATGGAATGGAATGGAATGAAATGGCATGGAATGGAATGGAATGGAATGGAATGCAATCAACCCGAATGGAATGGAACGGAATTCAATGGAATGACATGGAATCAACCAGAATGGAATGGAATGGAATGGAATGGAATGGAATGGAATCAACCCGAATGGAATGGAATGGAATGGAATGGAATGGAATGGAATGGAATGGAATCAACCCGAATGGAATCGAATGGAATGGAGTGGAATCAACACGAATGGAATGGAATGGAATGGAATGGAATGGAATGGAATCAACCCAAATGTAATGTAATGGAATGGAATGGAATAGTATGGTATCAACCGTAATGGAATATAATGGAAAGGAATGGAATGGAATGGAATGCAATCAACCCGAACGGAATGGAATGGAATGGAATGGAATGGAATGGAATGGAATGGACTGAACCCGAATGGAATGGAATGAATTGGAATGGAATGGAATCAAACCGAATGGAATGGAATGGAATCAACCCGAATGGAATGGAATGGAATGGTATGGAATGGAATGGAATGGAATCAACCCGAATGGAATGGAATGGAATGGAGTGGAATCAACACGAATCGAATGGAATGGAATGGAATGGAATGGAATGGAATGGAATGGAATCAACCCCAATGGAATGGAATGGAATGGAATGGAATGGAATGGAATGGAATAAACCGGAGTGGAATGGAATGGAATGGAATGGAATCAACCGGAATGGAATGGAATGTAATGGAATGGAACGGAATGGATTTAACCCGAATTGAGTGGAATGGAATTGAAAGGAATGCAATGGAATGGAACGGAATGGAATGGAATGGAATGGTATGGAACGGAATCAACCCGAATGGAATGGAATGGAATGGAATGGAATCAACCCGAATGGAATGGAATGGAATGGAATGGAATCAACCCGAAAGGAATGGAATGGAATGGAATGGAATGGAATGGAATGGAATGGAATGGAATGCAATGGAATGGAATCAACCCGAATGGAATCGAATGGAATGGCATGGAATGGAATCAACCCGAATGGAATGGAATGGAATGGAATGGAATGGAATGGAATCATCCCGAATGGAATGGAATGGAATGGAATGGAATCAACCCGAAAGGAATGGAATGGAATGGAATGGAATTGAATGGAATGGAATGGCATGGAATGCAATCAACCCGAATGGAATCGAATGGAATGGAATGGAATGGAATCAACGCGAATGGAATGGAATGGAATGAAATGGAATGGAATTGATTGGAATGGAATGGAATGGAAAGCAATCAACCCGAATGGAATGGAACGGAATTCAATGGAATGAAATGGAATCAAACCGAATGGAATGGAATGGAATGGAATGGAATGGAATCATCCCGAATGGAATGGAATGGAATGGAATGGAATCAAACCGAATGGAATGGAATGGAATGGAATGGAAAGGAATCAACCCAAATGGAATGGAATGGAATGGAATTGAATGGAATGGAATGGATTGGAATGGAATGGAATGGAATCAACTGGAATGGAAAGGAATGGAATGGAATCAACCCGAATGGAATGGAATGGAATGGAATGGAATGGAATGGAATGGAATGGAATGCAACAGAATGGAATCAACTGGAATGGAATGGAATGGAATGAAATGGAATGGAATGGAATGGAATCAACCCGAATGGAATGGAATGGAATGGAATGGAATAGCATGGAATGGAATCAACCCGAATGGATAGAAATGGAATGGAATGGAATGGAATCAACCCAAATATAATGTAATGGAATGGAATGGAATGGTATGGAATCTACCGGAATGGAATGGAAAGGAAAGGAATGGAATGGAATAAACCGGAGTGGAATGGAATGGAATGGAATGGAATCAACCTGAATGGAATGGAATGGAATGGAATGGATTCAACCCGAATGGAGTGTAACGGAATAGAAAGGAATGCAATGGAATGAAACGGAATAGAATGGAATGGAATGGCATGGAATGGAATCAACGCGAATGGAATGGAATGGAAAGGAATGGAATGGAATGGAATGGAATGGAATGGAATGGAATGGAATATACCCGAATGGAATGGAAGGGAATGGAATGGAATGGAATGGAATGGAATCAACCCGAATGTAATGGAATAGAATGGAAAGTAATCAACCCGAACGGAATGGAAGGGAATGGAATGGATTGGTATGGAATGGAATCAACCCGAATGTAATGGAATAGAATGGAAAGTAATCAACCCGAACGGAATGGAATGGAATGGAATGGAATGGAATGGAATGGAATGGAATCAACACAAATGGAATGGAATGGAATGGAATGGAATGGAGTCAACCCGAATGGAATGGAATGGAATGGAATGGAATCAATGCGAATGGAATGGAATGGAATGGAATGGAGTGGAATGGAATGGAATCAATCCGAATGGAATGGAATGGAATGGAATGGAATGGAATCAACCCGAATGGAATGGAATGGAATGGAAAGGAATGGAATGGAATGTTATGGAATAAACCCGCATGGAATGGAATGGAATGGAATGGAATGGAATGGAATGGAATGGAATGGAATCAACACGAATGGAATGGAATGGAATGGAACGGATTGGAATCAACCCGAATGGAATGGAATGGAATTGAATGGAATGGAATGGAATGGAATCAACCCGAATGGAATTGAATGGAATGGAATGGAAAGGAATCAACCCGAATGGAATGGAATGGAATGGAATGGAATGGAATGGAATGGAGTCAACCCGAACGGAATGGAATGGAATGGAATGGAATGGAATGGAATGGAATCAACACAAATGGAATGGAATGGAATGGAATGGAATGGAATCAACCCGAATGGAATGGAATGGAATCAATGCGAATGGAATGGAATGGACTGGAATGGAATGGAATGGAATGGAATGGAATGGAGTGCAATGGAATGGAATCAATCCGAATGGAATGGAATGGAATGGAATGGAATCAATAGGAATGGAATGGAATGGAATGGAAAGGAATGGAATGGAATGTTATGGAATCAACCCGCATGGAATGGAATGGAATGGAATGGAATCAACACGAATGGAATGGAAAGGAACGGAATGGAATTGAATGGAATGCAATAAACCGGAATGGAATATAATGGAATGGAATGGAATGCAATCAACCTGAATGGAATGGAATGGCATGCATTGGAATGGAATCAACCCGAATGGAATGGAACGGAATGGAATGGAACGGAATGGAATCAACCCGAATGGAATGGAATGGAATGGAATGGAATGGAATGGAATGGAACGGAATGGAATCAACCCGAATGGAATGGAATGGAATGGAATGGAATGGAATGGAATGGAATCAACCCGAATGGAATGGAATGGAATGGAATGGAATCAACCGGTATGGAATGGAATATAATGGAATGGAATGGAATGGAATGGAATGGAATCAAGTGGAATGGAATGCAACGGAACGGAATGCAATCAACCCGAATGGAATGGAATAGAAAGGAATCAACCCGAAATGAATGGAATGGAATGGAATGATATGGAATGGAATGGAATGGAATGGAATGGAATGGAATGGAATGGAATGGAATCAAACCGAATGGAATGGAATGGAATGGAATGAATTGGAATGGAATCAAATGGAAGGGAAAGGAATGGAAAGGAATGGAATCAACACGAACGGAATGGAATGGAATGGAATGACATGGAATGGAATCAACCCGAATGGAATGGAATGGAATGGAATGGAATGGAATGGAATGGAATCAACCCGAAAGGAATGGAATGGAATGGAATGGAATGGAATGGAATGGATTGGAATGGAATGGAATGCAATGGAATGGAATCAACCCGAAGGGAATGGAATGGAATGGAATGGAATGGAATGGAATCAAACCGAATGGAATGGAATGGAATGGAATGGAATGGAATGAAATGGTATGGAATGGAATGGAATGGAATGGAATGGAATGGATTGGAATGGAATGGAATGCAATGGAATGGAATCAACCCGAAGGGAATGGAATGGAATGGAATGGAATGGAATGGAATGGAATGGAATCAAACCGAATGGAATGGAATGGAATGGAATGGAATGAAATGGCATGGAATGGAATGGAATGGAATGGAATGCAATCAACCCGAATGGAATGGAACGGAATTCAATGGAATGACATGGAATCAACCAGAATGGAATGGAATGGAATGGAATGGAATGGAATGGAATCAACCCGAATGGAATGGAATGGAATGGAATGGAATGGAATGGAATGGAATCAACCCGAATGGAATCGAATGGAATGGAGTGGAATCAACACGAATGGAATGGAATGGAATGGAATGGAATGGAATGGAATCAACCCAAATGTAATGTAATGGAATGGAATGGAATAGTATGGTATCAACCGTAATGGAATATAATGGAAAGGAATGGAATGGAATGGAATGCAATCAACCCGAACGGAATGGAATGGAATGGAATGGAATGGAATGGACTGAACCCGAATGGAATGGAATGAATTGGAATGGAATGGAATCAAACCGAATGGAATGGAATGGAATCAACCCGAATGGAATGGAATGGAATGGTATGGAATGGAATGGAATGGAATCAACCCGAATGGAATGGAATGGAATGGAGTGGAATCAACACGAATCGAATGGAATGGAATGGAATGGAATGGAATGGAATGGAATGGAATCAACCCCAATGGAATGGAATGGAATGGAATGGAATGGAATGGAATGGAATAAACCGGAGTGGAATGGAATGGAATGGAATGGAATCAACCGGAATGGAATGGAATGTAATGGAATGGAACGGAATGGATTTAACCCGAATTGAGTGGAATGGAATTGAAAGGAATGCAATGGAATGGAACGGAATGGAATGGAATGGAATGGTATGGAACGGAATCAACCCGAATGGAATGGAATGGAATGGAATGGAATCAACCCGAATGGAATGGAATGGAATGGAATGGAATCAACCCGAAAGGAATGGAATGGAATGGAATGGAATGGAATGGAATGGAATGGAATGGAATGCAATGGAATGGAATCAACCCGAATGGAATCGAATGGAATGGCATGGAATGGAATCAACCCGAATGGAATGGAATGGAATGGAATGGAATGGAATGGAATCATCCCGAATGGAATGGAATGGAATGGAATGGAATCAACCCGAAAGGAATGGAATGGAATGGAATGGAATTGAATGGAATGGAATGGCATGGAATGCAATCAACCCGAATGGAATCGAATGGAATGGAATGGAATGGAATCAACGCGAATGGAATGGAATGGAATGAAATGGAATGGAATTGATTGGAATGGAATGGAATGGAAAGCAATCAACCCGAATGGAATGGAACGGAATTCAATGGAATGAAATGGAATCAAACCGAATGGAATGGAATGGAATGGAATGGAATGGAATCATCCCGAATGGAATGGAATGGAATGGAATGGAATCAAACCGAATGGAATGGAATGGAATGGAATGGAAAGGAATCAACCCAAATGGAATGGAATGGAATGGAATTGAATGGAATGGAATGGATTGGAATGGAATGGAATGGAATCAACTGGAATGGAAAGGAATGGAATGGAATCAACCCGAATGGAATGGAATGGAATGGAATGGAATGGAATGGAATGGAATGGAATGCAACAGAATGGAATCAACTGGAATGGAATGGAATGGAATGAAATGGAATGGAATGGAATGGAATCAACCCGAATGGAATGGAATGGAATGGAATGGAATAGCATGGAATGGAATCAACCCGAATGGATAGAAATGGAATGGAATGGAATGGAATCAACCCAAATATAATGTAATGGAATGGAATGGAATGGTATGGAATCTACCGGAATGGAATGGAAAGGAAAGGAATGGAATGGAATAAACCGGAGTGGAATGGAATGGAATGGAATGGAATCAACCTGAATGGAATGGAATGGAATGGAATGGATTCAACCCGAATGGAGTGTAACGGAATAGAAAGGAATGCAATGGAATGAAACGGAATAGAATGGAATGGAATGGCATGGAATGGAATCAACGCGAATGGAATGGAATGGAAAGGAATGGAATGGAATGGAATGGAATGGAATGGAATGGAATGGAATGGAATATACCCGAATGGAATGGAAGGGAATGGAATGGAATGGAATGGAATGGAATCAACCCGAATGTAATGGAATAGAATGGAAAGTAATCAACCCGAACGGAATGGAAGGGAATGGAATGGATTGGTATGGAATGGAATCAACCCGAATGTAATGGAATAGAATGGAAAGTAATCAACCCGAACGGAATGGAATGGAATGGAATGGAATGGAATGGAATGGAATCAACACAAATGGAATGGAATGGAATGGAATGGAATGGAGTCAACCCGAATGGAATGGAATGGAATGGAATGGAATCAATGCGAATGGAATGGAATGGAATGGAATGGAGTGGAATGGAATGGAATCAATCCGAATGGAATGGAATGGAATGGAATGGAATGGAATCAACCCGAATGGAATGGAATGGAATGGAAAGGAATGGAATGGAATGTTATGGAATAAACCCGCATGGAATGGAATGGAATGGAATGGAATGGAATGGAATGGAATGGAATGGAATCAACACGAATGGAATGGAAAGGAATGGAATGGAATTGAATGGAATACAATAAACCGGAATGGAATGAAATGGAATGGAATGGAATGTAATCAACCTGAATGGAATGGAATGGCATGCATTGGAATGCCATCAACCCGAATGGAATGGAAGGGAATGGAATGGAACAGAATGGAATCAACCCGAATGGAATGGAATCGAATGGAATGGAATCAACCCGAATGGAATGGAATGGAATGGAATGGAATCAAAGTGAATGGAATGCAATGGAAAGGAATGGAATGGAATGGAATCGAATCAACCCAAATGGAAGGGATTGGAATGGAGTGGAATCAACCCGAATGGAATGGAATGGAATGGAATGGAATCAACCCCAATGGGATGGAATGGAATGGAAAGGAAAGGAATGGAGTGGAATAACCCGGAATGAAATGGAATGGAATGGAATGGAATCCACCTGAATGGAATGGAATGTAACGGAATGGAATGGATTCAACCCGAATGGACTGGAATGGAATAGAAAGGAATGCAATGGAATGGAATGGATTGGAATCTACCCCAAAGGAATGGAAAGGAATGGAATGGAATGGAATGGAATGGAATGAACACGAATGGAATGTAATGGAATGGCATAGAATGGAATGGAATGGAATGGAATAAACCCAAATGGAATGGAATGGAATGGAGTGGAATGGAATGGGATGGACTCAACCCGAATGGAATGGAAAGGAATGGAATGGAAACAACGCGAATGGAATGGAATAGAATGGAATGGAATGGAATGGAATGGAATGGTATGGAATCAACCTGAATGGAATGGAATGGAATGGAAAGGAATGGAGTGGAATTGAATGGAATGGAATCAACCCGAATGGAATGCAATGGAATGGAATGGAATGGAATGGAATCAACACGAATGGAATGTAATGGAATGAAATGGAATCAACTGGAATGGAATGGGATGGCATGGAATGGAATCAAACCGAATGGAATGGAACGGAATGGAATGGAATGGAATGGAATCAACACGAATGGAATGGAATGGAATGGAATGGAATGGAATGGAATTGAACAGAATCAACCCGAATGTAATGTAATGGAATGGAATGGAATGGAATGGAATGGAATGGAATGGAATGGAATCAACCCGAATGGAATGGAATGGAATGGAATGGAATGGAAAGGAATCAACCCAAATGGAATGGAATGGAATGGAATGGAATGGAATGGAATGGAATGGAATGGCATGGAATGGAATCAACACGAATGGAATGGAATGGAATGGAATAAACCCGAACAAAATGGAATGGAATGGATTGGAATGAAATCAACCCGAATGGAAAGTTATGGAATGAAATGGAATGGAATGGAGTCAACCGGAGTGGAATGGATTGGAATGGAATGGAATAGAATCAACGGGAATGGAATGGAATGGAATGGAATGGAGTAAACCCGAATGGAATGGAAAGGAATTGAATGGAATGGAATTGAATCAACCCGCATGGAATGCAGTGGAATGGATTGGAATGGAATGGAATGGAACGTAATCAACCCGAATGGATATGAATGGAATGGAATCAACATGAATGGAATTGAATGGAATGGAGTGGAATGGAATGAAATGCAATGGAATCAACCCGAATGGAATGCAACGGAATGGAATGGATTGGAAAAAATCAACCCGAATGGAATGGAATGGAATGGAAAGGGATGGAAAGGAATCAACACGAATGGAATGGAATGGAATGGAATGGAATGGAATGGAATGGAATGGAATCTACCCGAATGGAATGGAAGGGAACGGAATGGAATGGAATGGAATGGAATCAACCCGAATGTAATGGAATAGAATGGAATGGAATCAACCCGAACATAATGGAATGGAATGGAATGGAATGGAATGGAATCAACACAAATGGAATGGAATGGAATGGAATGGAATGGAATGGAATCAAACCGAATGGAATGGAATGGAATGGAATGGAATCAACGCGACTGGAATGGAATGGAATGGAATGGAATGGAGTGGAATGGAATGGAATCAATCCCAATGGAATGGAATGGAATGGAATGGAATCAACAGGAATGGAATGGAATGGAATGGAAAGGAATGGAATGGAATGTTATGGAATCAACCCGCATGGAATGGAATGGAATGGAATTGAATGGAATGGAGTGGAATGGAATCAACCTGAATGGAATGGAATGGAATGGAATGCAATTGAATGGAATGCAATAAACCGGAATGGAATGAAATGGAATGGAATGGAATGCAATGAACCTGAATGGAATGGAATGGCATGCATTGGAATGGAATCAACCCGAATGGAATGGAAGGGAATGGAATGGAACGGAATGGAATAAACCCGAATGGAATGGAATGGAATGGAATGGAATGGAACGGAACGGAATGGAATCAACCCGAATGGAATGGAATGGAATGGAATGGAATGGAATCAACCCGAATGGAATGGAATGGAATGGAATGGAATGGAATCAACCGGTATGGAATGGAATAGAATGGAATGGAATGGAATGGAATGGAATGGAATCAACTGGAATGGAATGCAATGGAACGGAATGCAATCAACCCGAATTGAATGGAATAGAAAGGAATCAACCCGAAATGAATGGAATGGAATGGAATGATATGGAATGGAATGGAATGGAATGGAATGGAATCAAACCGAATAGAATGGAATGGAATGGAATGAATTGGAATGGAATCAAATGGAAGGGAAAGGAATGGAAAGGAATGGAATCAACACGAACGGAATGGAATGGAATGGAATGACATGGAATGGAATCAACCCGAATGGAATGGAATGGAATGGAATCAACCCGAATGGAATGGAATGGAATGGAATGGAATGGAATCAACCCGAAATGAATGGAATGGAATGGAATGGAATGGAACGGAATGGAGTGGAATGCAATGGAATGGAATCAACCCGAAGGGAATGGAATGGAATGGCATGTAATGGAATAAACCCGAATGGAATGGAATAGAATGGAATGGAATGAAATGGGATGGAATGGAATGGAATGGAATGGAATGGAATGCAATCAACCCGAATGGAATGGAACGGAATTCAATGGAATGACATGGAATCAACCCGAATGGAATGGAATGGAAAGGAATGGCATGGAATGGAATGCAATGGAATCAACCCGAATGGAAAGGAATGAAATGGAATGGAATGGAATGGAATCAACTGGAACGGAATGTAATGGAATTGAATGGAATGGAATGGATTGGAATGGAATGGAATGGAATCAACCGGAATGGAATGGAATGGAATGGAATGGAATGGAATCAACCCGAATGGAATGGAATGGAATGGATTGGAATGGAATGGAATGCAACAGAATGGAATCAACTGGAATGGAGTGGAATGGAATGAAATGGAATGGAATGGAATGGAATCAACCCGAATGGATGGAAATGGAATGGAATGGAATGGAATCAACCCAAAGGTAATGTAATGGAATGGAATGGAATAGTATGGAATCAACCGTAATGGAATGTAATGGAAAGGAATGGAATGGAATGGATTGGAATGGAATGGAATCAAACCGAATGGAATGGAATGGAATGGAATGAATTGGAATGGAATCAAATGGAAGGGAAAGGAATGGAAAGGAATGGAACCAACCCGAACGGAATGGAATGGAATGGAATGGCATGGAATGGAATCAACCCGAATGGAATGGAATGGAATGGAATGGAATGGAATGCAATCAACCCGAATGGAATGGAATGGAATGGAATGGAATCAACCCGAAAGGAATGGAATGGAATGGCATGGAATGGAATGGAATGGAATGGAATGGAATGCTATGGAATGGAATCAACCCGAAGGGAAAGGAATGGCATGGAATGGAATCAACCCGAATGGAATGCAATGGAATGGAATGGAATGGAATGGAATCAACCCGAATGGAATGGAATGGAATGGAATGGAATGGAATGGAATGGAATGCAATCAACCCAAATGGAATGGAACGGAATTCAATGGAATTAAATGGAATCAACCCGAATGGAATGGAATGGAAAGGAATGGCATGGAATGGTATGGAATGGAATCAACCCGAATGGAAAGGAATGAAATGAAATGGAATGGAATGGAATCAACTGGAATGGAATGTAATGGAATTGAATGGAATGGAATGGAATGGAATGGAATGGAATCAACTGGAATGGAATGGAATGGAATGGAATCAACCCGAATGGAATGGAATGGAATGGAATGGAATGGAATGGAATGGAATTGAATGGAATGCAACAGAATGGAATCAACTGGAATGGAATGGATTGGAATGAAATGGAATTGAATGGAATGGAATCAACCCGAATGGAATGGAATGGAATGGAATGGCATGGAATGGAATCAAACCGAATGGATAGAAATGGAATGGAATGGAATGGAATCAACCCAAATATAATGTAATGTAATGGAAGGGAATACTATGGAATCTACCGGAATGGAATGGAATGGAAAGGAATGGAATGGAATAAACCGGAGTGGAATGGAATGGAATGGAATGGAATCAACCTGAATGGAATGGAATGGAATGGAATGGATTCAACCCGAATGGAGTGGAATGGAATAGAAAGGAATGCAATGGAATGGAACGGAATGGAATGGAATGGAATGGCATGGAATGGAATCAACGCGAATGGAATGGAATGGAATGGAATCAACCCGAATGTAATGTAATGTAATGGAATGGAATCAACCCGAAAGGAATGGAATGGAATGGAATGGAATGGAATGGAATGGAATGGAATGGAATGCAATGGAATGGAATCAACCCGAAGGGAATGGAATGGAATGGAACGGAACGGAATCAACCCGAATGGAATGGAATGGAATGGAATGGAATGGAATGGAATCAACCCGAATGGAATTGAATGGAATGGAATGGAAAGGAATCAACCCGAATTGAATGGAATGGAATGGAATGGAATGGAATGGAATGGAATGGAATGGAATCATCCCGAATGGAATGGCATGGAATGGAATGGAATCAACCCCAATGGAATGGAATGGAATGGAATGGAAAGGAATCAACCCAAATGGATTGGAATGGAATGGAATGGAATGGAATGGAATGGAATGGAATCAACCCGAAAGGAATGGAATGGAATGGCATGGAATGGAATCAACCCGAATGGAATGGAATGGAATGGAATGGAATAGAATCAACCCGAATGGAATGGAATGGAATGGAGTGGAACGGAATGGAATCAAACCGAATGGAATGGAATGGACTGGAATCAACCCGAATGGAATGGAATGGAATGGACTGGAATCAACCCGAATGGAATGGAATGGAATGGAATGGATTGGAATCAACCCGAATGGAATGGAATGGAATGGAATGGAATCAACCCGAATGGAATTGAATGGAATGGAATGGAAAGGAATCAACCCGAATGGAATGGAATGGAATGGAATGGAATGGAATGGAATGGAGTCAACCCGAACGGAATGGAGTGGAATGGAATGGAATGGAATGGAATGGAATCAACACAAATGGAATGGAATGGAATGGAATGGAATGGAATCAACCCGAATGGAATGGAATGGAATCAATGCGAATGGAATGGAATGGACTGGAATGGAATGGAATGGAATGGAATGGAATGGAATGGAATGGAGTGGAATGGAATGGAATCAATCCGAATGGAATGGAATGGAATGGAATGGAATCAATAGGAATGGAATGGAATGGAATGGAAAGGAATGGAATGGAATGTTATGGAATCAACCCGCATGGAATGGAATGGAATGGAATGGAATGGAATGGAATCAACACGAATGGAATGGAAAGGAACGGAATGGAATTGAATGGAATGCAATAAACCGGAATGGAATGAAATGGAATGGAATGGAATGCAATCAACCTGAATGGAATGGAATGGCATGCATTGGAATGGAATCAACCCGAATGGAATGGAAGGGAATGGAATGGAACGGAATGGAATCAACCCGAATGGAATGGAATGGAATGGAATGGAATATAATGGAATAGAACGGAATGGAATCAACCCGAATGGAATGGAATGGAATGGAATGGAATGGAATTGAATCAACCCGAATGGAATGGAATGGAATGGAATGGAATCAACCGGTATGGAATGGAATAGAATGGAATGGAATGGAATGGAATGGAATGGAATCAAGTGGAATGGAATGCAACGGAACGGAATGCAATCAACCCGAATGGAATGGAATAGAAAGGAATGAACCCGAAATGAATGGAATGGAATGGAATGATATGGAATGGAATGGAATGGAATGGAATGGAATGGAATGGAATGGAATGGAATCAAACCGAATGGAATGGAATGGAATGGAGTGGAATGAAATGGCATGGAATGGAATGGAATGGAATGGAATGGAATGGAATGGAATGGAATGCAATCAACCCGAATGGAATGGAACGGAATTCAATGGAATGACATGGAATCAACCCGAATGGAATGGAATGGAAAGGAATGGCATGGAATGGAATGGAATGGAATCAACCCGAATGGAAAGGAATGAAATGGAATGGAATGGAATGGAATGCAACATAATGGAATCAACTGGAATGGAGTGGAATGGAATGGAATTCAACATAATGGAATCAACTGGAATGGAGTGGAATGGAATGAAATGGAATGGAATGGAATGGAATGAACCCGAATGGAAAGAATTGGCATGGAATGGAATCAACCCGAATGGATGGAAATGGAATGGAATGGAATGGAATCAACCCAAATGTAATGTAATGGAATGGAATGGAATAGTATGGAATCAACCGTAATGGAATATATTGGAAAGGAATGGAATGGAATGGAATGCAATCAACCCGAACGGAATGGAATGGAATGGAGTGGAATAAACACGAATGGAATGGAATGGAATGGAATGGAATGGACTGAACCAGAATGGAATGGAATGGAATGGAATGAAGTGGAATGGAATGGAATCAAACCGAATGGAATGGAATGGAATGGAATGGAATGGAATGGAATCAACCCGAATGGAATGGAATGGAATGGAATGGAATGGAATGGAATGGAATCAACCCGAATGGAATCGTATGGAATGGAGTGGAATCAACACGAATGGAATGGAATGGAATGGAATGGAATGGAATGGAATGGAATCAACCCAAATGTAATGTAATGGAATGGAATGGAATAGTATGGTATCAACAGTAATGGAATATAATGGAAAGGAATGGAATGGAATGGAATGCAATCAACCCGAACGGAATGGAATGGAATGGAATGGAATGGAATGGAATGGAATGGACTGAACCCGAATGGAATGGAATGGAATGGAATGAATTGGAATGGAATGGAATCAAACCGAATGGAATGGAATGGAATGGAATGGAATCAACCCGAATGGAATGGAATGGAATGGTATGGAATGGAATGGAATGGAATCAACCCGAATGGAATGGAATGGAATGGAATGGAGTGGAATCAACACGAATGGAATGGAATGGAATGGAATGGAATGGAATGGAATGGAATCAACCCCAATGGAATGGAATGGAATGGAATGGAATGGAATAAACCGGAGTGGAATGGAATGGAATGGAATGGAATCAACCGGAATGGAATGGATTGTAATGGAATGGAACGGAATGGATTTAACCCGAATTGAGTGGAATGGAATTGAAAAGAATGCAATGGAATGGAACGGAATGGAATGGAATGGAATGGTATGGAACGGAATCAACCCGAATGGAATGGAATGGAATGGAATGGAATGGAATCAACCCGAATGGAATGGAATGGAATGGAATGGAATCAACCCGAAAGGAATGGAATGGAATGGAATGGAATGCAATGGAATGGAATCAACCCGAATGGAATCGAATGGAATGGCATGGAATGGAATCAACCCGAATGGAATGGAATGGAATGGAATGGAATGGAATGGAATCAACCCGAATGGAATGGAATGGAATGGAATGGAATCAACCCGAAAGGAATGGAATGGAATGGAATGGAATTGAATGGAATGGAATGGCATGGAATGCAATCAACCCGAATGGAATCGAATGGAATGGAATGGAATGGAATCAACGCGAATGGAATGGAATGGAATGAAATGGAATGGAATGGATTGGAATGGAATGGAATGGAAAGCAATCAACCCGAATGGAATGGAACGGAATTCAATGGAATGAAATGGAATCAAACCGAATGGAATGGAATGGAATGGAATGGAATGGAATCATCCCGAATGTAATGTAATGGAATGGAATGGAATCAAACCGAATGGAATGGAATGGAATGGAATGGAAAGGAATCAACCCAAATGGAATGGAATGGAATGGAATGGAATGGAATGGAATGGAATGGAATGGAATGGAATGGCATGGAATGCAATCAACCTGAATGGAATGGAATGGAATGCAATGGAATCAACCCGAATGGAATGGAATGGAATGGAATGGAACGGAATGGAATCAACCCGAATGGAATGGATTGGAATGGAATGGAAAGGAATCAACCCGAATGGAATGGAATTGAATGGAATGGAATGGAATGGAATGGAATCATCCCGAATGGAATGGAATGGAATGGAATGGAATGGAATGGAATCAACCCGAATGGAATGGAATGGAATGGAATGGACAGGAATCAACCCAAATGGAATGGAATGGAATGGAATGGAATGGAATGGAATGGAATGGAATTGAATGCAATCAACCCGAAAGGAATGGAATGGAATCAACCCGTATGGAATTGAATGGAATGCAATGGAATGGAAAGAATTCCAACAGAATGAAATAGAATGGAAAGGATTGGAATGGAATGGAATCAACCCAAATGGAATGGAATGGAATGGAAAGGAATTTAATGGAATGGAATCGACCCAAATGGAATGGAATGGAATGGAATGGAAAGGAATGGAATGGAATAACCTCGAATGGAATGGAATGGAATAGAACGGAATGGATTGGAATGGAATCAGTCGGAACGGAATGGAATGGAAAGAAATGGAACATAATGTAGTCAACTGGAATGGAATGGAATGGAATGGAATAGCATCAACCCGAATGGAATGGAATGAAATGGAATGGAATGCAATCAACCCGAAGGAATGGAATGGAATGGAATGGAATGGAATGGGATGGAATGGATTGGAATCAACTCGAATGGAAAGGAATAGAATGGAATGGTATGGAATGGAATGGAATGGAATCAAGTCGAATGGAATGGAATGGAATAGAATGGAATGGAATGGAGTCAACCCGAATGGAATGGAATGGAAAGGAATGGAATGGAACGGAACCAACCCGAATGGATTGCAATGAAATGGAATGACATGGAATGAAATGGAATGACATGGAATGAAATGGAATGCAATCAACCCGAATGCAACGGTAGGGAATGGAATGGAATCAACCCGAATGGAATGGAATGGAATGGAATCGAATAGAATGGCATGGAATCAACCCGAATGAAATAGAATGGAATGGAATGCAATGGAATCAACACTTATGGAATTGAATGGAATGCAATGGAATGGAATGGAATCAAACAGAATGAAAAAGAATGGAAAGGAATGGCATGGAATGGAATCCACCCAAATGTAATGGAATGGAATGGAATGGAATGGAATGGAATGGAATTGAATGGAATAAACTCGAATGGAATGGAATAGAATAGAACGGAATGGATTGTAATGGAATGAATCGCAATGGAATGGAATGGAATGAAATGGAATAGAAAGTAGTCAACTGGAATGGAGTGGAATGGAATGGAATGGTATGGAATGGAATAGCATAAACCCGAATGGAATGGAATGAAATGGAATGGAATGGAATCCACCCGAATGCAATGGAATGGAATGGAATGGAATGGAATGGAATTGAATGCAATCAACCTGAAGGACTGGAATGGAATGGAATGGAATGGAATGGAATGGAATGGATTGGAATCAACACGAATGGAATGGAATGGAATGGAAAGGAATGGAATGGAATGGAATGGAATGGAATCAACCCGAATGGAATAGAATGGAATGGAATGGAATGGAATGGAATCAACCCAAATGGAATAGAATGGAATGGAATGGAATGGAATGGAATGGAATGGCATGGAAAGGAATGGAATGGAATAAACCCGAATGGAATGGAATGGAATAGAATGAAATGTATTGGAATGGAATCAACCAGAATGGAATGGAATGGAATGAAATGGAACGGAATGGAATCAACTGGAATGGAATGGAATGGAATGGTATGGAAGGGAATCAACCCGTATGCAATGGAATGGAATGGAATGCAATGCAATGGAATGGAATGGAATCAACCCGAATGGAATGGAATGGAATGGAATGGAATGGAATGGAATGGAATAAACCGGAATGGAATGGAATGGAATAGAACGGAATGGATTGGAATGGAATCAACCGGAATGGAATGGAATGGAATGAAATAGAACGGAGTGGAATCAACCGGAATGGAATGCACTGGAATGGAATGGTATGGAATGGAATAGAATCAACCCGAATGGAATGGAATGGAATGGAATGGAATCAACCCGAATGCAGTGGAATAGAAAGGAATGGAATGGAATGGAATTGAATGGAATCAACCCGAATAGAATGCAATGCAATGCAATGGAAGGGAATTGAATGGAATGGAATGGAATGGAATCAACCCGAATGGAATGGAATGGAAGGGAATGGAATGGAATGGAATGGAATCAACCCGAATGGAAAGTAAAGGAATGGAATGGAATGGAATCAACCAGAATGGAATGTAAAGGAATGGAATGGAATGGAACGGAATGGAATCAACTGGAATGGAATTGAATGGAATGGAATGGAATGGAATGGAAGGGAATCAAGCCATATGCAATGGAATGGAATGGAATGGAATGCAATTGAATGCAATTAAACAGAATGCAATGGAATGGAATGGAATGGAATAGAATGGAATTCACTCGAATGGAATGGAATGGAATGGAATGGAATGGAATGGAGTGGAATCAACGCGAATGGAATGGAATGGAATGGAATGGAATAGATTGGAATGGAATCAACCAGAATTCAATGGAATGGAATGGAATGGAACGGAATGGAATGGAATCAACCCGAATGGAATGGAATGGAATGGAATGGAATGGAGTAGAATGTAATGGAATGGAATGGAGGTGAATGGATTGGAATGGAATCAACCGGAATGGAATGGAATGGAATGGAAATGAAAGGAATGGAATCAACCCGAATGTTATGGAATGGAATGCAATGGAATCAACACGAATGGAATGGAATTCAAAGGAATATAATGGAATGGAAGAAGTCAACCCGAATGGAATGGAATGGAATGGATTGGAATGGAATGGAATGGAATGGAAAGAAAACGAATGGAATGGAAGGGAATGGAATGGAGTGGAATGGAATGGAATGGAATGGAGTGGAATGGAATGGAATGGAACCAACCCAAATGGAATGGAATGGAATGGAATGGAATCATCCTGAATGGAATAGAATGGAATGGAATGGAATGCAATGGAATGGCATGGAATGGAATCAAGTCCAATGGAATGGAATGGAATGGAATGGAATGGAATGGAATCAACCCGAATGGAATGGAATGGAATGGAATTAACCCGAATGGAATGGAATGGAATGGAATGGAATGGAATGGAATGGAAAGGAATGGAAAGGAATCAACCCGAATGGAATGGAATGGAATGGAATGGAATGGAATTAAATGGAATGGAATGGAAAGGAATGGAATGCAATCAACCCGAATGGAATGGAATGCAATGTGATGTAATGGAATGGAAAGGAATCAACCCGAATGGAAAGGAATGGAATGGAATGGAATGGAATGGAATGGAATGGAATCAACACGAATGGAATGGAATGGAATGGAATGGAATGGAATGGATTGGAATGGAATGGAATCAACTCGAATGGAATGGAATGGAATGTAATGGAATGGAATGAAAACAACTGGAATGGAATGGAATGGAATGGAATGGAATGGAATGGAATGGAATGGATTGGAATGGAATGGGATGGAATGGAATAGAAAGGAATCAACCGGAATGGAATGGAATGGCATGCATTGGAATGGAATCAACCCGAATGGAATGGAAGGGAATGGCATGGAACGGAATGGAATCAACCCGAATGGAATGGAATGGAATGGAATGGAATATAATGGAATAGAACGGAATGGAATCAACCCGAATGGAATGGAATGGAATGGAATGGAATGGAATGGAATCAACCCGAATGGAATGGAATGGAATGGAATGGAATCAACCGGTATGGAATGGAATAGAATGGAATGGAATGGAATGGAATGGAATGGAATCAAGTGGAATGGAATGCAACGGAACGGAATGCAATCAACCCGAATGGAATGGAATAGAAAGGAATGAACCCGAAATGAATGGAATGGAATGGAATGATATGGAATGGAATGGAATGGAATGGAATGGAATGGAATGGAATGGAATGGAATCAAACCGAATGGAATGGAATGGAATGGAATGAATTGGAATGGAATCAAATGGAAGGGAAAGGAATGGAAAGGAATGGAATCAACACGAACGGAATGGAATGGAATGGAATGACATGGAATGGAATCAACCCGAATGGAATGGAATGGAATGGAATCAACCCGAATGGAATGGAATGCAATGGAATGGAATGGAATGAAATGGAATGGAATGGAATGGAATGGAATGGAATGGAATGGAATGGAATGGAATGCAATGGAATGGAATCAACCCGAAGGGAATGGAATGGATTGGAATGGAATGGAATGGAATGGAATCAAACCGAATGGAATGGAATGGAATGGAGTGGAATGAAATGGCATGGAATGGAATGGAATGGAATGGAATGGAATGGAATGGAATGGAATGCAATCAACCCGAATGGAATGGAACGGAATTCAATGGAATGACATGGAATCAACCCGAATGGAATGGAATGGAAAGGAATGGCATGGAATGGAATGGAATGGAATCAACCCGAATGGAAAGGAATGAAATGGAATGGAATGGAATGGAATGCAACATAATGGAATCAACTGGAATGGAGTGGAATGGAATGGATTTCAACATAATGGAATCAACTGGAATGGAGTGGAATGGAATGAAATGGAATGGAATGGAATGGAATGAACCCGAATGGAAAGAATTGGCATGGAATGGAATCAACCCGAATGGATGGAAATGGAATGGAATGGAATGGAATCAACCCAAATGTAATGTAATGGAATGGAATGGAATAGTATGGAATCAACCGTAATGGAATATATTGGAAAGGAATGGAATGGAATGGAATGCAATCAACCCGAACGGAATGGAATGGAATGGAGTGGAATAAACACGAATGGAATGGAATGGAATGGAATGGACTGAACCCGAATGGAATGGAATGGAATGGAATGAAGTGGAATGAAATGGAATCAAACCGAATGGAATGGAATGGAATGGAATGGAGTGGAATGGAATCAACCCGAATGGAATGGAATGGAATGGAATGGAATGGAATGGAATGGAATCAACCCGAATGGAATCGTATGGAATGGAGTGGAATCAACACGAATGGAATGGAATGGAATGGAATGGAATGGAATGGAATGGAATCAACCCAAATGTAATGTAATGGAATGGAATGGAATAGTATGGTATCAACAGTAATGGAATATAATGGAAAGGAATGGAATGGAATGGAATGCAATCAACCCGAACGGAATGGAATGGAATGGAATGGAATGGAATGGAATGGAATGGACTGAACCCGAATGGAATGGAATGGAATGGAATGAATTGGAATGGAATGGAATCAAACCGAATGGAATGGAATGGAATGGAATGGAATCAACCCGAATGGAATGGAATGGAATGGTATGGAATGGAATGGAATGGAATCAACCCGAATGGAATGGAATGGAATGGAATGGAGTGGAATCAACACGAATGGAATGGAATGGAATGGAATGGAATGGAATGGATTGGAATGGAATGGAATCAACCCCAATGGAATGGAATGGAATGGAATAAACCGGAGTGGAATGGAATGGAATGGAATGGAATCAACCGGAATGGAATGGAATGTAATGGAATGGAACGGAATGGATTTAACCCGAATTGAGTGGAATGGAATTGAAAAGAATGCAATGGAATGGAACGGAATGGAATGGAATGGAATGCTATGGAACGGAATCAACCCTAATGGAATGGAATGGAATGGAATGGAATGGAATCAACCCGAATGGAATGGAATGGAATGGAATGGAATCAACCCGAAAGGAATGGAATGGAATGGAATGGAATGGAATGGAATGGAATGCAATGGAATGGAATCAACCCGAATGGAATCGAATGGAATGGCATGGAATGGAATCAACCCGAATGGAATGGAATGGAATGGAATGGAATGGAATGGAATCAACCCGAATGGAATGGAATGGAATGGAATGGAATCAACCCGAAAGGAATGGAATGGTATGGAATGGAATTGAATGGAATGGAATGGCATGGAATGCAATCAACCCGAATGGAATGGAATGGAATGGAATGGAATGGAATCAACGCGAATGGAATGGAATGGAATGAAATGGAATGGAATGGATTGGAATGGAATGGAATGGAAAGCAATCAACCCGAATGGAATGGAACGGAATTCAATGGAATGAAATGGAATCAAACCGAATGGAATGGAATGGAATGGAATGGAATGGAATGGAATCATCCCGAATGTAATGTAATGGAATGGAATGGAATCAAACCGAATGGAATGGAATGGAATGGAATGGAAAGGAATCAACCCAAATGGAATGGAATGGAATGGAATGGAATGGAATGGAATTGAATGGAATGGAATGGCATGGAATGCAATCAACCTGAATGGAATGGAATGGAATGCAATGGAATCAACCCGAATGGAATGGAATGGAATGGAATGGAACGGAATGGAATCAACCCGAATGGAATGGAATTGAATGGAATGGAATGGAATGGAATGGAATCATCCCGAATGGAATGGAATGGAATGGAATGGAATGGAATGGAATCAACCCGAATGGAATGGAATGGAATGGAATGGAAAGGAATCAACCCAAATGGAATGGAATGGAATGGAATGGAATGGAATGGAATGGAATGGAATTGAATGGAATGGAATTGAATGCAATCAACCCGAAAGGAATGGAATGGAATCAACCCGTATGGAATTGAATGGAATGCAATGGAATGGAAAGAATTCCAACAGAATGAAATAGAATGGAAAGGATTGGAATGGAATGGAATCAACCCAAATGGAATGGAATGGAATGGAAAGGAATTTAATGGAATGGAATCGACCCAAATGGAATGGAATGGAATGGAATGGAAAGGAATGGAATGGAATAACCTCGAATGGAATGGAATGGAATAGAACGGAATGGATTGGAATGGAATCAGTCGGAACGGAATGGAATGGAAAGAAATGGAACATAATGTAGTCAACTGGAATGGAATGGAATGGAATGGAATAGCATCAACCCGAATGGAATGGAATGAAATGGAATGGAATGCAATCAACCCGAAGGAATGGAATGGAATGGAATGGAATGGAATGGAATGGAATGGAATGGGATGGAATGGATTGGAATCAACTCGAATGGAAAGGAATAGAATGGAATGGTATGGAATGGAATGGAATGGAATCAAGTCGAATGGAATGGAATGGAATAGAATGGAATGGAATGGAGTCAACCCGAATGGAATGGAATGGAAAGGAATGGAATGGAACGGAACCAACCCGAATGGATTGCAATGAAATGGAATGACATGGAATGAAATGGAATGACATGGAATGAAATGGAATGCAATCAACCCGAATGCAACGGTAGGGAATGGAATGGAATCAACCCGAATGGAATGGAATGGAATGGAATCGAATAGAATGGCATGGAATCAACCCGAATGAAATAGAATGGAATGGAATGCAATGGAATCAACACTTATGGAATTGAATGGAATGCAATGGAATGGAATGGAATCAAACAGAATGAAAAAGAATGGAAAGGAATGGCATGGAATGGAATCCACCCAAATGTAATGGAATGGAATGGAATGGAATGGAATGGAATGGAATGGAATGGAATGGAATGGAATAAACTCGAATGGAATGGAATAGAATAGAACGGAATGGATTGGAATGGAATGAATCGCAATGGAATGGAATGGAATGAAATGGAATAGAAAGTAGTCAACTGGAATGGAGTGGAATGGAATGGAATGGTATGGAATGGAATAGCATAAACCCGAATGGAATGGAATGAAATGGAATGGAATGGAATCAACCCGAATGCAATGGAATGGAATGGAATGGAATGGAATGGAATTGAATGCAATCAACCTGAAGGACTGGAATGGAATGGAATGGAATGGAATGGAATGGAATGGAATGGATTGGAATCAACACGAATGGAATGGAATGGAATGGAAAGGAATGGAATGGAATGGAATGGAATGGAATCAACCCGAATGGAATAGAATGGAATGGAATGGAATGGAATGGAATCAACCCAAATGGAATAGAATGGAATGGAATGGAATGGAATGGCATGGAAAGGAATGGAATGGAATAAACCCGAATGGAATGGAATGGAATAGAATGAAATGTATTGGAATGGAATCAACCAGAATGGAATGGAATGGAATGAAATGGAACGGAATGGAATCAACTGGAATGGAATGGAATGGAATGGTATGGAAGGGAATCAACCCGTATGCAATGGAATGGAATGGAATGCAATGCAATGGAATGGAATGGAATCAACCCGAATGGAATGGAATGGAATGGAATGGAATGGAATAAACCGGAATGGAATGGAATGGAATAGAACGGAATGGATTGGAATGGAATCAACCGGAATGGAATGGAATGGAATGAAATAGAACGGAGTGGAATCAACCGGAATGGAATGCACTGGAATGGAATGGTATGGAATGGAATAGAATCAACCCGAATGGAATGGAATGGAATGGAATGGAATCAACCCGAATGCAGTGGAATAGAAAGGAATGGAATGGAATGGAATTGAATGGAATCAACCCGAATAGAATGCAATGCAATGCAATGGAAGGGAATTGAATGGAATGGAATGGAATGGAATCAACCCGAATGGAATGGAATGGAAGGGAATGGAATGGAATGGAATGGAATCAACCCGAATGGAAAGTAAAGGAATGGAATGGAATGGAATCAACCCGAGTGGAATGTAAAGGAATGGAATGGAATGGAACGGAATGGAATCAACTGGAATGGAATTTAATGGAATGGAATGGAATGGAATGGAAGGGAATCAAGCCATATGCAATGGAATGGAATGGAATGGAATGCAATTGAATGCAATTAAACAGAATGCAATGGAATGGAATGGAATGGAATAGAATGGAATTCACTCGAATGGAATGGAATGGAATGGAATGGAATGGAGTGGAATCAACGCGAATGGAATGGAATGGAATGGAATGGAATAGATTGGAATGGAATCAACCAGAATTCAATGGAATGGAATGGAATGGAACGGAATGGAATGGAATCAACCCGAATGGAATGGAATGGAATGGAATGGAATGGAGTAGAATGTAATGGAATGGAATGGAGGTGAATGGATTGGAATGGAATCAACCGGAATGGAATGGAATGGAATGGAAATGAAAGGAATGGAATCAACCCGAATGTTATGGAATGGAATGCAATGGAATCAACACGAATGGAATGGAATTCAAAGGAATATAATGGAATGGAAGAAGTCAACCCGAATGGAATGGAATGGAATGGATTGGAATGGAATGGAATGGAATGGAAAGAAAACGAATGGAATGGAAGGGAATGGAATGGAGTGGAATGGAATGGAATGGAATGGAGTGGAATGGAATGGAATGGAACCAACCCAAATGGAATGGAATGGAATGGAATGGAATCATCCTGAATGGAATAGAATGGAATGGAATGGAATGCAATGGAATGGCATGGAATGGAATCAAGTCGAATGGAATGGAATGGAATGGAATGGAATGGAATGGAATGGAATGGAATCAACCCGAATGGAATGGAATGGAATGGAATTAACCCGAATGGAATGGAATGGAATGGAATGGAATGGAATGGAATGGAAAGGAATGGAAAGGAATCAACCCGAATGGAATGGAATGGAATGGAATGGAATGGAATGGAATGGAATTAAATGGAATGGAATGGAAAGGAATGGAATGCAATCAACCCGAATGGAATGGAATGCAATGTGATGTAATGGAATGGAAAGGAATCAACCCGAATGGAAAGGAATGGAATGGAATGGAATGGAATGGAATGGAATGGAATCAACACGAATGGAATGGAATGGAATGGAATGGAATGGAATGGATTGGAATGGAATGGAATCAACTCGAATGGAATGGAATGGAATGTAATGGAATGGAATGAAAACAACTGGAATGGAATGGAATGGAATGGAATGGAATGGAATGGAATGGAATGGATTGGAATGGAATGGGATGGAATGGAATAGAAAGGAATCAACCGGAATGGAATGGAATGGAATGAAATGGAATGGAATGGAATCAACCCGAATGGAATGGAATGGAATGGAATGGAATGGAATGGAATCAACCCGAATGGAATGGTATGGAACGGAATGGAATGGAATCAACCCGAAGGGAGAGGAATGGAATGGAATGGAATGGAATGGAATGGAATAAAAACGAATGGAATGGAAGGGAATGGATTGGAATGGAATGGAATGGAATGGAACGGAATGGAATCAACCTGAATGCAATGGAATGGAATGGAATGGAATGGAATGGAATGGAACGGAATGGAATGGAATGGAATCAACCCGAATGGAATGGAATGGAATGCAATGCAATGGAATGAAATGGAATGGAATCAACCGGAATGCAGTGTAATGGAATAGAACAGAATGGATTGCAATGGAATCAAACGGAATGGAATGGAATGCAATGGAACGGAAAGGAATCAACCGGAATGGAATGCAATGGAATGGAATGGAATGGAATGGAATAGAATCAACCCGAATGGAATGGAATGGGATGGAATGGAATCAACCCGAATGCAGTGGAATGGAAAGGAATGGAATGGAATGGAATTGAATGGAATCAACCCGAATGGAATGGAATGCAATGCAATGGAATGGAATTGAATGGAATGGAATCAACCCGAATGGAATGGAATGGAATGGAATGGAATGGAATGGAATGGAATCAACCCGAATGGAATGGTATGGAACGGAATGGAATGGAATCAACCGGAAGGGAGAGGAATGGATTGGAATGGAATGGAATGGAATGGAATAAAAACGAATGGATTGGAAGGGAATGGATTGGAATGGAATGGAATGGAATGGAATGGAATGGAATGGAATCAACCCGAATGCAACGGAATGGAATGGAATGGAATGGAATGGAATGGAATGGAATGGAAAGGAACGGAATGGAATGGAATGGAATCAACCCGAATGGAATGGAATGGAATGCAATGCAATGGAATGGAACGGAATGGAATCAACCGGAATGCAGTGTAATGGAATAGAACGGAATGGATTGCAATGGAATCAAACGGAATGGAATGGAATGAAATGGAACGGAAAGGAATCAACCGGAATGGAATGCACTGGAATGGAATGGTATGGAATGGAATAGAATCAACCCGAATGGAATGGAATGCAATGGAATGGAATCAACCCGAATGCAGAGGAATGGAAAGGAATGGAATGGAATGGAAGTGAATGGAATCAACCCGAATGGAATGGAATGCAATGCAATGGAATGGAATTGAATGGTAAGGAATGGAATGGAATCAACACGAATGGAATGGAACGCAATGCAATGGAATGGAATGGAATTGAATGGAATCAACCCGAATGGAATGGAATGGAAGGGAAAGGAATGGAATGGAATGGAATCAACCCGAATGGAATGTAAAGGAATGGAATGGAATGGAACGGAATGGAATCCACTGGAATGGAATTGAATGGAATGGAATGGAAGGGAATCAACCCATATGGAATGGAATGGAATGCAATGGAATGCAATCAACCAGAATGCAACGGAATGTGATGGTATGGAGTGGAATAGAATGGAATTCACTCGAAAGGAATGGAATGGAATGGACTGGAATGGAATGTAATGGAATCAACGCGAATGGAATGGAATGGAATGGAATGGAATAGAATGGAATGGAATCAACCAGAATTGAATGGAATGGAATGGAAAGGAACGGAATGGAATGGAATCAACCCGAATGGAATGGAATGGAATGGAGTAGAATGTAATGGAATGGAATGGAGGTGAATGTATTGGAAAGGAATCAACCGGAATGCAATGGAATGGAATGGAATTGAAAGGAATGGAATCAACCCGAATATTATAGAATGGAATGGAATGGAATCAACACGAATGGAATGGAATGCAAAGGAATATAATGGAATGGAAGATGTCAACCCGAATGGAATGGAATGGAATGGATTGGAATGGAATGGAATGGAATGGAAAGAAAACGAATAGAATGGAAGGGAATGGAATGGAGTGGAATGGAATGGAATGGAATGGAGTGGAATGGAATGGAATGGAATCAACCCAAATGGAATGGAATGGAATGGAATGGAATCAACCTGAATGGAATAGAATGGAATGGAATGGAATGCAATGGAATGGCATGGAATGGAATCAAGTCGAATGGAATGGAATGGAATGGAACGGAATGGATTGGAATGCAATCAGTCGGAATGGAATGGAATGGAATGAAATGGAACAGAATGTAGTCAACTGGAATGGAATGGAATGGTATGGAATGGAATAGCATCAACCCGAATGGAATGGAATGAAATGAAATGGAAAGGAATGCAATCAACCCGAAGGAATGGAATGGAATGGAATGGAATGGAATCGATTGGAATCAACTCGAATGGAAAGGAATAGAATGGAATGGTATGGAATGGAATGGAATGGAAGGAATGGAATGGAATCAACCCGAATGGAATAGAATGGAATGGAATGCAATGGAAGGGAATCAACCCAAATGGAATGGAATGGAATGGCATGGAATGGAATGGCATGGAACGGAATGTAATGGAACAAACCCGAATGGAATTGAATGGAACAGAATGAAATTGATTGGAATGGAATCAACCAGAATGCAATGGAATGGAACGAAATGGAACGGAATGGAATCAACTGGAATGGAATGGAATGGAATGGTATGGAATGCAATGGAAAGGTATGGAATGGAATGGAATGGGATGGAATCAACCCGAATGGAATGGAATGGAATGGAATGGAATGGAATGGAATGGAATGGAATGGAATTGGATGGAATGGAATGGAAAGAAATGGAATGCAATCAACCCGAATGGAATGGAATGCAATGCGATGTAATGGAATGGAATGGAATTAACCCGAATGGGAAGGAATGGAATGGAATGGAATCAACATGAATGGAATGGAATGGAATGGAATGGATTGAAATGGAATGGAATCAACTCGAATGGAATGGAATGGAATGGAATAGAATCAACTGGAATGGAATGGAATGGAATAGAATCAAGTCGAATGGAATGGAATGGAATGGAATGGAATGGAATGGAATGGAGTCAACCCGAATGGAATGGAATGGAACGGAATGGAATCAACCTGAATGCAATGGAATGGAATGGAATGGAATGGAATGGAATGGAACGGAATGGAATGGAATGGAATCAACCCGAATGGAATGGAATGGAATGCAATGCAATGGAATGAAATGGAATGGAATCAACCGGAATGCAGTGTAATGGAATAGAACAGAATGGATTGCAATGGAATCAAACGGAATGGAATGGAATGCAATGGAACGGAAAGGAATCAACCGGAATGGAATGCAATGGAATGGAATGGTATGGAATGGAATAGAATCAACCCGAATGGAATGGAATGGGATGGAATGGAATCAACCCGAATGCAGTGGAATGGAAAGGAATGGAATGGAATGGAATTGAATGGAATCAACCCGAATGGAATGGAATGCAATGCAATGGAATGGAATTGAATGGAATGGAATCAACCCGAATGGAATGGAATGGAATGGAATGGAATGGAATGGAATGGAATCAACCCGAATGGAATGGTATGGAACGGAATGGAATGGAATCAACCGGAAGGGAGAGGAATGGATTGGAATGGAATGGAATGGAATGGAATAAAAACGAATGGATTGGAAGGGAATGGATTGGAATGGAATGGAATGGAATGGAATGGAATGGAATGGAATCAACCCGAATGCAACGGAATGGAATGGAATGGAATGGAATGGAATGGAAAGGAACGGAATGGAATGGAATGGAATCAACCCGAATGGAATGGAATGGAATGCAATGCAATGGAATGGAACGGAATGGAATCAACCGGAATGCAGTGTAATGGAATAGAACGGAATGGATTGCAATGGAATCAAACGGAATGGAATGGAATGAAATGGAACGGAAAGGAATCAACCGGAATGGAATGCACTGGAATGGAATGGTATGGAATGGAATAGAATCAACCCGAATGGAATGGAATGCAATGGAATGGAATCAACCCGAATGCAGAGGAATGGAAAGGAATGGAATGGAATGGAAGTGAATGGAATCAACCCGAATGGAATGGAATGCAATGCAATGGAATGGAATTGAATGGTAAGGAATGGAATGGAATCAACACGAATGGAATGGAACGCAATGCAATGGAATGGAATGGAATTGAATGGAATCAAACCGAATGGAATGGAATGGAAGGGAAAGGAATGGAATGGAATGGAATCAACCCGAATGGAATGTAAAGGAATGGAATGGAATGGAACGGAATGGAATCCACTGGAATGGAATTGAATGGAATGGAATGGAAGGGAATCAACCCATATGGAATGGAATGGAATGCAATGGAATGCAATCAACCAGAATGCAACGGAATGTGATGGTATGGAGTGGAATAGAATGGAATTCACTCGAAAGGAATGGAATGGAATGGACTGGAATGGAATGTAACGGAATCAACGCGAATGGAATGGAATGGAATGGAATGGAATAGAATGGAATGGAATCAACCAGAATTGAATGGAATGGAATGGAAAGGAACGGAATGGAATGGAATCAACCCGAATGGAATGGAATGTAATGGAGTAGAATGTAATGGAATGGAATGGAGGTGAATGTATTGGAAAGGAATCAACCGGAATGCAATGGAATGGAATGGAATTGAAAGGAATGGAATCAACCCGAATATTATAGAATGGAATGGAATGGAATCAACACGAATGGAATGGAATGCAAAGGAATATAATGGAATGGAAGATGTCAAACCGAATGGAATGGAATGGAATGGATTGGAATGGAATGGAATGGAATGGAAAGAAAACGAATAGAATGGAAGGGAATGGAATGGAGTGGAATGGAATGGAATGGAATGGAGTGGAATGGAATGGAATGGAATCAACCCAAATGGAATGGAATGGAATGGAATGGAATCAACCTGAATGGAATAGAATGGAATGGAATGGAATGCAATGGAATGGCATGGAATGGAATCAAGTCGAATGGAATGGAATGGAATGGAACGGAATGGATTGGAATGCAATCAGTCGAAATGGAATGGAATGGAATGAAATGGAACAGAATGTAGTCAACTGGAATGGAATGGAATGGTATGGAATGGAATAGCATCAACCCGAATGGAATGGAATGAAATGAAATGGAAAGGAATGCAATCAACCCGAAGGAATGGAATGGAATGGAATGGAATGGAATCGATTGGAATCAACTCGAATGGAAAGGAATAGAATGGAATGGTATGGAATGGAATGGAATGGAAGGAATGGAATGGAATCAACCCGAATGGAATAGAATGGAATGGAATGCAATGGAAGGGAATCAACCCAAATGGAATGGAATGGAATGGCATGGAATGGAATGGCATGGAACGGAATGTAATGGAACAAACCCGAATGGAATTGAATGGAACAGAATGAAATTGATTGGAATGGAATCAACCAGAATGCAATGGAATGGAACGAAATGGAACGGAATGGAATCAACTGGAATGGAATGGAATGGAATGGTATGGAATGCAATGGAAAGGTATGGAATGGAATGGAATGGGATGGAATCAACCCGAATGGAATGGAATGGAATGGAATGGAATGGAATGGAATGGAATGGAATGGAATTGGATGGAATGGAATGGAAAGAAATGGAATGCAATCAACCCGAATGGAATGGAATGCAATGCGATGTAATGGAATGGAATGGAATTAACCCGAATGGGAAGGAATGGAATGGAATGGAATCAACATGAATGGAATGGAATGGAATGGAATGGATTGAAATGGAATGGAATCAACTCGAATGGAATGGAATGGAATGGAATAGAATCAACTGGAATGGAATGGAATGGAATGGAATCAAGTCGAATGGAATGGAATGGAATGGAATGGAATGGAATGGAATGGAGTCAACCCGAATGGAATGGAATGGAACGGAATGGAATGGAACGGAATCAACCCGAATGGATTGCAATGAAATGGAATGACATGGAATGAAATGGAATGACATGGAATGAAATGGAATGCAATCAACCCGAATGCAACGGTAGGGAATGGAATGGAATCAACCCGAATGGAATGGAATGGAATGGAATGGAATAGAATGGCATGGAATCAACCCGAATGAAATAGAATGGAATGGAATAGAATGGAATCAACCCGTATGGAATTGAATGGAATGCAATGGAATGGAATGGAATCAAACAGAATGAAATAGAATGGAAAGGAATGGCATGGAATGGAATCCACCCAAATGGAATGGAATGTAATGGAATGGAATGGAATGGAATGGAATGGAATAAACTCGAATGGAAGGGAATAGAATAGAACGGAATGGATTGGAATGGAATCAATCGCAATGGAATGGAATGGAATGAAATGGAATAGAAAGTAGTCAACTGGAATGGAGTGGAATGGAATGGAATGGTATGGAATGGAATAGCATCAACCCGAATGGAATGGAATGAAATGGAATGGAATGGAATCAACCCGAAGGCTATGGAATGGAATGGAATGGAATTGAATGCAATCAACCCGAAGGAATGGAATGGAATGGAATGGAATGCAATGGAATGGATTGGAATCAAACCGTATGAAATGGAATGGAATGGAATGGAACGGAATGGAACGGAATGGAATGGAATCAACCCGAATGGAATAGAATGGAATGGAATGCAATGGAATGGAATCTACCCAAATGGAATGCAATGGAATGGAATGGCATGGAATGGAATGTAATGGAATAAACCCGAATGGAATGGAATGGAATAGAATGAAATGGATTGGAATGGAATCAACCAGAATGGAACGGAATGGAATGAAATGGAATGGAATGGAATCAAATGGAATGGAATGGAATGGAATGGTATGGAATGGAATAGAATCAAACCGAATGGAATGGAATGGAATGGAATGGAATCAACCCGAATGCAAAGGAATGGAATGGAATGGAATGGAATGGAATGGAATGGAATGGAATGGAAAGGAATGGAATGGAATCAACCCGAATGGAATGGAATGGAATGGAATTCAATGGAATGGAATGGAATAAACCGGAATGGAATGGAATGGAATAGAACGGAATGGATTGGAATGGAATCAACCGGAATGGAATGGAATGGAATGAAATGGAACGGAGTGGAATCAACCGGAATGGAATGCACTGGAATGGAATGGTATGGAATGGAATAGAATCAACCCGAATGGAATGGAATGGAATGGAATGGAATCAACCCGAATGCAGTGGAATGGAAAGGACTGGAATGGAATGGAATTGAGTGGAATCATCCCGAATGGAATGGAATGCAGTGCAATGCAATGGAATTGAATGGAAAGGAATGGAATGGAATCAAACCGAATGGAATGGAATGGAATGGAATGAATTGGAATGGAATCACATGGAAGGGAAAGGAATGGAAAGGAATGGAACCAACCCGAATGGAATGGAATGGAATGGAATGGAATCAACCCGAATGGAATGGAATGGAATGGAATGGAATCAACCGGTATGGAGTGGAATAGAATGGAATGGAATCAACCCAAAAGGAATGGAATGGAATGGCATGGAATGGAATGGAATGGAATGGAATGGAATGCAATGGAATGGAATCAACCCGAAGGGATTGGAATGGAATGGAAAGAATTGGAATGGAATGAAATGGAAGGGAAAGGAATGGAAAGGAATGGAACCAACCCGAACGGAATGGAATGGAATGGAATAGCATGGAATGGAATCAACCCGAATGGAATGGAATGGAATGGAATGGAATCAACCCGAATGGAATGGAATGGAATGGAATGCAATGGAATGGAATCAACCCGAAGGGAAAGGAATGGCATGGAATGGAATCAACCCGAATGGAGTGGAATGGAATGGAATGGAATGGAGTGGAATGGAATGGAATGGAATCAACCCAAATGGAATGGAATGGAATGGAATGGAATCAACCTGAATGGAATGGAATGGAATGCAATGGAATGCCATGGAATGGAATCAAGTCGAATGGAATGGAATGGAATGGAATGGAATGGAATGGAATGGAATGGAATCAAACCGAATGGAATGGAATGGAATGGAATGGAATGGAATCAACACGAATGGAATGGAATGGAATGGAATAGAATGGAACGGAATCAACCCTAATGGAATGGAATGGAATGGATTGGAATGGAACGGAATTGAATGCAATCAACCCGAATGGAATGGAATGGAATGGAATGGAATGGAATGGAATGGAATCAACCCGTATGTAATAGAATGGAATGCAATGGAATGGAATGGAATCAAACAGAATGTAATAGAATGGAAAGGAATTGAATGGACTGGATTCAGCCAAAATGGAATGGAATGGAATAAACCCGAATGGAATTTAATGGAATAAAACGGAATTTATTGGAATGGAATCAATCCGAATGGAATGGAATGGAAGGAAATGGAACGGAATGTAGTCAACTGGAATGGAATGGAATGGAATGGAATGGAACGGAATGGAATGGAATGGAATCAACCCAAATGGAATGGATTGGAATGCAATGGAATGGAATGGAATCACCTCAAATCGAATGCAATGGAATGGAATGGAATTTAATGGAGTCAACACAGATGGAATGGTTTGCAATGGAATAAACCCAAATGGAATGGAATGGAATGGAATGGGATGGAATGGAATGGAACGGAATGGAATGGAATGGGATCAAACGAAAGGGAATGGAATGGAAAGGAATGGAATGGGATTGAATGGAATGGAAGGGAATGGAATGGAATGGAATCAACACAAAGGCAATGGAAAGGAATGTAATGGAATGGAATCAACACAAATGGAATGTAGATGAATGGAATGGAATGGAATGGAATGGAGTGGAATGGAATGGAATGGAGTCAACACAAGTGGAATAGAATGGAATGGAATGGAATGGAATGGAATCAACCCAAGTGGAATTGAATGTAATGGAGAGGAATCAACTCTAATGGAATGGAATGGAATGGAATGAAATGGAATGGAATGGAATCAAGTCAAACGGTATGGAATAGAATGAAATCAAATGGAATGGAATGGAATCAACTCAAATGGAATGGAATGGAATGAAGTGGAATGGAATGGAAAGGAATGGAATGGAATGGAATCTACCCAAATGGAATGGAATGGAATGGAATGGAATGGAATGGAATGGAAAGGAATCGAATCAACCCAAATGGAATGGAAAGGAATGGAATCGACTCGAATCAATCCAAATGGAATTGAAAGCAATGGAATGCAAAGCAATGGAATCAACCCAAATGGAATGGAATGCGATGGAACGGATTGGAATGGAATCGAATCAAACAACCCAAATGGAATGGAGTGGAATGGAATGGAAAGGAAACAACACATATGGAAAGGAATGGAATGGAATGGAATCAACCCAAATGGAATGGAATGGAAAGGAATGGAATCACCTCAAATGGAATGGAATGGAAGGGAATGAAACAGAATGGAATGGTATCAACTCAAATGGAATGGAATGGAATGAAATGGAAGGGAATCAACCCAAATGGAATGGAATGGAGTGGAATGGAATGGAATGGAATGGAAAGGAATGGAATGCAAAGGAATCAACCCAAATGGAATATAATGGAACAGAATGGAATGGAATGGAATGGCATCAACCCAAATGGAATGGAATGGAAAGGAATGGAATCAACTCAAACGGAATGGAGTGAAATGGAATGAAATGGAATGGAATGGAAGCAAATGAAATGGAAAGGAAAGGAATGAAATGGAAGGGAATCAACACAATTGGAATGGAATGCAATGGAGTGGAATGGAATGGAATGGAATGGAATGGAATGCAAAGGAAACAACCTAAATAGAATAGAATGGAATGGAATGGAATGGAATGGAATCAACCCAAATGGAATGGAATGGAAGGGAATGGAATGGAATGGAATGGAATCGAAGGAAATCAACCAAAAAGGAATGGAATGGAATGGAATAGAATGGAATGGAATGGAATGGAATGCAGTCAGCACAAATGGAATGGAATGGAGTGCAATGGAATGGAATGGAATGGCATGGAATTGCATGGAGTTAACGAAAATGGAAAGGAATGGAATGGAACGGAATGGAATGCAATGAAATGGAATGGAGTGGAATCAAACTAAATGGAATTGAAAGGAAAGGAATGGAATGGAATCAAACCAAATTGAATGGAATGGAATGGAATGGATTCAACTCAAATGGAATTGAATAGAGTGGAATGGAATGGAATCTAATCGATTCAACCAAAATGGACTGGAATGGAAAGCAATGGAAAGTAATGGAATCAACCCAAATGGAATGGAATTGAATCAACCTGAATGGAAAGGAATGGAATGCATTTGAATGAAATGGAATGGTATGCAATCAAACCGAATGGAATGGAATGTAATGGAATGGAGTCAACCCAAATGGAATGGAATGGAATGGAATAAACCGAAATGGAATGGAATGGAATGGAATGAGATGGAATGGAATGGAACGGAATGGAATGGAACGGAATCAACCCAAAGGGAATGGAATGGAATGGAATGGATTCAACCCAAATGGAATGGAATGGAATGGAATGGAATGGAGTGAAATCAACTCAAATGGAATGTAATTGAATGGAATAGAGTGGAATGGAATGGAGTGGAATGGAATGGAATGGAATGGAATGGAATAGAATGGAATGGAATCAACCCGAATGCAATAGAATGGAATGGAATGGAATGCAAAGGAATGGAATCAAGCCAACTGTAATGGAATGGAATGGAATGCAATGGAATGGAATCAAAGCGAATGGAATGGAATGGAATGGAATCAACCCGAATGGAATGGAATGGAATGGAATGGAAGGGAATGGAATGAACCCGAATGGAATGGAATGCAATGGAATGGAATGGAAGGGACTGGAATGGATTGGAATGGAATAGAATGCAAGCAACCCAAATGGAATGGAATCGAATGGAATGGAATGGAATGGAATGGAATCAAACCGAATGGAATGGAATGGAATGGAATGGAATCAACCAGAATGGAATTGAAAGGAATAGAATGGGATGGAATGGAATGGAATGGAATCAACCTGAATGGAATGGAATGGAATGCAATGGAATGGAATGGAATGGAATGCAATGGAATGGAATGGAATGGAATCAACCCGAATGGAATGGAATGGAATGGAATGGAATGGAATGCAATGGAATGGAATGAACCCGAATGGAATGGAATGGAACGGAATCAACCCGAATGGAATGGAATGGAATGGAATGGAATCAAACCGAATGGAATGGAATGGCATGGAATGGAATCAACCCGAATGTAATGTAATGGAATGGAATGGAATGGAATGGAATTGAATCAACCTGAATGGAAAGGAATGGAATGCAATTAAATGCAATGGAATGGTATGCAATCAAACCGAATGGAATGGAATGTAATGGAATGAAATAAACCCGAATGCAATGGAATGGAATGGAATGGTATGGAATCAACCCGAATGTAATGTTATGGAATGGAATGGAATGGAATGGAATAGAATCAACACGAATGGAGTGGAATGGAATGGAATGGAATGGAGTGGAATCAACACGAATGGAATTGAATGGAATGAAATGGAATGGAATGGAATCAACACAAATGGAATGCAATGAAATGGAATGGAATGGAATCAACCCGAATGGAATGGAATGGAAAGGAAGGGAATGGATTGAATGGAATGGAATCAAGTCCAATGGAAGGGAATGGAATGGAATGAAATCAACCCGAATGGAAAGGGATGGAAACAACCCGAATGGAATGGAATCAACCCGAATGGAATGGAATGGAATGGAACGGAATGGTATGCAATGGCATGGAAAGGAATGGAATGGAATAAACGCGAAGATAATTTAATGGAATAGAACGGAATGGACTGGAATGAATCAACTGGAATGGAATGGAATGGAATGAAATGGAATGGAATGGAATCAACCGGAATTGAATGTAATGGAATGGAATGGAATGGAATGGTATGGAACGGAATGGAATGAACCCGAAAGGAATGGAATGGAATGGAATTGAATGGAATGGAATCAACCCGAATGCAATGGAATGGAATGGAATGGAATCAACCCGAATGGAATGGAATGGAATGGAATTGAATGGAATGGAATGGAATGGAATCAACCGGAATGGAATGGAATGCAATGCACTGGAATGGAATGGAATGGAATGGAATGGAATCAACCTGAATGGAATGGAATGGAATGGACTCGAATCGAATCAACCCGAGTGGAATGGAATGGAATGGAATGAACCCGAATGGAATGGAATGGAATTGAATGAACCCGAATGGAATGGAATGGAATGGAATGAACCCGAAAGGAGTGGAATGGAATGGAATGGAATAGAATGGAATGGAATGGAATGGAATGGAATCAACCCGAAGTGTATTGAATGGAATGGAATCGAAAGGAATGGAATGGAATAAAACCGAATGGAATGTAATGAAATGGAATGGAATGGAATGGAAAAAATTAACCCGAAAGGAATGGAATGGAATGGAATGGAACGCAATGGAATGGAATCAAATTGAATGGAATGGAATGGAATGGAATGGAATGGAATGCAATGGAATGGAATGCAGTCAACCCGAATGGAATGGAATCGAATGGAATGGAATCAACTGGAATGGAAAGGAATTGTATGGAATGGAATGAAATGGAATGGAATGGATTGGAATCAACCGAATGGAATGGAATGGAATGGAATGGAATGAACCCGAATGGAGTGGAATGGAATGGAATGTAATAGAATGCAACGGAATGGAATGAACCCGAATGGATTGGAATGAAATGGAATGGAATGGAATGGAAAAAATCAACGTGAATGGAATGGAATGGAATGGAAAGGGATCAACCCGAATGGAATGGAATGGATTGGAATGGAATCGAATGGAATGGTATAGAATGGAATGGAATGGAATGAAATGGAATCAACGCGAATGGAATGGAATGGAATCAACCCGAATGGTATGGAATGGAATGGAATCGAATGGAATGGAATGGAATAATACCGAATGGAATGGAATGAAATGGAAGAGAATGGAATGGGAAAAATTAACCCGAAAGGAATGGAATGGAATGGAATGGAACGCAATGGAATGGAATCAAATTGAATGGAATGGAATGGAATGGAATGGAATGCAGTCAACCCGAATGGAATGGAATGGAATGGAATGGAATGGAATCAGTTGGAATGGAAAGGAATTGTATGGAATGGAATGAAATGGAATGGAATGGATTGGAATCAACCGAATGGAATGGAATGGAATGGAATGGAATGAACCCGAATGGAGTGGAATGGAATGGAATGGAATAGAATGCAACGGAATGGAATGAACCCGAATGGATTGGACTGAAATGGAAATGAATGGAATGGAAAAAATCAACGCGAATGGAATGGAATGGAATGGAACGGCATCAACCCGAATGGAATGGAATGGATTGGAATGGAATGGAATGAAATGGAATGGAATTAAAACAAATGGAATGGAAAGGAATGGAATGGAATGCAATGGAATGGAATGGAAAGGAATGCAATCAACCCGAATGGAATGGAATGGAATGGAATGGAATGGAATGGAATGGAATGGAATCAACCCGAATGGAATGGGATGAAATGGAATGGAATGGATTGGCATGGAATGGAATCAAGTCGAATGGAATGGAATGGAATGGAATCAACCCGAATGGAATGGGATGGAATGGATTGGAATGGATTGGCATGGAATGGAATCAAGTCGAATGGAATGGAATGGAATGGAATGGAATGGAATGGAATGGAATGAAACCAAATGGAATGGCATGGAGTGGAATGGAATGCAATGCAATGGAATGGAATGGAATAAACCGGAATGGAATGGAATGGAATGGAATAGAATGGAAAGGATTGGAATGGAATCAACCGGAATGGAATGGAATGGAATGAAATGGAATTGAATGGAATCAACCGGAATGGAATGCAATGGAATGGAATGTTAAGGAATGGAATAGAATCAACCCTAATGGAATGGAATGGAATGGAATCAACCCGAATGCAGTGGAATGGAATGGAATGGAATGGAGTCAACCCGAATGGAATGGAATGGAATGGAATGGAATGGAACAGAATGGAATCAACCCGAATGGAATGAAATGCAATGCAATAGAACGGAATTGAATGGAAAGGAATGGAATGGAATGTAATCGAATGGAATCAACACGAATGGAATGAAATGCAATGCAATAGAACGGAATTGAATGGAAAGGAATGGAATGGAATCAACTCGAATGGAATTGAACGCAATGCAATGCAATGGAATGGAATGGAATGGAATCAACCCGAATGGAATGGAATGGAATGGAATGGAATGGAGTCAACCCGAATGGAATGGAATGGAATGGAATGGAATGGAACAGAATGGAATCAACTGGAATGGAATAGAATGGAATGGAATGAATGGAAGGGAATCAACCCTTATGCAATGGAATGGAATGCAATGAAATGCAATGGAATGGAATCAACCCGAATGCAATGGAATGGAATGGAATAGAATGGAATGGAATTCACACGAATGGAATGGAATGGAATGGAATCAACCCGAATGGAATGGAATGGAATGGAAACAACCTAAATTGAATGGAATGGAATGGAGTGGAATGGAATGGAATGGGATGGAATGGAATGGAATGGAATCAACGCGAATGGAATAGAATGCAATGGAATGGAACGGAATGGAATGGAATGCAATGGCATGGAATGGAATGGAATGGAATGGAATGGAATGGAATGGAATCAACCCGAATGGAATGGAATGGAATGGAATCAAACAGAATGGAATGGAATGGAATGGAATGGAATGGAATCAACCCGAATGGAATGGAATGGAATGGATTGGAGTAGAATGGAATGGAATGGAATGGAGTAGAATGGATTGGAATGGAATCAACCGGAATGGAATGGAATGGAATGGAATTGAATGGAATGGAATCAACCCGAATGGTATGGAATGGAATGGAATGGAATGGAATCAGCCCCAATGGAATGGAATGAAATGGAATATATTGGAATGGAAGAAGTCAACCCGAATGGAATGGAATGGAATGGATTGGAATGGAATGGAATGGAAAGGAAACAAAACGAATGGAATGGAAGGGAATGGAATGGAGTGGAATGGAATGGAATGGAATTTAGTGGAATGGAATGGAATGGAATCAACCCAAAGGGAATGGAATGGAATTGAATGGAATGGAATGGTATGGAAAGGAATAGAATCAACCCGAATGAAATGGAATGGAATGGAATGGAATCAACCCGAATGCAAAGGAATGGAATGGAATGGAATGGATTGGAATGGAATGGAATGGAATCAACCCGAATGGAATGGAATGGAATGGAATGGAATGGAATGGAATAAACCGGAATGGAATGGAATGGAATGAAATGGAACGGAGTGGAACCAACCGGAATGGAATGCGCTGGAATGGAATGGTATGGAATGGAATAGAATCAACCCGAATGGAATGGAATGGAATGGAATGGAATCAACCCGAATGCAGTGTAATGGAAAGGAATGGAATGGAATGGAATTGAATGGAATCAACCCGAATGGAATGGAATGCAATGCAATGGAATGGAATTGAATGGAAAGGAATGGAATGGAATCAACCCTAATGGAATGGAACGCAATGCAATGGAAAGGAATGGAATGAACCCGAATGGAACGGAATGGAAGGGAATGGAATGGAATGGAATGGAATCCACTCGAATGGAATGGAAAGGAATGGAATGGAATGGAACGGAATGGAATCCACTGGAATGGAATGGAATGGAATGGAATGGAATGGAAGGGAATCAACCCGTATGCAATGGAATAGAATGGAATGGAATGCAATGGAATGGAATCAACCAGAATGCAATGGAATGGAATGGAATGGAATGGATTTCACCCGAATGGAATGGAATGGAATGGAATGGAATGGAATGGAAAGGAATCGAATCAACCCAAATGGAATGGAAAGGAATGGAATCGAATCGAATCAATCCAAATGGAATTGAAAGCAATGGAATGCAAAGCAATGGAATCAACCCAAATGGAATGGAATGCGATGGAACGGATTGGAATGGAATCGAATCAAACAACCCAAATGGAATGGAGTGGAATGGAATGGAAAGGAAACAACACATATGGAAAGGAATGGAATGGAATGGAATCAACCCAAATGGAATGGAATGGAAAGGAATGGAATCACCTCAAATGGAATGGAATGGAAGGGAATGAAACAGAATGGAATGGTATCAACTCAAATGGAATGGAATGGAATGAAATGGAAGGGAATCAACCCAAATGGAATGGAATGGAGTGGAATGGAATGGAATGGAATGGAAAGGAATGGAATGCAAAGGAATCAACCCAAATGGAATGTAATGGAACAGAATGGAATGGAATGGAATGGCATCAACCCAAATGGAATGGAATGGAAAGGAATGGAATCAACTCAAACGGAATGGAGTGAAATGGAATGAAATGGAATGGAATGGAAGCAAATGAAATGGAAAGGAAAGGAATGAAATGGAAGGGAATCAACACAATTGGAATGGAATGCAATGGAGTGGAATGGAATGGAATGGAATGGAATGGAATGCAAAGGAAACAACCTAAATAGAATAGAATGGAATGGAATGGAATGGAATGGAATCAACCCAAATGGAATGGAATGGAAGGGAATGGAATGGAATGGAATGGAATCGAAGGAAATCAACCAAAAAGGAATGGAATGGAATGGAATAGAATGGAATGGAATGGAATGGAATGCAGTCAGCACAAATGGAATGGAATGGAGTGCAATGGAATGGAATGGAATGGCATGGAATTGCATGGAGTTAACGAAAATGGAAAGGAATGGAATGGAACGGAATGGAATGCAATGAAATGGAATGGAGTGGAATCAAACTAAATGGAATTGAAAGGAAAGGAATGGAATGGAATCAAACCAAATTGAATGGAATGGAATGGAATGGATTCAACTCAAATGGAATTGAATAGAGTGGAATGGAATGGAATCTAATCGATTCAACCAAAATGGACTGGAATGGAAAGCAATGGAAAGTAATGGAATCAACCCAAATGGAATGGAATTGAATCAACCTGAATGGAAAGGAATGGAATGCATTTGAATGAAATGGAATGGTATGCAATCAAACCGAATGGAATGGAATGTAATGGAATGGAGTCAACCCAAATGGAATGGAATGGAATGGAATAAACCGAAATGGAATGGAATGGAATGGAATGAGATGGAATGGAATGGAACGGAATGGAATGGAACGGAATCAACCCAAAGGGAATGGAATGGAATGGAATGGATTCAACCCAAATGGAATGGAATGGAATGGAATGGAATGGAGTGAAATCAACTCAAATGGAATGTAATTGAATGGAATAGAGTGGAATGGAATGGAGTGGAATGGAATGGAATGGAATGGAATGGAATGGAATAGAATGGAATGGAATCAACCCGAATGCAATAGAATGGAATGGAATGGAATGCAAAGGAATGGAATCAAGCCAACTGTAATGGAATGGAATGGAATGCAATGGAATGGAATCAAAGCGAATGGAATGGAATGGAATGGAATCAACCCGAATGGAATGGAATGGAATGGAATGGAAGGGAATGGAATGAACCCGAATGGAATGGAATGCAATGGAATGGAATGGAAGGGACTGGAATGGATTGGAATGGAATAGAATGCAAGCAACCCAAATGGAATGGAATCGAATGGAATGGAATGGAATGGAATGGAATCAAACCGAATGGAATGGAATGGAATGGAATGGAATCAACCAGAATGGAATTGAAAGGAATAGAATGGGATGGAATGGAATGGAATGGAATCAACCTGAATGGAATGGAATGGAATGCAATGGAATGGAATGGAATGGAATGCAATGGAATGGAATGGAATGGAATCAACCCGAATGGAATGGAATGGAATGGAATGGAATGGAATGCAATGGAATGGAATGAACCCGAATGGAATGGAATGGAACGGAATCAACCCGAATGGAATGGAATGGAATGGAATGGAATCAAACCGAATGGAATGGAATGGCATGGAATGGAATCAACCCGAATGTAATGTAATGGAATGGAATGGAATGGAATGGAATTGAATCAACCTGAATGGAAAGGAATGGAATGCAATTAAATGCAATGGAATGGTATGCAATCAAACCGAATGGAATGGAATGTAATGGAATGAAATAAACCCGAATGCAATGGAATGGAATGGAATGGTATGGAATCAACCCGAATGTAATGTTATGGAATGGAATGGAATGGAATGGAATAGAATCAACACGAATGGAGTGGAATGGAATGGAATGGAATGGAATGGAATCAACACGAATGGAATTGAATGGAATGAAATGGAATGGAATGGAATCAACACAAATGGAATGCAATGAAATGGAATGGAATGGAATCAACCCGAATGGAATGGAATGGAAAGGAAGGGAATGGATTGAATGGAATGGAATCAAGTCCAATGGAAGGGAATGGAATGGAATGAAATCAACCCGAATGGAAAGGGATGGAAACAACCCGAATGGAATGGAATCAACCCGAATGGAATGGAATGGAATGGAACGGAATGGTATGCAATGGCATGGAAAGGAATGGAATGGAATAAACGCGAAGATAATTTAATGGAATAGAACGGAATGGACTGGAATGAATCAACTGGAATGGAATGGAATGGAATGAAATGGAATGGAATGGAATCAACCGGAATTGAATGTAATGGAATGGAATGGAATGGAATGGTATGGAACGGAATGGAATGAACCCGAAAGGAATGGAATGGAATGGAATTGAATGGAATGGAATCAACCCGAATGCAATGGAATGGAATGGAATGGAATCAACCCGAATGGAATGGAATGGAATGGAATTGAATGGAATGGAATGGAATGGAATCAACCGGAATGGAATGGAATGCAATGCACTGGAATGGAATGGAATGGAATGGAATGGAATCAACCTGAATGGAATGGAATGGAATGGACTCGAATCGAATCAACCCGAGTGGAATGGAATGGAATGGAATGAACCCGAATGGAATGGAATGGAATTGAATGAACCCGAATGGAATGGAATGGAATGGAATGAACCCGAAAGGAGTGGAATGGAATGGAATGGAATAGAATGGAATGGAATGGAATGGAATGGAATCAACCCGAAGTGTATTGAATGGAATGGAATCGAAAGGAATGGAATGGAATAAAACCGAATGGAATGTAATGAAATGGAATGGAATGGAATGGAAAAAATTAACCCGAAAGGAATGGAATGGAATGGAATGGAACGCAATGGAATGGAATCAAATTGAATGGAATGGAATGGAATGGAATGGAATGGAATGCAATGGAATGGAATGCAGTCAACCCGAATGGAATGGAATCGAATGGAATGGAATCAACTGGAATGGAAAGGAATTGTATGGAATGGAATGAAATGGAATGGAATGGATTGGAATCAACCGAATGGAATGGAATGGAATGGAATGGAATGAACCCGAATGGAGTGGAATGGAATGGAATGTAATAGAATGCAACGGAATGGAATGAACCCGAATGGATTGGAATGAAATGGAATGGAATGGAATGGAAAAAATCAACGTGAATGGAATGGAATGGAATGGAAAGGGATCAACCCGAATGGAATGGAATGGATTGGAATGGAATCGAATGGAATGGTATAGAATGGAATGGAATGGAATGAAATGGAATCAACGCGAATGGAATGGAATGGAATCAACCCGAATGGTATGGAATGGAATGGAATCGAATGGAATGGAATGGAATAATACCGAATGGAATGGAATGAAATGGAAGAGAATGGAATGGGAAAAATTAACCCGAAAGGAATGGAATGGAATGGAATGGAACGCAATGGAATGGAATCAAATTGAATGGAATGGAATGGAATGGAATGGAATGCAGTCAACCCGAATGGAATGGAATGGAATGGAATGGAATGGAATCAGTTGGAATGGAAAGGAATTGTATGGAATGGAATGAAATGGAATGGAATGGATTGGAATCAACCGAATGGAATGGAATGGAATGGAATGGAATGAACCCGAATGGAGTGGAATGGAATGGAATGGAATAGAATGCAACGGAATGGAATGAACCCGAATGGATTGGACTGAAATGGAATGGAATGGAATGGAAAAAATCAACGCGAATGGAATGGAATGGAATGGAACGGCATCAACCCGAATGGAATGGAATGGATTGGAATGGAATGGAATGAAATGGAATGGAATTAAAACAAATGGAATGGAAAGGAATGGAATGGAATGCAATGGAATGGAATGGAAAGGAATGCAATCAACCCGAATGGAATGGAATGGAATGGAATGGAATGGAATGGAATGGAATGGAATCAACCCGAATGGAATGGGATGAAATGGAATGGAATGGATTGGCATGGAATGGAATCAAGTCGAATGGAATGGAATGGAATGGAATCAACCCGAATGGAATGGGATGGAATGGATTGGAATGGATTGGCATGGAATGGAATCAAGTCGAATGGAATGGAATGGAATGGAATGGAATGGAATGGAATGGAATGAAACCAAATGGAATGGCATGGAGTGGAATGGAATGCAATGCAATGGAATGGAATGGAATAAACCGGAATGGAATGGAATGGAATGGAATAGAATGGAAAGGATTGGAATGGAATCAACCGGAATGGAATGGAATGGAATGAAATGGAATTGAATGGAATCAACCGGAATGGAATGCAATGGAATGGAATGTTAAGGAATGGAATAGAATCAACCCTAATGGAATGGAATGGAATGGAATCAACCCGAATGCAGTGGAATGGAATGGAATGGAATGGAGTCAACCCGAATGGAATGGAATGGAATGGAATGGAATGGAACAGAATGGAATCAACCCGAATGGAATGAAATGCAATGCAATAGAACGGAATTGAATGGAAAGGAATGGAATGGAATGTAATCGAATGGAATCAACACGAATGGAATGAAATGCAATGCAATAGAACGGAATTGAATGGAAAGGAATGGAATGGAATCAACTCGAATGGAATTGAACGCAATGCAATGCAATGGAATGGAATGGAATGGAATCAACCCGAATGGAATGGAATGGAATGGAATGGAATGGAGTCAACCCGAATGGAATGGAATGGAATGGAATGGAATGGAACAGAATGGAATCAACTGGAATGGAATAGAATGGAATGGAATGAATGGAAGGGAATCAACCCTTATGCAATGGAATGGAATGCAATGAAATGCAATGGAATGGAATCAACCCGAATGCAATGGAATGGAATGGAATAGAATGGAATGGAATTCACACGAATGGAATGGAATGGAATGGAATCAACCCGAATGGAATGGAATGGAATGGAAACAACCTAAATTGAATGGAATGGAATGGAGTGGAATGGAATGGAATGGGATGGAATGGAATGGAATGGAATCAACGCGAATGGAATAGAATGCAATGGAATGGAACGGAATGGAATGGAATGCAATGGCATGGAATGGAATGGAATGGAATGGAATGGAATGGAATGGAATCAACCCGAATGGAATGGAATGGAATGGAATCAAACAGAATGGAATGGAATGGAATGGAATGGAATGGAATCAACCCGAATGGAATGGAATGGAATGGATTGGAGTAGAATGGAATGGAATGGAATGGAGTAGAATGGATTGGAATGGAATCAACCGGAATGGAATGGAATGGAATGGAATTGAATGGAATGGAATCAACCCGAATGGTATGGAATGGAATGGAATGGAATGGAATCAGCCCCAATGGAATGGAATGAAATGGAATATATTGGAATGGAAGAAGTCAACCCGAATGGAATGGAATGGAATGGATTGGAATGGAATGGAATGGAAAGGAAACAAAACGAATGGAATGGAAGGGAATGGAATGGAGTGGAATGGAATGGAATGGAATTTAGTGGAATGGAATGGAATGGAATCAACCCAAAGGGAATGGAATGGAATTGAATGGAATGGAATGGTATGGAAAGGAATAGAATCAACCCGAATGAAATGGAATGGAATGGAATGGAATCAACCCGAATGCAAAGGAATGGAAT